>NC_135630.1:57038443-57638443 GCF_053574225.1 Canis aureus
TGAAGACGACACAAACAAATGGAAAGATATTTCCTGCTCATGGGTTGGAAGAACCAATATTGTTAAAATGTTCATATTCCTGGAATGTCTGAGTGGCTCAGTTGGTTAAGCATCTGACTCTTGATCTCAGCTCAGGTCCAGATCTCAGGGTCATGAGTTCAAGCCCTGTATTGGGCTCCACGTTGGGTGTGGAGCCTACTTTAAAAAAAGTTCACACTACCCAAAGCCATGTACAGATTTAATGCAGTTCCTATCAGAATACCAATAGTATTTTTCACAGAACTAGAACAAATAATACATTGTATGGAGCCCCAAAAACCTTGAAATAGCTAAAGCAGTTTTGAGAAAGAACAACAAAGGTGGAGGCATCACAATCCCAGGCTTCAAGATATGCTACAGAGCTGTAGTAATCGAAACAATATGGTACTGGTACAAGAATAGACACGTAGGTTATTAATGGAGTAGAATAGAGACCCTAAAAATAAACCTGTACTTGTAAGGTCAGCTAATCTGTGACAAAGGAGGCGAGAATATAGTGGGAAAACTGGACCACTTCTTTACACCAAACAAGAATAAGCTCAGAGTGGATTAAAGGCCTGAATGTGAGACTTAAAAACCATGAAACTCCCAGAAGAAAATACAAGCAGTAATTTCTCTGACAGGGACGATGGAAACATTTTTCTAGATACGTCTCCTGAGGCAAGAGAAAGAAAAGCAAAAATAAACTATTGAGGGCAGCCCCGCTGGCACAGCGGTTTAGGGCCGCCTGCAGCCCAGGGCGTGATCCTGGAGACCCTGGATCGAGTCCCACGTCAGGCTCTCTGCATGGAGCCTGCTTCTCTCTCTGCCTGTGTCTCTGCCTCTCTCTCTCTCTGCATCTCTATGAATAAATACATAAAATCTTAAAAAAAAAAAAAAACTATCGAGACTACACCAAAATAAGTTTTGGTACAGCTCAGGATACTATTAACAAAATGACAAGACAACCTACTGAGTGGGAGAAGATATTTGCAAGTGATGTATCTCATAAGGGGTTAGAATCCAAAATATGTAAAGAACTTTTACAACTCAGTACTGAAAAGAATCAATAAAAAAAAAATGGGCGAAGGGCCTGAATCAGAATGATGTTTTAAATGCATACAATGAAATCACATAAGCCAGTTATACTGAAAGTTACCAAAATAGTAAAACAATTTGTAATTTACATGCTTAACTAACGCATTATGACAAGATCTGGAGTTGAGTCTAATTATCTTAATTTTGAAGTAGTGACTGATACAAATAAAATTTTGACAAATGCAGCTACTGTAATATGACATTGAAATGACCTGTGATTTCTGTTGCTAGTCTTGTGTATTACTACTGTTTTGCCTTTTGTCGACATTAGTAATTGAAGGAAAATGTCAAATTTGGTAGAAGTTAGTGGATTTAGAGAAATGATTATTTCTCATCCAGATTTATGGACTCCTCAATTCTTTCTTTGGATATGTTGAGAGTCTGTGAGTTGAGGTTCAGAATGCCTCAAGAATTTCTTTGGCCCAAATGGCAATCCTATACCTGTGTTATCTTTGTCCCAAATATATAGTCAGGCTAGAGATTTTATTTCCATTACTATAAAGGAGATAAACAATATGTTATCTTCATGTTTAAGGTATTTTCTAGGTTTTTAAGTTGAAAAATAGTAGGCCTATGTGATTTAAAGATAACTTCTTAGAACAAAGTGATATGTGAAAAGTGTCTTGTCTTCCCCACATCCCCAGACACTCTAGAGGCAGCTATTGTTGGCATCGTGTATGTGTGTCCTAGAAAACTTCTAAACAAATGCTTTTTACTTCATAAAGTAGGCAGATATTTTTTGTATTCATTTTATAAGTAATATGTGATCTTAGAGTTAGTTTCTTAATCTAGAGTCATAAAGTCAAGTAATTTTGATTTAAATTTCTTTTAAAATCTCTGAGGAATTGAGAATTGGCAAATTGTAGCTTTCTAATGGAATTGTTTAGAGTTTAGATATTCCTATATGGCATTTTGGCTGTCTGTAAGCCTTGCATTGTGGGTAGGACTTTTGTTTATTATATGTAGGATAAATATTTTAAAGTCAGATTAGCTGTTGATTAAGTGACTTAGTGTATTTTCTCTACCAGTTATTTATGGCCTTACATAGCATTTTGTGTCAGAAGAGCAACAGTAGGCTATCCTTTTGAAGAAGATGGTCTTATTTTGGGTGATCATGTTGGTGGATCTTTCATTCAGATTGCACTCTAACTTTCACTGAGGTTTGTGTTTATTCATTGAGTAAATATCTCCATGACCATTTTTGTATTCATCATCTGGTACGGTGAATGACATATGGTAGTTGCTCACTAAATATTGCTGATGGAATGAGCAACACCTGCTATGTACAGAAAGGGATAAGATATGGTACTGTCTTCAAGCAGTTTATAGTCCCAAAGAAAAGAGTTGTACATCGATGACTCTGTATAAGGTTTAATGTGTTATGTTGAAGATAAAAATGATATTGTGGAAAGGGACATGATTTGGACAAGAGTATATTTGAGTTCATGTAATAACTAAATCAGTAATAAGATACTACTGAGTTATTTTTTACAAATTAGTTTTGAAGTTATTTAATAAGTCAGGAAGCTAGGAGTTTTTTTTTTTGGGGGGGGTGGGTGGTGGTGGTGGTGGTGGTGGTGGTGCATGTCATTGCTTTTCAACATGTTGGAAAGTTTGGGCAGCTCGGGTGGCTGAGCGGTTTAGCGCTGTCTTCCGCCCAGGGCTTGATCCTGGGGACCTGGGATCAAGTCCCACGTCGGGCTCCCTGCATGGAGCCTGCTTCTCCCTCTGCCTGTGTCTCTGCCTCTCTCTCTCTCTCTTTCTCTCTCTCTCTCTCTCTGTGTGTGTGTGTCTCATGAATAAATAAATAAAATCTTAAAAAAAAATGTTGGAAAGTTTGTGATGCCCTGGAGAGTTGTTAGGGGGTTGAAAGAATTGTGGTCTAGTTTAGAGTTATCATTTAGAATAGGCAAGCTTGAGTTAAGAGCAGTTCTTGGGGTTACCTGGGTGGCTCAGGTAATTAAGATTTTGACTCTTGGTTTCAGCTCAGGTCATGGTCTCAGGGTTGTAGGTGGAGCGCCCTCACAAGCTCCACACTGGGCTTGGAGCCTGCTTAAGATTCCGTCTCCCTACCCTCTTCCCCCTTCTCTTAAAAGCAAAACAAAACAGTTCATATTTAATGAGCTCTGGGGAAAGAAACGTTGCGATAAGGAGGATGACCTAAAGAAATTGTGCTGCTTTATTATTATACAAGTAATGTGCAGGTTTTACTTATTTTGCTTTAAAGCACAGATGACATTTTCCATGAAGTACTTTTCTATACGTTAGAGGTGTTTTAATCATTACTATCTGAAATATCAGCTCAGCCATCTTAGAGCAGGGCTTTTAGAATACCTCCAAAAGAAATAAAAAAGATTTAGGTGATTCTCCAACTTTGTCATCCATCAGAATCACCTGGAGGGCTTGTTAAAATGCTGGTCAGTGGGCTCCATTCTGATATGGTGGTTTTTAGTGGGTCTGGAAAGAGGCCTGAGAATTTATATTTTTAACATGGTTCTCATGCTGCCTGTCCAGTGACCAGACCACCCTTTGAAAACTACTAATTTTACAAGGGAGAATAGCAGTTCTCATTTTGACCACATAGAATAATCTGGGATGCTTTTATAAAGTATGTGTGTAGCCTTTACCCTAGATTTACTAACAGAATCACAATTTATGGGAGGTGATTCTGATTGTGATTGGAAAAAAGGGTTAGTATGTGTGTCAATGTCCCTTGCCTGTCTGCCTTGCTATTTTACCTCTCCTGTCCGAGGTATTTCTGCTGCAATTAATATATTGGCTTTTGAACTTTTTCGATTGAACTTTTTCGATTGTGTGTATGTATAACCAAAATAAAGTGCGCCTTGACATACACACACACAAATGTTCTCTGTAGTTATGTTTTGTCACATTGCCGTGACAATGATTTAATGAGTACTGAACCATCGCTCCTAAAGAAGATATAAGGCTGGATTCCTGTGAAGCTCTGGTCACAGCATTTTCATCGACCAAATCGATGTAAAATCTTGTTTTATGGATGTTTTAAAGATACTTTATTTAACATATACTGCTGTTTCTTGGCATTGAACTCACAACCAGTGGCACTCAAACTTGTGCCTGAATGAAGTTTGTCATACATATTTTCTCTGTAAAGGCGCATCACAGCCTCTTGTGCTTAGGAACACTACACAGCACTTCACTACAATGACATCAACAAAAAAAACCGCAAAAATGCAAAAAAGTGGCACTAAATAGAGCATTAGAAGCACACTTGTTTACAGTGTGAGAGCTGAAACAAGAAGCGTCACCTTATTTGACCTCAACTGGGAACAGATGATTGGGACGGCTCAAATGCAGCTCTGTACATTCTTTGAATGACTGAGAGTACTGCATATAGTGATTTGGGGGGGGGGGGTGTCACAAATTTTTGTGAGTACGTGAATTTGCAAATACAGAATTTGTAATGAGGATTGGCTATACATACATGTTTTTCCCCTTTTCATTTCTATTTTGTTAAATGAGCTACTTAGTGATTTTATGGTAAACTAGATTCAACCCTCAGCTTGAAAAATACTGTTATAATTCAGCAACATGTTATATATTATTTATTAGTTATGCAATGATTAGTAAGTGATATTAAACTATATGTATATGATTTCCTTCATTTAGAGAATTATAGGATTTAGTCTTGATAATAGGGAGCTGCGGTTTTGGAGGGTACATTGTTGGGTTTGTATTTGTGAAAGATTGTTGATGGATAGATTGTGGAGGGCAGTTCATGGGTGGCAATGGTTGGTGGTGGTGATGGCAGACTGCAGAGACTAGGCTAGCTATAAGGCCAATGCACTAGAAATGTGATTTCTAGTTATGTATTTTCAGCAGATTTGTGACAGAGTAATGACAATTCGGATGCCTTGTGGATTAAGGGATTTCAATTGAGTCTTAATTTTATATCAGAGATTTCATAATTGAAGTCTCTGGTACCTAGATAGACCTAATGGGGTTTGTGAATTACTGATTTTTTTAACCAGTTTTATATGTATGTGTCTTGATTACTCCATCATCAGATTATTAATGAAGTAAAAGACCTAGAGGAGGTTAAGAATTACATTTTAGTAGATAATACAGATTACTTTTTTCCATTGTTAATCCTAATTGCATATGAATCATAACATTCTAAGTTTTTGAGAATTCTAAGACATTGAAAAAGCTTTAGACTGTTCATGTTATGAAATGCAGAATTTTTACATAGCATGTCGCTGAGGAATATAAATGTACTGAGTATAGGGAAAATTCTTTGTTTTAAGCACTAAAGTAACATTTAGATATTGAGTGCCTGTATTGCAGTGGATTTGTGTTTAGAAACAGTGGCATAATTCAGATTTGCCTGACTTGTTTTTTGCTCTTAGGACATTAATACAGCATAGGAAGGTACTCATTGTGTAGACTAGTAAAGCAGTACAGAATGATCACTGGAAATGTGCTCAGCCGTTTGAGCGTATCTTGAGCGTAGCTAATGTCTCTGTGAATTGGAAAACAAAACCCCAAAAACATCCACTTTATTTTATGTTTTTGAAAATACCTCTTCAGAAAATGAGTGGGAAATATCAGAGAGACTGACGGAACATGAGAGACTCATAACTCTGGCAAATGAACGAGGGGTAGTGGAAGGGGGGGTTGGGGTGACTGGGTGACAGACACTGAGGGGGACACTAGACGGGATGAGCACTGGGTGTTATACTATATGTTGGCAAATCGTACTCCAATTAAAAAATATACAAAAAAGGGGATCCCTGGGTGGCGCAGCGGTTTGGCGCCTGCCTTTGGCCCAGGGCGCGATCCTGGAGACCCAGGATCGAATCCCACATCAGGCTCCTGGTGCATGGAGCCTGCTTCTCCCTCTGCCTATGTCTCTGCCTCTCTCTCTCTCTCTGTGACTATCATAAATAAAAATTAAAAAAAAAATTTAAAAAAAAATATACAAAAAAATGAAAATACCTCTTCATTATGACAGTTTTATATATATGCTTATTTGTAAAAAATTCAGAATATACCAAAAAAGCATAAAGAAGAAAATACAGATCCCTTGCCATCCTAGCATTGAGATATCCATGGTTGACCTTTTGGTGGATGTAACTTCCTTCCACTGCTTTTGCCCCTCTGTACTTGTATATTTATAGGTACATATACACGTGTAGGGGTATGTGTGTGTTAGAAAGAGACAGACATTTGCTTTTTAACTGGTTCCTTTCAGAATGAAAAACCTGTAGAAAGACTAGCCAGTCTGAGTCATCTTGGCAATTATTAAATTAGCTGTAGTCACTGTAGCCTGAGAAGTGGATGGTATAAGAGAATAGCAGTTTGCATTTTAATCATTGATGTAAAGAGAGTTTGGAAGGGAGGAATAGTGATCCTCCAAAACAAGGGAATTTAAAGCATAAATACAGTTGTTTAAAAAATGCCTATGGGTTCGGCATTGATTTTAATTTGTTGATACTATAGATTTTGTTTCATTGTATATATTTATGGTAATTTAATCAGTTCCTTCCTGCTGGATATTGGTTTTTATGGGGGGGGGGGCACCTGGGTGGTTCAGTGGTTGATCCGCTCAGGTGGTGATCCTGGGGTCCGGGATCGAGTCCCGCATCAGGCTTCCTCCTCACAGACAGCCTGCTTCTCCCTCTGCCTATGTCTCTTCCTCTCTCTGTGTCTCACATGAATAAATAATACCTTTAAAATAAAATAAAATTTCTTAGCATTTGGATTTATTTTTTGATTTCCTATTTTGTTTCATTGTGTAAAAGATTGACTTATTTTTAACTTTTTTTTGAAGATTTACTGTTTTAATCATTTCATTGTTTTATCTTTATATTCTTACTATTTTAAAAACTAGGGGATCCCTGGGTGGCTCAGCGGTTTGGCGCCTGCCTTTGGCCCAGGGCGCAATCCTGGAGTCCCGGGATCGAGTCCCGCATCGGGCTCCCGGCATGGAGCCTGCTTCTCTCTCTTCCTGTGTCTCTGCCTCTCTCTTTCTCTCTCTCTCTATGTCTATCATAAATAAATAAATAAATGTTTAAAAAAAAAAAACCTATATGGTGAGGCTAGTTACATCTCCCATTCTTATTGCTCTCCTTTTTCAGTTTTCCTTACATATTTTTCCACATGAACTTTAGATTTTTGTCTAACTCCAGGGAGAAGATGTTGGTGTTTTTATTGACATTTATCATACACTTATAATTAGCTTATAGAGAATTGACATCTTTCTGATGTTGACTTCTTGTCCAAGAACATGGTTTGTCTCCTGAACATGGTTTGTCTCTTCGCTCGTTGAAGTCTACTTATGTTTATTTTTCAGGAGCATTTTTTTTTCCATTTGCTTTTTATTTTTGGTTCAGCTTATTTCTAGAAATCTTACATACTTTGTTACTATTGTGTCACTTTTTTCCATTATACCTTATAACTTGTTATTGTTTGTATTTAAACTATTTTTATATTTTAATTTTATATCTTGTGACTTTAAGTTACCTGATTATACTTGTTTCTGCATTGATTCTCTTGGGTTATTGAGATAAAGGTAACATATCACTTGCTCACAGAGGTAGTTTACTTCTCCCGTTTCCAAATAGTATCCTTCTAATTGCCTTCCCTTATTTAAAATTTTTGTTGGAAATTACTTTCATTCCATGTTTAATAGTAGTGAAGATACTGGGCATCTTTGTTTTGTTTCTTACTTCATAGTGACTGCCTCTAATGTTTCTCCAGTAAATAAGATGTAAATTTCCCTGGATTGATTTATAGATGTTAGAAAATAAAATAGGGAGGGCATGTTAGAAAATAAAATAGGGAGGGCACCTGGGTGGCTCATTTGGTTGTGCATCTGACTTTTGATTTCAGCTCACATCATGATTTCAGGGTCATGAGATCGAGCTGGCTCTGCCCTGTGTGTGGAGCCTTGTTCAGATTCTCTCTCCCTTAGCCCCCCGCTGTGCTCACACACAGCTTTCTCTTTCTCAAAAAAACAAAAATTAAAGAAAACTGAAGTAGATCTAATAGGTATTATGAACATATATATATAATTCACAAAAGTGTATGTCAAATCTCCAGTGTTTCTATCACAAATGAATCTCTAATATTTTCAAATGCCTTTTTGGATTTTTTTTTAATTTTTATTTTTTAAAAGATTTTATTTATTTATTCATGTAAAAGAGAGAGAGAGAGAAAGAGGCAGAGACACAGGCAGAGGGAGAAGCAGGCTCCATGCAGGGAGCCCAACATGGGACTCGCTCCTGGGACTCCAGGATCATGCCCTGGGCTGAAGGCAGGCGCTAAACTGCTGAGCCACCCAGGGATCTGCCTTTTTGGAATTTATGGAAATTTCTCCTTCAGATCTGTTTATTATCAATGAATTATAATACTGAAACATCCCAGCATTTGTGGAATAAACTCCATTTAGTAATGAAGTATTACTCTTTTAAAAAATGTTTTTAGTCTTACTGCGTTCTTCTCTGTAAAAGGAATTACATACAGGTTTTGGCCTCTCATTGACCCAAGGTGGCCACTCTGTAACTTCTAACTAAATTTATATCTATTTAAGCAACCAACTCTGGCTGAGAATAGTGATTCACTCTCATTTCTAACTTTCCAGGAGATGGAATATGATTGGCCTAATTCAGATAAGGTATCTAGACTGATTTAGTTGATGATCTTTGGTTTGGTGTAAGGTTGAGATGACTTAACAATTTGAGGATGGTAACTCACTTCTGGAGAGAGTGAACATTGGTGGGAGTGAGTCTGGCCCCTCAAAGGGTGTCTAATTGTAGTTTTGTATTTTACAAATACCGTGTTTTTAGCAAAATTTCAGGTTTTATTGAACAGACTAAGATTTCTTAAATTGTATTCTATTACTGGATTACCACTGGCTTTCTTACCTATAGTACATGTTTCCAGTGGTTACTTGGAGTTAAGAAAGATCCTACAGGGCCCTCTGAGTCACTTTCCACTGCCCACCGCATCCCAAGAGGGAGGCTCTTATTTTTGGTAATATGCATACAGTTGCATATATCTAATTCTGACCTTCATTCCAGCGTTTGGGTTTTTCCCCTATACCAAGCAATTCTCTGACACCAGGGAATACCCTACAATTTAGCTCAATTCTGACACTGGAGATAACGTCTGATCCCCATAGGTTAGGGGCTCAATTCTATAAGACTGCTCCCCTCCCCCACCTTCAGAAGCCAGTTACAAGTCCAGGTTGTCACCTGTGCATCTGACCAATTGATTATAGATTGGAGTATCCAATTACCCCCTCCTTGGGCTCAATTAATTTGCTAAACTGGCTCACAGAACACAGACACATTTTACTTGGTGGATTACTGATTTATTATAAAACAATAAAACTCAGGAAGAGTCCAGCAGAAGGACATGCATAGGGCAGTATATGGGGAAATGGGCATGGAGTGTCCATACCCTCTTGAAGCATGCCACTCTCCTGGCAGCTCTGTGTATACATCGGCTTGTAACCTGTCTAAACCTATTCCTTTCAGGGCTTTTTAAGGGGGCTTCGTTATATAGGTGTGATTGATTAGATCATTAGCCACTGGTGATTGATCTGCAATCTGTAGCCCTTCTCCTCTTCCCAGAGATTAGGCGGTAGGACTGAAAGTTCCAACCCTCTAAGTCACATGATTGATTCTCCTGGCAAAGCCCCCATCTGTAGGTGCTTTCCGAAAGTGACCTCATAACATAAACTCAGATGTGTTTGAAAGGGATTTGTTTAGGAATATCAAGACACACTTACCACTTAGGAAATTCCAAGAGTTTTAGGAGCTCTGTGTCAGGAATGGGGACAAAGACTGAATCAATCTCTTTTCTTTTCTTTTCTTTCTTTCTTTTTCTTTTTCTTTTTCTTTTTCTTTTTTTTTTAAAGATTTTATTTATTTGGGGGGGGGCGCCGAGACACAGGCAGAGGGAGAAGCAGGCTCCATGCAGAGAGCCTGATGTGGGTCTCGATCCCCGGTCTCCAGGATCACGCCCTGGGCTGAAGGTGGTGCTAAACCGCTGAGCCACCCGGGCTGCCCTGAATATATATTTCTTGTTACTGTAGTATTATATGAAGTTTCAAAAATTAGAAGTTATATATATTTATAGTGACATTATTTTGTTTAGCTGGAAGTTTGGATTTGGAAGATCTCTTTCTAAAATGGATTTATTGGGGATCCCTGGGTGGCTCAGCGGTTTGGCGCCTGCCTTTGGCCCAGGGTGCGATCCCAGAGTCCCGGGATCGAGTCCCACGTTGGGCTCCTGGCATGGAGCCCGCTTCTCCCTCTGCCTGTGTCTCTGCCTCTCTCTCCTCTCTCTATGACTATCATGAATAATAAAAAAATTTTTTTTAAAAAGAAAATAAAAATAAAATGGACTTATTGAGGTTTATTGATGAATAAACTGAATATACTTAACGTGTACAATTTGTTGACCTTTATATACACCTGTTAGAACATTGTTACTACAGTCAAGATTAATGAACATTTCCATCACCTCTAAAAGTTATTTCCTCATGCTCCTTTATAAGCTTCCTGTCCTTCTGCAAACACTTGATATGCTGTCACTGTAGATTAGTGATTTGCATTTTCTAGACTTTTTATATAAATGGAGCCATAAAGCATATACTCCTTTTGGTCTGGTTTCTTTCACTCAGTGTAATTATTTGAGATTCATACTTATTATACCATGTATCAATAATTCATGCTGAGAATTTTTATCACAGTAAATTTTACGGGTATACCAAATAATCCACTCACTTGTTGATTGGTCTTTGGCTATGAACATTTGTGTACATCTGCTTTCATTTGTTTTGAGTAAATACCTGGGGATAAAATGGCTTGGTTGTATGGTGAGTATATTAAAACTCTCTAACTTTTCTAAAGAGCTGTTAAACTGTTTTCCAGAGTGGTTATACCATAAAGATACCTTTTCTGAGTTGCATAGTTGAGAACCTTGCTATTCAGAGTTTGGTCTGTGGATATGGCATTACCTAGGAGTTCGTTAAAACTGCTTAATTTTAAGTCCCACCTGTTGAATCAAAAACATGCATTTTAAAAAGATCGCTAGGTGGTTCAAATGCACATTAAAATTTCAGAAGCTCTGGTTTGAAGCAGTAGTTCTCAATCTTTTTTTTTTTTTTTTTCTGTAACATCTGAGGGTTTTGATATGCTTATATAAAATTCTCAAATGGGTCTGGGAGATGCTGGATGTTTTTAAGTCTGATAGGTGATATTGATAAGTGTATTCTGTGCCCCCACCACAATGATTACTTCTTTCATAGTGATTTTTACTTATGGCAGTAAAGTGTTTTTGTCTGTTGCCTATTTCAAATTTTGTAGTTTCTGGAGGAATTGCTTCCCAAGCATTTTTTCAAGTATGGAATTCTGTTGCCTGGCACAGTTTTTTTGTGGGTGAGATTAATTTTCATTTTGTGTCATTTCTTGGGTGAATGAATCCATTTGCTACCTTTTTTTTTTTTTAATGTTCTTATTTTTACTTTGCATAACAAGTGATCTAATTCTTGGTGGTTTTCACATACAGCCATCTTGACATTTTTTGTAAGAGTGCTCTCTCTCTCCTGTTACTATTTAAGAAATGCAAAATAATATCAGAAATGACTTTGTTAATCACTAGACAAATTAGCCGGATATCAAATAATGCTTTTTAAAACTTTGTGTTAATGATTTATTTTGCTTACTGTTCTGAATTTTCTCTACTATTGCTTATTTCTGTTGTTGCTTGGATACTTAAGAGCAGGCCAGCCATTGATGTTACTGTCACCTTCCTCAATTATGTTGAAGGTCATGGTTTTAATCAGCATTGGGCTATTCTCAATTTAAAACAAGTTTTCAGAAAAGCAACAATTAGATAACGAAAGAGTAAACATTTGCTAACTTTATGAAGTGGAAGTCATTAGTGTTATGTAACTTCTAATTGAATTGTTTTCCAGAAGTTGATTTGTAAGTCAGGTATTTTAGAATTAAAATGAGTATGAAAAGATATTTGTATACAATAAGATTGCTCTCACTTTTACATTTCTGTTTTAGGATAGCAGTTATCTGGCCATTAAAGTCTCCTCACCCCCTTTCTTCTTCATATCCCCACAGGCAGTTAAGATAGAGAAGCTATGGGTGATTCAGTTCTTATTCATTGAAAATTTAACACAGCTGTTTTTCAGAAGAGAAAAGTCTTTACTGTGTTATTAAATTCTAAAAGGAATTTATGCAAATAGATATTTATCTGTTTAGTTGATAAATGCCTTTAAGTCCAGTTCTATAGAAAAAAAAGAACCTTAGTAATGTGCCTGTTTATTGATTTTTAGCTAAAGCTGATGTATTTCTTTGGGAGCCAAAAATTAACGAAAAACATATCACTTTACTTACAAAGACCATATTTAGAGTATCTTCCTAATTTTAGGAGAGAAGCATTCGGTATTTCACTTAAGTATGATGGGACTTTTGTTTTTGGTAGATTCCCCTTTATCAGATTGAAGAAATTCCTTTTTATATTTTTGGTTTTCTGAGAAGTTTTAAAAAGATGTTGGATTTTGCAAATGCTTTTTCTGTGTATAGAAATGATCATGGCTTTTTAAAGAATCAATCTGGTGAAATGTTGCATTCCTGGGATAAACCTCATTTGGTTATGTTTTATTCTTTTAGCATGTTGGATTCTATTTGCTAAATTTTTATTTAGGATGATTGCATCTATGTTCACAAGGGATATTTGTCTGTAGTTCTCTTCTCCTGTAATGTCTTTTTCTGTTAACTGGTATCAGAATAATACTGGCTTCATAAAATGAATTGGGAAGTATTCCTTTCCTAACACTTTAGTATTACCGAAAAATTTGCACAGAGTTGGTATTATTTTCTCCTCAAATATTTTGTAGAATTTGCCAATGAAGCCATCTGTCCCTGGAGTTTTCTTTGTATGAAGGATTTTTAACTATAGTTCAGTTTCTGTTCTTTCTGAGTGGGCTTTGGTAAGTTTGTTTCAAGGAGTTTGTCCTTTTCACTTTATTGATGAGTTTATTGATAAGAAGTTCATAATACTCTCTAAGGTGATGTCTCCTCTCTTGCTCCTGACATTGGTCGTTTGTGTCTTCCCACTTTTTCCCTAATCAGTATGGCTAGAAGTTTATCAATTCTATTGATTTTGTTAAAGAACTAGCTTTTGGTTTAATCAGTTTTTCTCAGTAGGTTTTGTTTAGGTTTCATTGATTTCCACTTTGATTTTGATCATTTCCTTTTTTCTACTTACTTGGGTTTAATTTGCTCTTTTTCTAGCTGCTTAGGGTGGAAGTTAAGGTCATTGATTTGAGACCTTTATTTTAATATAAGTATTGAGTGCAGTACCTTTCCTCCTAGGTGCTGTTTTTTTATTTTTATTTTTTTTTATTTTTTTTTATTGGTGTTCAATTTACTAACATACAGAATAACACCCAGTGCCCGTCACCCATTCACTCCCACCCCCCGCCCTCCTCTTCTACCACCCCTAGTTCGTTTCCCAGAGTTAGCAGTTTTTACGTTCTGTCTCCCTTTCTGATATTTCCCACACATTTCTTCTCCCTTCCCTTATTTTCCCTTTCACTATTATTTATATTCCCCAAATGAATGAGAACATATAATGTTTGTTCTTCTCCGACTGACTTACTTCACTCAGCATAATACCCTCCAGTTCCATCCACGTTGAAGCAAATGGTGGGTATTTGTCATTTCTAATAGCTGAGTAATATTCCATTGTATACATAAACCACATCTTCTTTATCCATTCATCTTTCGTTGGACACCGAGGCTCCTTCCACAGTTTGGCTATCGTGGCCATTGCTGCTAGAAACATCGGGGTGCAGGTGTCCCGGCGTTTCATTGCATTTGTATCTTTGGGGTAAATCCCCATCCTAGGTGCTGTTTTAGTGTATCTTGCAACTTTTTGTTTTAATTTTCATTCATTTTAAGATACTAATTTCTCTTTTGATTTCTTCTTTGACCCTGGGGTTATTTAGAAATATGTTACTTAGTTTCCAGATACTTAGTGGTTTTACAGAGATCTTTCTGTTAGGAATTTCATTTTTCTTTTTTCTTTTCTTTTCTTTTCTTTTCTTTTCTTTTCTTTTCTTTTCTTTTCTTTCTTTCTTTGAATTGTAGACTTTTTTGAAATTTGTAATATGCTTTTCAGAGTATGTTCTGTCTTGGTAAATGATTCCTGTGAACATGAAAAGAAGGTGTGTGCTGCCTTTGTTGGATGGAGCATTCTGTAAAAATCAGGTTAAGTTAGCTGTTAGTGTTATAGTTTACAGTATCTTTGCTGATTCTCTATTTGTTTTATCAATCATTGAGAGTATGGTATTAAAATCTCTGTAATTGTGGGTTTGTCTGTTTACTTTTGAAATTATACTGGTTTTTGTTTCATGTATCTTGAAGCTTTGTTATTGAATACATAAATGAGTAGGATTGTTATGTCCTGCTGACTGATTTCTTTAAATATGATGAAATAAACTTTTCTTTAGTATGTTTAGTAATGTCTGCACCTAACATGGGACTTGAACTCATGACCCCAAGATCAAGAGCCACATGCTATTAACAACTAAACCGGCCAGGGGCCTCAATGAAATAAACCCTTGGTGATATTCTTTGTTCTGAAATCTATGTTGCATGCCAATATGGTCACACAAAGTCTTTTTGACTAGTGTTAACGCAGTATATATATATTTTTTTAGGTTCTAGCCTATTTAAATCTATATTCAAAATGTGTTTCTTCGTATTCAAGCTGCAATTCAAAGGCAGCTTATAATAAGGATTTACTTGTTTTTATCTAGTCTCATAGTCTCTGTCTTAACAGTGGTGTTGACATCATTTGCATTTAATTAAGATTTTACACTTTTTATTTTTTATTTTTTTTAATTTTAATTTAATTTTTTAAAAAAGATTTTATCTATTTACCATGAGAGACACAAGAGAGAGAAAGGCAGAGACAGAACCAGGCTCCATGCAGGGAGCCTGATGTGGGACTCAATCAAGGGACCCCAGGATCACACCCTGAGCTGAAGGCAGATGCTCAACTGCTGAGCCACCCAGGCACCCCTTATATTTTTATTTTTTAACTTTTTTGTTTGGAGTTCAATTTGCCAACATATAGCATATCCCTAATCAGTATGGCTAGAAGCCATACTGATATAGCATATCACCCAATGCTCATCCTGCCAAGTGCCCCCCTCAGTGCCCATCACCCAGTCACCCTAACCCCCGCCCACCTCCCCTTCCACTACCCCTTGTACGTTTCCCAGAGTTAGGGGTCTCTCATGTTCTGTTTCCCTCTCTCATTTTCCCACTTATTTTCTCTCCTTTCCACTTTAATCCCTTTCACTATTTTTTTATATTCCCCAAATGAATGAGACCATATAATGTGTGTCCTTCTCCAGTTGACTTACTTTACTCAGCATAATACCCTCCAGTCCCATCCACGTCAAAGCAAATGGTGGGTATTTGTCATTTCTAATGGCTGAGTAATATCCCATTTTATACATATACCACAGCTTCTTTATCCATTGTCTTTCGATGGGCACCGAGGCTCCTTCCACAGTTTGGCTGTTGTGGACATTGCTGCTATAAACATTGGGGTGCAGGTGTTCTGGTGTTTGTTTCACTGCATATGTATCTTTGGGGTAAGATTTTACACTTTTAGAACAGCTTTAGGTTCACAGCAAAATTGAGGGGAATGTACAGAGATTTCCCATATATCCCCTCTCTTTACACATACATCGCCTCCCCCATCATCAGCATTCCCCATGAGTGTTACAATTAGTGGACTTACATTGACAAATTATAACCCCCAAAGTCCATAGTTTATATTAGCATTCTATGGATTCAAACAAATGTATGACATGTATCTGTCATTACTGTGTGTGTGATACACAGTTATTTTCAGTGCCCTTTGTGTTCCACCTGTTTATCAATACCTCCACAGCCACTGATCTTTTTACTGTCTCTATTTTTGTATTTGCAAAACATCATTTAGTTGGAATCCTACAGTTCTAGCCTTTTCAAATTGGCTTCTTTCACTTACTAGTATGCATTTAAGGTTCCTCCATGGCCTTTCATGGCTTGATAGCTCATTTCTGTTTAGCACTGAATAATATATCCTGTTGTCTGGATGTGCCAATGTTTATCTACTCACTGCCTAAAGGACATCTTGATTCTTTTTTTTTTTTTTTTAAGATTTTATTTATTCATTCATTCGAGACACACACAGAGAGAGAGAGAGGCAGAGACACAGGCAGAGGGAGAAAGAAGCAGGCTTCACGCAGGAAGCCCAGCATGGGACCCGATCCCAGGTCTCCAGGATCACGACCTGGACTGAAGGTGGCGCTAAACCGCTGAGCTACCCGGGCTGCCCGACATCTTGATTCTTTCAAATTTTGATAATTATGAATAAAGCTGCTGTAAATACCCATGGGCAGATTTTTATTTGGTCACAAGTTTTCAGCTCCTTTGCTTAAGTATCAAGGGTGCAGTTGTTGGAGTATATGCTAAGAGAATGTTTAATTTGATAAGAAACTGCCAAACTTTTCTAAAGTGGCCCTTACCATTTTGCATCACCACCAGTAATGAATGAGAATTCTTGTTACTGTACATACTTGCCACCATTTAATGTTGTCAGTGTTCTGAATTTCGGCTAATGGATGTGCAGTGGTATCCCATTTTAATTTGCTTTTCCCTCCTGATAAGCCATATGGAGCATTTTTTTTCATATATTTATTTGCCATGTGTATATCTATTTTGATAAATTGTGTGTTAAGGTCTTTTGCCCATTTTTTAATCAGGTTGCGTGTTTTCTTATTGTTGAGTTTTAAGAGTTCTTTGTATGTTTTGGATAACAGTCCTTTATCAGGTTCTTTTCCTCAGTCTGTGGCTTATCTTTGCACTTTTTTTTTTATCTTAAGTGTTTTTTTTTTTTCCACAGAAGTTTTTAATTTTGATGAAGTCTAATTTACCAGTTTCTTTCATGACTGGTGTCTTTGGTGTTGTATTTAAAAAGTCATTGCCAGGGTGCCTGTTGGCTCAGTCCATTGAGTGTCTGCCTTGGACTCAGGTCCTGATCCCAGGGCTTTTCCCTCTTCCTCTGCTCTTCCCCACTGTGCTCTCTTTCTCTTTCAAATAAAGAGATAAAATCTTAAAAATATAAAATAAAAAGTCTTTGCCATACCTAAAGTCACCTAGATTTTCTTTTGTGTTGTTTTATAGGAATTTTGGCATTTTACATTTAGGTTTATGATCCATTTTGTATTAAGTTTTGTAAAGTTGTAAGACCTGTGTCTAGGTTTATAATTTAGCATGTGGATGCCCATAGTTGGTTTTTTTGCCCACAGTTTTTCAAGCACCATTTGTAGAAGACTTTAAAAATCTTATTTATTTGTTTGTTTATTTATTTATTTATGAGAGCATGATCATGGTGGGGAGGGACAGCAAGAGTGGGAGAGAGAGTCCTAGGCAGACTCTGTGCTGAGCGCAGAGCTTGAGGTGGCAGCGCTCAGTCTCACTATCCTGAGATCATGACCTGAACTGAAACCGAGTCACACGCTTAACTGACTGCAAACCAGGTACACCTTGTTGAAGACTTACTGAGTTTTCTTATCCATGAACATGAAATATTTATTTATTTAGTTTTTCTCTGCATTTGTTTTTCAGAACTTTGTAGTTTTCCCTCAAGATATTGTACATACTTGTTAGATTTACACCTAAGTATTTCATTTTGGAAATACTATGGTAAATAAACTATTGTATTTTTAGTTTCAAATTCTACTTATTCTTTGTTGGTATGTAGGAAAGTGATTTACTTCTGTGTTTTAGCCTTGAATCTCGCAGCCTTGTTATTATAATCACTTACTAGTTTGAGGAATATTTTGTCATTTCCTTCAGATTTTCTGCATAGATGATCATAATATCTGTAAACAAAGTTTTGTCTTTTTTTTCCTCCCAGTCTGTATACTTTTTATTTCCTTTTCATGTCTTATTTTACTAGCTAGAACTTTCGGTATGATGATGAAACAAAGTGATGAAGGGACATTCTAGCTTTGTAACTTACTTGGTGGGAAAGCTTCAAGTTTCCCACCGTTAACTATGATGTTAGCTATAGATGTTTTGTAGATAGTCTTTGTGGAATTGACACACCCCTCTATTCCTAGTTCAGTAAGATTTAATATGGTTTTTGTTAGGTTTCGTTAGGTTTCACTCTGTCATCTGCTGTTTTCTGTTTTTCTTTTTTCAGTAGGCTCTGTACCCAGTATGTGGCTTAAATTTATAACCCCTACATCAAAAGTCGCATGCTCTCCCAACTGAGCTAGCCAGGCGCCCCTAAAAAATACTGAACACTTCATAAATTTGTATGTCATCCTTGTGCAGGGGCCGTGCTAATCTTCTCTGTATTATTCCAGTGTTAGTGTATGTGCTACCAAAGCAAGCACTATTTTGTTTCTTCTGGTTGTTTTCTTTCTCTCTTATTCTGCCATTTTTTGGATTTTTTTTTTTTTTTTTTTTTTTTTTAATGATTCTGTTTTATCTGTTTTGGGCTTATTTGCTGTAACTTTTTTTTTTTTGTCTTTTGTTTAAGTGATTGATACAGGGCATGGTTGTCGGAAGAGTCTGATTTATTTCCCAGGGGACATTTGGAAACATTTTTTATTTTCATACTGTAGCAGGTGGGGTGTGTTACCAACATATCATGGGTAGAAGTCAGGGGTGCTGCTAAACATCCTCCAATGCACAAGGCAGCCTCCCACAACAAAGACTTACCTTGCCCAGATTGTCATTAGTGCCAAGATTGAGAAATTCTGATTTATAGTTTACGATATACAGATCTTTCTTGACTTGCAATGAGGTTATGTCTCAATAAACTCATTGTAAGTTGAAAATATTGTAAGTCAAAATGTATTTAATGTATCTAATCTGAACATCATGGTTTAGCCTAAAACCTGAACTCAGAACACTTATATTAGCCTATAGTTGGGCAAAGTCAACTAGCACAAAGTCTTTTATAGTCAAGTTTTGAATATTTCATGTAATTTACTGAATACTGTACTGAAAGTGAAAAACAGAATTGTTGTATGGGTACAGAATGGTTGCAAATGTATGGGCTGTTCACTGTCATGATTGTATGATAGACTGGGAGCTGTAGCTCACTGCTTTTTTAATTTTATTTTTTATTAAAGATTTTTAAAATTTATTCATGAGAGACACACAGAGAGGCAGAGACATAGACTGAGAGAGAAACAGGCTCCCTGTGGGGAGCCTGATGCGGGACTGGGTCCCCAGACCCGGGATCACGCCCTGAGCCAAAGGCAGACGCCCAACCGCTATGCCACCCAGGCATCCCTAGCTCATTGCTTCTGCTCAGCATTACAAGAGCGCATTGTACCACATATTGCTAGCTAGGAAAAGATCAAGATTCAAATTTTGAAGTATGGTTTCTACTGAGTGCATATCATTTTCAAACCGTTGTAAAGTGAAACAATTCTAAGTTGAGTCATCATTAGGCAATTAGCTGTATATCTTTAGTTTATCACAATCTTCAAGTGATACACATACAGTGTATTGTACAGTGTAAGAACCTTATGATAGTGTATTTCCATTTCTCCCTGCCCAAACCTTATGCTATTGTTTCTATACATTTTACACTTGTAATAAATCCTATAACAACACATTCTTATTATTTTTACTTAGCAGTTATTTTTCAAATACTTTAAAATGAAAAGAGAAAGATTAGGTATTTATCCTTATGATTACTCCTTTCCATCAGTTTCTTTTATATCCAGACTTCATCAGGTATCATCTTCCTTTTTCCAAAAGGATTTCTCTTATCATTTCTTGTATTGTGGGCCTGCTGGTGATGAGTACTTCAGCTTTTACATGTCTAAAAATGTTCTTTCTCTGTTTTTGTGTGTGGTAAGGCACATAACAAATTTACCCTTTTAACGGTTTATAGATGTAAGTAAGTTACAATATTGCTAACTATATGTGCATTATTGTATAACAGATCTTTAATCTCTAATGTCAGCTTTGTTTTTGAAAATATTTTTGCTGGATATAGAATTCTAACTTGACACTTTTTTCTTCCACTATTTAAAAAATGGTGTTCCAGTCTTCTCAGTTGCATTGTTTCTCTCTGCCTCTCTTTTTAAAAGATTTTATTTATTTATTTGAGGTAGCATGCACAAGAGGAGGTTGAGGGGAGAGGGAGAAGCAGACTCTCTGCTGAGAGGAAGCCCAACATGGGGCTCAGTCCCAGGTCCTCAAGATCATGACCTGAATTGAAGGCAGATGCTTAACCGATTGAGCTACCTAGGTGCCCCCACTTGCATTGTTTCTGATGAGAAATTCTGTGTCATACTTACCTTGTTCCCCTATGTGTAGCATGTCTTTTTCTCTAGCCTAGTTGGTGGGAACAGGTGCTCTTCTAGGCCCTGACAGGCATTTTTCCTTTGAATCCTTTGGGGGATAGATAGTTCTTTCTCCAGTGTTAGGTAGTTTATTCACAATGTGCTGATGAGTACTATGCTGAATACTACAGAGAACTGCAGATCTCCTGGGTTGTCTCTGCAGAACCTTCCCTTTTGGTACTCTGTCTTATGAAGCTTAGATGCTTTCATTTTCTTAGACTCTTGTTTCTGTCTCTTCAATTCATGAAGTCTTCTAGGCTCTGTCTTACTTCTCTTTCATGCTCCATGGCATAGAAACTTTTCCAGGATAGTAAGCTGAGGCAATTGTAGGGACTGTTTGTTTTGTTTTACTTTTATTTATTTATTTATTTATTTTTAAAGATTTTATTTATTTATTCACAAAGACACAGGCAGAGGGAGAAGCAGGCATCATACAGAGAGCCTGACGTGGGACTCGATCCAGGGTCTCCAGGATCACGCCCTGGGCTGCAGGCGGCACTAAACCGCTGCACCACAGGGGCTGCCCCCTTGTTTACTTTTAAATATTCGTTGTCCTTCATTGCCTACTGTCCAGTATTTGGAAAACCATTGTTTCAACTCTCTTCAGACTTTTTTGTTGCTTCAGGTATAGAAGGGTGAATTCATTCCTTGTTACTTCACCTCTTTATTTATTTGCAATTTAAAAGATTTTATTTGAGAGAGAGAGAGACACCACGTGTACACAAGCAGGGGGAATGGCAGAGGGAGAAGCAGGCTCCTCACTGAGCAGGAAGCCTGATGTGGAGCTCCATTCCAGGACCCTAGTATCATGACCTGAGCCACTCAGGTTCCCTTGCAATTACTAAAAACTAAAATTCATATAATGTAATTCACCATATTAAAGTGTGCAATTTAGTGGTTTTTACTATATTCATATATAGTTATCAACATCATAACTATATTGTTCCGGAACATTTCCATCACCCTAAATAGAAATCCCATACCTTAGTCATTTTCCATCCTACAACCTCTGTCACTCCCTGACAACCACTTACACACTTAATTTCTCTGTGGATTTGCCTATATCTGGACATTTCCTGTAAATGGAATTAAATAGTATGTGGCCTTTTATATCTGATGACTTTCACTTTTCACATTGTACAGTGTTTTAAAGATTCATGCATGTTGTAGTACTTCATTCTTTTTCATAGCTGATTAATATTCCACTGTATGCCTTTCATCTTTGTTGGTGTGGAAGTCAGCTGCTGAATCTTTTTAACTATTTTCTCTCATGTAGTCCATTTTTGGCGTTTCCAGGGGACTTTAATATGCTGCCAGGACTGAGAATCAGATTTAAAAAGTACTAGAAGAGAAGCAAGTTTAATTAGAATAAGAAAATTACTTATCTGGAATCTTTTTTCTTTTGTCTTCCTCCATCTCTGTCTTCTTTTGATTGTGGAAGAGATACCTGATCAGTAGTTTTATTTTAAAAAATATTTTATTTATTTATTCATGAGAGACCCAGAGAGAGGGGCAGAGACACAGACAGAGGGAGAAGCAGGCTCTTCTAGGGGAGCCCAATGTGGGACTTGGTCCCAGGACCCCAGGATCAGGAGCCGAGCCAAAGGCAGACAGTCAACCACTGAACCACCCAGACGTCCCCTGATCAGTAGTTTTAAAGATTGACACTGATTGCTTTTTGTGATACATACTATTTGAGTAAATTGTAGAAAATGTAGAGGAGAAAATTAGAGACCATCTATAGTTTCACTAGTTAATACATAGGCACATTTCTTTTTTTTTTGTTTTTTCCATAGGCACATTTCTTACTAGCCTTTTTTTAAAATTCTACATTTATTCATTCTATCATCTTTTTAAAAATGTTTTTATTTATTTGAGCGAGGGGGTGGAAAGAGAGAGCATGCGAGCGAGCACGCATGAACATGAGCAGGAGGAAGAGAGAGGAAGAGAGTAGCCTGACCTGGCTCAGGACCCTGGCATCCTGACCTCACTCAACTGAAGGCAGACACTTAACTGACTGAGCCACCCAGGTGCCCTCAGGGCAGCATCTTTTTGGGTTTTTTTCAAGATTTTATTTATTCATGAGAGACACACAGAGAGAGGCAGAGACACAGGCAGAGGGAGAAGTAGGCTCCCATGTGGGGGTCCCGATGTGGGACTCGATCCCGGGACCCTGGGGTCACGCCCTGAGCTGAAGGCAGATGCTCAACTGCTGAGCCTCCCAGAGATTCCCCTCATGCTAGCATCTTAACATTCTATGTACCTTAATATATTTGAGATTATCTTCAGTATATGGTTTTATTTTCTGCTTTTTCTACTTAATGCATAAATATTTTCAGATGTCATTATTTTTCAAGAAGTCTTACATGGCAATGTATTTAAAGCTTAGAAACATCTTATCAAACTGTTTTCCAGATTATACCAATTTACACTTTAACACATTGACTAGCACTCATTCTTGAAAGTGTCGGTTTTACTCATCACAATTTTACCAGCATTGTAAATATTGTCTTTCCAGCATGTTTTGTTTACATCAACTCTTTGTTTCATCATGTTATTTTTTTTCTTCTTCTTCTTCCTCTTCTTTTTTAAACTTTAGGTAGGCTATATGCCCAATGTCATGCTTGAACTCATGACCCGGAGATCATGTTCTACTGGCTAAGCCTGCCAGCCACCCCTTTTCTTCCTTTTAAAAATCAACTTTAGGGCAGCCCGGGTGGCTCAGCGGTTTGGCGCCTGCCTTTGGCCCAGGGTGTGATCCTGGAGACCCAGGATTGAGTCCCATGTCGGGCTCCCTGCGTGGAGCCTGCTTCTCCCTCTGCCTGTGTCTCTGCCTCTCTCTCTCTGTGTCTCTCTCATGAATAAAGAAAATCTTTAAAAAAATAAATAAAAATCAACTTTATTGAAGTGTAATTTACATATAGTATAAAACATTTGTGTGTGGTTTCTTTATTTTTAAAAACAAATTATCTGTGTAATCACCATTCCAAACAATAAGTAGAACATTTTCATTCCCCACAAAAGTCCCCTTTAACCCTTTTTGCAGTCATATCCTCCACCCCCATTTCAATGAACTAATGATCTGATTTTGATCACTGTATATTAGTTTTGTGTCTGGTTATTTCTCTATGCATTTTTTTGGACTTCAAGAAATTTTTATTCATTTTTTTAAAGATTTTATTTATTTATTCATGAGAGACACAGAGAAAGGCAGAGACACAGACAGAGGGAGAAGCAGGCTTCCCTGCAGGGAGCCCGACGTGGGACTTGATCCCGGGATTCCAGGATCATGCCCTGGGCTGAAGGCAGATGCTCAGCCGCTGAGCCACCCAGGCATCCCAAAATTTTTATTCAAGTACAGTTGACCCACAATGTTATATTAGTTTCAGGTGTACAACATAGTGACTCCACAATCCCATACATTATTATTCAGTGTACAACATGGGAAGTCATAGTCACCAAGTAATGTTATTATAATATTTTTATATTCCCCATGCTGTACTTTTCATCTCTGTGACTTACATATTATGTAACTGGAAATTTGTACCTTGTATCCCCTTCACCTAGTTTTTTGCCCATCCTCCAAACTCCTTCCCTAAAGTGGACTCATTTAAAAAATTTTTTTTTAATATAAAATCCATTAATTAACATATATCGTTAGTTTCAGTGGTAGTGTTTAGTGATTCATCAGTTGCATACAACACCCAGTTCTCATCACATCTCTTGCCCTCCGTAATGTCCATCACCCAGTTACACTATCTTCCCACCACCCCCTCCCCCTCTGGCAACCCTCAGTTTACTTCCTACAGTTAAGAGTCTCTTATGGTTTGTCTTTCTGTCTGATTCTGTCTCGAACTATTTTTCCCTCCCTTCCCCCGTGAGCCTCCATTTTGTTTCTTAAATTCCACATAGAAGTGAAATCATGTGGGCAACCAACCCCAGTGGCACAGCGGTTTAGCGCGGCCTGCAGGCTGGGGTGTGATCCTGGAGACCGGGGATCGAGTCCCACATTGGGCTTCCTGCATGGAGCCTGCTTCTCCCTCTGCCTGTGTCTCTGCCTCTCTCTTCGCTCTCTCTGAATGAATGAATAAATAAATCTTAAAAAAAAAAAGTGAAATCATGTGGTATTTGTCTTTCTCTGATAGAATTATTTCCTTTAGCATACCACCTATTTCCATCCACATTGTTGCCGATTTCATTTTTGATGGCTGAGTAATATTCCTGTGTGTGTGTGTGAGAGAGAGAGAGAAAATATACACATCTTCTTTATCCATTCATCTGCCAGTGGACATCTGGGCTCCTTTCCATAGTTTGGCTGTTGTGGACTTTGAGGTGCAGGTGCCTCTTCAGATCACTATGTTTATATCTTTTGGGGAGATACCTAGTAGTGCAATTGTTGGATAATAGGGTAGCTGTATTTTTAACTTTGTGAGGAAGCTCCATACTGTTTACCAGAGTTACTATACCAGCTTTCATTCCTAACAGCAGTATAAGAGGGTTCCCCTTTCTCCTCAGTATACTTTCAAGATACATCATTGTGACCGGATGCTTGGGTGGCTCAGCAGTTGTCTGCCTTCTGTTCAGGACGTGATCTCAGGATCTGGGATCGAGTCCCGCATCAGGCTCCCTGCAGGGAGCCTGCTTCTCTCCCTCTACCTGTCTCTGCCTCTCTGTGTGTGTGTGTCTCTCATGAATAAATCTTTAATTAAAAAAAGATCATTGTGCATATCATTAGTTTCATCCCTTTTTATTATTATTATTTTTTACCTGAGTAACGTTCTAATGAATGAATGTATTCACTTTGTTTACCTGTTAACTCACATTTGTATTGTTTCTAATTTTTGGCTGTTGTAAGTAAAGTAGCAGCTAACATCCCTGTGCAAGTTATTTGTGGACATGCATTTCAATTCTTGGGTGCATACTTATTTAGCAGGATTGCTGGGTGATGTGAGAAGTACGTATTTTTTTAAGTTATTTATTTGAGAGAGAGAGAGAGTACTTGTTGGGGAGGGCAGAGGGAGAGAGATAATCTCAAGCTGACTCAGATCATGACCTGAGCTGAAATCAAGAGTCTGATGCTTAACAGACTGAGCTACTCTGGTGCCCTATGATAAGCATGTATTTATTTACTTCATGAGAAACTGCCCAGTAGTTTTCCAGTGACACACCAACAGTTGGTGTTGTCAGTTTCTTAATTTTAGTCAGTTTGTGATTATGTAGTCAAAACCTGTGGATTTACTTTGCATTTTCCAGATGTAAAGTTATTGAGCATCTTTTTTTTTTTTTTTTTAAGTTGTTGAACATCTTTTCAAGTAGTTACTGGTCCTTATTATATTTTGTGAAATGTCTGTTTAAATCATTGAATTTGTTAAAAAATTCGGTTGGTTGTTTATTATCATCATCATTATTATTTTTAAAGATTGTATTTATTCATGAGAGACACAAAGAGAGAGGTAGAGACATAGGCCGAGGGAGAAGTGGCTCCCCATGGGGAACCTGATGGTAGACTCAATCCCAGGACCCTGGGATCATAACCTGAGCCAAAGGCAGCCACTCAACCACTGAGCCACCCAGGTGCCCGCCCTCCTTACCCTCCTTTAATTCCCTCATTAATTGGCTGGCACCTTTGTCTAAAATTCATTCTCTATATGTGTGTGCGACTATTTCTGGACTTCTGTGTGGTTGTTTTCTGTTGCTTTATATGTTATGTTAGTGACAGTGTTGATTAATTTAGCTTTATGATTTAGTTTGTAATTAGATTGTGTGTGTCCTTCAAATTTATTCTTTTTCAAGGTGATTTTGGCTATTTTTCTTTTGCCTTTCTATATGAATTTTAGAATCAATTTTCCATTTCTGTTTTTTTAAAAAAACTCTTGTTGGGGTTTTGATTGGAATTTATTAGAAATTTAGATAATTTGGAGGAAAATTTACCCAAGTAAAGTTTCTTGGAATAATGTTGACCCTTCCAGTCCATGAACATGCTATATACTTCCTTCTATGTTGTTTTGCAAGTTTTACACATTTATTTCTTAGGCCTGTATCTCTTAAGTATTTAGTAGTTTGGATACTGTTGTAATGTTATTGCTTTTTATTTTCATATTTCAGTTGCCAATATGTGGAAATACAGTTGAGTGTTTAATATTGACTTGTGATATTGTTAAATTCACTTTTTAGTTCTAGGAGCTCTGTTGAGATTCCCTAGGATTTTTCTCCCCTATATGAAGATACCATATACAAATAATTTTATGTCTTCTTTTCCAATCTGCATGCCTGTATTTTTTTTTCCTTCATTGTTATGACTAGAATCTTAGGAGAAGTGTACGCTAGAAGTGGTAACAGACTTCCTTTGAATTTTTGTTTTTTTCAAGATTTTATTTATTCATGAGAGACACAGAGGGAGAGGCCGAGACTCGGGCAGAGGGAGAAGCAGTCTCCCCGCAAGGAACCTGATGCAGAACTCGATCCTGGACCCCGAGATCACGCCCTGAGTCAAAGGCAGACGCTCAACCACTGAGCCACCCAGGCATCCCAGATTGGGGACATTTCTTTCAGGGAATTTTATGTTATGAATGGGTGTTGAAAAAAGCATTTTAATTGTCAAAATTCCTAAATTTTTTTATCCTGTTTTTAAAATTCCAGTATTTTGAATATTGCACCTCTGTGATGTGTTTTAATAAAAAGAAGCTCTTAGATGTGCCATGAACTATTGTGAACACGTTTTTAACTTAAATAATCATTACAAAACTTCTTTGAAGTGCGTATTATCTAAGTTTTACAGATGAGCTTCAAATCATTATGTTCCAAAGGAACTTAAAATTTGTTTCCTGTTCTCTTCATTGTGGCTATATGAATATTCATTTCTAATAAGTGAGATTTATTTGTTTCTCCTTGTGCACTATTTTGGTTTCTCCTCACATTCTTGTTGATTTTAATTATTTTTTAGAGCATGTTAAACATTAACATGGTTTTAAAATTCAGAACCGTACAAGAGATATGCTCAAAGAATTGTTTCTTTCCTTGTCTATTCTACTCTTCATAATACCCTATTTTTTAAAATTCTTAGTTAACTGATAAATGATCATGTTTATCAAAGTTGCTTGTGTATTTGAGAAGAAGGAGCATTGGGTATAAAGTTTTATATATAGCTATAAGATCTGTCTTACTAAATTAGGTCCATGCTTGGGCCCATGCTGTTCTTTGTTCACTTACCTTATGCTGCGAGTCATGTGTTAAAGTTAGTTAATACTATTAGTGTGTCTTTAATCAGTCCTTGCATATGTTGTAGCTTTGCTTTATAAAAAGGTTGTTTTATTTGATGCATAGATAACTTGTTAAATACATTTAGGATGTCCAAAACCTATAGATACAGACATGCATGAATGATATGTGGGTATTAAAAGCCTTTATTGTGATTGTGGTTTTTGGGTCATGCTTAATGCTCTTTGACTTACACTCTACATGTCTGATAATTAGGATCTGCTCATTTTTCTTACTGTCTTCCATTACCTGATAAACTTGCATTCATTCCTTTAATTTTACTTTTTCTGAACCACATTTTTGTGTGTGTGTTTCTTTTATACGCACTGTATAGTTGAGTCTTGGGTTATGAGACCAGTTGAAAATTTTTTCATTTTATAATTCAGACAAGTTGAAATTTTTTTAGTTTTTATAGATAAGTTCATTGATATTTATTGATATGAACTGATATCATTGGCCACTTAAATGACTGAGCCACCAGGTGGCCCTCTCTTTTTGCTCTTACTTTAAAAGATTATATTTTATATTTGAGAAGGTTTGTATTTTTTCTTCCATTCTTAGTTGCATTATTTCCACTTTTTTGGAGATGTTTGTATATTAGTCTTTATTTTTATTTTTATTTTTTTAAGTTAATTTATTTTTTATTGGTGTTCAATTTACTAACATACAGAATGTATATTAGTCTTTAATTCTCTTCCCATCTTTGAGAGATTTGTGGGTGTGTGGGTATAAATTTTTACTAGAGTTTACCAGTTATCTCTTGGTTGGATGAAGCCAAGGTGAAGATGGACCATACTATCCAATATGTAGCTAGTAGTCACTGGTGGCTTTTAAGCGCTTGAAATATGGCTAGTCTGAATTTATATGTTCCATGCATGTAAAATACACACTAGATTTTGTAGACCTGATATGGGAGGAAAATGTAAAGTATAGCCATACATTTTTGAATTGATTGTTGAGATATAATGTTGTAGGTGAGTAGATGTGGCTTAAATAAAATATATTTTTAAAACTAAATTCACTTTAAGACCATTTTAGCTGACTGTAAAATCCTTGGCTCATATTTTTCATTCATTGAGGTTTCTGAAAATGTTGCTTCATTGATGTTTTGCACTGATGTTTTTGAAGTCTGATTTTAGTGGTTTTCTTGCCATTTCATTTATTGTAATAACATTAATTTATAATAATCAGTACTATTATTTTATTATGATCATTTATTTGTAGTGATTAAGATTGAAGATTTTTCATTACTGAAGATTTTTTCATTATTTTTGAAATAGTTTTATTCAGGAATGTGTCAGAATTGGTTGTTGTTTTGGATTACTTTTGCCAGGTACTTGATAAGCTTTTTGTTTATTGCTGTAGTGAAGACTTCATAACCTAAAGTTTGCTACCTGAGCCATTTTTAAGGGTACAATAGTTTTTTAACTATGCACAGTATTATGCCACAGATATTTAGCACTTTTTCATCTTAGAACATTGCAACTCTACCCACTGAACAACAGTTTTTTTCCTCCTCACATAGTCCCTGACAACCACCACTCTACTCTCTATTTTTAAGAATTCGACTACTTTAGAGGGCACCTGGTTGGCTTAGTCAGTAGAACATGCAAGTCGTGATCTCAGGGTTGTGAGTTAAAGCCTCACATTGGGTGTAGAGATTACTTAAAAGTAAATTCTTTGAAAAAAATAAAGAATTTGACTACTTTAGGTATCCTATAAGTGAAATCACAAAGGATTTGTCTTTTTGTGACCAGGACTGGCTTATTTCACTTAGCATAACTCTCAAGGTTCATCTATGTTAGAGCATATGTCACAATTGCCTTCATTTTAAGGCTGACTAATAATATTCCATTATATGTATATACCGCATTTTGTTTATACCTTCATTTGTCAATAAGCATTTGGATTCCTTCCATCACTGGTTGTTGTGGAGAACATGGATATGCAAATCTTCTAAATCCTGTTTTCAGTTCTTTGGGGTATGTGCATAAAAGTGGGATTGTCGATCTTATAGTAGGGCTGTTATTGTTAAAATCTGTGAACTTTTTTGGAGAACATTTAAGAGTTACTCTCAGCAATTTTTAAGTATACCGTATAGTATTTTTAACTATAGCCACCATGCTGTATGTTAGATCCTCAGAACATATTAAAATTGTAACTGGAAGTTTGTACTTTTTGACCACCTTAATCCATTTTTCCCCATCCCTCCTTGTAGTATTTGTCTGATCCTGGTATCAGGGTAATACTGGTTTTGTTAAATGAATATGGAAGTTTTTCCTTCTCGATAATTTGGCAAGAGGTTGACATATACAGAACATTCCACCCAACAATAGCAGAATATGGGCAGCCCGGGTGGCTCAGTGGTTTAGTACCGCCGTCAGCCCAGGGCCTGATCCTGGAGACTCAGGATGGAGTTCCTTGTCGGGCTCTCTGCATGGAGCCTGCTTCTCCCTCTGCCTGTCTCTGCCTCTCTCTGTGTGTGTCTCTCATGAATAAATAAATAAAATCTTAAAAAAAAACAAAACAGCAGAATACATTTTCTCAAGCACACACAGAACATTCTCCAGGATAGATTACATTAGGCCACAAAACAACTTTTTATCAAATTTAAGAAGGATGAAATCATACCAAGTATCTTTTCCAACCACAGTGGAATGAAACTAGAAATCAGCAAAAGGAAAACTGTAAAATTCACGAATATGTGTAAACCAAACATCACTCTTTTAAACAACCAGCAGGTCAAAAACGAAATCACAAGGGAACTTATAAAATACTGAGACAAATGAAAACGTCATTTAACAGTCTCTTTTAACTGGTAAACTCAGTCCCAGAGAAAAGCTTAAATTGTTTACATCTCTTTCTTTGTTTCACATTATTGATGTTACTAATTAATTAATTAATTACACAGAGACTTAGGCAGAGGGAGAAGCAGGCTCCCCATGGGGAGCCTGATGTGGGACTTGATCCCAGAACCTGGGGATCATGCCCTGAGCCAAAGGCATATCCTCAACCACAGAGCTACCCAGGTGTCCTTTACCATTTAGTTCTATACCAGAATCAAAAATGACTTATGTTCCACCATTACAGTATTCCAAGATTCTGTATTAGTCTATATGTATACGTTTACCAGAGTTTTATGTTTTTGAATGTTTTTGTGTTGCTGTCTGCTGTCTAGTGTCTTTTTGTTTCAACTTGAAGGGACTCCTTTTAGCAATTCTTATAAGACAGGTGTAATAGAGATGAATTCCCTCATCTTTTATCTGGGTAGGTCTTTATTCCTTTGTCATTTTTGAAGGACAGGTTTTCTAGATACAGTATCTTGGTTGGCATTTTTTTTTCTTTCTATGCGTTGAATTTATTGGCCCACTCCTTTCTGGCTTGTATTTCTGATGAGAAATTGTTGATAATTTTATAAGTGTTCCCATATACATGATGGTTTGCTTTTCCCTTGCTACTTTCAAGATTCTTTGTCCTTGACTGTTGATAGTTTGGTTACAATGTGTCTTAGTGTAGGATTCCTTGAGTTTATCTTTGTTTCTTTTTCTTTTTTTTTTTTTTTTTTTTTTTTGAGTTTATCTTTGTTGATGTTACTTGAGCTTTTTGAATTTGGATGTCCACTTCTTTCCTCATATTTAATTTTCAGCCATTATTTCTTAAAACAAGTTCTCTGCTCCTTTCTCTTTTTTCTTTCTGGGGCTTCCATAATGTTTATATGGATCTGTCAATAGTGTCATATAAATCTCTTAGGTTTTCTTCATTTTTCCCTCCTTTTTGTTCCTCTGACTAAATAATTTCAAATGGTTTCTCTTTGATCTCACTAATTCTTTCCTCTGCTTGGTGAAGCATGCAGTTGAATCCCTTTGGTGGATCTTTCAATTAGTTACTGTACTCTTCAGCTCCAGAATTTCTGCTTAGTTCTTTCTGATAATTCCTTTGTCTTCCTTGGTGTTCTCATTTTGTTCATGTTTCAGCTTCCTTGATTTCAGTTAGCTATTTAGGTTTTTTTTTTTTTTTTTGTAACACATTGAACTTTGTAAAGATAATTATTTTAAACTTTGTTAAATAATTCACAGGTCTCCATTTCTTTAGGGTTACTTTTGGGAGATTTGTTTCTTTGAGCTACATTTCCCTGTTTCCATGCATCTTGTTTTTTGCTTTCATTTGTGCATTTTATTTTTAAAATTTATTTATTTACTTACTTATTTTTTAGTAATCTCGACACCCAGGTGGGGCTCAAATCCATGACTCCCAAGATCAAGAGTCATTCTTCTGACTGAGCCAGCTAGGTGCCCCTAATTTGTGTGTTTTTAAAAAACAGTCACCTCTCTTAGTTATGAATTGGCTTCATATCCAGAAGACCTTTTCTAGTAGCACAAGCAGGGAAATCTGGAAGAGTTGCATCTTCTCTGGACATGTGCGCGTAATTCCCTAATTAAAGAGTATTACTAGTTTTCCAGGAGTTTGTAATCTTTTGCTCCATCTGGTGTCTCTCTGCAGTGCTATAACTTCTTTGGTGCATCAAGGAGACTGAGTTCTCTTTTGTTCCGTAGGCATCCAAAGAATGCTGGCTGGTTCAGTCAGCCCTCTGAGTTAGCTGAAACAGAAGTTAGTCCCTTGGGCGGTTTCCCAAAAAGCTGGAATGTTGGATGTACATTCTACTTTTCTCTTTTTCTTCCCTAGAGAGAAGCTGTGAGCAGAGTGTTTTCTCCTTACTGCACTGAGCATTGTCAGATTGTGCGTGTGGTGGTGGGTTTTTTGTGTGCTATCTTGCTCCCTTATGGGCTTCTTTTTGATATGTAGACTCAAATCTATTATTTCCAGGTATTTTGGGGGGTTGTTGTTTTGAATATTTGTTTTGTTGGATTGTTTTGTTTCTCTTTCTCAGGGACTCCAATTATATGAATGTCATTCCTTCTTTGTTTTACATCTTGCCATTTTTTTTTTTTAAGATTTTATTTATTCATTCATGGCAGACACAGAGAGAGAAAGAGGCAGAGACATAGGCAGAGGGAGAAGCAGGCTCCACGCAGAGAGCCCGACGTGGGACCTGATCCCTGGTCTCCAGGATCACACCCTGGGCTGAAGGAGGCGCTAAACCGCTGGGCCACGGGGCTGACCTTGACATCTTTTTTTATTCATTTTACTTTATGTCATTTTCATTCTCTTGGTCATTAAAAAACCTTTATGTGACATGTTTTTGTTGGAGTATATTTGCACTTGGCTACTAGTAATTTCAGTCTTCATCTCTGAGATAATTGTCTTTTTCCTTTTTCCTGAGTTCTTTCCATTTTTTTCCCCAAATCCTTCCTTCTCTGATCTTAGTGTGTGTGTGTGTGTGTGTGTGTGTTTTCATATCTCTAAAGGTTTCTTTGGGGCATTAAGTTCATTTGTTGTGTTTTTCTTGAAGTGCAGAGTGGAGAGAATTTATTATTAGAGATATAATTGAATCTTAAAAAATTTTAATGATAGACTTCTAGGTTATCTTCACTTCTGTAGGTTAAGGGTGGCTCACAGTTTTACTAGTTCTATGGTGCTCTCTTCTGTCTCTGTAAAATGATCTGCTTTTGAGGAATAGGCAAAGAAGGGCTTGTCTCATTTTGGCTGTTTATAGCTAGTATTTCAAAATCCCCATTACCTTGTTTTCTGCAGGACAGATGAACTCAGTTTTTAATTTTTCCTTCTCTGCAGGGATTCAAAACTTCATCTTTTGATTTTGATCTCCCAGAATTTTGCCACACTGGTTTGTTTGTGCTGATGGTTCATCTCTCATTCTCTTTGTTCCTGTGGCTTTATAAATTTCTTAATCCTTTATTGGTAAATTTACTATTGTAAGATGGTGAAGTAGATAAATGTAGGCATTTAGTCTGCTGTCTTTAACTGGGGGTTTTGCATGTGAATTTTTAAAAAACCAATAAATAATTTTTGAGGTGTGTGTGTGTATTTTTTTAATGTAGCCTATCTTAATTGATAGATTCTGATACCCAACAAGTTGGGGCATGAGCTTGGCAAGATGGAAAAGAGACATACAAACAAGGGTTCAGATTTCAGCACTGCTGATTTCTACCAGTGTGGCCAGAGAACCTTATTAGTTTACCCATCTCCAAAAGAAAAAAAATTCTGCCCTGCACGTTGCATGGTTGTGCTTGGTACTTACATATGACTAAAAGCCATAAGTTATTTAGTTTCTTTTAGTTTGCTTTTAACAGTTTCTCATATATTGCCAGGAAAAACAGAAGGCACAGAGATATGTAAATATCTAGGAAAACACCAAAAAATATTTAGGTATACTACAGTACGTTTCAAAAGGATATTTCAGAATGTAAGAGTCATAGGAAGTGACTTTGTGTATTTTGGTGGTGAGTCTATTTAAGACGAAAAACTTTTTTTTTTTTTTTTGAAGATTTTATTTATTTATTCATGAGAGACACAGGCAGAGAGAGAGAGAGAGGCTGAGACACAGGCAGAGGGAGAAGCAGGCTCCATGCAAGGAGCCCGATGTGGGACCTGATCCTGGGTCCCCAGGATCACACCCTGGGCTTCAGGCTGCGCTAAACCGCTGCACCACCGGGGCTGCCCAAGATGAAAAACTTTTATATCACTTTTTAAACTTGTGAAAATAATACAGATTCATTATAGAAAATTTGGAAAATATGAGAGAGCAGACACACAGAAAAATACATGGCCCACCTAAAAAATATTTTGTGGTATATTCTATTCTATATTCTTCTAGTCTATTTTCTCTACACTTATTTTTTTAAATTTTTATTTATTTACTTATGATAGTCACAGAGAGAGAGAGAGGCAGAGACACAGGCAGAGGGAGAAGCAGGCTCCATGCATCGGGAGCCTGATATGGGATTCGATCCCGGGTCTCCAGGATCGCACCCTGGGCCAAAGGCAGGCGCCAAACCGCTGCGCCACCCAGGGATCCCTTCTCTACACTTATATTCATTTATATTTATACATGTTATTTATATGTGTTATATTTATACATCTAAGCCAGCATCCACCCACCTGTCCCTTACCTCAAAAATATATTCTAACATCTTTTCAGGTTGAGAAAGGTCTGCATTATGTTGTTTTTTACTACTACCTAAGAGTTCCATTTTATGTATAAAACATGATTTATATATCTAACTCTGTATTGCCACTTAGACTTTATGGGTTTTTTTGATGTTATAAACAATGCCGTGAGAAGTATTTTATTTAGTCATTGTTGCCCATTTGTATGTTGCCTTTGATGAATTTCCTAATGAAGTTGGTGGGTCAAAAGAATGCCTTCTTAATGGAAAAGAAATCAAGTAGCACTTGGTTTTTAATATACTTTTAAAAACCAAGTAACTTTACTAATGGTAATGCAGCATGTAACAAGGAATCATCATTATTCCTACCAGTCCTTTGCCTCAATAAAGACAAATGAAAACTCTGGTACCTAGTTCCAGGATTTTGTATGTTTGTCACTGGCGTTTGTTACTGTATGAAGCACAGGCCTCTAGCAGTCATGTCATTGTTGATTTTTTTTTTCTCAATTTTTAGATTGAGAGTCTTCTGATAGTATGGGAGGGAAATGATAGCTGAGGATTTATTTTAGAGCTAAATTTGGTCTGTAAATTAAAATGGGGGAGTGTGTCATGATCTGGCTCCTTAGTTTCTGGCTGCAGCTCTGTCATCTGCCAGCTGTGTTAACAAGAAGAGAGTCATCTATGATCTATTTTTAAATTTCCTCACATATAAAATTAAAATATTAAGTCTTCATCTATTAAAGATGTATTTCAATAATTGGATAATACCTAAAAACGTTTTGTACTTAGAAGAAAGTCCATTATATCAAAAGAATCTCTTCAGATCAAAAATGTGCTACCAGTTAGCTCAGTTTCCTCTTTGTCACCCATTTTTCTAGAATATTAGCATTACAAGTACATGTTTTTTTATTTTTTAAATTTTATTTTATTTTTAAGAGAATTTATTTGAGAAAGAGTGAAAGAGAGCCCAAGTGGAGGAGAGGGATAGAGGGAGAAGGAGAAGCAGATTCCTTGCTGAGAAGGGAGCCTCTAATGCAGGGCTGCATCCCAGGACCCTGGGTCCATGACCTGAGCCAAAGGCAGATGCTTAACTGACTGAGCCACCCAGGCTTTCCTGTTTTTTTTTTGTTTGTTTGTTTTTTGTTTTTTTCAGGCTGCTTTTTACTTTTATTTATTTTTTTAAAATTATTTACTCATGATAGAGAGAGAGAGAGAGGCAGAGACACAGGAGGAGGGAGAAGCAGGCTCCATGCCAGGAGCCCAATGTGGGACTCGATCCCGGGACTCCAGGATTGCGCCCAGGGCCAAAGGCAGGCGCTAAACCGCTGAGCCACCCAGGGATCCCCCTTTCCTGGTTTTTTGTTTTTAACAGCCCATTTTAGTAAAGATGAAATAGTCAAATAACACTCAATTCAGAGTGCTGAAATTTGATCCTCCTGTGTTTATACCATAACTAAGAGCAAATCCTTTGTTTCTTGAGTCTCATTTATGTTATAATATCTATTCTTGTCCCCAGATTTTTTTTTTAATTTTTTTTTTTTTATTTATTCATGATAGTCACACAGAGAGAGAGAGAGAGAGAGGCAGAGACAGAGGCAGAGGGAGAAGCAGGCTCCATGCACTGGGAGCCCGACGTGGGATTCGATCCCGGGTCTCCAGGATCGTGCCCTGGGCCAAAGGCAGGCGCCAAACCGCTGCGCCACCCAGGGACCCATTGTCCCCAGATTTTGAGGAGTTAATAAGCATGTGATAATGGATGTACTCTGAGAACTATGAAACATTATATAAATGCAAGGTGGCTTTTCATATTGTATCACTTTGTTTGACCAGAAGGGTGAAATGTCAGCAAGTAGTAAGAGTATAGGCTTAAATAATGCTAGCAATTGCTCTTTCAGAGCCTGGCTTTCCTAATTTCTTGATGCTCTCTGTGGGTGTATTTGATCCTCTCGCAATTTTTTAGTTAACTCAGAAGTTTTTATTACTAAAGATTCTAAACTGATAGTAATATTTGTATGGGGTGGTGTATTTAGTGCTCCAAATTGGGATCCTATCCTATGAAGAAAAACATACTTCTTCCTGGTATTGAAAGTGGAGAAACTCTCAAATCAAGCTAGCACCCACCCGTCTTTTATCTCAGCTGCTTGCCTTTTATTGAATGTGTCTGAGCTTTTGCCTATTTTGAACATTTTTTTTCTCTGCCTCGATTGTGGTTTTTTGGTTTTGGTTTTTGTGGGGTTTTTTGGCTTTTGCCTTGCTAAATCTCTGTTGATCCTGAAAGTTTTAGTTTAGATTTTCTTTGGATATCTTTCTTTCTTTTGGATATCTTTCTTTGGATATCTTTCTCTATCCTCCTTAGACAGTGGTTTGACTAATTGAGAAGAGAGATGCTTGTCAAGTCCAAACATGATTGCATAATTAGGTATCTCTCTTCTACTAGCTAAATTCCTTAATAGCAGTCTCTCATTCATTCTTATAATTCTCAGTAACAGGAGTAGTATCTGATACCTACTAGATGCCCTGAAATAGTATTGAAAGAATGACACTAATAAATTCTTAGCCAGTATTCTTTTATCTCTTAGGTAAATTACAGAATGTCTCTCTGATAAGGTGAGATTTGAGGGAATTTCAAGTACAATCTTTTTGGATATTTAGGAACTTTAAGGAAAGGCAGTGTGGCTACAATAAAGGATGGGTAGGGAGAGGTAGAAGCTAAGGTTAGAGAAATAAGGCCTTATAAGTCAATGATCATTTTAATCTTTGATCTGAATATGAAGAGGATCTATTGGGGAGTGACATGACCTAATTTGTCTTCCACAAAGTAAAAGTACTTTGTTGAGAATGATCCCTTGTGGGCCAAGGGAGAAAGTAGGCATTAAGTGGTGGAGACAATGAAAATTACTAGAATCAGGATGTATTTTTAATAGGAACTTTTGTTTAACCTTAGTTTAAAAATATTTCTTGCTGTGATAGTAATACAGTCTGTTGAACTTTTTTTTTTTTTTTTTGAGTTACTCAAAATTTTTTACCTTTGAAGTTTCGGGTGTGTAATTGCAGAGGATAATTAAAACCTGTGACACAAATGGTTTTTCTGTCATTTGCATATTTTCCTGTATCCTGGTACTGGTTGACAAACACCTCTGTTAATTTAGCAAACAAGGGATCAGTTTTCTTTTAATTGATATGTTAAATTCTAGTTTGGGAATATATGTATATTTAATCTTTAAAGAAAATTCTGCGTAATAAAATTATAAACATCTAAGATGATAACAGGATGAGCACAAGTATTAAGAGACATCATTGGCAATGTTTTCTATAGTTCTATGCTGAAGAATCTATAATTCTTAAATCACCTTGCAGTTATTAAATAAAGTAAATTTTAAATAGCATTATGCATTGAATTAACATTATTAAAACGACTTATGTTGCCTACTTTACATTTTCCAGGAACATCATTTACAGCGAGCTATTTCAGCACAGCAAGTGTTTAGAGAAAAAAAAGAGAGCATGGTCATTCCAGTTCCTGAGGCAGAGAGCAACGTCAACTATTACAATCGCTTGTACAAAGGAGAGTTTAAACAGCCAAAACAGTTCATTCATATTCAGCGTAAGTTTGTTGATTCATTGTTTTCTGTTTGTAATTTAAATTTATCAATCAGTGAAAATCCTTTCTCTCTTTTATGCCCAAAGAGATTTTAATTTTTCAGTGCATATACACTGATTCATAGAAATGTAAAACATTATGGAATAAAATCTCTCTGTGCTTAACATCTGAACTTGGAAATCATTTTGAGTGTTAGTTGCATTTGGAACATTTGATCTTTATGTAGTATAGAATTTTGTGTAGCACTTATATTTTATTATTATACATCTAAAAGTTGGTGGATTACTGTACTCAAATTTAAGATTTATTTTTAAAGGCCTAGAGGCTATTATGATGCTGATTCGGGTGAATCTTCAGAAATTTTTTAGAATTAGATTCTACCCCTCTACATCTAATTTTTATAAAATTCTATTTCTGCCTCCTTGATACTCTCTTATTTTTCTCCCTATTACTATTTGAATAGTAACCATCTCTTGCCTTAAAACTGTTTCACTAATGTCTTATTTTATTTACTACTCTTCTATTGCCTTTCCTTACCCTCTTCTAATGTATCTTCTCCACAAAGTCCACTGGCACCAGAGTGGTCTTCCTGAACTGTCAATCTGATCTAATTATTCTTTGGCTTAAAATCATGCTCTTCTTTACAGTCTAGGAGAGAAGCTTTCAAAGGATGGGTCAGACAGATGCTCATGTTTTGGTATCTTGTCTGATTGTGTAAGAAAAAGCCTTGGGTAACTTAGTTAAAATTGAGATTCCAGGGCTCTGGTTTAGGTCTGCCTTTCTGAGGTATGTGGCCTGACAATAAGTATTTTTAAAAAGTTCCCCATGTAATTATGAAACCTTTCTAGATTTAAGACTGACTTTTCTATCAGTTCTAAGATGCACGTTTTTTATTGATCGTCTTTGGAATAAGATTGCATATTAAATTGCTGTTGTCCTGAATTCAGGTCTATTTTATCTAAAGAAAACTTATTTTTGCTAAGCACCTAGGGATACTTCCAACAGGAGACCACTTTAAAGTGTTTGTTGTTTACTTGTTTTTAGTCTGTACTGGTAGCTTTAGACCTACCTAGAGTTGAAGTTCTCAGGGGGAGATTTCCCCCTCCACCTTTCACATACAGTTGAGAAATGAAGTTCCCTACTGTTCTTTCTGCATAGTTGGTTTATTTCTTATCTTAAGCTGAGTTGTTACCACTTAGTAGTGTATCTTTATGCAGGAATATTCTATTAAACTTAATAGACTCCAGCAGAAGTGTTTTTTTTTCTTTCTTAGAGTACATATAAAGTCATGATGCACCTTGTAACTGATGACAGTTTAGATTTGACAGAATTCATAACAGCCAAAATCTCTAGTCTGAACACAAGACCCTTTGTGATTTTTTTTTTTCCTGTCTACTCCATTAACCTCATTTCCAGTTGTTCTTCCCCTCACTCTCTTTAGTATAGAAACTAAGGTAAATTACTCACATTTGCCTGGTTGTTTCACGTTTCAGACTTCCTTGCATGTGCTATTCAAGTCCTCTTTCCTGTCCTATAACTCATTTAAGACCTAAAACTCCCCTAAGAAGCTTATCCTAACCTTGTTCATTTGACCTCTGATTTTTACTTATCTTGTTTTCGTTGTATATACCTCTATTAGAGGACTCACCGTACTTTATTAACCGTTCTCTTTCTCCTTTTAAACTATGAGCTCCTGGGGCAGAGACTTATGTTTTATTTTCTCTTTGTGTCTTTAGATGAAAGCTCATGGCTTATAGACGCACAATAAATGGCATGTGTGTTGACTGAATTGTTTTTAAATGACTTTTAAAAGGCTCTTAGATATCAGAACCATTTTCCAGAGATTCTTTGAATTTTGAGAGAAATACGATGCAGAAATTATTTATGTGTTTTTTTTTTCCCCTCTTTGTTCTTTGACTTTGAGCCCTTTATCTTCCTGAATTTGCTTTGTCTTTGTATCGGGAAGGAGATAGCTGTTCGCAATAGGAATTTTAAGGATTTTTCAAGCCAAAGTGTCTGTCGTTGTTGTCTTTGTATTTTTAGTAACAGTGTAGCTAGACATCAGGAGCATATGTAAAAACCACTCTAGAAAACCAAGAAGGAAGAAATTGGGTGTAACCCACCTGGGTCAGACCCATTAGATACAAAAAACATTAATCTTATGTTGGCTTTTAAATTTAATTTCATTGTGTAACTGTGGAAGATAGAATAAAAATAACATTTTAACTTTCATTTTTTTCTTTTAGTCAAAGTAGCTATTCTACATACTATACACAGTATTCTGTACATACAAGTATTGTTTTTTCTATGTACATTTTAAGTTTCTCAGATTTTACTATAGTCTGTGATTGTTGTTTTCAATGCCTATTAATTTTTTATCAAATTGATATTCCGCATTTCATTACCTGTGTGCCTATTACTGGCCTTAAACTTGTCTCTGCTAAAACTTAAATTCATGTTATCATAGAGATTTTTTTTCAAGGAAGAGCTTTTTTTAAAAAATGTTTATTTATATTTAGTAATCTCTATACCCAATGTGGAATTTAAATTCACAAACCTGTATTCAAAGGTCACATGCTCTTCTGACTGAGCTAGCTAGGCACCCCTCAAGGCAAGTCTTTTAAATATTTTGTGACATAACTTCTTTCTTGAGTCCTTAAGTATAAGAATTCCAGAAAATATTGCTCTGGCTTTTTCCTTTTGTTCTTTACATAATAGATTTCAAAGTATCCCTATTTGCCTGGCTAGAAAAAGACGTAGAATTGCCACAGTAGGGTGGACTAGTACAGGTCCATCACATTGTTTGCCTGGGCTTTGGCAGAAGCTTCTTTATTGGTCTACACTGCTGCTAATGTGATTATTGTCCATTTAGAGTTGTTCAAAGCTTCTCTGTTGTCTATCAGATAAAATTTTAGTGTTGTACTTTAAGGCCCTTCTTTGTGCCTATCCAGCTGTGGTTCTCTGTGGGTTCTTCCACTAGGACCACCAACCTTACTGAGTCTGTTGGAAGTAATGGTCTGTTTCCTTCTCTAGATGGTAGGATCCTCAGCAGCACAGTTTCACCTCATTCACCATGCAGTCCTAGAATACAGCCTCAATACAATTTTTTTTTCCAATTCCTCTAAGCCTTCGCACTTTCAGCTATGAAATAATGAGCTCCTTGCAGCACTCTGACTTATGCCATATTTTCTCATACCTTCACGCTTTCACATACCTCTTTACTTCTGTCCTCTCTTGTTAGCATATAACTTGTTCTCTGTCTCATCTCCAGGATTACATAAAACAGCCTTCTCAAAGCAAAATTCTTGGCACTGTTTACCTCAAGCCCCCCCATGTCACGTGCACACTGTCATTGTGGCATTAACCACCTTTGGTTGTGATTGTCTGCCCTTTGTTGTCTCACTAGGCTATAGCAGTCATTGAGAGTAGGGACATATTTTTCCTTTTAATTTCACTGCCCAGTCGTACCTAGCATGTGGGTGTATGCAGTTTAATATTTGCTGAATAAATAAATGAGTGAATCATTGGGTGATTGAAGATAAAAGTATACACACTATGACATTTTTGAGATACTGATCTTGTAGGAATTAAAATAACAGAATTGTACACAGAATCAAAAGTAACAAAATTGATATGTACAGTGAAAATGAGGAGCTTTGTGGATCCAAGTTGGAAATGAAAAGTGAGCTTTTTATTTACAACATTGTCATTTTAGGACAAAACTCATATATGCCAGGAGTTGGGAGTAGAGTGATTCCAGTCTTGGTATGGATGAGGCACCATTGTTTCTTCCCATCTCTTTCAGTACTAGTTCTCCATAGTGGCCTGTGCTGGTAGTCTGAGGAACTTCTTTAAATCTGAAACATTGGGGTATTCTTTTCAAGTTGGAAGCATCTTGGAGGCATAGAGTTTTTGATGACGTAAGATACTCCAAAGTGTTCCTCATTTGGCTAATTCTCCACACTGGTCAGTTGGATGACACCTGTATAAGATGCTGCCTCCATTTTTACTTACTGTTAAAACAAGTTTACTTTGGGTACCTCAACCCAGATGTTATAATTCCTTCATTCCTCTTGGAATTTAAGAACTTCATCAAATTCAGAACCCAAATTTTTCTCCTTGAGGATATGACTTTGATTACATTGTAATAAGTTCCTTATTTTGACCTTCCATTACCCCTTTTATTTAATATAATATTATAGGGCAGCCCCGGTGGCGCAGCGGTTTAGCGCCGCCTGCAGCCCGGGGTGTGATCCTGGAGACCCGAGATCGAGTCCCGCATCGGGCTTCCTGTGTGGAGCCTGCTTCTCCCTCTGCCTGTGTCTCTGCCTCTCTCTTCGCTCTCTCTGAATGAATAAATAAATAAATCTTTAAAAAAATTTATAATATTACACAGTTGACATTAATTATCTCAGAATTTTAGAACATGAAGGAACTTGAGATACTGTTTCAATATTGTTTTCGAAGTGTTCTGAAGTTAATTTGTATCTAGTTTTGAATTCCCCTAAATGGTTCTTGAAACTAGGACTCCTTATCTTTTTTTTGAAAGGTCTCTTCCTCTTCTCACTGCATTACACACCTACAAACACAGATCAGCAGACCATCTCACCCTGCTTCTTGGCTGAAAGAAAGGAGAGTTTAGGAGGACAGATAGGTAGGAAGTAGCCTCCTTGTTATCTGCCAGGCAGGGAGAGGAACTTACTGAAAGGAGGTTGACTGCTGTTTGTATCGGCAACAAAGATAATAAAGCCTTGGGAAAGTGCCGATCTTTGCCTGTATAATACTGTAACATGTCAGTACGCGTGAGGGTGGCTTCCTCAGTCTGATAAAGCTGACCATTGTCAAATCAACATTGGGAAAAGAAGAAACTTATTCAACGTAAAGTGGACCAATATATTCCACTGGGTTTTCAGCAGGAGTGAGATAGATGCTGGCCTAATATCTAACTTAAGTCTCACTATCCTTGCAATGGCCGTTGCTATTCTCATTAACAAAAATGATGATAATTGACCCTTTACACTGGTGGGACAGACATGTTTTGATTGGCAAGCATTGGAAAAGATCCCAAATGAAGAGTATTGCTTTGTTTATACAGTAAAACTCCTTGGTTTGAAAAAGGATGCATTCTAAGAACATCACTTTTTGTAAAAATGTTATTGGGTGTATATTAATAGGTGAATTGAGCATGTGATGAAATGAATCACACATTTACGAAAATAAATATTAGAAAAAAACAGTGCCATGAATACAGAAATAGAGTGTATCAGATTTGTGGAGAACACATTCCAGGTGAAGCTAGATTCCACACTGGGATGATTTGAAGGCATGATAACAGGGATAGTGAGCCAGGCTAGACCCTGACGGCAACTCACGTTCAGATCAGCTGGCTCTAAGGATCTTCCTCACTTCTCAGGATTATGCTGAGCCTCCTATTCTTGGGTAAAGCTGTTAGTGTGGGTGTGAAGGCTGAAATGGTAGAGCAGTACCTGGGTAGCTATGAATACAGGAAAGAGGAGGAAATCCAAAAGTCAGAAAGTGTTAAAGTAATACCAGGTGTTTGGGGGGAAAAGCAAAATAATCATTTGGTGGTCTGACTAGAGAGATGAAAAAGAAGTCGGAGTACAAAGAGAGTGCCTTTTGGGCCTTTATGTATTTATTTATTCCCACTATTAAAAAATTGGAGTTACTGAGTAAAATACATCATAAAGAGCATGGTTAAAGAAATTGAGAAGAAAACAAAGACACTACAGTAAGAGGTTAAGTCTGATGTGTAATAGTACATATTTTAGGCATGATGCAATTAATAGACAAAAGCAGAAAAGTAAGATTGGCTTTAAGGTGCATATTTCAGTACAGGTTTCCTGGCACTGAAGTGTTTAGAACTCTCCTGTGGGGCCACACAAAGAAGATACTGTGATGTAACCCAGCACACCTGGTTTTGTTAATAGGGGTTACCAGAAACAGGCTTTCAGCATATTCACCTAGCAGCTAGTATCTCCATGGAAGATTCTTCAGTGACACCGCACTGCCCTGAGAGTTGGCACCTTTTAGCATTTTGTATGTCTTCCTATCTACCTTAAAAGACTAAATTTCCTTCCCATCTTACTCCGTAATACAATTTAATGGGCTGTCTACCCTACCTATAAAAATATTTTTTACATGCATATTTCCTGACAGTTTTAATTGAAGACTAAACTTTTCTTTCCACAGTTACGGGTAAAAGGCATAGTAAAATAGCATTTACTGATTGCCATGCCCAGGTCCTGTTCGTGTTTTACATGTATAAAGTCAGTTATGCCTTAAAGGAATCTTACAAGGCAGCCAGTGTTCTTACTCCCCTTTTAAAGAAATATTTCATAAAGAGTCAAAGTAATGCAGCTAGCAAGTGGAAGAGTCAGAATTTGAACCAGGCCCTCTAGCTCTAGAGTGTGCCTGTTTAACTCTGGTATAGTTTTTCAGTCATAGCTTATCATTCTAAGATGCAAATACTGATACACATTAAACAAATACATTTCTGTTCAAATGTGGCTGATGATAGAATCAACAATGGGAGTAAAGAATTCCTTTTTTCATTTGTTTTGTGTGTGTGTGATGGATAAATTGCAGGATGGAGGATGGTTGTTGTCAATAGAAAAGGAAATCCTGGATGTTAAAGGCAGATACAAACACTTGTTATGACACTTTGCTGGTTTGGCCTGTCAGGGTTGATTGATGAATGGAAGAGCACTGTGCATGGGGATGAAGGAGATGCCAGGAAGAGAGAAAAGCTTGAAGAAAAGGGAACCATGAGAGTAATCTAAACAAGTATAAAAGCACATTTTTCAGTTTTGCTTAGGGTAGTGAGGAAATCTGAAGACAGTCCTGCAACTTTCATGGAAGGAGGTCCAAGTTGGGAAAGCACAGTGTGGCAGTTAGTGATTTTAATCTCCCAACTAAATGTTACAGTGGGCAAAGTTTGTTTTGGGTAGAATGGATTGGACTTCATAGGACCTTGATCAAGTAGGTTTTATTGTTTCTGTTTAAGAAAAAAAATCAGGAAAAAAAATCAGTAAATAGTACTTCTCATGGTTTTTCAGAAAAGGCTAAAATGGGAAATAGAAGTTATGTAAAAGATGAAAAAATAAAAGCCTCCATGATGGTGTTTTTTAAATAATCCAAGATAGTATTTTAGTGATTAAAATAATTTTTTCTCACATTCTTTGATAGTTAATAATAGAGTTATAGAACCCCCTTCTCCCCGTGAAGGTTAAGTAAAGCCTTCCTTTTCCCTCTAAATTGGACCTTGTTCGAAAATACTTGATTCTCATCATTGGCTTAAGCATCTCCTTTGTGGGGCACTAGAGTGGCTCAGTCACTTAAACATCCATTCTTCTTTTAGGCAATAGAGATAGGATCTCTCTCTTGGGTCATGGGATCAAGCCCCGCACCTGGCTCAGCACTCTTCTTACACTCTAATTAGTGCCCCTCATTACACTTTAATTAACAAGGAGTTTTAGACCCAGATTATTTGTGGATTTGTTATTAGTAAAATAACAGAGATCATGACCAAAGCCCAAGTCAGACGATTCATCAGCCAAATCACCCAGGCTCTCTGTTCTGTGACTTAATTATTATTTTATACTATTAGGTATTAATAGCATGTATATTTTTGCACATATGTAGTTGTAGAATTAGTTTATACTAGTTAAGCGAAGATACTGACTGCACCCAGATATCTAAGTGAGGCTTTTGCCCCCATTCCATGTTACTGAATGATTTGATTCATTGAGAGTGAATGAGAAAGATAGGAGGTCTGAACAGAAAGTAGGGAAGAATCTCAGGTAGTACATGGAGATCACTGACCCAGAATATTTTTTAAAACACAAAATTGTTTTCACAAAGTAATAGATTTTATTTATTTTATTTTATTTTTTTATTTATTTATGATAGTCAGAGAGAGAGAGAGGCAGAGACACAGGCAGAGGAAGAAGCAGGCTCCATGCAGGGAGCCCGACGTGGGATTCGATCCCGGGTCTCCAGGATCGGGCCCTGGGCCAAAGGCAGGCGCCAAACCGCTGCGCCACCCAGGGATCCCAGATTTTATTTTTAATAGGTAATGCATTCAGATGATTTCAAAATAAAAAGTATGAAAAAAAAACAAAATAAAAAGTATGTAAAAAACAGGTTCCAGTCGCCCTTCCCTTATTTTTTTTTTTTTTTTAAGATTTTATTTATTAATGAGAGACACAGAGAGAAAGAGAGGCAGAGACAAAGGCAGAGGGAGAAGCAGGCTCCATGCAGGGAGCCCGATGTGGGAATTGATCCCAGGTCTCCAGGATCATGGCCTGGGGTGAAAGCAGGCGCTAAACCGCTGAGCCACCCAGGCTGCCCTCACCCTTCCCTTATAAGAAACCACTTTTATTAGGCTATGTGTTCTTTTAGGGTTTTGTTATGCAAATAAAGCCACATAGGAATTTATATTTTTATATCCCCTCTTACACAAAATTTAATATACTATATATATTTTTTGACACTTTGACTTTTTTTTCTTTTCCTTTTCTTTATTAAGAGTATAGTCGGGAAATTATCCCCTCCCATAACAGCATGTAGAACATGTTCTCATTTCTTTTTTACTGTTGCATAATAGTCCTTTGTGTTTGGATGTGCCAGATTATTATCCAATTTCCTATAGAAGGGAACTTGGATTGTTTCCAGTCTTTATTACGAATAGTATCTAAGTGAATAACTTGAATATACAGAATTTCATAAAGGTGCGATTGTATCTATTTCTTACAGAAATTGCCAAATTGCTCTCTATAGGAGTTATACCACTTTGCACTTCCACTAGCAATGTGTGATAGTACTTACTTCCTCATAGCCTTATCAAAAGACTGCTTTTGGATTTTAAAATTTTACATTCTAATAGGTGGGAGATGATATACCTTAGTGTATTATTCTTTTAAATAAATCTTTTATTTTGGAAAAACTTAAGATTTATAGAAAAGTTGCAAGGGTAGTAGAGCGTTCCTTTATACCTCACTACTGGTTTCAATTTTCTCTAATATTACCATCACACATTACTGTGTCAGACCTAAGAAACCAATATTGGGACATAGTTATTGACCAAAACCCAGACTTTAATTTCTCTTGGTATAGTTTTAATGTATTCCTTATGAATGTGGTTAAGTCTTTTTCTTACTTTTTTAGGAGCCGTTAGCATGTTTATCTCCTGAATTGTTAGTCCTTTGCCCAGTTACCTATTGAGTTGTTAGAAAACAAGAGAGGAAGAGTCTGAAGGAGGAGAGAGATGACTAAGAAAAAACATAATTAGAGGGAGAATAAAAGGATCATTATCTTTATATACTTGACTTTTTAATTTTAAATCACCATTACATCCTTTAGGTTTTGTCTAATATCATTAGGCTGTAGACCCACTCTAAAGATGAAAATTTCCCTGAAAGATTCAAAGAATCCGCTTACCCATTCTAATGGTTTGTGGTTCCCATGGTTGTCATCTTTGCTACTAATTTTGGCCAGTAATACTTGTTATTTATATAAAATGTGAATTCTTCAGAGTGGGAGAGGGATGTAGTTATTAGTTGACTAGCCAGCCAAAGGCTTAAAATAATCCTTATTCCATTATAAATCTGGAGTGGATTTTTTTTTTTTTTTTTTTGTCAGAGAGATTTGGATCAGAAGTCATCTTGGATTCTTCTGTACTTCACTTTATTTGTACACTGGGTAGGGAATATAAGTAAGGTCTCTGGCTGAGTCTTAAATAGTTGTTGGAAATCTTGGAGAATGAAAGTCAAGAGTCCTGGCTAGGGGCCCCTGGGTGGCTCAGATCATTAGGTGTCCCACTCTTGGTTTTGGCTCAGGTCTTGATCTCTGAGTTCTGAGATCGAGCGCCCACATTGGGCTCCATGCTTAGCAAGGGTCTGCTACTCTTTCTGTTCCTCTCCCTGTGCCCCTCCCCCCACCCTTGCACGGGTGCTCTCTCTGTATAAAATAGATAATCTTGGGGGAATAAAAGAGTCCTGGCTATATCTACACTCGTGGTCTCTTGGTACACAATTGAGAAATGCTAGGCTTGGAGGCTCTCAGAACCTTGGAGAGCTCCAAGCAGAGGCAGAGATGTTGCTTTTGAACTTTGAGATACACTAAGTTGTCATTATCTATCTTTGAAAGTTATTTGAACCCTGAGGACCTTAAAAATTTAAAAATTGTAAAAATTCAGCATATTTCAAATTAGGCATAAATAAAGTTTGTTATCTTTAAGAGCAATGATTTAGGTTTAGATCAGAGGTTTTCAAAATGTTGCTTCTCATCACTTGAGAACTTGTTAAAAATGCAAATTAATAAGCCCTTCTCTAGATAGACTTGGTGAGATACTGGTGGTCTAGCTAAGTAATCTGTGATTTAAGAAGTCATCCAGAAGATTCTGGTGAATGCTAAAGTTTGAGAAATACTGATTTAGATGCTTTGATGATACTCATATAAAAGAGAGCCTTCAGAGCCTTTCTCGGATCCCTGGACTTCTTTTGGATTAAGAAGTATATTTGGGATTCTAGGAAAATGTTTTATTTAAACTGCTTCCTAGTACATAAGTCTACCACATAGTCAGAGTTCACTTCAGTGTGTACTAGGTCCATCTAACTGAGATTTAGATGATACAGTAGCATTGCTGATCTAAGACTTGTAATAAAACTATTCAACTCTACTTAAAAATATATATATACATTTTACATATGTGCATACAACTTCCATGGATATATAGTTCTGAATCCTTATTCTGCTAGTTGAAGTCTATCCAGACTCACTATTGGTAATTTATGTTTCTTTGTAGTTAAGCATATTCCATTTCTGTGCTCTTGCTCCTTTGTCTGGAGTACCTTTGCATATACTTCTTGATGCTATATGGCATTGATATCTATTCTGATTTAGAAGGGAGCCTATCATATATGTGTACTTGAGATACAGTCATTAGTGTTTGTTACTGGATTCATTGGATTAATAAAAGTAATTTTGGAAAGTTGTATAAGAAAGGAAATGCACAGTTGGAAGAAGATATAACACCAGTGAGTTTGTAAATAAATGGCATTCTTAAAAAGTGCTGTTGTTAATACATTGAAAGGAAGACCCTTTACAAACAAGGTGTACTTGTACCTCAGTCTTAACTTTGTTGTCTGAATTAAAGGGATTGGATATTGGCAAACAGTTTCCAGAAGTTAAACACTTGGGAAACTTGAAGATGTATGAAAGTAGGGGCTTAGTTAATAAAGATGAAGTTTGCTTCTTCTTACAGTAAAAAAAAAAAAATCACCATTGATAATTCATAGGTAAATGTTGGAAATGTTGTCTTGAAATAACTTTTAAGTAAAAAACTCTTAGAGTTTGTTCTTTTTAATATTTCACATTTGTTTTTTAATAAATCCTTGAGTGCCTAATACATCCGTTTCACAACTGCTTGTTTTATGTGCATTGTCTTTGTTTATTAAATATAATTTATAAACTTAAACATTTAAGTCCAAAGTAGAACAAAAACAATCTTTTGATATGCCTATATTTTTGCTCCCTTTGAAATTCAAAGAATTTTTCATTACTGTTGCTATGATTAGAAGGATTTAATAGTGTCTGTGTGTTGTAATGGGATAAATTCTGAGCCCTATGAATCAAAACCCTAAAACCTGTGTTCAACTCACCAAGTTCTTAACCTCTCAGTTTTCTGATCTGTAAGATAAGGTGTTTCCGACTCTAAATTATGTAACTTTTAAAAATTTGCATTAATGTAAATTAACTGGTATGTCTGATCTTCAACTTACTTTTTTGTTTTGTATTGTTTTTTAATATAGCTCCAGCAGAGGGAGAAAATGATGACAGGGAAAAGGAGAGAGGAAGAGTTGAAAGAGGGAGAAAATTCAAAATAGATTTCATGAATAAGAAAAAACTTTCTAAAAATGAAAATTATCCAGATTTTACTTTATGACAGTGAGATTTTTACTTTATTAAAATATTGTTTATGGGTGCCTGGGTGGCTCAGTTGGTTAAGTGTCTGTCTTTGGCTCAGGTCATGATCCTAGGGTCCTGGGATTAAGCCCCGTACCAGGCTCCCTGCTCAGCAGAGTCTGCTTCTCCCTCTCCCCCTGCTGTGTGCACTTGTGTGCGCTCTCTCTCTCTCTGTCAAATAAATAAATCTTTAAAAAAATATTGCTTGAGTAACCATAATTTTCCCCCACACCTGGCATTTTTCCACCAACATGAGGAAAAGGAATTATGTGATTAATTGAACAGCTGAGTTCTGGTCTGTGACCACCCTTAGGAACTGTTAATTTTTAAGGCTTTTATCTCTATTTACAAGAAAAGAGTAACTACTGTATAATTTGGGTTATGCTAATTGGAGTCTGGATCTGCCAGCATATCTCTGTTTATTCTAGTTTTCCACTTGACAGGTTGCACATAAATTAAAAGAAAAATTAAGACTCAGGAAACACTGTATCTGGGCATCCATATTCTTCTTTTCTATAGAATTATTAGTACCTGGCAAATTATAGACCCTCGAATATATATTCAGTTCAGAGAAAAATCAGCTTCTACAGAAAGGACTGAAAGGATAGTAATAAATATTGTCTCTCTCCTCACTGCCTTTAGTGTTTACAGCCTCTTTAATTTATTTTCTTTGATTCCTGTCCAGAAGACAAGTAACATTAGGTTAAAAATGTTCCATATTAGAAATGGAATAATTTTGATGATAAAAAAACTTTTAATCTGGAATTGCCATTCTTATTTATACTGTTTTAAATCTGAGTTTTGCTTACTGGTTGCTCCTACATCAAACTATATAAAGTTTGCCTACAGTTTGCTGCTATATCAAATGTGTGTGGATGGGTGAATTTTTAGGCAAAAACTTTTTTTTTTTTTTTAATTTCGAAGTAAATGAAGTATAAGAGGTGTGAGAGAAGAACGTATATTGATGGGTTATGGATTTAAGGTAGGAAGCAGCTGTCAAGCAATACATTTGTCTGCCCCTTCAGTGGAAGTCTTCAAGCTGGGTTTGACAGCCTTTCACACACTTTTTAATAATCACATTAACTGTCCTTTGGTTTTTTTGTTAGATTTGTTTCCTTAATAGACTACTTTCTTTTTCTTTCTTTTTTTTTTTTTTTTTTTTAAGGTTTTATTTATTCATGAGAGATAGAGAGAGAGAGGCAGAGAAGCAGGCTCCATGCTGGGAGCCTGACGTGTGAGACTCGATCCCGGGACCCCAGGATCACACCCTGAGCCGAAGGTGGCGCTAAACTGCTGAGCCACCGGGGGTGTCCACCCCCCCCCTCTTTTTAAAGATTTTATTTATTCATGAGAGCTACACAGAGAGAGAATAGACTACTTTATTATATGAACTAAGATGAGAGGGAAGAGGTCTTCCTTAGGTGGAACTCCAAAATTACTGCTCTCCACAAAATAGCTATCAGCTTTAGCCAGTTGGCCGCTTTGGCCATACCCTAACATGATGGCTTCAAGAAGCTGCTTCTGCTTTAAAGAAGGAACTTCTTCAGAAATTTTTATTATTAATATTTTTTGAAAAAATTTTTTTTACTGGTATTGTGTAAAATTTCTTCTTCCTCGGGAGTTAACATCACCCCTATGGTCAGGGACAGTGTAAGTGAGGATTGTGCCATTGCCAGGTATTATGGGCTGTTGGTGAGCACAGTGGTTTCTCTTGGGTCTTGGTGCAGACCAGTTTATTACTTACATGCATTGTAGACCACATAGATGACCTTAGTTAGCTCATTGTTTTTGAAAGATGCTCGTTACTGTATGCTGGGTAGAAAGAAGAAATGCAAAGCCCCACTGTTATAAACTGCTATCCTGTCTTTCTATAAGTTTTTGAAAGTGAGGATGTGTACATAGGTGACCAATATATAGGGCTTCTTTGGTAAATCTTTATATTAGTGATATTTTCTGAACAAACATGCCCAAATATGGTAGAGTACATTCCTGTTCCTTTAATCCAGACTGCTTTGTTCAGTCTGTTAGCAGTATACACATCTGGTGTTTTTATCTCCTTCATGGTGCATTTTTATTTATTTATTTTTATTTTTTTCAGATCTCTTGGTATGTGAGGTGCATGTTTTACAGACATGTTTGGGAATACTGATAGTGTATTCTCTGGTCAACTCTTTTTGATAGCAGAATGGCTTTTTTTTCCCCTCTCTCTCTGTACCTCTTTCTTTGCTAGAGCCATACTACACAGGAGCTGGTAGAAAAAGAACAAGAGGGATCATTGACAGACTTGTTTTTAAGGGGTTAGCTCCTTTGGAAGGGTCATTGAATCCTTTTCATCACTCCCATACGGTATCCAGCAGTGGTGGAAGTCCCTTCCACAGAACTAACATTCAGAAATAGGTACCTAAATTTACTTCTTTACTGCTAGTAACTAAAAGAAAGAAGGGTGACATGGAGCCAAACTGCTCGCCTGAATCAGAAAAAGCTTAAACTGGATATGATAAGTAATTCAAAGGCTACAGGGTCACACTTTGTTAAAAGATAAACAGTGCTTGAGCCCAATGACCAGGCACAGTGTGTTTGTGAGGAAAACCATGGTTCTTTTCCTCATAAAGTTCTTTTCCTATCCAAGAGAGTTTTTGCAGTAACAGTCCGTACTATCATCCTCAGAGCGAGAGGCTTTGAAGCTCCTAGGACAGGGGTAAATACCTTCACGTCCCGCCCCTCTGTCTCTACCTGATCCGTTAAATAAGCACTTAATAACAAATCGATGTGGTCCTAGACCAGGAATTTCGTGTGTTTTACAGGCATCTTTTGATTAACTCTACAGATGGTTCCTGTGATGCATGTAAGAGATAGGTATTATTTCTATACAGTACTAATTATCTCCATATTTTTGGCAGAATAACAAGGAATGCTAGTATGGAATTATGGAAAAAACTCTGGGTCCTTCTGGTGATGGGTGGTACTGATGGTCACACAGCATTATGAAAAAATGCCGCTAGACTGTACACTTAAAAATGGTTAAGATGATAAATTCATGTTAGTGTATTTTACCATCTTAAAAAATAAAGTCAAACTTTGTTTTATAACCCCCACCCCAAAAGAAGAAACCCCTTTGGGTGCAACTTGGACATGAATAGTAACGGATAACTAAAGAATTACATAGATGAGTGCTTGTAAAATACTTTTATGTACATTTCATTTATTGATTGGTAAGATTCATAAATAATACCTCACTTATTTATAAAAAGAGTTGTGGCATAGAGAATTTGTATAATTTAGAATCTTATAAGAAAAATAGTATCAGGACATGTGATCTAGATAAAATTTTATCCTTGTTTTGTCCTCAGTAATACAGTTTTTAGTCTCTTACATTGTGTGTGTTTCTTTAATACCAGTTAGCTCAGCAATGATTACTCACACTGTGAATGATGTCAGTACTACTTGGAAGTTGTCCGGAATCTTTTTTTTTTTTTTTTTTCCTTGCCAAAGGGGACTGGAATAGTGAGGGAAGAATTAAAAATTTTCAAAAGGGAGGCACAAAGGCTTTAGTTTGGTTGTTGCACATGCAAGAGCCCTTTCAACTACATATTGAGGAAAATTAAAAATGAGTGCTTGCACCTAGGCTTTTGTTTTCCCATGAGGGTTACATCCAGCCTTGCACAACTCTTAGCTAGTGGCAGGTTGCATTTACTTCTGGAGCCCCAGTGCAGAAGAGTCTGTTATAATCTGTGTTGTCTCAGTACCCACAGCCAGCAATTCCATTCTATTATGTTTGTGCATTTTTAGTATCCCTTGAGATAGTAGCCAGCCACTCTGAATGGCACATATACTAATATAACAGTTACAATTTGTTTGGTCTCTAATTAAGTTATGTAGATTTTTCTTGTAAGCCTGCTGTTTTTAGTATATAATTTTTACATATAAAAATATTTTTAGGAATTCATACCATGTTACAGTGGAAATGTCTATACTTTTTTTAAAAATTTTTTATTTATTTATGATTGTCATAGAGAGAGAGAGAGAGAGGGGCAGAGACACAGGCAGAGGGAGAAGCAGGCTCCATGCACTGGGAGCCCGGCGTGGGATTCGATCCCGGGTCTCCAGGATCGCGCCCTGGGCCAAAGGCAGGTGCCAAACTGCTGCGCCACCCAGGGATCCCTATACTTTTTCATAATATTAATAAATTATAGTGGTTCATTCTGAATATTAGTGAGTAGATCTTGCTGACTTTTTTAAGTTCATAAAAAGAAGCAGGTGACTTCAAAGACCTGGAAGTAAGTTTCTGGCCAAATTCAGACCTCAACTTAGCAGATCTAGACCATCCTTAAGGACGATTTCATTTTTAGACAACAGATTTCATGCTTTTGGTTCACATTCCTAAGAGTATTTCAGGGAGTATCTCCTGGTAGCTTACCATTATTGATTATTTTCTTAAAATGGGTGGTGAGCCTGAGAGATACTTACAAGAGAAGAAACTGTACTCCACAAAGAGTGAAATTTTGAAAACTACTCCCCTGATAAATCTTTGCTTATCTTGCATACTCCAGTGTTTCAGAAACAGTTAATTTTTGTTTACTAATCTAGATCATGGTTAGCAAGTTTTTTGTAAAGGGCTAGATAGAAAATGTTTTGGGCTTTGGGTATCACATAAGTCTCTACCACATATTTTACTTCTTACTTTCTTCTCCTCTTTAAAAAGAATTTTTTTGGTAATTACTCCAAAATGTAATTAGAATGTAAGAATCTTTTTATATATTCACAGGCTTACCAAAAATAAACTGCTAGCCAGATTTTACTCATAGGCCATAGATCGCCATTTCTTGATTTTTATTATCTTAACTAAAATACTTATTTAAACCCACTGATAGCTTCCTGAAACCATGTTTTCCTCCCTGGTAGGTAAAACTTATAGAAGAAACCATTTGTGACATCCCTGTCAGTCATTTAACCAGCCTCCAACTTTGGATTTTTTTTTTTTTTTTGCTTTAAGTTAGAATTTCACATGTATGGACTCACAGAATAATATTAAAAAAAAAAACTATTCCCAAGTATGACCAGACTGAATACAAGGTTAAACCATGAGTTAATTTGAAAAGTTTCTTTAGATTCTGTCAAAGCATTTCTCCTCCCTCCCTCCCTCCCTCCCTCCCTCCCTCCCTCCCTCCCTCCTTCCTTCCTTCCTTCCTTCCTTCCTTCCTTCCTTCCTTCCTTCCTTCCTTCCTTCCTTCCTTCCTTTCTTTCTTTCTTTCTTTCTTTCTTTCTTTCTTTCTTTCTTTCTTTCTTTCTTTCTTTCTGATTGTTTTATTTATTTATTCACAAGAGACACACACAGAGAGAGAAGCAGAGACATAGGCAAAGGGAGAAGCAGGCTCCTCACAGGAAGCTGGATTTGGGACTCGATCCCCAGACCCCAGGATCATGCCCTGAGCTGAAGGTAGACGCTCAACCACTGAGCCACCTACATGTCCCTGTCAAAGCATTTCTGACTTTGTTTTATAAATCAAAAGCACATTGGGGTACAAATTGTAGCCTTAAGAAAATAAGCTAGAGAAAGAGATGTAACGACTCTTTTCTGAGAGGTCTTAGCCTCCAGAGAAATAGAAAAAAGTACCTTTTTTTCTGCAGTATACTATTACTATATACTATATGATACACATAAATTATTTAATCCTGATATAAGACTCTTGTGAGATATGTGCATTTATCAACATTGTTTTATAATCTGTTTTCCATCTCTATAATTTTGTCATTTCAAGAACGTTATATAAATGGAATCTATGGTACTTAACCTTTGGAATTGGCTTTTTTCCACTCAGCATATAACTCCCTTGAGATTTATCCAAGTTGTTGCATGTATCATTAGTTTGGTCCTATTCGTTGCTGAATGTAATTCCATGGTATAGATGTTCCACAGTTTAAGTCTTCTCCTGTTGAAAGACATTTGGGTTTTTTTTTTTCCAACTTTCCCTATTATGAATAAAGTTGCTTATGAACATTTGTGTGCTTGTTTGATGTCATAAGTTTTCATTTTATAAATATAATTTTGTGTAAATATTATCTGTTCTATTGATGGACATTTAGTTTTTTTCTGATTTTTTTTTTTCTCTTGTGATATGCAGCAATGAATGAGTGGCTTTATACATGTCTTGTCTATATTAATGGATACATCTGTGAGATAGACCTACAAAGTGAAATTACTGGGTCTTCTAGAATGTGCATGTTTAATTTTACTAGATATTGCAGAATTGCCCTCCAAACTGGTTATTCTGTTTTGTATCTTCACTAGTAGTATTTAAGAGTTCTTGGGTTTTTTTTTTCATATTTTTCCTATAACATTATTATTATTAAACTTTATAATTTTTTCCAATCTGATGGATATGAAATGGATTTTGTTGATTTAAATTTGCCTTTCCCCAGTTACAGTGATGTTAAACATTTTGCAATGTGAATTACCTTTTCATATCTTTGGATCCACTTTTCTCTGCATCATTTACTGATTTTTTTTTAAGGGATTCTTTATATATTTTAGATAGTTACCTTTTTTTTATTTTATATTTTTTAAATTTTTATTTATTTATGGTAGTCACAGAGAGAGAGAGAGGGGCGCAGAGACACAGGCAGAGGGAAAAGCAGGCTCCATGCACCGGGATCCCGATGTGGGATTCGATCCCAGGTCTCCAGGATCGCACCCTGGGCCAAAGGCAGGCGCCAAACTGCTGCGCCACCCAGGGATACCGATAGTTACCTTTTAAAAAGCTTTTGTTACGAAAAAGTTTTCAACATACTCAAAGGTAAAAAGAGTAGTACAACAAATTGCCATGAACTCATCACTCAACATTGTAATATTGTTTCCCTACACCATTTCTCCCCACCTCATGATTTTATATAGCTAATCCAATGTCCTGTCGTCTGGGAATTTTTGAACATAAGCACAATATCATTTTTACACCAGTCCCTAAAAGAAAAACAGCATTTTCTTAATATAACTGGGAATTGAGTGTTTATCTTACCTTTTTTTCTGTGAGCTGTATCTCAGGGTCTCTGGGAAGAGGTGGTATTTCTCTTTATAGAAGTATTCCAGCTAACACAAAACAAGAAGGAATGATAGAATATCACTATTTTGCAGCCCCTAAGGAATTAACAGATCAAGGTTTTGATCGTTAATGGCTGACAACATCACAGAAGGGTGGACATTACAATTAGGCTGATGTGGTTTGATGGTGATAATATACACTAAGTCATTTGTAAATATGTTAAATATTCACTTAAAGGCATGTGGATTTTATGGTGTAGAGCTAATGTCCTGATAAAGGTGTTAAAAAGAAAAACATAAACACAAAAACTCACTGGCCCATATAGAGATCTTTTTTTTTTTTTTTTTTTTTAATTTATTTATGATAGTCACAGAGAGAGAGAGAGGCAGAGACATAGGCAGAGGGAGAAGCAGGCTCCATGCACCGGGAGCCCGACGTGGGATTCGATCCCGGGTCTCCAGGATCGCGCCCTGGGCCAAAGGCAGGCGCTAAACCGCTGCGCCACCCAGGGATCCCCCCATATAGAGATCTGATAGTTGCTCCCCTTTTGAGTGGGCACAAGTGTTTTGTGAATTGGTTTGAGCTCACAAATAAACTGACAAAGCATATAACTGCAGTGGAACAGAATATCTAGCTTTAGTTTTTAAAGGGCAGAGCACACTCCACGTGTGAGAACTTTTGTGATGCTTTTCCGCTGTGATTGGCCAAACTGAAAACTGTATCTCTTCATCCTCTCCCTTAGGACTTAAATTTCCTTACCCTCTTGCTAACCTGACTCATCACATCCTGATTCCCGGGTCCCCCCACTCCTGCCTCTTGTTGTAATTTAATTTCCATCTCCCTAAAAAGAAAGCTCATGTCCATTTACAGTCACTTCCTTTTCCCACACCCAGTCCTATGCAAACATTGATCTTTCTCTGCATGTCTTTTTTTTTTTTTTTAAACATTTCACATAAATAAAATCATACAGTATGGAAAAAAGAAAAAACATAGAGTATATTCTAGTTGGTCTGCAGAGGCACCAAAATGAGCATCTCCCTCCACAGTGAGAGTCATTTAGGAAAAAGTCTCTGGCAGAGGCCCTGTGCTCATAAGTAGTCTGGAATGAAGCAATTCCCATGCCCTGGCATGGGCTTCCCCAGCAGAACAACTTGTCCATATCACTTGCAGGTACGAGAAATGGCCTGAGTCAGACCTGTGGCCAGCCTTTGCTTGTGCAGGAGGCTCAAACAATGAAGAAAATCACATTTCAGGTCTCCTCCCCACTTCATTCTCTCTGAAATACCACCTCCTTTCCTCACCCTAGGATGGAGTCACTTCACACTGAAGTCCAAGGACTGATAGGGCACCGCTTACCACCCTGAACCCCTCACAGTGCCTCCAGCCTATATGGGCCTCCATTGCATGTACAACCCTATCTATATGCATGTGCTGGGAGCTAGGGGTGGGGAGTCTCTAGATCCTAAAAACAAAACGAAAGGAGGGAGAAAGAACCAAAAATTCCATACTATTTGATGGAGGTTGGTTTCTTAGTACTTTCCAAAAGCGACTATGAGGATGTTTATTGTTTTTAGAATCGTTATGGATCATGGACTATTTGTACGATTCATTTCATTACATTATTACCTTTATTGATACTCCTATCCATTTTTGGCCAGTAGTAAAAAAACATTCAGGTTAGCTTTGAAGTCCTTTTAACATGGCTGTACTGTACTGAAAGTAAGATGTTATAGGCTTACCTTTGTATTTCCTGGCTCAGATCTGAAAGCACCCATTTCTCCAGGCAGCTTGTGTTCTTTTTAGTGGGAAATCATATTTGAAGACTACAGTCTAGGCACTAGGAGTGTGTTCATTGCTACCAAGTTGGCCACTGTCTCTCAGACTTTTTAGTGGACCTTATAAGGAAATAGGTACTTTTAAAATTTGAAAGATAAAATACATCATGAATTTATACTAATATTTCTTACTTTAATTTAAGACTATAGGGTTTTAATTTTACACACTTAAAACTTTCTTTCACATCTAAGAATGTCTACATAATTTACCAGGTTTTATCCCACTTTACACCACAGTAGTCTCAGAATAGTAATGCCAGCACGTGCACCAGCAATATAATTGTCAAAAATAGTTTTAAGTTTTTTGGTTGTTGGCCTCATTTTTGCTTTTGCTCTGAGAGTATTTCCTACTAGAAATGTAACTTTACTGTATTTTAAAGATACTTGTAATAGAACTCAAGTGACAGTTGGCTTTATTCCATTTAATTTTATTCTTGGGTTTTGTTCTAAGATTTTATTTTGCTTCATATTACGTAAAATTCGTTCTGAAAGTCCTATCTATAAAGTAAGCCATATTCAGAGAAGTCTAGTTGCCATTTATCCCATCTGCTCTGCCCTAATTTGATTCTTTCCTTTTATAGTTAACACTTAAAATTTTATGGTTTGAGATACGTTGATAAGTTGACCCATGGAAAGTTAAAAAGCTAAGAAACCCATCCACCCATTACATATGTGGAAATTTGATGTCTGGTCAAAGAGGTATTACAGATCAGTAGGGAAAGGATGAAAATATTTGATAAATAGTGCTGGGACAGTGGTTATCCATATAGAAAAAAGTAAAAAGGAATAAATAAGGAAAGCAAAATGTTAACATTTTTAGAAAAAAAAACAAAAAGTGAGGATAACTTTACGACCTAAAGATAAAGAATTCTTAAGGCAAAGAGCAGAAACCATAAAGGAAAAATGGATAAATTATAGTGTATTAAAATTTAAAATTTCTCTACAACAAATGAGTCCTAAGAACAACCCACAGACCCTTAGAAGAACATATAAATGTAATCCTTTTAGGCAAATTGTGGTAAAGGGAAAACAGCACGCACTTCTGAATCCAGCATATGTGGGTTCAAATTCTATGTGACAAAGTACAAACTAATTAAAACACCTCTAAAATCTCAATTCCATTTTTCAATGAAGATACAAATAACCATACCTTTTCAGGTTTTGTGAACATTAGAGAAAATGTATATGAAGTGTTTATTTAGAAATAATAGGAATTGCGTCAGTGGTAAACATTGTTATGAGTAATTATAATTAATTCACAGTACTTAGAAGCAACAACTGAATTAGGATTTTATTAATAAGCTAGTGAAAACTAAATGGAAATGTTTAGGGTTACACACAAATCACAGGAAAAATAAAGTCCTGCTTAAAACTTAAAACTTCAAAAAAATTTTACCAACCCTCATGGGAACATTGTTTTTACAAAGTGTTAAAGTATTAAATAGGCACTTTTGGCTATAAGGTTGCTTATGATCGTGCAAACAACTGAATCAAAAAAGGAGGAATCAGTGTAAGGATTCTTTTTTTTTTTTTTTTTTAATTTTTATTTATTTATGATAGTTACACAGAGAGAGAGAGAGAGAAAGGCAGAGACATAGGCAGAGGGAGAAGCAGGCTCCACGCACCGGGAGCCCGACGTGGGACTCGATCCCGGGTCTCCAGGATCGCGCCCTGGGCCAAAGGCAGGCGCTAAACCACTGCGCCACCCAGGGATCCCCTCAGTGTAAGGATTCTTAATGCTTATAAACTAGAACTGGAGATCTTTTACTTGTTTCCTTCTCCTCATTCCTCGTATCACAGCTTTGGTCTTCCATGGCCCATATTCTAAATGGGACTTTTTCACCTCTTTGCTCCCATCACTAACACTCTTAATGTGTTTGTGGGATTTGGAGGGGCTTGGGTTTTTAAGTTCTTAAATCACATATTTTTGTCAGATGAATACACATATCATTAGGTTTAGTTGAAATTTTTTTCCTCTTTTTTTTTTTTTTTTAATTTATGATAGTCACACACACACACAGAGAGAGAGAGAGAGGCAGAGACACAGGCAGAGGGAGAAGCAGGCTCCATGCACCGGGAGCCCGACGTGGGATTCGATCCCGGGTCTCCAGGATCGCGCCCTGGGCCAAAGGCAGGCGCTAAACCACTGTGCCACCCAGGGATCCCGAAATTTTTTTCCTCTTATAAGGGCAGTCTTTCCCCCATTCTGAGGGATAGCTGCATTCAAATCCTTGGTTTCTTTTGGTATTTACCTTTATATTTCTAAATAGTGGGCTTACATAACTATCTTTTAAAAGTTTTAAAATATATTCTCTCTTCTATTTAAAATTTTCTTATCTCACTTCTCAGCACACTTTCTCTGTCCCATTTTTTGGCTGTAGTTACACTGTTAAATCAATACTTAGCGTATATAGTATTATTCTGCAAATATTAACAGCTGAAACAATTACTTAACAGTGATTTCATTTCCTTTCTTAGATTTTTATTTTCAAAGGAAACATCTTTGTTTCTTTTTCTGTGTGCCTTTCATTAATTCAATTCAAATGAAGTGTAACTCTTTTAATATGTTCAAACAGTTAAATAATCTGTCAGTTTTATTCCCTCTATTGACATGTTTTTCCTGTAACCATTAATTTTGCTGCTTTATGCTAGACTGGTTGCTCTTAGGCTTGCTGTATGGTTATGTATCATACATCATCTTGGTAATTTCTTTACTTCTCTCGTTTGTTTGCTTCCCTCTTTCATGGATTCCATACTTTTCTTTTACTTTTAAATTTACTCCATTCTAGTGGAATACATCTTCCAGTGGCTTACTAAGAACGGGTATGTGGAAAGGTGCATTTTGGGCGGGTTCTTGGATGTCTGATATTTTTATTGTAGATTCATTCATACTTGATTAATACTATGAACAGAGAGGGTTATAGGTTGGTTTGGAAACTGTCAACCTTAGGAATTTTTTTTTTTTTTTTTTTACCTTAGGAATTTTGAACACTTGTCTTCTGACATCCAGTGTTGTTGAGAAATCTGATATTATTTATTTTTTGCTTTTAGTTTTCTATTCTCTAAGTGTTCCCTTAACATAGTATCCTGTTTCTGTTCTTGTTTCATGGATGCAATAATATTTCTGTGAGGATTTTTTTTTTATTTATTCCTTTTTTTATGATGTTTTGCTGTCTTTCCTCAAATATCTGGATTACTTGACTGCCCATTTATATTTGAGTGAGATCATTTATCTGAGGGTGTTTTTTAGGGGATTGATCAATTTTCTTATTCTTGGGTGGCTGACACTGTTTTTGTTTTTATAGCAGAATTGGGAGGTAGAGATGGCAGGGTGAGATGGGAGTGCCGGGAGAATTCACTATTCAACATGTAGACTTCTGTTTAATCTTTCAAATCCTTTGGTATGAAGCCTTTTACTTTCCCTCAGTATGCCTGCTGTGCTAGAGCCCATAGGGTCTCTGAATCAGCCTTTGCAGAATAAGCCATCAGTCTTCTACCATTTGGGAGGAAGAGTAGTTACTTAGCTACAGTAGATGAAGGAAAGATCTAATTATCCATATAAAGATTTTTAACTAATCTTCCTGTTTTCAGAAGTGACGACCTACCCGCTCATTCAGAGAGTAACTGTTAATTTCAACTCTCCTTAAGTCTTTAGATGGATAAGGGGAATTTTCCTGCTTCTAGTTGTGTTCTTTCTACCTACCCTCTCCTCCCCTGGCTGGACTGTTTATGTTTCAGTTAGAAGTCTGAAAAGTTGATGGATAATTCTTACTTGCTCATTCTCATCACCTCTAAAGATAAATGCCACTTGAAAAAAAAATTGTTCTGCTTTTATTTTGGGATTTCGAGGCACATATTTGTGTGTTCATTCTGCCTTATTTAACCAGAAGCAATCTTTATGTTCACATTTCTGTTAGAGGAAGTCTGGCCCAGGTATGCTTTAAACCCTGTTCCATTTCATAGGTCACTGATCACCTACTAGTTGGGTGTTCAAGGGTCAGTTACTCATCTCTGGTATAGTTGCCTGTGGAATGGAACGTCACATGGTATCAAACGTGGTATAGGTGGGTTCACAGGCTGGTAGATACAGTGATTGAATCTGTAAATATAAGGATAGGTTTATGTGAAGAGTTCTGAATTCACAGAATTAAGGTAGGGAAATTATCCATGTTTGTTTTACTTTGCTTTTACAAAGCCTGGAATTTAGAGCCCTCTCATTTGGCTTACATTCATTGTGTTAGGGAATACCTAATGCCACATGTGCTATTGCATCCAACTTACAGAAATAACCAGACAGAATAGGGTGAGCGGAATAAATTCGGAGCATAGAGTAATATAATCTTAAGGGCCATATGATGGAGACCGAAATACAGAAGAAGGTAGAATGTTCTGGAGTCAAAAAAAAAAAAAAAAAAAAAAGCATAACCACTTATATAATAAACTATTGAGAATAACCTACAATGTTGACTGGATAGCCTGCAAATTTTGCTTAGGAGGGCAAAAGTAACAGTCTTTTTATCTTTTCTACTTTAGAACTAATTGAGAAACAGACATGGACACATAAAATTTCAGTTTTGTTACTAATAAAGATGGTGTTGGAAGACAAGACATAGATGTATGACCTCAGTAGACTTTCTCATATTTAACCCCTGAATTAGACAAGATTACCACACCACTGGTTGGGGAATGGTTGGAGACAAAGCAGTTCTCCCTATACAAGGGCAGAATCAGCACCTATGTTTGCCACATAGTAGAGGGCTGATTAGAATGCATCTCTTCAGAAGAAGGAAGAACCATTAAAAGATTATGCTCCCAAAGATATTAAAGTAATTAGGTCTTCCTCCCAAGTTCACCTTTCAGTTTAAGTCATTCCTTCCTTGGCTGGGGGAAGAGTGAAGGGGTGGAGAGAAGCTGAAAAAGTACTCTTCCTATACTTTTCATTCCTGCTCACGCGCTCGCTCTCTCTCTCTCTCTCTCTCTCTGTCTCCATCCATAGTTGCCTATTGTTGATAATGCTGCTATAAGCAATAACCCTTTTATTTTTTTTATTTTTAAAATATTTATCTTTTTGAGAGAGAGAGACAGACAGACAGGAGAGCACAAGCAAGGAGAAGCAGGCTCCCCGCTGAGCAGGAAGCCCCACAGGGGGCTCAATCTCAGGACCCTGAAATCATGACTGAGCCAAAGGCAGATGGCTAACAGACTTGAGCCAGTCAGGCGCCCCCAATAAACCCTTTTAATCTGAAAACTTCTTGTCATTTTTTGGCTCTGGGAAATTTTCTTGTATTATTTCTTCTCCTGGATTCTTCATATTTTCATTCCACTATATAGCTATGCCCGTTGGATGCTTGCTTATGAATATATTTAAGTAAAAGGAAATCTAAGGGATGTTGAAAGCTACATGCAACTAGAAGTGATATGTGCTTTATCAGCTAATTTTAGACCACCTCTGTTCTATAAATTCTCTATACTATAAGCAGTCAACTTGTAAATGTTTAAATATATTCAAACAGCAGATTGTACTTACTTCCCTATCTATACAGCCTCCCTCCCAGAAGTGGAAAGCTGTTATCACTTCCTTGTATATCCTTCCAGAAGTATTCTGTGCGTTTATGAGAGAGAGTGTGTGTGTATGTGTGTGTGTGTTCTCCTTACCCTTTAAAAACACACATTTGTGCACTATATAAAAATATTCTGGGGGTGCCTGGGTGGTGTGGTCAATTAGGCATTAGACTCTTGGTTTCCATTGGGGCTGTCATCTCAGGGTCGTGACATCAAGCCCCACATTGGGCTCCTGCTCAGCGCGGAATCTATTTGAGATTCTTTCTGTCTCTCCCATTCGTGTTTTCTCTCTCTCAAACAAAACTTAAAGAATATTCTGTGCTTTTGTAATAGTATATATGTATACATATACTATTTTATTTTAAAAATATGTCTAAATGCACATGTACACTATTGTGTACCCTAACTTTTGTCACCAGTTAAGATTGGTTTCTTTCCATATCATTGTCATTCATTTTCAGAGCTTCCTCTATTTCATGTATGTACAAACCATCACGTTTCTCTATTCCCATGTACATTATTTGTTTTATTTATTTATTTATTTATTTATTTATTGTTTTATTGTTTTATTGTTTTATTGTTTTATATTTGTTACTCCTTACAGTGTCACATCTAATACTCTTGTATATTTATCTTTGTCTCTATGTATGAATTTATAGGATAAATTCCCAGAAATAGAATTGCCAAGTCCGAGAGTATGTATTTTAATTGAACTAATACCAGCTTTCATTTCCTCCTCACAGCATTTGAGATTTTCTTCCCCCATTCATTCCAAAATAGCGTATCATCAAGTTTTAGATCTTAGTCTATTTGATTAGTGACACATATCTTGTTTTTGTGTTTGCATGTATTTGATCAGATTTATGGCTTCTGAGCTTGTACCTGACCATACGTTTTCCCTTTGCATTTCCTTTTTGCATTTTTTTGTGCTATTTTTTACTATAACATTTTATTAAATATATAATATATTGTATTAGGAATGAAGTAGAATTCCAACTTAAGTTTTTTTAAAGATAATTAGTATGTATAACCCTTTTTTATTAATGATCTGCTTTGTCCTCAGTGTTTTGAAATGCCATTACTTATCATACACTTTGTACTGGAGTTTATTTCTAGACTCTTTTTTTTTTTTTAAGTTTTTCTTTAAGTAATCTCTACTTCCAGCCTGGGGCTAGAATTCATGACCCCAAGATCAAGAGTTTGCATATTCTTCTGACTGAACCAGCGAAGCACTCCTTATTTCTAGATTCTTAATTTTCTTCTATAGCTTTTCATCATGTTACCAAACTACCATTTTGATAAATACATATCCTCTCTGGGCATCGCCAGTGGCTCAGCAGTTTAGTGCTGTATTTGGCCCAGGGTGTGATCCTGGAGACCCAGGATGGAGTCCCACATCGGGCTCCCTGCATGGAGCCTGCTTCTCCCTCTGCCTGTGTCTCTGCCTCTCTCTGTGTGTCTCTCATGAATAAATAAATAAAATCTTAAAAAAAAAAAACATATCCTCTCTTAATAATTGCTGATGAAAACATATATGCCAAAAGGCATGTATTTCGTGATGCTTTATTTTCAGTTAGTGAAAGGTATTTATTTTTAATTTTTAACTCCAGTGTAGTTAATATACAGCATTATATTAGTTTCAGGTGTACAATAAAGTGATTCAGCAATTTCGTATATTACTCAGTACTCCTCAAAATAAGTGTACCATTAATCCCCTTCACCTATTAGACTCTACTACGTCTCCTCTGGTAGCCATCTAATCTCTCTAGTTAAGAGTCTGTTTTTTGGTTTGTCTTTCTCTTTTTTGCTTTGTTCAATTGTTTTGTTTGTTAATTTCTACATATGAGTGAGATCATATGGTATTTGTCTTTCTCTGATTAGCTTATTGCACTTAGCATTAAACTCTCTAGCTCCATCCATGTCATTGCAAATGACAAGATTTCAGTTCTTTTTGTGGCTGAGTAATATTCCATTGTATGTATACTACATGTTCTTTATCTATTCATCTATTGTTGGACACTTGGGCTGCTTCCATAGTTTGGCTATTGTAAATAATGCTGCAGTAAACATAGGGGTACATATAGCCCTTTGAATTAGTGTTTTTATATTTTTTTGAATGGATACCCAGTAGTGTGATTACTGTATTATAGTGTAGTTCTGTTTTTTGACTTTTTGAGGAACCTCCATACTGGTTTCCACAGTGGCTGCACCAGTTTACATTCCCACCAACCTTGCCAAACAGTTCCTTTTTCTCCACATCCTTATCAACACTTAACTGTTTTCTTGAGTTTTTATTTTAGCCATTCTGACAAGTGTGAAGTAGTATCTTTGTAGTTTTGATTTGCATTTGCCTGGTGATGAGTGATGTTGAGTATCCTTTCATGTGTCTGTTCATGTCTTCTGCCCTTTTTTTAGTTGAATTATTTGTTTTTTTGGTGTTGAGTTGGATAAGTTCTTTATTTTCGATATTGACCCTTTATGAGATATGTCATTTGCAAGTATTTTTTCCCATTCAGTAGTTAACTGTGATCTGTTATTTTTAGAATAAATTAATTTTTTATTGCTTTTACTGTGTTCTGTTATTTTAAGTCATATATGAATTAAGATTTTTCTTTTTACAGTAGTTGACACAACGTGTGCATTACATTAGCTTCAAGTATACTCTGAAACTGATTTTTAGATGTCAGCTCATGAGCTCCTCTTTGGTCTATGTGTTATAATTTAGGAATATTATATGGTCAAATATAAACACTATATAACTCCATAATTTCTCCTCAGTTTGAAGAATTTTTCTTTTCTTTTCTAGCCTTTAATCTAGACAACGAGCAACCAGATTATGATATGGATTCAGAAGATGAGACCTTATTAAATAGACTTAACAGAAAGATGGAAATTAAGCCTTTGCAATTTGAAATTATGATTGACAGACTTGAAAAAGCCAGTTCTAATCAGGTACTGTACCTTGTAAAAATGTCTCCTGTCTTACTATTAATCCAATTAGCAGCTTTATTTTGCATTTTCTTTAGACCTAAGTATATTGTATTATACTGCCTTTTAAATTTTACTGACATCCTAGAATTTCTATTTACAGTATTCCTGGAACTGAAAACTTAAGCATAATGTCTTTGAATAAGTATGAAGAGTACTATTCTGACCTTTCTTCTTTTTTGGATATAAAAATAATACTAGCTGCAATGCTATATAATATCTTCTTCATCCTTTCCATAGGCTAAATTTGCTTGGTTGTGTTTCTAAGGCAGATAGCTCATACCAAATCTTACTTGCTGCTTAGATTTATTAAGGTACTCTGTCATTTCAGATGTATTTTAGTTTTACTTATATACTATTTAAAACTTTTAGTGAAGAAGAAACTTCACAAATAATTTTCTTTAGTGGGTCATTCTAAATATGGTAGAGAGGATTAAAAATGGTATGGCCTTCTTGGAAAGCAATTAGGCAGCATATTTCAGGAACCTTAAAATATTTATACCTTTTGGTTTAGTAATCCTACCTCTAGGAATCATTCTCAAAAAAAAAAAAATAGCGAAAATGTCGAAGATTTTTGAACAAGGATGTTTAGAATAACCTACAAATTGTGTGTAGGGTAGGATATCACACAGCCATTAAAAACCATTATTTTGAATATCAATGGAAATTATTCCTTATATGTTAGAGTTCAAAAAAAGGAAACAGAATTGTTAAGGACAAAACTATGAGATTCATTTAAAGCATTACATTTATATGTGTGCATTGAATAAAAGATCAGGAAAGCCCAACAAAATACCACTAACGGTTCTATTTAGGTGATCAAATTATTGGTGATTTTTATGTTCTTTATTCTGTTTTTCTGTTTTCCAAGTTTATTATTATGAACGTCTTCTAGATATTGTAATTGGATTTTAAAAATAAACTACTTTAAAAAAAATTCTGGTGTACTTGTGTGGTATATTAATATATATTAATTGTTATTGATGTAAGAAGTTATAGAAATAAATGTTTTACAGTAGACTGTTAACAATTTTCATTAATTTGCCCATTAGAAATTCATTATCTTCCTTTACCTCCCAACTTGAGTCCTTTAAATAACTTTTCCATGGCAAAAGGACTTTGCTGCACATTTAGCCTTTCTACCAGTTTCCCCTCCCCCCCCCCCCCCGCCCGCCTTGGGATGGAAAGTAATATTTAATGTGTAGTCAAAAAGACATTAAAAAACTGAATTTTGTAAAATTCAACTTAGTTGGCTTTTTGAGAGATTCTTTTTTTTATTGGAAATTTGTTTTAATTATCAGATTTAAGTACCAAAAATATTCTTACTAGTGCTCACAGTTTTCCTGAGGTTTTGATCCACTGACATTAGGTATAATTTCATTTTTCTTAATATTCAAACTTTTCTAGCAATCCTAGATATAGTCTTTATTTCAGCATTTCTGCTACTTTCCATAATTGCTCAGAAATTGCTCGTGGTGGCTGAAATTGTATCATCAGAAGCCTTCAGCTCTCTGTTCTGTAATTGGCTTTATTTCATTTCTGTCAGTAATATTTATTTAGTACTTCGGTGAACAAGAGAGATGACACATGTTCTGCCCTTGGGGAGCTTCTTCTCTAAGTGGGGACACAAAAAGCGTGTGTGAACAATACAATTAATGATTCATGTATAGTCAGTAAAATATCCTATTACTTCTCTTTGCTCAGTGACAAGCTTTTAAATCCTAAAACTGGGTAGGCCCAGAGAATGATTGCACCTGCTTTCAGCAGTGTAGAGAAAGGTAGAGGTTCATCTTAGGGACAAGATAATGGTCCTGTTATTAGGATAAAGGATTAAAGATACCAAAGGCTGTTATTTTAGGTGCCTGAAATGTGGATTCATGAATTTCTTTATTTTCCTTTCTTGGCAGCTAACATAGTAGCAGATCTCAAGGCAAGGAATCAAGTTTGTGGTTAAAGCAATATTTGTTAGGTTGGTAGAGAAGACATAAAAGACTGAGACAAAGCTTCTGCCCCCATCATTTTGTAGAGGCTGCTGCAATGAAGCCATTATTGAAGATTCCTGTTGCCAAATGCTGTGACTATTTTCAGTCCCCATTCATTCATTTTAATTGAGCGCTCCTATTTCTTGAAACTCATCACCTTTGGTCTTTTGAATATACTTCATTCTCTTCTGATTTTTTTGGGGGTGTGTGTGTTATTTTCTGTGATCATTCCTTCTAATCGTCCTTTACTGAGTCCTTTTCGTTAATTTCTGCAAACATTAGAGTTTCTCGAAATTCTGTTCTTGATATTTTTATCCTATGTGTTTGGGGTTAATATCACCTTAGCAAGCATTTTTATGAGGGTGAATATTATATATATATGTATCTTTACCCTTGACCTCCTTCTCAAGCTCCAGGACTTTTCTTTTTTCTCTTTTCGTGCTATTGCCATCCCCACCTAGATAATCCACAGACCTCTCAAGTTTAATTTTTCTGAATTACTCTCTTAGCTCCACATGATCCCTTTTCATTCAGTCCCTAAATTTCTAATTCTAACTCTTCTTCATGCACCTGTATATTCCTTGCATATTCCATCTTCCTCTCTTTGCCAAGGGTCCCTATTTACAAGAGACCCTTTTATTTGACTTCATCTTTCTCAGTAAACTGCCACCCTTTGTCTTTCTTTTTCTTTCTTTCTTTCTTTCTTTCTTTCTTTCTTTCTTTCTTTCTTTCTTTCTTTCTTTCTTTCTTTTTCTTTCTCTTTCTTTCCATTACATTTTTAAAAGGTTAGTCATATTATTTAACTTTTACTCCTACCCCAGTGCATTTCAGTATACTGAAATTGTACCCAGATCACCAATGGCTTTCTCATTGTCATCCATCCATTTTAGCCCGCATCCTACTAAATATCCCCTGTAGTATTAGAAGAATCTTCTTTCTTCATCTCATCCTCTGCTACCTCTTGTTGCTATTTCCTTCACGATCTGTCCTCAGAATTTATCCTTATATCTTAAGCTAGCAACATAGGTACTCCTAGAAGGGAGTAATTTATAGTTCTGCCCTCTATCTTAATGCACTAATACTCAGTTCTAAAGTTCTGACACTGTTCTCTTGTTAAAAATTGTATTTGTCTTGCCTTGATTGCCATATTTTAAGTTTCTGTAGGTAGTAGTTTTATTTTGAAGTTTTTTTCCTAATTTCTGCACAACCTATATAACACCAGATGGGCTGATATAAATAGTTGATTATTTAGTGCTTAACTGACTATATTTTTAAAACATTACTTTTTGTATGTAATTTATTCATTTGTGTATTCTAAATGTACTTGCTAAAAATGCTGAATCATGAATCTATGTAAACAAGTAAATCAGACAACTCAGAAGTGTCTTAGAAATAATAAATATCATGAACCTTTTTGTTAAGTACTGGTTTCCATTGTTTTCTGGTGGAGAAAGTGCTAAATGGCAGAACTTTTTTTCTTAAGGTAAAAAAGTAGTAGGATTCAGATTTTGCAGATTTTTAATCCTGTGTCATAATAATCTGGGGCTACTGTATCTGCAGATAGTTCTTGCTCTCTCAGATTGATGCTGTCAGCATAATAATAATGATGCAAGTGGATACCGATTGCCTTAGAATAGCCAGAGATAATTTTAACAGAATGATTAAAACCCAGATTACCCAATAAAAGTTTACTGTATAGCAACATAAAAACATCAATTAGCTGAGAAATATAGTTAACACGGGAAAGAAATGTCAGGATGTTTTTAACTGTAAACAGTGTATTGAATTCTTGTTACCTGAGACATAAAGAGGGTACTTATCAACCAGGCAGAAGAACCTTTGTGAAAGGAGCAAGAATCACCAGAGAAGGAAATACGAGGCAGTGTTTTAATTGCCTGACATCTCCTTCAGGAAGATAGGAAGCAGTGTCCTTCTGATAGTATTGTATAAGAAACTCAGTACTGCTCTGCAGCTTGATGGAAAGAAACCTATCCCCCTCTCCACTCTATAAGTTAGAGCATGTTCTTTATATAGTTAGTGAAGGTGATAAAACTTTACCAGAAACCGAATGACCAAACAGCTGAAAAAACAATGGTTTCCCATGGTCCTCAGAGCACATGAGAGCTGCCAGTGCTAATGTTCTAATGCTTTTTAAGCATGAGGTCAAATTTTAGTAGATCCAGAAAGCTTGGTTCTAACTCTACCACTGGCATGTAGACTTTGGACTATTCCAGAGAATTTCAGCAAACAAAGGTGTCCATTTAAAGTTGATGTGGAAATACTGGTTCTTTTGGTTTGGTCTCCATCTAGGCTTTGGCCCCCTACTTTAAAGACCACGTTACTCAGCCTCTTAGGTGCATTTAAGGTGACTTGACTGAGACATTGAGTAAGCCAAAGTGTGACCACATACAATTTTATGGCACTAAATGTAATCATTACATGGACTGGAATACTTGAATTGACATTGTCAGTGTATTCTTTTCCTGCGGCCAATCTTGGCAGCCTAATTATAGTAAGAAACCAACTAATTAGCCCTGGTAATCAACATCATAGGACTGGAAATCCAAATGATCATTGCATTTATTCCATGAAGTTATACCCATATGAGAAATCAGATATCAGAAATCTCTTCGGTGAATCATGCTATCTTCAGTAGACTTCATACAACCCTCAGATCAATTCCTATGTTTCAGTGAGAAAATTTTTCCCTTAATTTCCAAGTTTTAGGAAAACATTTGCTAGGGAAGAACTTGTTTTGAAAATGAATCTTCATCTCCAAAATGATAAAAGTAAATAAGAGCACTTCATTGAGGTTTTCCAGCCTTAAAACTCTATAATCTTTTTCTAGAGTTCACTGTAAATGGATATGGATAACCCATAATCCATCCTGCTAAAGCTGATCAGTCTATTTGATCTTCACAAGCAGTAAAAAATTAGATGTGACCAAGCAAATTTTTACAAACCTTGGTTTGAGATAGGTCAACATTATATTGACTTCATTGATAAAGGAGAATTAGATCCCTGAGATATCAATGTGAGAGATTCTAGAGGAACCATCCTAGAGTCACTGTCCCAGACATAACAGTGTCAGCAGAATGAGTGTTGAGAACAAGGATTCTCTAGTATTTAACCAGTTTGGGTAGAGGAATTGCCTTTATTAATTAGTACAAGAAATCCAAAATTGTGTAGTGTTGAAACTTCTAGAAATATGCTTACTATTTTGCAAGAAGAGTTCTTTTATAGTTTCAAAAGAAACTTGTTGAGACTCCTGGGTGGCTCAGTGGTTGAGTGTCTGCCTTTGGCTCAGGCCATGATCCTGGGATCTGGGATCCGGGAGTCCCACATCGAGCTCCTTGCAGGGAGCCTGCTTCTCCCTCTGCCTGTGTCTCTGCCTCTCTATGTGTGTCTGTCATGAATAAATAAATAAAATCTTTAAAAATAATAAACTTGTTATATTCGTTGCAGTATATTAGAGAATAATCATCTTTCATTTTATAGGGAGATAGAAAAAACCTTTCTGTATCTTCTAGTTTCTGTTGAAGAACAAAAGCACAAAAAGTTGAAAACTAGTAGATCTTTAAATGTGTAGAATTACAGAATATCAGAATTTTGGTGGACCATAGATATTTTCTAGTCCAAGACTTAACTAAAGCATAAATCTATGCAGTCTTCCCAACTGTTGTTCATTTAGTCTTCTAAACTACTAAGTTGTACTTACTACCTCTCAGAGCAAAATATAAATTTTTGGATACATCTCCTTATTAGTAAATCCTCTGTCAGATTGAATTGTGTTTTCTGCCATCATGATGTCTGATCATAATTGTTAGACTGATCACACATTTTTTTCTGTAGGCATAGTAACCTGGATTTCTATTTTTCAAACGTCACAGTTAATGATAATTTGTGTTTTTCATTTAGCTTGTAACACTTCAGGAAGCAAAACTGCTGCTAAACGAAGATGATTACCTTATTAAAGCTGTGTATGACTACTGGGTAAGAAAACGTAAAAACTGCAGGGGACCGTCCCTCATTCCTCAGATAAAACAAGAGAAAAGGGACGGCTCTACCAACAATGACCCTTATGTTGCCTTTCGGAGGAGAACAGAGAAAATGCAAACTCGAAAGGTAATGTGCAAATTAGATTTAATTGAGTGTACCTTCATAGTATTTAAGACCAATTTTTTTTTCTGCTAATGACAAATAATTTTGAATACCTTGATATACACGGAAGCTCATAATGTTGTTGAACCTGAGGTTAGAAATCCTGCTCTTCAGTATCTTCTATTGGTTGGCTTCTATTGGTATAATACCTAATACCCATGCCCTTTATAAGTCTACTGCTTATACCATTAGAGACTTATGATTGAAGTGGTAAAAGGAATTATGTATCTTTATGTACCTCAGAAATTTGAGTTCTTCAGTACATTGTATATACATTCTATACATATCCTCTTGTTTGTGAAGCTTAAGAGCTTATAGCTTCTTTAAAACCATATTCTAATTCTTGCAAATAAAATGGACTCTACTGCCTCTAGCTACTATGGTGTCATGGAGAAGTAGGGAAAGGTTCATTTTCAAGCCTGTTCTGCCAATAGTCAAAAGTAACAGTGGAATGTTTTTCTTCTTTTCTGAGTTGTCCGTTGTGTCAGATTTCAAATTGATGAACCTGTCCCCATCTGCCTTTCAGAAGCAGTGTGAGCCGGAATTTTAAGTAAGAAACAGGGTCTCATGTTGTGGAATGATATGGTATAGCGGAAGGTATTATTTCATAGGAGGTATTCACTGTCTTCCAAACACCATGCATAGTAACACATTTTCTAACACAAAAAAAATTGGAACATATAAATGTAAAATTATAAGGAATTCTGATTTGGAGGCAAAGCATTTTCTGCAGATTCCTGTTTCTCCTAACATTAAAAGCTTGTCCTTGTCAGTTGTTAATATAACAGCTGTGAAGCATAACAGCTGCCAGGAATAGTATATTTTAGGAGAAATTCTCCTACTGGCAAACAACTATTTTCTGTAAGTCTTTCTTGGATTTCTCAAGAGTAGATGACATTCTCTAACCCAGGCTAAGGTTTCAAATTGGTTTTAGTTCTTAGCTAAGGAAATCTAAGATTCTTTGTGAAGATTTAACGTCTTGCTTAAAAAAGACTAAAATAAGTTTGTAAATATAGGCAGTTGGACATGAAGAAGTTTATCTGAACCATTGAAAAATCTGAACTACCAACTGCTTTTTAAAAGAAATATAATTGATTCAGATATATTGCAAAACATAGACTTTTAGCAATGTCTTTTGAAGGAAGAATACTATTTGGCTTCTTTTAGTGAGTGGGTCTGACGTAATTAAAATTAGCAGTATTTATTGACACGTAAGCAATATTCTAAATATTTACATTGATTTTATTCTTCAGTAGGTTAAATCACTGTTTTCTACGCAGTGTATATTGAGAATTGCTAGAATGGGTTCATATATTTAGGTGCTTCACCACTGTGCAATAACTAGCACCACTTTTTCCTGACTCTCTGATTCCTACCCTTTCTCTTATCTGTTATTTTCACCTTCCTCTGCAGAGTGCTACATTTTCTTTTCTAGTAGTTTTTTTATTCCTCTCTGTTTTCAGTTGTGGGACCTACTACTTCCCTTTCATGCATACCAGTGCTGTTTAGAAATGTTTATGTGTTTCAAAATGAAAAAGTTGGGAAAGCATTCAATAGTGAATACCCCTACATGTTCCAGAGGTGAGCAAGCTTTGGGATATGCAAAAATGAATACAGCTAACAAAGGCTCTCTACTTCCTTTTCTGTTTCCACAAAATAGAAAACCCGTGTATAGCTAGATACAAAGGTGCAAAAATAGTGGACTTCTGAAACTAAACTAATATTTCATTTGTGAATGCTTAAGTACTTAAGGACATTCTTAAATGAGACCGTCTTAAGGCACCAGCATGTCTGAAACCACTGATTGGGAAGAAGTCTTGAATCAGCATGTGTGTTTAATATGTTTAACCCCATAGACACAACTGTTAACATCTGTGCTTTCTCTCTCCCTTCTGTGTGGCCCAGAAAAAATGAGATCGACAGGAGAGGGAACACAGGGTAGTGGGTCTCAATCTGGCTCCTTAGAACAATCTCCTATGAAGATTGTTCTTCAAAACAATCAAGGATACTTGGTTTTAAAAAGATCTATAGTTAATTCTAAAGTGCAGCAGTTTGAAAAAATAAAAGGTAAAAAAAAAAAAAAAGTGCAGCAGATTGAGAACCACTTCCCTAGAGATTTGGCAGTAGATCAGAAGTATAATATGGGAATAGAGAGAAAACTGTAACTGGGAAAAAGAAGAGTTGATCCAGGGTAGAGACCACTGTGAGGAAGAGTAAAGGAAGTGAGTGGATTTGAAAACAAGAATAGGGCCATCTTAAAAGCATAGAAAAGATGTCAGTATGAACTCACTGTTTTTATATTTATAGAGTTAGAAATAGATACAGATCTGTGCATGTATATGTACACACATATATTACAGTTATATTTCCTAGCTCTGTTTGCTGAGAGGGATAAATAGAGTAATGAATAACATCTGGAGTATAAGTAACCCGTGAGTCCATACTAATATGGATGGATGGATGGGTGGAAGGAAGATTGGTAGGTTAAAGAGATTGATAAAAGAGAAGAGAACACTTTTCTCTTACAGTAGAATTTTAACTTCTAAGTGTCAGTGGAATGAGGAAGTTTGAAAATCACCATTTGTCAATTTTTTCAGGCAAAAGTTAGAATCAGTGGGTATTAAACTAATGGGAGGAAATTTAATGAGAAACAAGTATATAATCCTACAACATACTTTTTTAATTAAAAAGTTATTTGACTGGGACTCCTGGGTGGCTCCGTGGTTGAGCGTCTGCCTTCGGCTCAGGGCATCGGGCTCCCTGCATGGAGCCTGCTTCTCCCTCTACCTGTATCTCTGCCTCTCTCTCTCTCTCCGTGTCGCTCATGAATAAATAAATAAAATCTTTTTTAAAAAAGGTTATTTGACTGAAGAAACCTGACAGACACCATCTTAATTGAGTGATCAAAGTTATCATCAAGAGTAATCAGACAAATAGGTAGCGTTTAATTCTTTTTTTTTTTTTTTTTTAATTTATGATAGTCACAGAGAGAGAGAGAGGCAGAGACATAGGCAGAGGGAGAAGCAGGCTCCATGCACCGGGAGCCCAACGTGGGATTCGATTCCAGGTCTCCAGGATTGCGCCCTGGGCCAAAGGCAGGCGCTAAACCGCTGCGCCACCCAGGGATCCCTCGTTTAATTCTTAATATAAGAGAGGGATACAGTATCACTTCTGTGATAATCCTGTTAAGAATACATAACCTGAATTGTGGAAAAACATTGAAGAAACCAAGTAGAGGAGCACCCTACAAAAATAAGTGGCCTCTGTTCTTCAAAAAACCATGGGGACCTGGGTGTTGAGACCATGGGGTGCCTGGGTGGCACAGTCAGTTAAGCAGCTGACTCTTAGTTTCAGCTCAGGTGGTGCATGACAATTAAGTGCAGTTGTGATCCTGAATCAGATCCTAGACCAGGAAAAAAGTTGCTGTTTTAAGTGAATTTAATAAAAATTATTGTCCCGTTAATGTCCTTTATGGCAATAATTACATAACATAAAAATATGTTTAACAATTGTATTCGTTGCTATAAAGGATATTAGGGCAATCAGTGAAATATGAATAAAGTCAATATTTCCTGATTTTGATACTATAAGAAGAGTATCATTGTTTCTAGAAAGTCCATATTAAAGTGCTTAGGGATGATGGGGCAGTATATATTCAACTAATCTCAAAAAAATTTAAAAATATGACCGTTTTACATATCTGTGTGTATTTGTATATATTCATGTATATCTGTCTTAGTCCATTTTGGCTGTACCAGAGATTGAGTGGTTTAAACAGTATTTATCTGTCACAGGTCTAGAGGCTAGGAGGTCTGAGATACAGGTACCAGCAGACTCAGTGTCTGGTGAGGGCCTACTTCCTGGTCCATAAGTCATCTTGCTGTGTCCTCACATAGGAGAAGGGGCAAGAAAGCTCTCTGGGATCTCTTTCATAAGAGTACAAATCCATTTGTGAGGACTCCACCCCTGATGACCTAACTGCCTTTATCACATTGAGGACTTGGAGTTTCAACATGAATTTTCAGGGGACACAAATAGTGTCTGTCATAGTACAGACTAAATAATAGATATACATACATTGAGACAGATAAAGCAAATGTAAAATAACAACATTTGGGCAGTCTGGATGAGGATATATAGGAATTTGTTAAAACTTCGTGTAAATCTGAAATTATTTCAAAATAAAAAGTTAAAAAAAAAAGAATAGAAAGGACAGGACTAGTAAAAAGGAAAAATTAGGAAGGGTAGTTATTTATTTGGGCCTAAAGAGAGCAGGAAATGACTAGTAAAGACAGGGCAGAAACATGTAATCCATAAGAAACACTTAGCGAAGAGAGGATTCATTTTAATAGGTTCTGGTGCACTTTTGAATATTGTTCAGCTGGCATGTAACTTTGTGTCATTATTCATCTTTGAATTTGTATGTCCTTGTTAGACTTTTAGGTGTAGTTTCTTATATTTGAAAATTAATTATCACCTATAAAATATAACCTAAACTAAGTTCTTTTAAGGTACTACATGCCTGTATTTTAAAATGCTGTGTAAGTCATTCTTCTACCTTATCAAAAGGAAATTAATCTTTAGACTTTAAGCCTTTTGAGGGTAGAGAACATGTGCAGTACTCTGTACAGGGGACATTCTAATAGTTGCTCTTGGTAATGTTAATTTTTTTTTTCAGTTGGAAGGTATTATTGCTGCCTGATGGCCAAAAAAAAAATTTTTTTTTTGTTAAAAACCGTATTTTACATTTTGCCTTTTGTCACATAGTATGGTGGGGGGGGGATTAATTTCCATTTGATAACGTAAAAGAATTAATAACAGCATTTTAAGAAAAAGGAGAGTAAAACATTGAATCTTTCTCAGGTTTTATTTTCTCCTTTATAATCTTTCAATATGAAACCTGGCTTCAGGTTCCTTTTAATGTCCTATTGCATTCATTTTTAAACTACTTTTAGCATACTTTATTTTGATAATAAAAGAGAGGGACAATACAAAAGGTTTGGTTAATATTTTTTTTTAAGATTTTATTTATTTATTCATGACAGACACAGAGAGAGAGAGAGAGAGGGAGAGAGGCAGAGACACAGGCAGAGGGAGAAGCAGGCTCCATGCAGGAAGCCCGACATGGGACTCGATCCCGGGTCTCCAGGGTCACACCCCGGGCTGAAGGCGGTGCTAAACCGCTGGGCCATTGGGGCTGCCCTTGGTTAATATTTATAAGTGTAAAAAAAAAATTTATAAGTAATTTTTCACATCAAATCAATTAGGATATGTTCATAAATCCTTATTTCTTTAACTGTTCAAATGGTCATAGAATGTATCTTCTAGAGCATGTTCCATATCTGCTTTGTTCTCAGTAAGCACACCAAATATTTGTGATCCTTGCTTGATGAAGTGACAATCTCTTTTATTCCTGCAGAGTTTGTCCTTAGCAGTCATCTCTGTAATATATTGGGTTTTTTTTCTTTCAAGATTTTTTTTTCTTTCAAGATTTTATTTAAATTCTGGTTAGTTAACATATACTGTAGTATTAGTTTCATGAGTAGAATTTAGGGATTCATCATTTACATGTATAACACCCGGTGCTCTTCACAAGTGCCCTCCTTAATGCCCCTTATCCATTTACCCCATTCCCCCACCTACCTCCCCTCCAGCAACCCTGTTTGTTCCCTATTGTTAAGAGTCTCCATGGTTTGGCACTCTGTTGGTTTTTTTATTTTTCCTTCCCTTCCTCTGTGTTCATCTGTTTTGTTTCTTCAATTCCACATGAGTGAAATCCTATGGTATTTTTCTCTCTCTGACTTATTTTGCTTAACATAATACATTCTAGTTCCATCCTTGCAATTGCAAATGGCAAGATTTCATTCTTTTTTATGACTAATTTTCCATAGTCAATATATACACGTACAATCTTCTTTTTTTTAAAAGATTTTATTTAATTATTCATGAGAATACACAGAGATGAGAGAAAGAGGCAGAGACACAGGCAGAGGGAGAAGCAGGCTCCATACAGGGAGCCCGACGTGGGACTCCATCCTGGGTCTCTAGGATCAGGCCCCGGGCTACAGATGGTGCTCAAACCGCTGAGCCACCAGGGCTGCCCCCACACACAATCTTCTTTATCCATTCATCAGTCTATGGACATTTGGGCTCTTTCCATATTTTGGCTGTTGTGAATACTGCTGCTATAAACATTGGGATGCATGTGCCCCTTTGAATCACTGTTTTTGTATCATTTGAGTAAATTCCCTGTAGTACAATTGCATTATTAACTCAAGGATGGAAAGATTGCTTAAGTGCAGTCAGTCTGGATTCATAGAATGAGAGGTGGTAATGGTCTGTTTTTATTTTTTATTTTTTATTTTTTTTATTTTTTATTTTTTTTTAATGGTCTGTTTTTAAACAAATAGTTTCATGCCTAATAAAAATATTCTGTGGTTATTTGATTAAACAAAATATATTCACAGTAACTTTCGTATGCAAATAGGTGCTGCTAATTACAACTGAGCCTTCTCTAGTTATTAAGCAGGACTTTCACTCTGAGTTGTTCAAATTAAATCTTAAGCTTCAGAATGGGAATATCTTAACAATACTCTGAAATGCAGAGTTTTCACTTGTTTCTACCCTGCAGTGAGGTGTTATTACTTTGAAACATAATAATCCCATTCCTTGAGATGCTTTATATCCCACTTTCAGTTTTATATCTAAGTTTGTGAAGTGAAATTTTGCTTGTCATTGTAAGTGTTTACATTGTGTTATTGACCCTTTCATCCCACAATTACAGAGCTGGATGGATGGATAGAGACCTAATTTGGCTATTTTTAGGTAACCTTGATTTGACAGGACTGTTTCTCTCGTCACTGGAAAATACCCTGCATCAATTTAAATGGATTACATTTTCTGATACATTCAGTTTTGTTTCAGGCAAACTTTTAAATATTTCTTTACATTGGAATGATCCCTTCTATTATTCCATCTTTTCAACAGTAGGCAACATTTTTTTTCAATATTTAAGAACTATTTGCTTAAATTTCTATTTTCAGAGTTAAGTAGATAGGTTGTCTTATGTAGTTGCTGTTTAACATAATTTTTAAAGCATTTTTACATTTAACATTTTATGGAACATGTTTGGGTCTCCTAAGATTTGGTGAATGAAAATGGAAATGTGGATAACTGGATTAATTGTTTATTCTTTTAAAATTACTTTCAATAGAATCGTAAGAATGATGAAGCCTCTTATGAAAAGATGCTGAAATTGAGACGAGAGTTTAGTAGAGCCATAACAATTTTGGAAATGATTAAGAGAAGAGAGAAAACAAAACGAGAATTATTGCACTTAACCTTAGAAGTTGTGGAAAAAAGGTAACATTGCTACTGTTATATACTAATTGCAGCAATAGCCAGATGATGGACAAAATATGATTTGTTGCCTAGCTTTAAAACAATTGAAATAGATTCTCAAACAAAACCTACATTTTTTTTTTAAGAATTCTTGTGTTGCTAGTTTTTTTAAAAACTAGATTATCAGTTTGAATTACAAGTTTGAGGAATGTTTTGGTGTATAATATGTATAGATCCTCTAATATACGTCATTGTTTTAAAGAATCATTGAATCTTATTTAGAAAAGAACCTAGGGATCATTCTGTCCATTTTTATTATTAAACTTTCTATTAAAATTTGAGGGAAATGAATATTATAAAGGACTTTATTTCTGACTAGGTAGAAAGCATGTTTTGTTTCAACACATTTAAAAAAATGTGTTCTCTATGGGGTGCCTGGGTGGCTCAGGCAGTTAAGCATCCAACTCTTGATTTCAGCTCCAGGCCATAATCTCAGGGTCCTGGGATAGAGCCCCCCTCAGTGGAGGACTCCATGCTTAGCGAGAATCTGCTGAAGATGTTCCCTGTCCCCGTCCCTCTGAGAGTCCTCCCTTTCCCCTGTCTGCATACACTCTCTTTAGAATGGATAAATCTTAAAAAAAAAAAAAAGTGTCCTCTAATGCAATAGTCATTGTCCTGCATAGCTACATGATTAAACTATACTAAACCGAACAGAATTTTATGTGATTCCTGAGGTAAGCATTCTAAACATCATTTCCCAGTGTTTGAAAACATTGAATAAATGAGAAATTTGTCTTCTGTGTCCCTTAGAGATTTTTTGTGTTTTTTGGTTGTTTGTTTTCACCAAATCGCAAATATGAACTTCTTTATTCCCATAAATTTTCTCTTTTAAGAATAATCTGATAAATTGTTGGCTCTATTTGATTAGTTGTGTTCTATTTCACTGAGATATCATTGGTTTTATTTTTGAACTATAAAACGTTTTCTTACGTTTTGTTACCTTTCCAAGATATCACTTGGGAGACTATGGTGGTGAAATCCTTAATGAAGTGAAAATCAATAGATCAGACAAAGAGTTATATGCCACTCCAGCAACTCTTCACAATGGAAATCATCACAAAGTCCAAGAATGTAAAACTAAGGTGAATATCCTCTGGGGAGAAGCACATATGGTAATAATGATCAGACAATTACTGGTTTCATCAGTTACCTTTAGTATAATTTGGTTAAAGAAAAACATAATTAACATGCGTTGTTTTTACTATTTGCCAAGCACTTTGCTAGGAATTTTTACATACATATTAACTCATTAATCCTTACAGCAGCCCTTTGACATAGATTTTTACCTCTGTGTGACTTCTAGATGAGATAGCTGATAAGTGGCTGATTCAAGGTTTAGGTCCAGGTCTAACTAACACCAAAAACCATGTGCTTTTCACTATGCCATCTGCTTTCCTACAGAATATCGATAAATTAAAGTTTACGTGTCATTAGCCTAAGCAAATCCTGCATTGTAGTGGTAGGCATCAAAATCTACTATTAAAGCTTTATTCACTGAGATATTTGAAGTTATTCTTATTTTCATCATCACTTCCAGAACCAGCATTTATCAACTGCTGTCCAGTTGGAGTGATTTGAAGAAGTCCTGTAACTTCCAGATCCTGTTTTCTTCCTAATAGAAAGAGCCAGACTACATGATTATTTTGGTCTCTTAGATTTAAAGGAATTGTATTTATTCAGTGTTCACTTGGTACATTAATTAAAATATTCAGTTGAGAAATACAAAAGTTAATAAAACCTCTAAGGAGCTTAAATTTAAATAATAGGTATTGATTGAGTATTTAGACAATAGAGCTTTACTTTGTAGCAAGATTTAAAAAGCAACATAGGGTGTTTGTGGAAAATTCATCTTTTAAAAATGTACACAATTCTTACTTTCTGTGGGTTTATTCTTAAAGGTCAAAGAAGAATATGGAGCGGCAAGACTCCTCCTTTTATTCAACTGATGTCAATTCAAACACCAAAGTTCTTTCTTATTCATCACAGGCATCTAGCCCATCTACCTGATTCTTTTAAAATCATACTTGCCTCTATAGCCAAAAATTTACCAGTGCAATACATGTAATTTTCTAAGTTATTTTTTAAAATCCATTTTATATAAACCAGTGCTTTTTCCAGGTATATGATTGGTAGGCCTAGAAATGAAATCTCAACCAGAAAAAACTGACAGACTCAGCCTTTATTATACGTTCGTTGATTCTTATTTCAGACCATCTATAAATGTAAATGCTCACCCTGTTTACTAGTGTTAGAGATACAGTTGCATCCATTGTTGCTCTACCCCATTAAACACAGTTAACCTTATTTACTTAGTCATACATCCCACCTTAAAATATAGGTAGTTTCTAAGAATGAGGTAGGGATTTTCTTTTTGACGTCCTAGCTATATCCATTGTGTGAAACCCAGCTATATCACTAAGTAAGCAGCATTTTCATTGTGTGTACCATTCTTGACCCTGCGGTAGTTTTAACAGAAATGTGGACTACATGGGAAAATGTAGAACTTCCTAATTATTTTTTCACTTTCATATTGCTTGTACTTTGGTGCTTAGAACAATCATTTTCTTTTTTTTTTTTTTAGAACAATCATTTTCAAACATTTTAAGCAGTAGATCCCTACTTATTAAAAGAAATACCGTTATGTTAAAACAGATTAGAGCTTCTTGGCTGAGGAGTTGAGAGCAAGGTGGGGCTGGAAACCCTCCCCATTAGTCTCCTGCCAGATGGCCTCTCAAGTGCTGTCACAACTCTGGGGTACTTGAGAACAGTTTGATTATTGTTGGGTTGAAGCAGTAATTGTGCATTCTAAAAAAAGTAAGCTTTTTTTCTAGTTAATAAACTTATTTTTCTCCAAAAATGTACCAGCTGTAGACATTTTTAAAAATTGGAAATAAGTGTAGAAATAAATCAATGAATTTATCTAAATCAAATTACTTTAAAAATAGTCATTAATTATTAATACAGTGAATTTAAATAAAAATTGAAGTACTGTTAAATGCTGGATTGCATAATAATAGAGCAATTTTTAAAAATCACTAATATCTTAGTTTAAGTAAAAATAGCAATAAAAAGCAAATTAAGTACCATTATGATTTTTAATCATAACTTGCAAAAAGTAAAACCTTTTTCAATTTATGATCACATAGTTTTTGCATATTAAAAACAGTAAATAAAATCACCTCCTGGGTAAAAATGTATGTTTTTCAAAGAGCAGTTTAGTTTCTCATGATTTCTAAAATGATTTTCATTTCTTCCTTTTGGGGGAAAAATCGTCATGTAAACAGCACCCTCATCATTTGTCTTTGAAAGAAGAGGCTTCTGATGTGGTTCGTCAAAAGAAGAAGTACCCAAAGAAGCCTAAAGCAGAGGCTTTGATAACATCTCAGCAACCCACTCCTGAGACATTGCCTGTGATCAATAAGAGTGACATTAAGCAATATGACTTTCACAGCTCAGATGAAGATGAATTTCCACAGGTGCTTGTTTTAAAACTATTTTAAAGACATTTCCTTTTAGTCTTTTATATTGCTATATTTTAAAACATAACCTCTTAATTTTGAGTCTTAACTTTCTTCACCTAATGTTATATAGCATATATATATATACATTTTCCACATTATTTATGTGGCCACTGAAATGGTATTTATTTTGCATTATTTTCTATCAGTTGGGTAGAATTTATTCTCTGTGGAGCATTTAGGCGGTTTTCAGTTTTCCCTTATATAAAAATGAATGTTAGTATTCTTTCCCTCTGTATTTAAGGTAGATTATTAGAAATGGATTATGGTCTTTTAAAATAGTTAATACATAATTATATAAATATTCACCAATAATAATTCCCTTTTTCTTTTTGCCATATTCCACTAGCATTTTATTCTACTTTTTTTTTTTTTTTAAAGATTTTATTTATTTATTCATAGAGACACAGAGAGAGAGGCAGAGACACAGGCAGAGGGAGAAGCAGGCTCCATGCAGGGAGGGAGCCTGACGTGGGACTCGATCCTAGGTCTCCAGGATTACGCCCTGGACTGAAGGCGGCGCTAAACCGCTGCGCCACCAGGGCTGCTCTATTCTACAACTTTTAATGTAAATTTTGCTACTTTGGCAATAACCATTTAATTTTGAAGATTTATAAGAAGTTATTCAAATTATAAATTGTGAAGATAATTCTTTGGTTTATATTGTAACAGTTAATAGCAAAATGTTTGCAGTTTTAAAATCTTAATTTTACTTTGACAAGTGCTATTTTTAAAACAGGACCTTTGTATATTAAAGGATCAATTTTAAAAGATACATATTTATACTTAGCACCTCATCTAGCAATACCCTTTTCTTTTTTCTTTTTCATATGGTATAGGCAACCTAAAGAGATGCTGCAACAAATACATGTTATTTTATTTTAACATTTTTGCTTCATTGCTTTAAAAGAAAAAACTTTTTAAACCAGTATTACAGATATGCCTGGAAGCAAGATTATCTATAAAATAGTTTATGGTTATAACTACTTAAAATCTAGAGTTTATATGAAATTGTGAAATGGGTCCCCTTTTGCTATATTACATATTTTTTTACTCTTCTATCACTAATTTAGTTTTTCTATCCCAGATAATATTTTAGCATTCATCTGGATTGTAACAAATGCACAAAGATATGTCTAATTTAGTACACTCTTAAAAAGCACTAAATGAAATAATTCATTACTTTTGTCAAAGGAAAATCCAGTTAGACTCAGTGCTTTGAAGAGCCATGGGATATGGCCATTTTGAAGAAATGAGGAAAATAATGTCCTAACAAATAGTAGTTTTCCATATACAAGAAGTAGGGATAGGCTCTAGGCAGAGGAAACAGCATATGAATGAGAACTGCTAGCAGTTCAGCATTGCTGGAGCATAGAATGCAAAAGGGAAGAGAGGCTGAACAGGATGATACTTGGAGTAGTAGTAGCCAGGTGGCAAATGGCTTTTATCTACATTATATATTCTGAAGCATTATTAAAGAATTTTAAGTAAGGGTATGACATGGATTATTATGTATCAATAATAGCCTTATATTGGTGGTACTCAGGAGAGCCTATAAAACTTTGCTTTTACACCTTAGCCATTTAAGGTGATATATGGGATATTACGACCTGTAGAAACTTCCTTTCTTGCTAAAATCAGTCCATTACCCTGATGGTAAGGCATAAGTTCACATACTAGTCCTATATATTCCTCGTGCATTAAGGGACCTTTGTTTCTGTTCTGAATTCTTATAGTCCCCAGCCCTCAAACCCACATGAAAATTTTGAAATTTCGAATTGTATTTTAAAACTTAGTTTCCTGAGTCCTTTAACTAGGTCTTTAAAAACCCTTATAAATTTTTATAATGATATCCCCTTCTTGCTGAAGAATTCATATTTACCTATGTAGTTGGACATCATTCATTAGGCAGCTATTAAGGATGTAGCTGTTACAAAATCAGTATTTTATTGCTAAGAAGATCATTAAAATAATCATATGTTTCTTCTTTGTCTAGTAAACAAGGAACATAGGAATGAATAGGGAGCCTTAAGAGAACATTTTAACCAGACCTATCCCAACTGATTTGCAGCAGAGCAGAATTAAAAACCCTTATCTTTTCTTGATTATGCTTCTGATTCTTCTAATGCAGCTCTCTCTTCCTTTGTCTCACACTAAATCCTGGAATCCACTCCTGGGGAATGATGGTCAGGACAAAGGGGTGGTATACTTTATGCAAAGAATTTCTTAAAAAAATAAATAAATAAAAGAATTTCTAAGAGTTTGTAACGCTTCCTTCTGTGTATTTTAGAGGAGGTAGATGATCTGCAAAGGAACCAAAGTATAAAATTCATGTTTGGGATTTCCTTTCAAATTTTGGGTTTGGAGGCTTGGTTCCCTGGGAAGAAGAATCAGCCCCAGCTTACTGTTTCTGTGTCTCCCCCATAGGGTTGGTGGAGGTATATTGCAACCTCAAACAAATGCCTTTATCCCCTGGATGACCCTGCTCAGTGGTAATTACCACAGTTTGGAAATAATGTAGAGAACACATTTTTCCTCTCAAAATAGGAAGAGAGGGATTTGTGAGGTTCAAAATTTGCAAGTAAATATGGTTGAGCCAGCATTGTCAGAAAAAGAGATGTTCTCCAAAGTGAAATTGCGAGACAACTGAAACTTAAGTACCAAAACTTTTTTTTTTAATTTTAACCATTATGAGTAGAAATTTTTCTAAACCGTATTATTTTCTGCTGTATCAGAGTATATTTGTATATCATTTAATCCATCTTTTATTTGCTCTAATTAATCAGTGTTGCCCCAGGGGTCCACTCACATTATACAGCGATATTTCATCTAAGATCACATAGTTCCAGGCAGAATGCTTTTAAATTATGTGACAGCTTTTTGAAAGTATTTTTTTCTTTTGCTGTCAGATTATGGGCTTATCACTTCTTTCTGCAACCAGTCTGCTTACTTTTAGCAAGTTTTCTTTCTTTTAATTTTCTGCTTCTGATCTACTAAGTTTAAAAAAGTGGTTTTACTAAACTGTACACCTGAAACTAATATTACACTATACGTTAACTAGCTGGAATTTAAATAAAACTTTTTAAAAAAGTGATTATTAAAAAATGGGTAGGGAAATAAGGGACTCCCTTTGAGAAAAATGTATGCCCTTAATCACTTTGGAGGGAGCACTATTCATAAGCTTTATAAATAGTGTTTTAACTTCCTAGATTTGACTCTATTACAGAGAAAGTCATTGCATAAAAATACATGTACTTATAAGTGAAGCATAACTGTCAAAATAAAAATAAAGCATTCATGGTCACATACATTATTTACAAAATATACAAGTGGGTATATAAAAACTACTAATTCTTAAGTACTTACATGTTCAGAATCCATTACACAAAACCATGTTAACTTACTTTCAAGAACTAACCCATCCAAAATAATCATTTTTAACCATAGAGAATCTTTGCTGGTCTTTAACTCTTTGGGAGAATTTATTGCCTACCAGAAGTAATGTAGGAATGATTTACTGTTTATGATCGGACTCTGATTTTAGACCATTATAAAGACTGATCTGTTGACTTTGGTAACTCCTGAATGGAATGTCTCATGCCTCTTTTTTCTAGGTACCATCCCCAGTATCAGAACCTGAAGAGGAAAATGATCCTGATGGTCCCTGTGCTTTCAGGAGGCGAGCAGGATGCCAGTATTATGCTGTAAGAACTTCATTTTTTTGTAGTATATATATATGAACTGGAATTAATAGGTAGTTCTTGTCAAGGTAACTTAGTCTTGATTTACAAATGAGAAGTCCATCAGCATTTTTTATTTACTATCCCCTATATATACCAGTGAAAGATGCTGAAAAGTACTGAGTCCTTTCAGAAGATATTTAAAAAATACCAGAATCCTTTTACTTGGAAATTGATAATTTCAAATTCTAAATTTTAGAAATTTAGTTTTATTTTGAGCCTTAACTATAGCTTAATTTAGCAGTTAGGAAAATTACTGTCACTGCTAGAGTTAAATAAGCCCAGAATCTCTAATTGAAAATTTTTTTCAGATTTATTTATTTGAGAATTTGAGAGAGAGAGAGAACACACATGAGCAGAGGGGAGGGGCATAGAGAGAGAATCCTGAAGCACCCTCCTTGTTGAGCATGGGGCTTGATCTCAGGACCCTGAGATTATGACCTGAGCCAAAATCAAGAATTGGCTGCTTAAATGACTGAATCACCCAGGTGCCCCAAAATTTTGATAGTTGCTGCTTATTAAAATTTATTTTAGGCAAGTCCATCTTGTGCATATACCAAGTAAGGATCAAACATAAAAGAATCATTTTTAAACTTTCTTCATGGCAATATCTTATATAATAATTATATTCAAGCTTTTTGACATACTTAGAAATTGCTTTGTGCTATTAAGTCAAGTTTTGGTGCAGCATTATATCAGGAGAGACTCACTCCCAAATGCTCGGGTTTTCATAAAGGTATAACTAACTATAGCGTCACGAGGATAGCTTTCAGATATGACTTGCAGAGACCATTTTTCTTGTTGCATTATGGTAAACATCTACACTTCCATCATTTCAGGGTATGTGTGTGTGTGTCTGTTTAGTGTAGAAGAGGTAGGAAGTTATTTATGAGTTATGCTAATAAGAAAAAGAAAATTACTATGAAAAGGCAGAGTAATGTTAAGACCCAGAAAAATAAAGGAAGTGTTAGCTTAATCCATAAATGCTATAAAGTACAATTTTTGGCTAAAAAACAACAACAACAAAACAACAACAAAAAAAAACTTCCTTCTGATTTATCTCAATAAGAAGCCTATACATTACTAACTATAGTGTCTTTGCTTTTCTACGTAAATGTTAAAAGTCATAATATTCTTTAAAGATAGATTTCTTCGAAAATATGTTATACCCTAAAATACTAAATTCAGTTTGAGTTATTTTGGTAAGTGAACTTTTGATTCGGTTTTATAAAATTTTATTTAGTTAATGTCATTTAAACTCCAATTTTACAGTTTTACATCTAAATTTCAACTGTTCTTCTAATGCTGTACTTTATTTTTATCATGATTTAACTTTTCTTCATTTCAGATTTACTCCCTGATTTTTAATTTTTTTTTTCTTTCTTTGCAGCCTCGTTTGGACCAAGCTAACCACTCATTTGAAAATTCAGAATTGGCAGATTTGGATAAGTTGAGATATAGGCATTGCCTTACAACGCTCACAGTCCCAAGAAGATGTATAGGATTTGCAAGGAGGCGAATTGGCAGAGGTGGAAGGTAAACTATTTCTTTTGGCCTGCTTTTTGTTTACAAGCTAGCAGGGAGGATGTAGAGAAAATGTTATTAAGTTCTTCCAGATAATATTTGGTTTTATATTGCTTTTCAGGGTTATAATGGACCGGATATCCACAGAACATGACCCAGTCCTAAAACAGATAGACCCTGAAATGCTGAATGGTTTTTCAAGCTCTTCCCAAACTATAGACTTTTCTTCTAATTTCACTCGGACCAATGCTTCCAATAAACATTGTGAAAATAGACTGTCCCTCTCTGAAATATTAAGCAATATCAGATCATGTCGACTACAGTGTTTCCAGCCAAGGCTACTAAATTTACAGGACAGTGATAGTGAAGAATGTACCTCAAGAAAATCAGGGCAGACTGTGAACAATAAAAGAGTTTCTGCAGCATCTGTAGCTTTATTGAACACCAGCAAGAATGGCATATCAGGTAAGCTGTCACTTTTTAAAAGTATATCCTGCTCTTCTGTTTTTCCTTAATTTTCATTATTCACTACATAAGTGCTCAGGGTAAATTTTAAGGTTTATGTTCATAATCCCACTGAAGAAAGGAATTATTTTTTCTTAACCTACTAGAGTTTTTTTCCAGCCTAAGAAACTAAATCCTGTTGTTAGGGTTCATATTTTAACCAGTGTCCTACTACCTATAAAACCCTTTTTTTTTTTTAAGAGTTTATTGATTTATTTGAAAGAGAGAGAGAGAGCGCACGAGCCGGGGAGGAGAGGGAAAAGCGGACTCCCTGTTGAGCGAGGAGCCAGATGTGGGGTGATCCCAGGACCCTGAGATCCTGACCTGAGCCAAAGGCAGACACTTAACCAACTGAGCCACCCAGGCACTCCTGACTTCTGTTTTGAATGTGTGTGCCTGGTTTTGTGAGTGTGTTGGTGGAAAACATAGGCAGTTCTCTGTGGGCAGAATGGTTATAAGCTGCTGGCAGATCTTCATAGCCATAATGTGCACTTGGTAAAGAAAGTTTCCTTTTTTTGTGTATATGAACTTTGCTCAAATGTAGGTATTGTTCCTCAAAGTACCATTTAAAGCTCTCTCTCTGAAAAATTATTTTTTTTTAAGAAGCTCCCTATGATTAGTTGTAATTTTGTCTGGTAGCTTACCTCTGATTGAGATTGGAGAGCATTTTAAGAAATACTGTGCTCAAATTAATTTTTTATGACATGTACATTGTAAATGTATAGTATCTAGACAATCTAAAATGTAATTTTGATTTGTTTTCATCTGCGGATAGTCTTTATCACATGTATACAAGTAGGTACAATTTTTAATATCCTTATAATAGATACATCAGTACATGGTATCCAGAGACCAAACTAGATGTGACTTCTCTTACACTGTTGATATCCTTTCTTTCTATAAAACGTATGTATTTCGAAGTTACTTTAACCTGGATGGTGCATTTTACTATGTGAAATTATGTAAAACCTCTTTAAAGTGGTTGCAAATCATTTTAGTTTGAAATTTGGTCTCAGTCATATTCAGTCTTTCTGTTATTGGACTGCTTATTTTTAAACTTGATCTGGCCACTTATCCATTTAAAGATTATATTAGAAAATTAGATTTGTTTGAATAATTAGAAGTTGATAATGTCATTCCTCCAAATTAATTGGTTAATTTTCTCCCAAATAAACTTAGGTAAAGAAAATGGTATCTCATTATATAAAGTTCATGAGTCTGTGAAGTTTTAATGAGCTTTTGAAGCTGAAATGGATAAATTCCTAATATGATTTGTGGTGGCAGTCTTCCTAGAAACCTAAAGGTAGTAGGAAGTTGATAAATATTAGTTTTTTGTTTTTTGTTTTTTTTTTTTTAAGGCAACTCCATGACAGTGTTCAAATAAACGGAACTGGAATTCCTGTATCAAAAATTACTCAAAATAATTTTTGCCAAAAGGGGAATTTAAAAATATCTCAATATAGGCACTAATAATTAGATTTGATAGTAGATTTGAGTTTCTTCTCTAACAATGAATGCCATACCAAAAAAGTGATTTTGTGTTTCATCTCACCTTGAACATGGCCAGATATTTGCAGCTTTCTATTGTACATTCCCAATAAACTCCAGAAGGATTTGACTAAAAACTCTTTTCCAGAAAATATGTATAGATTTTGTATGTTACTGTATCATCTTTATTCTATTTGTATTGATCCAGAATATGGCTTACTATAATTTCAATAATCCCATAATATTAGCTCTAGAATTTTATGACACTATCATGATATATTAGCATAAAATAAGCATTTAAAGTATCTTCGGCATGGATGCACTTTTCAAATAACTTAAATAACAAATATATTAATTTCTGCCTTTCTCCTATCATTAAAATAATAGTCTTTTTGGTCTGTATATTTCCTGTCTTAATTTTTTGGTATTCTCAACATAGTACCATTTCCTTCTTTCCTTGACAGATTTCAAGACTTAAGCAACAACTTAGCTACATTAGAATCAGTGTCTTAAATAGAAATTTTCAAATATATATTCTATTGCCTAGAGTAAAGGATTATATTTGAAGTTTTCCTTCTCAGCTGTGACCCTTTAATCATTGAGGCCACAAGGTGTTTTTTTTTCCTAATATATTTGTTTCAAAATATTAGGCACAGGTATATAAATGCATAATGGAACAAGTCTTTTAACAGCATTTTTGTAAACATTTGAAGTACCCATTTGTACCAGTTCTATTCGTTACATAGTCCTCTCAGTTCTGGTTAGAAAATTTAGCTGGATTCCATTACAGTACAGTAAATACTGATAACAATTCCTTCATCGACTTAAAGAGAATGTAAGAGTTTTTAGAAAGTTGTAGTTTTATATTTGGTGGACACAGACAAAAGAATCTTTTTTTATTTCTTTCAGTCTTTATGCCTTCATACTGCAATATGAAGGCAATACTGAAATACTGTTGCCTTATTCTTAGTGGACTTGGTCATGAGATCATGTTTGTCTTTAAGAGTAACGAGACTGACACAGGACCCTATTTTTACCTTACAGGGTGTGTCACTGAGCTAGACAAATTATTAGTACTGAATTTTCTGTTTCACAGCTGGAATATCACAACAAATAGTTTAATCAGAAATAGAACTGTGATACTCTTGACAATAATGTTTAATCACAACTTTTTTAGTTCTTGAACTTGAGTGCTAGTGGCAAAGAATTTTCTTTTATGTTAATAACCCAGTTAATATTTTTCAAGTCATAATCCCTGTGTCCTAAATAGATCCTAATTGTTCTTTTTGATGTCATACTAAAGGACTTAAAACAAATTAGAATGTATGTCCTAGGTAGTAGAAGAACTAAAACCAAAGACTTCATTTTAAAGCAAAAACACATGTCTTATTAAGTATTATGTAAAATGAAGATCTGTTTTCTTAGCTGAAAAACTCTTCTCAAAGAATAGAACCAGGACAGAGAAAGAAAAGATAGATTGTGCTGAAAAATAGCAAGTGAATAACCAAGGAAAACTAATTTCACACATAATTACTTAGAATTATTATATGCAAAGCACTATGTTAAGTGTTTAATATTGCAGTTTTATAAGAATAATCCTTTAAGGAGCTTCCAGCACATGGCAAGCAAGTATTACATTTTTTAAATAAATAGATGATAAAGTTTTTAGTCATTTGAAACTGCAGTATTATTCTTTTGAGATACTGTTCTTAAATCCAAAATTTAAGAAAATGTATATCTAAAACTAGCTTTGCTTGGGGCACCTGGCAGGCTCAGTTGGTAGAGCATGTGACTCTTGGTCTCCAGATCGTGAGTTCAAGTCTTGTGTTGGGTGTAAATTACTTTAAAGATGGATGGATGAATGAATGTAGCTTTGCTTGTTCAGACTTGAGGAGCTGGATTAATTTACTTTTATTTAACCTTGGTTTTGACTATGGTTGCAATTAACATTTTTTCCCCTCATTTGTCTTTGAATATTGAATAGATAGATACCAGCAGCATTTTTGACCAGCTGCAAATATTTTAACATACCAATTTGTAAGAATATCAACATTTTGAGCAATTTTCCAGAGAAATTCCTGATTTTTTAATTTTTTCGGGTTTTTTCCTGTTCTTTCCTAAATTGCCATAAAATATTTGCAAATATGAAAGTTTTTGAATAGGTGAAATTATATTTTCACAACTAGCTAAGATACAAGGATTTATTTTTGAGTTACGATTGCTTCCAGAAGTATGAGATATAAATTCAGATTTCAGGAGTTAAAAATTTTTAGTTTGCTGAAGGACTAATACTGAAATTCCAGTTACAACTCTTTAGGTTGAGTATCACAAATTTAAATGGGTCTTTTTTTTTTTTTTCCCGTCTTTCATACCATTTTATTTTCTCCCTTCAACCATAATAATACGATACCCAAATTCTGTCCTAATTGGAGGGTCGGTAAACACAGGCTTATCCGGCCCACTTACAGGCAAGGCAAATGCTGCTGCTTGAAATGGTCCCACCATAGAACCTCTGGTCATCCAACCCAAGTCGCCCCCTTGCCTGGCTTTATCTTCACTATACTGTGTGGCCACTTCATTGAATCTCATTCCAGACTTTAACTTTTCCATGGCTTCCATGATTTTCCCATGTTTTTCGCACAGAATGTGTCTAACCTTTATTGTATTACCACCACCTTTGGGACCCTGGGCCTTCTTGTCAGAACTGTCACTCCTGGAGGCGGCTCCCCCTTTCCCCCGTTTCCTGGAACCGCTCTTTCCCTTGGGCGGCATCTCCGAAAACTGCGACCAAATCCTCAATGGCTTCCTTCGCCGCTAAATGGGTCTTTTAAAGATTTTGTTTTTTTTTTTAAGTAGCCTCTCAGCCCAACATGGGGCTCAAACCTATAACCTCAAGATCAAGAGTCACACACTCTACCAACTGAGCCAGCCAGGCACCCCTTATATGAGTCTTCATTTTCATACATTTGTTCCTCATTCTTCATCTCCTCACCCTTCACACCTGACCTCACCTCCCATCTTCACCCTTTGTGCCCCCACAGTTTTGTAGCCTATTCGTTAGTTTGCCTTTAACTGTGAGAGTTACATCATAGGGTGTGTATAGTCCTGGACGAATAATGTCACCTTTGAAGGATTGAAAGATTTGTCCTCATAGTAGCTCCAAAGGTTCATATGAACTTTCACCTGACTCCTCACTAAGACCTACAAGGTTTAAAATAAGTTGTCTTCCCTACTCCCAACAGCCCCAGATCTATCTTTTAAAACAAACCAAAAATGTGTATAGTCAGTATTGCTTCATAGAGCATATGTTAAGACTTTTATAACAAAGACCTACCCTGTAGATGAAGAAATGCTGGATAATAATATATGCATTTTGACTCTTAGATAATCTTTACCACCGTATTAGTTGTTCTTCAGTAAACTTTGAAAACTTGGTCTAGACTAGTGTTTAAAAAAATTCATAGCTTCCCAAGAATACATTGCATTAGCCCACTTAGAGAAACACTGCATTAAAAGATAATTTTTAAAAGGCACACACAAAATCATATGTTCATACCCTATTGTGAGATGGTCATCAAGAGGATCCAGAATGTGTTTCTATTAGATTTTTTTTAAGTTCTATCAACAAAAGTTAGCAAATACTTGTAAAAGATTTCCCACATACTCATGAATACTACGTCTGTGGGCCTGAGTTTAAGAAGCAGTGATCTAGGGCTTTTAGAATCATTAAACCAGTATAAAATATAGTGGTGACACCTTGAGTATATTTTTGATGGACCACTGTCAGAATATGGTAGGGAAAGCTGATAAGGGGTTAGCCTAGCAGATTACCACACAGGAACCACATACCTGAAAGGTGAAAGATGAAATGAGGAAAGCGTAGGACTTTTGAAAACAGAATCAACATTTCAAGGATGGTGACAGGTATTCTAACAAAAAATACATGGATTCATTTGGCGAATAAGGCAACTGATATCTAAGATGGATACTGAGGGATGTCTGGGTGGCTCAGTGGTTGAGCATCTGCCTTTGGCCCAGGACGTGATCCTGGAGACTCAGGATCAAGTCCCACATCGGGCTCCCCACGTGGAGCCTGCTTCTCCCTCTGCCTGGGTCTCTGCCTCTCTCTCTCTCTCTCTCTCTCTCTCTGTTTCTCATAAATAAATAAAATCTTTAAAAAAAAAATAAGATGGATACTGAGCCAGATCAAAAAAATAGCCAGAGAGGTTAGAGGCTTTAGTGAAAAAACAACTGTTGGTTATATACACAAGATACCTAGAAATGCAAGTACATCACTAGTGTATAGAATGATATATTTGCACATATAAAGAGGAAAATTCTATAATATGTATTCCTATTAGTATGTATTAACCACAGAGATTTGGAAAACTTCTTACTCAGGTGAAAGGACACTTTCCATCTATCTAGATTAGTGAAATATTGGTACCTTTACAAAACAATCAGATTTGTGGTTACTTTTAAAGTGACAGCACTTGGAAGGGCATGGTAGGGTAGACTTACGACCAGCATAAATTTTAGTTTTAAGCTAGCAACCTTTGAGCAACTAATAGAGCTTGTCTTGGCAAGAGAAGCAGATAAACAGATTTGTACATTCCCAACTCCCCTTTTTGCCACTACGGACCCTCCTATTCTCTATCTCATTTCGAAACAGATTTCCTCACAGTATAACTGCAACCTTTTCCTGCAGTGTTTTAATGTTTACCCCTTTGATGACTGCAAGTCAGTGTGCAAAATAAATTTCTTGTGAAACTATTTGAGTGATTATGAAAGGAAGAATAATCAGTAGAGAAGGTGCTTTCAGTCAAATTACCTACCAAGTTACCTACTTCCATCTACCATTAAGTCAGCCCTAAAAATGATAATTCAGTACTGTGTCTGTGCCATTAAGATCACACGTTTCTTAGCACTTTCCATTCACCCTAACAAAATGAAACAGGTCAGTTAGAAAGGATATTTTATGTGTTCAAATTCTGTGTCATAATTACTAATTGCTCTTTTTGTCTAAAGAATTGAAGTAATACTGAACAGTGCTCTAGAAAATACTGAATGAGGAACATCAGCTTGTTTTTCAAGCACAAAACATTATAGCAAAGAAAACTAGGTGTCAAGAAAGAATATAACATGCTAAGCTTGAGATGAGGGGAAGAGGAAAAAAATGTCATTTTTCAAAGCATATTATAGAATTAAGCTGAGTTTATATTACCAGTGATTCTCAACCGGTAATGGGATCAGGGATGAAATTTTTGGTATCAAAGTCAGCCTAGGTTAAAAAATTTAGGAAACCCCATTAATTTGAATAATTTGAATTGAGTCTTGGTTGAAATTTTAATGAGTTTTCTATGGGGAAAGGATGGGGTTTCTGAGCAAATTATGGTCTGAACAAGACAAGGCAGTAAGTAGACATACCACCCCCCCTCCCCAAGACAGGCAATTTTATCAGCATTCCTTTTTAATATATATGTAAATGGTCATCGTTCATAAAAAGCAATTAGAACACCTGTAGTAGGCAATACTTTGTCATGGACTACCAACCATTTTTTTAAATTAAAAAATGCTTTTTGTTCTTTCTACTAATTTAGATACATACTTACTCTGAATTCGATTTCATGATTTTCTGAATTAAAATATTTTAGAGATGATTCTCACTGTTCTCATTTCTCTCTCAATTTTGAAATAGCCATTAAAATTATAATTAATTTAGTTTATTCCTCAATCACCATAACCTGCCACCTCTTCACTACAACAAAAACTTAGCTCTAGACAAACATAATCTTGGATTTGAGGGAGTAGACCATGCTAACACCAGATTCCAAGTCTATTTCATCTGAATTGGCACACTCTTTATACACCTAAGACTTAAACAGATTTATTTGGGTTTAACTTAAGAGTTTTCCTTCCTGCTTTTTATCTAATAAACTATTTTTCATCTCTTTCCCAAGGTTTTCAAACAGCTGGAAATTCATGAATACTTCACATTTTCATTTGATTTTGAAGATTGTAAATTTAGAATTAAAAATATTTTTTTCATTTAAAAATAGAACACTTGCAATGAATTTAATATGTGCAAACAAAGAAAAACATTTGATTTTGTTGGTAATTCAGTAAGATAACTAATGTGTACTTCAAAAATACAGGTAATATTAAAATTTTAGAGTGAGCGTTATCATAACACCAGGTCTTTTAATCTTCTAAAAATTAAAATTGCTATCTAGGAACTGTTTTGTTTTTTTTTGTTTTTTTTGTTTTTTTTTTCCCATAGTCCAATACAAATTTTAATGTTGCAGAACAGAAATGAAGGCATATCAAATGCTTTGTCCATCTCTGGGGCCTAACTCCCTTTTCATAGAAAATAGACTGTATTCAAAACTTATTATATATCTAATTTACTATCATTTTTTTTTAACTTCTCATTTTAATTATACTAAATGGAAAACTTGGGGGTGGGGGTAGTTAAGTAACCTAGGTTTAGGGTGTAGTCTATAGTCTTCTAGCTAAACCCCTTTAGGTTCTGTTGATTTGATTGCTCAATTACACTTAAAAGTTGACTCATATTAGTTGGTATTTCTTTTACGTATCTTTCCTTTCCAACTACACCATAGAATTTTATAGCAGGGGCCCTCTTAGTTTATTTTGCCCTGTATTCACTTAACTCTTAAATGTAGCACTCTGCATCATGGTAGATAGTAAATATTTGGTGATTGAAAGAATAGTTGGGGAGAGCAAAGAAAGCAATGAAGAAAAGTAGAGCAAAATTATTCTAGTAATAGATGTATTCTGATGTGACTTAATATTTCTTGATTTTGATAATGTACTAACTTCTATGGAAATAGCTTTTGTCCTCAAGCTCAGTTTATCAATAATGTACTTGAAAACTAGTGAATGAAAGTAAAGAAAAATGTTTTCTATTATAACTTTTTCTTAGCTAACTTGTAAACAGAAGTTTTAGATGTCTTACTTTTACTTGAAATCTACTAACTTTTAACACAGTTGATCACAGCATAATTGCTTACATTGGAGGATACATTCTACCTTTAATTTTCTGAACGATTCTCTGGTTTCTAGCCCATATTTGTATAGATAAGACTTATTTTAGCATCAATCTATTGGCTTGAAACTATAGTTAATGGTTAAACTAGATGAACATCTTTGTTCTCTACTCTGATTTGTAATCAGAGAAAATGTCCTGAATGGAAACCAGCAGTAAGAATCATTTAGTCTTCTGGATGGTCCTGCTTTGTTACTAAAGCTATCACTTAGTCATTATTATTATTTCAGTTAATAAATCAAAATTATTTTATTGTTACCACAATATAGTGAATTAAAAGTGATCTCAAAGACATTAAATCTGAATAAATGATTAGAATCCTTTTGTTAGAACTACGTTATACAGTAAACACTACATATAGAAACTTTTTTAGCATGTGACATTAGAAGATTATGGATATTAGCATAAACCACTTTTGCTTTTTGTTGGGTTCTTTGCTGATGTCGATTTGCGATTGCTTTTCATCTTAATTAGGCAATCGTGTGATACTGTATCATACTTTGTGTTGTTATAAGTATTTTAAAACACATACTTATTTCTGAAATGAATGTCCTTTACCAGTAACAGGGGGTATCACAGAAGAGCAGTTTCAGACACATCAACAGCAGTTAGTTCAAATGCAGAGGCAGCAACTTGCTCAGCTTCAGCAGAAACAGCAATCTCAGCATTCCTCGCAACAGACACATCCAAAAGCACAGGTAAACTTGTCTTTTAGTTGTGGTTATGTTTCTTCCCCCCCCCCCCCCCTTTCATAAGTACATCGTTTTCATTCAATTTTAGTCAAGTCATGGAGGATAACCTTCAAAAACTAGTTTATATTTAACGAAGGGAGTACTAGAGTCAAATATGGTATTTGTAATGTAGGAAAGAGACTACATTGTTTTAAAGGGTTATTAGAAATTTGTGGAAGAAATTACATACTCTTAGGACTATCATCCCCACTTATACAGTCCTCAAAACTTTTTTTTCCCCAAGAATATAACTTTCCTAACCCCTTCCTAAACTATGTGTTTAAGTGCCATTTGGATATGCCCCATGGGCCAAGAGGTAATTCTCTTGAATTGTATAGTGAATCTGAACAACATAGCCCTTTTCTTCTTTGAATCACATTCCCCTGAAGAAAACAATGGCCACCAGGTGAAGTTTTCCACTGGCATGATTAAATGAATACACAAAGAATAAAAATATAAAAGTGTAATTGCCAGAAGAAGGTAGCACTGCAAACACCTTGATATGAGCACTGTAAGACTTATTTTGAACTTGTGGCCTCCCGAACTGTATGAGAATAAGTTTCTGTTGTTTAAGCCACTAAAAATTAAACTGTAATTGAAAAGTAGGTTTCAAATTTGAGCCATCTGAAAGAAAGACATCTAGTGTTTAGGTCTTAGGTTTGTTGCTTCATAATTCCAAAAGTAATGCTGAAGGAATAACTGAGACGCGTTCAGTCTTCTTTGTATTCTATGAGCTCTCAGGCCAGCATCTGCTGATGGTGGTAGTTTTAGTTCTTTCTCAGGGGATCACTAAATACCCTGACCTTGGAAATCCTGAATCCCAAAACATGAAAATCTGACACCAGGACCTCTCAGCACTCTTCTAGCGTCCAGGTAGATTTGGGAATGGCCCACATTCTAGAGCTATTGGCTGTTAGGAATAGCTGATCAGCTTCCTACGGAATCAAGAGGAATGGCCATTAAACTTGCCTTTGTTTGCTTTTTCTGAATCTCTTGAGTAGCCAACTGCGAGGTAGGCCAGACATATTTTTTAATTGTGACAAAAGTGATGGTCAGTTAGTCCTTTTGATTTCATTTGTCCATGGTATCTAGATTGTCAAGTATTCTTAAAGGCATTCATTAACACATACTAGGAAAATTAGTAGACTATTATACATTTGAGGTTTTTAATTCCCTAGATCTTTCTCTGAAATAGTTGTTTCCCATTTTTAGTCCTTTCCTTGCTTCATATGCCAGAAATAGTCTGTGGAGTCCTAGATCTCTTAAACACCTGTAACTCTTCAAGACGAAAAAGGCAACTGCCTTTTGGTTTGCCCATTTCTTAATATTCATGTTCATGAAATCACATCAGAAAAATCAAGAGTTTAATTTCGTTCATCTTCTAGGGCTCAAGCACCTCTGACTGTATGTCTAAAACACTTGACTCAGCCAGCGCCCACTTTGCTGCATCCGCAGTGGTCAGTGCACCTGTTCCAAGTCGCGGTGAGGTAGCCAAGGAACAGAACACTGGCCACAACAACATAAACGGTGTTGTCCAGCCTTCAGGTAAGCTTGTGGTTTCGTGTGGTGCTTAATAGCTCAAAGCTGGAACTCACCGATTTGAGATAGGACTTTTGTTATTTAAATGCAAGGAGAAAACACTGTACAAGAAGTCAGGATTCTTCAGAATTCTGTGGGGAAGTGTGGTGGAATGGCTGAATGTTTTTCTAGAATTCACGTAAAACCTACTCCCGGTTTCCTCGTGCACCCTCTAGATAACCTTCCTCTGTAGCTCTTCCACCTTGCCTAGCTTTATCCACGTACTACTGTGAGTTGCCTCACATCTTAGGAAACATGTTTATCTAATCACCAACCAAAAAAGGATAATCCAGGCTCCTCTCTCAATAAGTTTAAAATCAGATTTATTGTCCCACTAGCACATATTCAATGGGCTGCCTTCCTGATTCCTCTTGAAATCCAGTATTCCTCTGCAACCTTACCTGCTTCTTACTACCCCGAGTCCTCAAAGACCTGCTGTTCCTATCAGCTTTCAACTACTACTCACACCTTTGGCTTTTCCACTTGCTTTTAGTGAAGCCCATGATCCTGATTGCCCCCCTTAGTGATTTCTTCTTGCCTGTGTGAATTCTGGTAGAATCCAACCATCATTTCCACGTGCTTTCAACCTCCTGTGTCCTATTTCCTACTTTCCAAATCGGGATGCAGCAGAATACTTTGTAAAGCCTTTTTATTTTTATGCAGGCCACTAGAAAGATCTGTCCTTGGGTTGTACTGGGTTAGGGATGTGATCAGGAGCTCTCTTTGGAGAGGCCATTGTGTGGAAATTAACTTGGGATTTAGTTAGAATACTAGTGTTTGCACTTATTTTTATTAAACTCTTGATTTTTTGAGAGTTTACTTAATGTCTCGTGATATGAATTGAATGATTTTCTCTTTCAGGAACCTCTAAAACGTTATACTCCACCAATATGGCTTTATCATCCAGCCCAGGGATTTCCGCTGTACAACTTGTAAGGACAGTTGGCCACACCACTACAAACCACTTAATCCCAGCATTGTGCACAAGCAGTCCTCAAACACTTCCCATGAACAATTCCTGCCTGACAAATGCAGTGCACCTCAATAACGTCAGTGTTGTTTCTCCAGTCAATGTGCATATCAATACACGGACTTCAGCACCATCGCCAACAGCCTTAAAACTTGCCACAGTTGCTGCCAGTATGGACAGAGTGCCAAAGGTTACTCCCAGCAGTGCCATCAGCAGCATAGCAAGGTGGGTGCATGTGTGTGTTTCCAGTAGCATTCCACCCCTCCCTGCTGGCTATCTTGTGGGAGGAAAAAGGCGCTTTTTTTTTTTTTTTTTTACTGCCCAAGCAATAAGATATCTGTTGATTTTCTTGCTTTTTAACAGATACTGAGATCTGCTTAGTGTGGAGCTGTGTGACTAAGATTATTTTGTTTGAAGTGTCACTAGTGGGCTGTTTATATGCCAGCCAGAAGTACTAAAAAAACAAGGGGGAAACATCAAATTGGGAACCATCAGACCTCCAAAAATACATCCTATTTTAGAAGCTTCAGTCCTATGTTACTTTTTTGTAGCATAGATAGTTGGGAAGGCTAGAGGAGTTGTTATTAATTCCCTTGTCAGAGCCTTAATTTTCTTTATTTTTAAAAGATTTTATTTATTTATTCATGAGAGAGAGAGAGAGAGAGAGAGAGGCAGAGACATAGAGGGAGAAGCAGGCTCCATGCGGGGAGCCTGATGAGGGACTTGATCCCGGATCCCAGGATCACACCCTGAGCCAAAAGCAGACACTCAACCACTGAGTCACCCAGGCGTCCCAGAGCCTCAATTTTCAAATCAAAATTTGCATTCTCTTCAACATTGTACACAAAGGGAAAGTAAATTATTCTATGTATATATTAAAATTAAGAATATTCTGGGTTTAGCTAAATCTGTGGTATTTCAGGATATGTTTTTATATTTCTTTCTGTGATACTAATTCATGAGAACAGTGAATCAGAAAACAATTGAAGTGCATGAACTAATAACTACATGACCTTAAGCCTATAAAGTTAAACTGCGGGATCCCTGGGTGGCCCAGCGGTTTAGCGCATGCCTATGGCCCGGGCGCGATCCTGGAGACCCGGGATCGAGTCCCACGTCGGGCTCCCAGTGCATGGAGCCTGCTTCTCCCTCTGCCTGTGTCTCTGCCTCTCTCTCTTTCTCTCTGTGTGACTATCATAAATAAATAAAAAATTAAAAAAAAAATAAAATAAAGTTAAACTGCAGTGGAAAGTAACTAATACTGTACTTTTAATGATTATTCTTTTTGAGTATTACATATTTCATCTATTGTAAAAAAACTTGGATGGGTTCTGTGTTACATATTTCATGAGAAGTTTGTCTTCGGCTTCTACTGAAATATTATGTTAAATTACTGTCTTTCCTAAGTAAACAGTTATAATCAAGGAATTAGGAATTTTTAGGATTTCTTAGCTGAAGAAAATTTGTCCTCATTCCTGTATAGAAATTATAAAAATGGGAAATGTTCTTGTGAAGTACGTATTTAGCTGTAGTTACATAAAAACATGTCTGTAAATACTGATAATATTCTAGAGAGTATTAATGTTGATTTTACTCCTTGCTTCATTTTAGAGAGAACCATGAACCAGAAAGATTGGGCTTAAATGGAATAGCAGAGACAACAGTAGCTATGGAAGTGACATAACCTAAAACATGTGGCTTTTGACCTGTGCTGATGGTGTACAGTCATTCATATTCCAGCTGAATGCAAAAGGCGACACTCTGTGGATCACAGAGCGTAACAATGGACCTAAATGGACTACAGTATATCGGATGTTAAATCGATATATGATGTATATTTTGTAAAATTGGGAAAATCACTACCTTGTAAAATAGTTTATTTGTATCATCAATATTATTTCTGTTACTTGAATAGTAGATATTCATCATCATGCTTTTGCACTTGAATTTGCAACTGAATGGATTTTAAAAAATAATTCTTTAATGGGATCATGAGCATGAAATGGGATCCTGCATCACTTGTTTTAACTATTTATTTTGCCATGTTTACATTTTGTATCTTGTAAAAATAAATCCAACTTTGTGTCTAAAAAGTTAAAGATTCATAGCTAGGAAATGAAATTCTTGTAATTTTTTTCTAAAGGAACTGTAAAGTTTTCACTTGGTTCATTTTGTTTCACAATTTGACTAGATGGACTTTTTGGTAAATACTAGTGGCATTTCACTGTCAAATATGAAGTTCAAGGCAAAATAGTATTTTCTATTACTGTGCAGGGGAAAGGGATGGATCGATACATGCAAATTTAATGTAGTAACTCACTTTTCCATATATTTTGAATGTATATTTCTATTTATAATACCAGTTTATAAAAAATAATTACACAGGAAAAAACGGACTAGGAAAAATTATGCATCTAGCACATTTAAACTGTGCAGATAAGAAAATTTTTCAAGGATTACATTTTATCTGAAGACTGCATATTTTAACTGGCTTTAAAACTGTAACACACCACATAAAGGATATTTTACCAGGTATGTATTGCATCATATCATTGCAATAATTATTGGAAGTCTACATATCGAGCCATCCCAGGTGTTGGGAGGGGGGAGGGTTGTGGCAAGATTGTCTTTTCAATTTTGGAGAGTTTTCCTGTGGCTACAAGGCAAGTAACGGGTTGGAAAAAGTCTGACTGTAAGCGTTGGACACCTTCATAGTGTAGTGTTTTAGTGACTTTTTTTATACGGTTCTTGTAAATTAGATACGTGTAGTGGTGTTTCAGAATGTTTGTTTATGCACTAGTTCAGACAACTTTCCCTGTTACTTGTTCTTGATAAGTGAAAACTGCAGGGAAATAAAAATACATATCAAAACATGGACATGCTGCATATGTGTTTATTTCACAATGTGCACACAGTGTAAGTGAAAATGTAAGGGAGATGATAGCACTTAACAGCACTTTTCATTTTCACAGTGCTTTCCAAGCATTAATGAAAAGAATTATAAGAAGCTCATCTGTGGGCACTATTGGGTTTCAGATAATCCAATATAAACTACCTTTGATATGAAAAGTTCTTAAAATATTTTACGGAATGTAAGTAATTTGCAGTATAACATTCATTGAAATCTCATAAATGAGCCTCATTTTATAAATAAAAGTTTAGAGTAGAATTATATTGCAAGGGGGTTTTGTCAAGTAAGTCCTGGGAAATGTAAATATTTTTAATGAATATGATTAAAACCATTTCAAACTTACATAATTTTATACTTTACATTTTTTATATCTGCAGTCCTGAAAGTTGTAAATTGATATGTCAGTTGAATTAATGGGCCAAGATTTCTGCTGAGAGTGGTTTTTATTCAGGTCCTAAATGTGTAAAGCAATTTATGGTCAAAACCACAGAAAAAAAATAAATTTAATTTCTTCATTGGTTGTGACCTGATAGGATCCATGCTCGTTTCTGCCATACTACCTCTGGAGTTACTCATTGCTGATGATATAAAGGAAATAATTTTGATTTGATTTGTATTATGACTGTGTTCATTCTGCTTATAGTTGGATGTATCTCCTTGCTATTAAGAACTTAACAACTTTAGTGCCAATTTTGGAGAAAGCTTTTTTTTCCATTTTACTAGTAAAGCATGAAGTGAATTTGCCTTATGTGATATACATGTTATAAATAACTGAAGTAAAACAGAACAACTATCCATTTGTACAGTTTCTGGAGATGTGGCAAATCCAGAACTTCTCAAAGACTGGTGACCAATTTATTTGTTCCTTTTGAAGTAAAATAGAAAAATAAGCCTTTCTTATTTTGGTGGTTGTAACTGTTTCACAGATGGCATTTCAGTTATTTGCACACACATTTTTCCAGTGCTTTTCGAAAACTTTTAAGTTTAAGATACTTACTTTCACCTTATTAAAGAGCCGTTTGTCTTCACACTGGCCCTCCACGGGGCACTACCACCGTATCTCGGTGTTCTGAGGAAACTGATGTTGGTACTTGTAGTTCAGTAACCCTCCAGAGTCCTTTGGAGAATGTGGGTTCTTCTGTTTTTGGTGGGATGAATAGGAAGCCGGCTGGTTGGTTTTGTTTTTTGTTTTTAAACAAAATAACTCTCATGTCCTGGGGTGTCTTGTTATTTGATATAGATAGAAATACTGATACAACCTGTATTTTCCTGCCTTCCTAAAGAGAGCACCCTTCCCTTCCTAGTAATTCAGGATCATCGCGACCACTGATTAATGTGGCTCTAAGCATATTTGAGGATGTTTTGCACTTCTTTCTTTTGCAAAAGACCAAAGGAAAAATAAAAATGTCTGGAGGGCACATCACACACTTCTATCCCCCCCCACACACACTTTCTGTCTTTTATTTATTCTATTTTTTTATACACTTTCTGTCTTTTTTAAAAATAGGGGGAAAAAATAGGGAATACAGTATTTGCACCTGTGCATAGTGTTTATTAGGAAGGTTTTTTGTGGGAAGGAGAGCAGTAAAGGAAGACTTAACATTATAGAGACTGGGCAGCCCTGGTGGTGCAGCGGTTTAGCACCGCCTGCAGCCTGGGGTGTGATCCTGTAGACACGGGATCGAGTCCCACATCGGGCTCCCTGCATGGAGCCTGCTTCTCCCTCTGCCTGTGTCTCTGCCCCCCTCTCTCTGTGTCTATGAATAAATAAATAAAATCTTTAAAAAAAAAACATTATAGAAACTTCTCCCTAGGATATACTGCCATATTCAAATATAATGCTATATTTTGTGCAGAATTTTTTTGATCAGTAATACGCTGTTGACAGAAATGTCATTCCTTAGCTAACTTGGCAAACTATTAAATTTCAAAAGGTTAAGTGTATTTCAAGTATTTCACTATTATATCCTGTAAGATGAGGGTTTTTTCATTATTAATTGGAATATACACGTCTAATATCATGGAGCATGTAGTTTTCTCTTAGTGACTTTTTCATTTTATCCTAACAGTTATGTAAGTACCGGTATTATTCCCATTTTACCGATCAGGAAAGTGAAGCTTGGAGAAATTAAATTATTTGCCCTAAGCCAGCAAGTTACTGAGCCAGGAATTAAACTTAGGTAGTCACCACCACACTTCTAACCACTGCCTCCCATCTGTTTTGTTTTTGTTAAAGATTTATTTATTTATTAATTAATTATTTATTTATTTATTTATTTATTTATTTATTTATTTATTTATGAAGAGAGCCCAAGCAGGGGGAGCAGGAGAGGGAGAAGCAGACTCCCCACTGAGCAGGAACCGCCCTCCCCAGTCGGGGGCTCGATTCCAGGACCCTGGGACCACGACCCGAGCCAAAGGCAGAAAAGCAGACGCTCCACTGACTCAGCCCCCCAGGTGTCTCTGCCTGCCATCTTTAAAGGGGAAAAAGTGCTCTTCAAAGAAGTACTTAGTAGACTTCTCAGTCCACTTGTTGGCAGCATCTTAGTAAGCGGAGTCTCAAACTTACTTAGAAAACAACTTCCTCCACTCTTGCCCCACCAGGCAATTAATGTTTTAGTTTTTGCTTCCAAGACTGCATTAGATCCAACTTTGGCTTCCAGCCGTCTGCCAAGCAAGCCCAATCCGATCCGATCCTCCTCCTCTGTCAGCCGGACCTAGCCAGTCAGTGCTCACAGCTTGCAGTCCACACAGGGCCTTGGGAACTGGAGTGGGGCCAGGACTTGGCTGAGCTTTAGCCCCTCCTGGACCTTGGTTTCCTTATCTGTAGAACGAGCAAGTTCCTAAAACTAGGAAGGAGGCCACTGGCAAACTTGGTGAAGGATTAAGGGTGGCCCACGTGCCAGTGGTTTCTCACCAAGGAACTAAATGATGTGGGAGCTAAAGCAGAGCCTACAGTTAGCCCAGAGCTGCTGCTTTTTTTTTAAGGTTGAGTTTCTTTTTCTTTTTTTTTTTTTTTAAGATTTTATTTATTTATTCATGAGAGACACAGAGAGAGAGAGAGGCAGAGACACAGGCAGAGGGAGAAGCAGGCTCCATGCAGGGAGCCCGACGTGGGACTCGATCCCGGGACTCCAGGGTCATGCCCTGGGCTGAAGGCAGCACTAAACCGCTGAGCCACCCAGGCTGCCCTGCTTTTTTTTTTTTTTTTTTTTTTTGGAAGTCATGAATGTCCTCAAAGCTGACTAGAGGTGTCCATGAGGAAGCAAGATGAAATGCAGTACAGTAGGGAACCGGAATTTGGGGAGTGTGGTTTTAATCCCTTCTCTACCATTTAACTGGCACATGATTTTGATTTCTTGCTATCTCAACTTGGATCATAGGGCAAATGGGTAGAACTGGGTAATTTGTAACATCTCCACCAGCTCTGATACCACGGGAACCAAATCTCCCATTTCCCCAGGTGGTTCCCTTCCCAGAATAATCCCCTTCCCTGTTGTCACTATCCATTAAGTTACCAACACCCTTCAGAGGAATCCGTAACAAATCAGACCTTACGTACTTCACTGCCATGCCTTTGCCTATTACCCGGATGGGAACTGCTTATTTCAAACATGGACTTTAGGCTTTTTAGCTGTGGTTTACTGCAGAGCTTGAAATTTTAGCACCAAGAGGAAGGTGGTAGCACCAAGCTACGTATTTCTCCAGCAGTGACCTACCTGTAGGCCTGGGCTATCTAAATAGGTTTTCTTTGTCCCACTGAGAGTTCAGTGTGTACTTAAGTACTTGTGTACTTGAGACCTCCTGTTATTCTCCCAAAAGCTCCCTTGTAATGTCATCATATATTCGGACCAAACCCCTACGTCACCGGCTAATGATGAGAATAATCCTGCAAGTTCAAGATGACTAAGTGTCTGGGAGCACCGGCCCTCCCTCGAGTGAACCTTGCCCTCGGGAAGGTTCTAGAGCTCCCTTTCTTGCTGGAACAAGAGGTTGGCTCCCATCCCAACACTACTCCACCTTCGACATACAAAGCGTCGATCTGATCAGCAGCGTATCCGACAGCAGCCGCGTTTTCCTTTTGCCCCTGTTGAAAGCCTTTACCCGTTGGTGCGGAGAGAACACTGTTCTCGGCTCCCGGCCGGGGCCCCTGGAGGTCGCGGACACACGGCTCTGTCGCGTGCCCTCAGGGCCAGCAGAAGCTTCTGGCCAGCGGCCACGTGAGCCCCAGTTAGGGGTAACCGAGGTGCAGGCGTGCGTCCGCGCCGTCTAGTGCTGAGGGACGGGTTGTGACGGCGCATCTGATCCACGCGGGTCGGGGGTCCAGCACCGGGCTGAGGCCGAGGCCGCTCTGTTCCCACCTGCAAGCTCAGGAAGGGAAGGGCCCACTTCTAAGCCCCCCCGGTTGGAGACGGCTTAGCTCCAGGCTGTGGGATTCACAGTGACTCGCTTCAGAGGTAGCCGGGGAGGCGGTTCCTGCCCCGCCAAGTCGGTGTCGGAGAAGCCTGGGCCCTCGGCAGGCTCACCGGTCGGCTCAGGCCACGCGCCTGATGTGCTGTAACGTGGCTGACTGGGGACCTTGGTCACGTCTGTAAAATCCTTCCATTTGTTCTAGCCGTTAGGACCAAGTCCCGAGTCTTGCTCCCACTTGGGGACGGAATTACACAGACGTGGATACCAGGAGGTGAGAAGCAGGTGGGAGACGCCGTTGCACGTCTGCGCCTCTGTCCTCGGGTCAGTTCCGACCCCCTGACCCTGCACCCCCTCCTCCCATCTCGGTGCTTTGGATTCATTTCAAAGGAACACATTTTTTTAATAGACAAACATTTAAGGTACGCTGGCGGAGCGGTTGGCTAGCCCGTGAATCCTGTCCCACGCCCGGGCGCTACGCAGGAGCCTGGTCCGGGCTGGCCGCAAGGCTGGGGCCGCCTCAGCCCGGGGAGCCCTGGGGGAGCCGGAGTGGACGCCATCAGCCAGGGGAGGAGCAGGAGAAGCAGGAAAGTGAACCTCAGCGTCCGCGGGGCTGGGAGGGACAGAAGTGACCGGGGAGCCGCCGGGAAGGACCATGCAGAGCCGGGGGCCGGCGGGTAGCCGGGAGTGCTGGGCTCGGAAGGAAGTCGAGTGGCGACAGCTTGCCGGGGCTGAAGGTAGGTCCAGGGATGACGTGGCCAGGAGGCCTGAGTTCGAGTCCTGTCCCGCACGTCTGGCCACCGCGGCCCCTCGGAGAGCTCAGGGTACACAAGTGTGGCTCTCCCAGGCTGGTGGGGCCGAGATCCCCAAAAGTGGGTCGGGATTCTGGTGGTGGTGGTTTCGGTTCCTTCATCTGCTTGTGTGATTGGTTAAGGGACCAGTTTTTCGTTCGTGACCTCAGCAGATGGTGAGATTGTATGCTTTACAAACTTAATTCTTTGGGCAGCCCGGGGGGCTCAGCGGTTGAGCATCTGCCTTCAGCCCAGGGCGTGACCCCGGGGTCCCGGGATCGAGTCCCACGTCGGGCTCCCCGCATGGGGCCTGCTTCTCCCTCTCCTGTGTCTCTGCCTCTCTCTCTCTCTCTCTCTCTGTCTCATGAATAAATAACTAAAATCCTTAACAATAAAAAAAAATCAATTCTTAGAGTTTACGAATTTAAATTGTGGTTAAATGCTCCACAGGAGGGAAAAGGAATTCTCGCCAGCGGTCTGTAAACCTCCCTGACACCCGCCCATTTCAAGCAGCCCGAGTTCCGTCCACGCGCCCAGAGGACACGGCTGTGCCGGGAGGACTGCTCCCCGGACCTCGTAGCCGCCCTCCAAGTGGGCCCGAGACCCCGTGCCCGGACCGTGGCTGTCGCAGCCCCTTTCCCACTCCTACCCGGGCGCTCGCCTACACGAACACGGGCCCTGCCGTCAAGAAGCAGTGGAGACTGGCTTGCGCGACACCGACAGCCTCTCTCCCAGGACCCCTGGGCTTCTCTGCACTCCTTTCGGCCCCGGATTTGAATACTGTTTTTATCCCGGGGCCTCCAAAACTTAAATCTTTAGCAGAACTCTGCTCTGAATTCCACTCTTATGCATCCAAGACCTTGTTGACGCCCCACTTGAATCTCACGGCCATGCCCAAGCAGCCGTGCGCAGCGGCCTTGACCGCCAGGACCCCCCCCCCCCCTGCACCTGCACACACCCCGGTCTCCACCATCTCAGCTACGGCACCTCCGTGCACCCACTGATTCCGACTCCTCCCTTTCCTCACCCCACCCCTGTTCAGATCCGTCCACCAGTGGTTTGACGTGAGCTCCTCAATGCACACGGAGTCCATCCATTTTTTTCCTTGGGGAGATTGCCACTATCTTGTCCACTTACCTACCAAGATCTTCCGGGCCTTGTTCTGTCTTCTCCAAACCCATCCCATTACCCCCTCACCGCACCACATTGGTAGACCCAATCCTCACTTGACCAAGTGATCTCCTGCCCCAGTGCCTTTGTACAAACCCCCCCATACCCCCCACCCCCCGCCCCATTTAGAAGACTCCTCTCTGCCTATTAGCTCCTTCTCGTCTTTTAGGCTGGGAGGGTCCCCTCCTCAGAGATACTCTCCCGCCAACCCCTGCTGTTCTCTGGCCCAGCTCCTTATCTATGAATGATATGAAAGAAATATTTTTTACTGATATTATTTGCTTACTAGACCCTTCGTCTGCCTCATGAGACTCATGATGACAGCAATTCGCTCTCTGTTTTATTTCCTGCACTTGGCACAGAGCCTGGTACATGGTATTTGTTGAAATATTTGCTGAACAAATAAGTGAATGAATAACAATTAGTGCTATCACATAAAATCAAGAGATTTCCATCTTGTTTTTTATTCTTTTTATGGTCATTTTAAACCAGAACATGGTCATCACTAAATATGGTTTCATTTCTCTTGGACTTATTAGCCAAATAGACTTGGAAGTCTAAAATAGTGTAATTATGCATAAAATGACTGACCTATAGCTTCTGAAACTGGTTTTCTTTGTGAAGCATCTTCAGAGGGTTGCTGTCATCTTCTTTAATTCGTAGTCTAGCAGATGGTTGTAGGTGGATGGAGGCAGAAAATAGGCTTTGATTTAAGATTCCCGAAAGCTATTTTTCTACTTATATTTATACTGAATTAGCAGTCATGCTCAAGTATAAGAAAATCTGGGAGCAGACTAGATAGCTGCTGGTTCTGTCATTGTTTGTGGGCTAGAAATATTTCTTCATCAATGATTACTGTAAGACTCATATCTGGTTTTGTGACTAATCAATGTTTCCTTATGCTTTCTGGGTATATTTTTATCAAAAACTCAGATTTCAACACACTTACCAGGAATGTAATGAATTATTAAAGCTTTCCACTTAAGCTATTTTGGAGGGAGGATGCTTTGCTCACACCAAAGCCACGTCAGATGTTTGCCAAAAAAAATGCAAATTAATACTTGTACCCAACTGTTGATCTTTGACGCCAGTTCTCCTCCAGACGTGGCTTGCCTTGGGCTTCATTTTTCACCTGTAAACCATTCTGTCCTGGCTACTCCAGAAAGTGCTGTTCTCCCCAACTTCCAATACCACAGGTGAAATTTGCTTCCGCGTTCGTGAATGATGAACAACCCTTGTCCCAAGGGCTTCGCCTTGCTTTATCTGGTCTTGGGGAATATACCGCATGGATTGTCTATAACCCAAAAAGCCCTACTGATGATCTTGCCCAGCTCTCTTACACATGAAGAAACTAGGCCCCAGACGGGTGAAGAAGCCTGTCCGTAGCTAGGTGGTACCCAACCTGGGACTGACCCTACAAGTTTGCCAATTCCTATGTACTTTTGAACGTTCATGACCCTGGTCCAACAAATGCTTGTTTCAGTGGTTTTCAGCTCAGTTAGGAGTTCTCTGTTTGAAAGTGTTAATGGACGTGTTACTAATGAACATTCAAATGGTTATTCGTACACATTGTATAGGTTAGGGACCCTTGAAAAGGGCATGCTTTGGAATTCGTATTTTATTTTATTTTTAAAAAACATTTTGGTAGTTTTTTCTGAGAGAGAGAGAGTGCACACAAGTGGTGGTGGTGGGGAGGGGCAGAGAGAGAGGGAGGGAGAGAGAGCGAGGGAGGGAGAGAGGCAGATTCTTCCCACCAAAGAGGAAGTCCACCCTGGGATCATGACTTGAGCCCAAGGCAGACGCTTAACTGACTGAGCCACCCAGGTGCCCCTCTTTTCCTTTTCTTTTAAAAATTATAGCCACCCTAGTCTTTGTGAAGTGATATCTCATTCTTTCGATTTAGCATTTCCCTAATGACTAATGAAACCAGACATCTTTGTGTGTACTTGTCGACCATTTGTGTATCTTCTCTGGAGAAATGTCTATTCAAGTCTTTTACTCATTTTTACATTGGATTGTTCACCTTTTTGTGTTGAATTTTGAGTCAGTGTATGTTGGATAATAACCCTTGTATGCAAAGATTTTGTCCAATATTAATGGCTTTTCTTTTCATTTTCTTGGTAATGTTCTTTGATGCACAAAGCTTTTAATTCTAAGTCCAGTTTATCTACTTTTTCTTTTGCTGTGCTTTTAGTATTTTCTATAAATTCACTGCTAAATACAAGGTCATGAAGATTTACTTCTGTGTCTTTGTAAGATTTTTTGGTTTTGAGCTCTTATACTTAGATCATTGATCCATTTTGTGTTTTTTTTGTTTTTGTTTTTGTTTTCATTGATCCGTTTTTGAGTTGATTTTTAGATAAGCTGTGCGTTCACGGACAAACTTTATTTTTTTGCATGGGATATCCAGTTGTCTCTGCCCTATTCATTGAAAACATTTTTGTTTCCCTCGTGAGTGGTCTTGACACTCTTGTAGAAATCAATTAACCCATGTATGGGTTAGTTTCTGGATTCTCAACTTTATTCCACTGATCTATCTATATATGTGGATATACCCTTGTACGACTTTCAGAATGTCTTCATTGCCATTGCTTTGAAATATATTTTTAAATTGAGAAATAAGTTTTCCAATTTTCTTTTTCTTTTTCAAGATTGTTTTGGCTCTTGGCTCCCTGGGGCCCTTACAATTCCATATAAACTTGAGGATTCATGTTTCCAAATCTGCAAAAACACAGATGGAATTTTTATAAGGACTGCACTGCACCTGGAGACTTCTTTGGGTAGTGTTATGATCTTAACAACACTAAGTTTTCTAGTTCTATGAACATGGATTATCTTTCCATTTATTTGGGTGTTTAATTTCTTTCACAATGTTTTATCGTTTTCAGATTTCAAGCCTTTCACTTTCTTGGTTAAATTTATTCCTAGGGATTTTATTCTTTTGGATGCCCTTGTAAGAGGAATGCTCTTCATTTCCTTCATGGGTTGTTCATTGCTGGTGTATAGAAATATAACTGACTTTGCAGGTTGATTTTGGATCCTATAACTTTACTGAATATATTTATTAGCTTTAGTAGTCACTTTTGTAGATTCCTTCAGATTTTTCTACATTTAGGATGATGTCATCTGTGAACAGAGATAGTTTTACTTCTTCATCTCCAATTATGATGCCTTCCTTGTATTCCTTTTCCTTGCCTAATCACCCTGGCTGGAACTTCCAGCGCAATGCTAAATAACAGTGGTGAGAGTGGGCATCCTTGTCTTGCTCCTGATCTTAAAGGGAAAGCTTTCAGCCTTTCAGCATTGAGTGTGTTGTTAGCTGTAGGTTTTCCATTAATTGCCCTTTACGATATTGCCGGTGTTCCCTCTCATTCCTAGTTTTCCAAGTGTTTCTATCATCAAAGGTGTTGGCTTTTGTCAAATGCCTTTTCTGTGTCAACTGAGATGATCATATGTTGGGGAGGGGGGGTTCTGTAATTTTATTAATGTTGTTTATTATGTTGATTGATTTTTTTAAAAGATTTATGTATGAGAGAGAGCACAAGCAGTGGAGAGGGAAAAGCAGGCTGCCCATTGAGCAGGGAGCCCAATGTGAGGACGGATCCCAGGACCCTACGACCATGACCTGAGCCGAAGGCAGATACTTAACCCACTGAGCCACCCAGGCGCCTCTTATGTTGATTGATTTTCTTATGTGGAACCACCCTTACATTCCCGGAATAAATCCATTTGGTCATGTCATATAATCAATCATTTTAATGTGGTGTTGAATTTGTTTACCAATACATCGTGGAGAATTTTTACATCAATACTCACAAGGTACATTGGCTTATAATTTTCTTGAGATGTCTTTGTCTAGCTTTGGTAGCAAGTTAATACTGGGTTTGTAGAATGAATTAGGAAATGTTCTATCTTCCCCTTTGGGGTAGAATTTGAGAAAAGTTGGTGTTATTTTTCAGATGTTCTATCTTTTATTGAAAGTGGGTATTGAAGTCTCCAACTATTATTATAAAACTGACTATTTCTCCCATCAGTTCTACCAAAGTTTTTTCATTCATTTGGGGCACTCTTGTTTGGTGTGTATGTTTCTAATGTGATATTTTCTTAATGACTTGATCTTCTTATCAGTATATGATACTCCTCTTTGTTTTTTTATAATAGTTTTTGACTTAAAGTCTATTTTTTTTCCTGATACAATCTGATATTTTTCAGATATTTCTGATACAGCCATCCAGCTCTCTTTTGGTTACCGTTTGCTGAATTTTTTTTTCCCTTTCACTTTCAACCAATTTGTATCTTTGGATCTAAAGTGAGTCTTTTGAAAATAGCACACATAGAGGACTATTTTTCAGCCGTCCTACCAAACGCTGCCTTTTGATTGGTATAGGAGTACTGCCAAACTGACTCCATCTTTGGCTGTCCATCTTGTTCTCCCCCAGATGGTGCCCCTTTACATGACTACCCTGGGGCCTCATCATCACGCCCCTTGCTCCGTGAAAGCTGTGGATTAAGGTCTGGAGGAGGAGGCAGAGAGCAGGGGTGCACAACAGCTGTGGGAAGTGGGCAAGGGATTGCTGTGTTAGTACCGCCTGGAGCGTCTGCCTCCAGACCACCGTCGTCAGCGAGTTACCCTGAACAAAAGTGTGTAAAAAACTGTGTAAGTGGTACGGAGAGGCTGGCTTCAGTATTAAAATACATTTTCGGTCAGGACGATATATTACCGACACTCCTTCACCTTTTAACAATTGGAGAGCTGAATCTATTTACATTTAAAGTGGTTACTGAAAGGGAAGGCCTAACCTATGCCATTTTTCTGTCTGTTTTCGGTATGTCTTACACCTTTCCCCTCCATTTTTTCCATTACTGACTTCTTGTGTATAGCTGATATTTTGTAGCATACCATTTTGGTTCGCTTTTCATTTATTTCTGTGTATATATATTTAAATATTGTCTTAGTGGTTACCATGGGGGTTACAATTAATATCCTAAATTTCTAACCATCTTGTTTGAATTGGTTCCAACTTAGGCTCAACAGCATATAAAAACTCTGTTCCTAAATAGCTCCAGCCTCCCCTCTTCTGTTGTTATTAATGACATCTTTATACGTGGTATGCTCATTAAGATAGATTTGTAAATATTGTTTTATACATTTGTCTTTTAAATTATATAGGAAACTCTGGGTGGCGCAGCGGTTTGGCGCCTGCCTTTGGCCCAGGGCGCGATCCTGGAGACCCGGGATCGAATCCCACGTCGGGCTCCCGGTGCATGGAGCCTGTGTCTCTGCCCCTCTCTCTCTCTCTCTCTCTGTGACTATCATAAATAAATAAAAATTAAAAAAAAAATAAATAAATTATATAGGAAACAAAAAAAGAGACTACAAACAAAAACACAGGGGACTAGCTTTTATATTTTCCCACGTAGGTACCTGAATTTTTTTATTTCTTTGTGCGGCTTTGAGTTACTCTCTCGCGTCTTTTCATTTCAGCCTGGAAAGGCTCCCTGTAGCATTTCTTGTAGGGCAGGTCTGCTAGCAACAAATTCCCATGGCTCTTGTTTATCTGAGAATGTCTTAATTTCTCTATCTTTGAAGGATAGTTTTGTCAGATGTGGCATCCTTGGTTGACATTTTTTTTTTCCTTTCAGCCCTCTCCTGGCCTCCACATTTCTGTTGATGCTTCTGCTATTGACTTACTGAGTATTCCTTGTATGTGACAAGTCACCGTCCTTTGGCCATTCTCAAGATTCCCTCTTTGTGTTTGCCTTTTGACAATTCGACTATGATGTTTTTGTAATGGGTCTTTTTTTGCCTGTATCCTTCATGTGGTTGGTTCATTGAGCTTCTTGAGTGTATAGATTTGTATCTTTTGTCAAATTTGGTAAATTTTCAGCCATTATTTCTCCAAATACTCTTTCTGTTCCTTTCTTTCTCTTCTCTCCTGTGGTTCCCATTAAGTACATGGTGGCATACTTTATGATACCCCACATCTCTCAGGCTCTATTTACTTATTTTTATTATTTTTTCTTTCTTCTTTTCAGGCTGAATAACTTCAATGGGCTTATCTTCAAGTTTGTTGATTCTTCCTTCTATCTGCTCAGGTCTGCAATTGAAACCTTTTAGTGAGTTCTTCACTTACTGCTCTTTCAACTCCAGAACTTCTATTTGGTTCCTTTTTGTAATTTCTATCTCTTTATTGATATTTTCTATTTGTTTGTGTATTGTTGTCTGATTTCCTTTAGCTCTTTGCCCATGATTTCTTTTAGCACTTTGAATATATTTAAGACAGTTGAAAAAAATTTTAAAAAGACAGTTAAAAAAAAAAAAAAGACAGTTAAATTTAAGTCTTTGTCTAGTAAGTGCAATGTCTTTACTTCCTCAGGGATAGTTTCTGTCAATTCTAGAAACAGAGCGGGATATATTTTCTTGTTCCTTCACATGTTTCATCATTTTTTTGTTGAAAGCTACACTTTGAATTTTGTAATGTGGTAACTCTGGAAATCAGATTTGTTTGCTCTCCTCGGAGTATGTTTTTCTTGTTTGCCATAAGCTGTAGCTGTTTGGTGACTTTTCTAAACTATTTTTGTAAAGTCTGTATTCTTGGTTATGTATGGTCTCTGAAGTCTGCTTCTTTATCTTGTGTTTAGTTAGTGTTTTAACAGAGATTTCCTTGAATGCCAGGAGCCCTACTTCCACCCCCAGGGAGAAACAAAACAAAGCAGAAAGAGGAGAGAAAGAACAAATGAAAGAAAAAACCCAAATATCTCCCAGTTTCCGCAATTTGTTCTGTGTTGGAGCATTTCCTAAATCTTTAGCCAGACTATTTACATCTCTGCTTTAAGCCTTCACTTCCTCTTTGTGTTAACCAAGAAATCAGCCAGAGACAAAAGCTTAAGGTCCTCTCGGGTCTTTATTGGCATGTGTTCTGCCCTGGGCATGCACATGGCTTTCTAAATTCCTGGTACACAACAGTCCTTTGCATGCCCTTAATTTCCCAAAGAAACTCTCTCCCCAACTTTTCCATCTTGGATTTTGGCCCTGCATCATACACTTCAAAAATAATCATTTGCCCCCACGTTGATGCAGCTAATTGATTTGCCTTATGATATTTTCAAGAACTGTCCACAACTTTTCCACCCTGAGCAAGTTACAAGTTAGGCAAAACAAAAACAAAGCACCTTGTGTCAGTCCTTCAGACAGGTTTGACTAGACAAAGCACAATTCTTGCAGAAGGTTTGTTCTACTCCTTCTGGAAACAGGCACTAGAGTCCTACACTGGGAACACGATGTACCATCATCAAGTCCATAGACATACCACACAGGTGAGTGGGACAAGGGAAAATGAAAACATCGCAAAGCTTTTCTGACAATTTTAGGTTGCCTTTTTCTTGCTATAAAGTTCTCTTGGATCCTGTAAATCTTTGTTTTCCAGAATTAACAAGGTTGATTCTAAAATTTTTTGCTTAATTTTCTGATACGTCTGTGGAGCAATGGGTCTTTGGAGCCACCTACTCCACAATTTCCACTGACGTGTGGCAGCTATACTTCCTGCCCACCTTTTTATTTATAATCTTCATCATTCACATTGTTTTGGGTACATCTCTTGCCACAGCATAGAGTTGTGTGTTGCTTTTAATAGTCATTTCAGCCCATTTCCGTGTTTTGATATGAGAGATCTGTCTCAATTATTTTTTTTTAAGATTTTATTTATTTATTCATGAGAGACACAGAGAGGGAGAGACAGAGACACAGGCAGAGGGAGAAGCAGGCTCCATGCAGGGAGCCCGATGTGGGACTCGATCCCGGGACTCCAGGACCATGCTCTGGGCTTAAGGCAGGCACCAAACTGCTGAGCCACCCAGGGATCCTCTGTCTCAATTATTTTATATTAGTTTATGCTTAATGTTTGTATGAATGTTTTGTGTGTGTGTATGCCGATTTGTATATATGTTCATTCATTATGTGGTCTGCTTTCTTTGTTCATTTTTGTTGTGGTGGTTCTTTTTGTGTTTAGGAAGGCTTCCATTTCTCATTTCGGTGGTTCCCTTTGCATGTATATCTTTATGTAATACCCTTAGTTCCTTCTTTCTTTAATCAATTCCTATTGGTTCCTACTGTGTATAACAGTTTAATTAGCTTGTGTCTTCTCTGCCCTGCTGACCCTCCTTCTTCAACACCCAACTTAATCAGTAAGACATTTCCTTGCTTTTACCTTTTTATGTTAAAAATACTTAAGGTTACATAACTATAAATGATGTCTTTTGTTCCCAGCTATTTCACATGAGACTATCACTATGCTTATTTTACTCCCCACTTTAACTCCCATTTTTGCTAGTTTTATTATTTAAACATTGTCAGAATGCATAACATTAACCCCTACTCCTATCTTTGTTTTTGTTTTTGTTTTGTTTTGTTTGTCTTAAAAAGATTTTATTTATTTATTCATGAGAGATACACACACACACACACACACACACAGAGGCAGAGGGAGAAGCAGGCTCCCTACAGGGAGCCTGATGCTGGACTAAACCCCAGGACCCCGGGATCATGACCTGAGACAAAGGCAGACACTCAGCCACTGAGCCACCCAGGTACTACGCCTACCTTTGTTTTAATTGTTATAATTCTTAATACTTCTTAGTATTTAGTGGATTAAAGATAACATTTTCTAAGTAACCTTGGTTATTCTTGCAACTTTTCTTTCCATATGAATTTTAGAATCAGTTTCTTACGTTCTAAGAAAAACTCTGTAGGCGAGTTGCTTGGAATTGTGTTGAATCTTGGATAAACTGTATGGAATTTACCCACAAATATCTGCATCTTTGTTGTCTTACCACAAGGTATGGTTTTTGTTGCTATTGTAAATTACTTGGAAAACTATGACCTCTCCATTAATCCACTGCTTATTTTTCCATAACAGCAACAGATACCCTGGCCTTCCTTGCTCTCCTTGCTCCTCTCTGCACTTACTCCAAGTGGTTGCCTTTGCCCTGTTCCTCCAATGGAGCTCACACACTGAATGCCACAGACACCATTTGTCTTATCACATTGAACACTTGCCCTGTCAGTCCTGGCCAGTGATCACACTAACCAATCGGCTTTATTTTATTTTTTATTTTTATATTTTTAAAGATTTTTTTTTTTCATGAGAAACATAGAGAGAGAGAGAGAGAGAGGCAGAGACACAGGCAGAGGGAGAAGCAGGCTCCATGCAGGGAGCCCGATGTGGGACTTGATCCTGCGTCTCTAGGATCATGCCCTGGGCCAAAGGCAGGCACTAAACCACTGAGCCACCCAGGCTTCCCCCACCAATCTTTTTTAAGGGCCAAGCTTGTACTTTTCAGTCTCTTCTGATCCTTGTGTTTTGATAAGCTCCCCTTTTTTAAGGCTGTGGTTTTAGTCTAGGCAGTATTAATGGGACCGTGGCAGTGGGGATGGGGTCAAGATATGAAACAATATGGAAGTAGAACTTCCAGCCCATGACAAATGGTGAAATGTAGGAAGCACGGAAGAGAGAGGTACTACATAGTTCCTCTTCCTTCAGGGTCCTGGGGTTGTGTGCCAGAGACCTTTTGATTTCCATTTCATGCTTTCAAGGTAGGAAGGCCATAAACTCAGTTCAGGAGTGAACACCCTCCCCCTTAATTCCCTATCCTTCCCACAGGTCTCCCAACTCTGTCCTGTTTTGCATCTACAGTCCCAACATCCCTTGGGTTGTCTGGCTGCTTGCTGCCTTCTAACAATGAGGTCCTGTGCCCGACACACTGTGGATGCCCCTGAATGCCTTGTGACCAAATGAATGACAACTCTTGCATGTTATTGTCTTTGTAACCTCTGGGGCAGGTCAAGACGGTACAATTATGCCCAGAACATATTTGGCACTAGAACATGTTTCCACACAATACAGCTGAATACATTAAATTCCTGGCAGGCCAGCCTCTCGCTTGCCTCTAGGCCTTTGTGTGTGCAAATCTCTCAGCTAGAAAAACTATCCTTTGCCCTCAGCCCCTCCTCAGGTGGCTAACATTTATACTCCTTGAGGAGGCCTCTCTGACTCGCCTCTCCAGTAAGGCTACCTTATTTCCCTTTCACAATCCTCATCCTTCCTTTTAGCCTTCCTTCCTTCCATTTATTTTCTTTTTTAGTAATCTCTATAGCCAATGTGGGGCTCATAATCCTGAGATCAAGAGTTGCTTGTTCTTTCTAACTGAGCTTAGTTAGCTCACCCCTATTTTTTTTTAAGTAACTCTACATGCAGCATGGGACTTGACCTCATGATCCTGAGATCAAGAGTTGCATGCTCCACCAACTAAGCCAGCCAGATGTCTCACAATACTTACACTTTATCATAACAGAGTAACCTCATCTGCCTCTAAGCTACTTGAGGTCAGGGAGGGACCTAAAGTGATTTGTACACCGGCACCTGGCACATATTAGGCACAAAGATGTGACTTGGTGGACTGAATGAACTGGATTGCTTCTATCAATGGGAAAGGGAAAGTTGGGCCCTTTTTCAAACCAGTCCTTCCTCTGGATCATGTAGAGTATTCTCTTTCCTGTCTTAAGCTAACCTCTGCTAAGGGATCCCACCCCCTGCACATAGAGGATGTGATCCAGCAGCTCAGAGGACATATGCATGGAAACCAGCTCCTCTCCTGCTGACAAAACGGTGTGGGTGCAGGTGGCTACCGGCTGTGGTACCTCATCCTCTAGAGTGACGCCAGGTCACACTTTTATATGTGGACCCTGCTGCCCAGACTGTCTGGGTCCCCTTAGTGAGACTGGCAGCAGCTTCACCATCCAACCAACACCCTCTCCTGCCCTCGTAGGCTGAGAAGCTTTCCTGCAGCTAATACACGGCCAGGGCTCCTGGGTCCATCCAGTGCCAAGAAACCTCTTGTACTAATTTATAACCACAATGACCAAAGATTCTAACCTTGAGGATGCTTGTGAGTCATGCACACCTCCCAGGGCTGGCAGCCACACAAGAACATCCAGGGTAGAGGGCCGCTAGGGCACAGGCACTCAGCACAGTGGGCACCAGGCCATTTGGAATCTGGTCCCTCCACTTGTCCTTCTTTGCTGTTCCTTGTCTCTGCCAGACCTGGCCATCCAGGCAGCAGTCAGTCCAGGGCAGGAAAGAGGAGCTCAGGGTCCTGGGAGGACTTTGGCAGCCCTCATGGACTGCAATAGCCGGGAAATACTGCAAATTGCTTCTGGGCCTTACGGCTGTTGCTGGGCTGCAGGCGCTAGGTCATTTTCTCTCTCTCTCAAGAAATTGCTTGGGCATGAATTTTTTTCAGCCACGTCAAAATCTCCAGCTACCCCACCACTGTCTCCTACATCCCCAGTTAGAAGAGTGGCACCCCAACAAGAGGAAGGCATGCTCTGTGTTTCCCGTGTTAGCACCCGCCTCTCAGGGCAGTCCAGTCTCTTACTGCTAGTTAAGGACTTGACTTCCGGCCAGCACTGTCCAACAGAAATACAATGCAAACCACATCTGTAATTTAAAATTTCCTAGTAGTCACATTTAAAAATGTAAAAAGACACAGGTGGAATTAATTTTAATAGTGTATTTTATTTAACCCAGTATTTCCAAAATATTAGAATCTTAACATGGAATCAGTATAACAATAATTGAGTTATTTTACACTCTTTCTAAGTTGGTTTAATGGAAGAGTATCTTTATCTGGCTTCAGTCTTTAGTATTTATATTGATTAAAATTTAATAAAAATGTAAAATTCAATTCTTCAGGTGCACTGACCCTTTCAGGCGCTGATCGATCCCGTGTGTGGCGGGGGCTGCTGTGCTGGGCGGCCCAGGCCGAGAGCCCAGGGAACCGAGTGGTAGCTCCATTAAGTGGGCCAGCTTTCAGGACCTTCCTCGTTATCCCTGCGCATTAACCACGTCCTTTCTTTTCCATATTCTTATGCTTTGACCCTGGAGGGATGGTCCCCCCAGTTCCCAGAGACAGCAAACAACTAACTCCCTAAAAGTGTGCCTTTCGTAGATAATCCAACCAACCCAGAGTCCACACCCTGCAGCTCAGTGGAGTGCCCCCACCCGGGGCCACGACCCAGGCCCCTGGGAACAGCCCAGTGCACCAGGGCCACTGCAATGACTCAGGTGGCCAATTCTGAGCCTGCTCACCTGGCCTCACCTGTTCGTTCCTGTGGAAGCCACAGTCAAGGTCCTGGCCCGTATTTTCTCCTCCTTCCACCCCCGGCCCCACTCCAGGGCTTCAGGCTGTGGCCCCGGCACCGCGTAGCTCACCTCCTATTTCTGACCAACTGTGAGTACAGCAAGCTTCCTCCTTCGTGACAGTCCTTTCCGTGTCTGCATGCCTTGCCATACTGTTTTAAACAAAGCACCTGTACCCTCAAACCACCCTGTCCTGGGGCTCATCTTCCCTTCCAGCCAGCTGCTCCCCAACCCTGGCACCTCCTTCTCAACTTCTCTTTGCTCTGTGAATGCGGTGCCTGCCTGGTTAAGCTCCTATTGCTGAGCAGGCCCGTCAGGTACAGTTGGGCGGGTCGTATACGGCAACCAATTAGGGCTGATATCCAGCGGGCACTGGCTTGGCCAGGGAATCCCCTTTTCTTTCTTTCTTTCTTTCTTTCTTTCTTTCTTTCTTTCTTTCTTTCTTTCTTTCTTTCTTTCTTCTTTCTTTCTTTCTTTCTTTCAGATTTTATTTATTTATTCATGAGAGATATAGAGAGAGAGAGAAGCAGAGACACAGGCAGAGGGAGAAGCAGGCTCCATGCCAGGAGCCCGATGTGGGACTTGATCCCGGGACCCCAGGATCATGCCCTGGGCCAAAGGCAGGTGCTAAACCTCTGAGCCACCCAGGGATCCCCAGAATCCCCTTTTCTTATGGGTTGGCACACTGTCCCTCCCTCCCCCCATCATCCCACCGCCCTCACTCCCACCCTTCCCGGGGCCCTTCCAGATATGTTCGCAGAGCCTGTGCCCCTGAAACAGAGGGTGGGCTCCTGCCCAGGGAGCTGCTGTGCCATTGCCCTGGGACATGCCCTCCTTCCCCGAGGAAAGGTGGCAGGAGGGCAGCCTGCGCTGCCTGGGGGAGTGGGATGAAGCAGCCAAGATGCTCCCCAGCCTCCTCCCTCCATCCACTTCTGCCCCCGGGGGGAGTCCTCCCCTGGGCCCCCCACACAGGAGGGAATGCCGACAAGGGCCGAGGCGGGCCCTTTCCCGCTGCCTCCTGCCTGCAACTCATGGGCCCCCGGTTTCCGAGAGGGGTTCCTGAGAGGGCAGACCAGGTCCCTTGCTCTGGAACCTGGGGAGTGTCGCCGTCACCGCAGGCTCCTTGGAGCTGGGCCTGGCGCTGCGGGTGCAGCAGGTCGGGGTGGGCCCGGAATCGCCTGCAGGGCACTGCTCTGGGTGCCAGGCTAGGGCCCAGGTGCTGTGGGAAGGGGTGGCCCCTGCTCTCCGCCCCGAGCTTGGCACCCAGCTTTGGGGGGTGGGTGCTGTCCCATGGGGGTCACCTGGTCTCCTGTCCGCGAGTCCCACAGCGCCGGCCCGTGGTAACTGCAGAGCTCCAGGGCGTTCCCATCAGGTCCCCCCTTCCCTGCCCTCGGCAGTGACCCGGGCTTCTGATTCCAGAACAAGGATTTCCTGGCCTCGTTGCTGGAAGCGGAAAACCTGGCAGGGAGACAACCTTGGGGATGGACCTGACCTCAGAGGGGCGCCTGGCTCCTGGCTCCATCCCTCCGTCACCGAACACCGGCTTCCAGGACCTGCGGCCTGCTGCTGCCAGCCAGGCACACGGGGATGCGGGCACACGGGCACGCGGGGATGCGGGGATGCAGGGATGCAGGGATGCGGGGATGCGGGGATGCTGCAAGCACGGCAGGCGCCCCCCTGGCGCCAGCTCTCCTGGAGCGGGGAAGCCTCGTCCCACAGCCTGATGTGAGGTGACAGGGAGGCGACTCGCGTGCAGCACTGAAACCCCAGGCGGCCGTCACTTCCGACTGGTGACTGCCTGCCTGCCTGCGGGGACACCTTGGCAGGTTCCCCAGATTGCTGCAGCCTCCCAAATTGGACCCGGTTTTGTGAGCTGGTGTCTGGTGTGCTGCCTCCTGGGAGGAGGGGGTGGAGGAGGAAACCGATTTTCAAGAGCTCCCGAATCCAAACCCGAAGCCTCTCCAGGCTGCAGAGAGAACGGCCTCAGCCAGGCGAGCTTTCCCCTTGCACAGCCCCTAGATGATGCGGACGGGTGGCCCGGGAAGCCCTGTCCTTACCCCTTCTTGCCCTGGGGGGCGGGCCCATCTCCAGGAGCCAAACTCTGAGCAGCAGCAGGGAAGACAGAGCACTCTGGGAATCAGGCTGCGAACCTTACGGTCACTGGGGGAGCTTCTGCAAGACAGCCGGGCCTGAGCTCCTCCCCAGACCGATGAAATCAGGATCCCTGAGGTTGGGGCCCCGGCGTCAGTGATTTTTTTTTTTTAAGATTTTTATTTATTTATTCATTAGAGACACACAGAGAGAGAGAGAGGCAGAGACTCAGGCAGAGGGAGAAGCAGGCTCCATGCAGAAGCCTGACTTGGGACTCGATCCGGGGACCCAAGATCAGGCCCTGGGCCGAAGGTGGCACTAAACCACTGAGCCACCCAGGGATCCGCGGCCTCAGTGACTTTTATCCCACCTCCACTCAGGGAATTCGGTGTGCCCCCAGCGCCCGACACCACGGCTTTAAGCCTGCCCACCACTCACTGGCTGGGTGAGACTGGGAGGCTGCTCAACGTCGGATTCCCCGCCGACTTCCCAGACTGTGGTGAGTAGCAGGGGATGTCGAGGAGGATAGAGAACTTAGCACACTAGAGGGTCTACAGCAAGCCCTCAATACATGGTATACTCTATTTTGAGCTTGGGTTGGCAACCGACGGAAGATCCCAGAATGTAGAAACGAAGTATGAAATAAAAATAAAATCTAAGGAAATGAAATGGCAAGCCAAGGGATAGGAGGAAATATTCACAATACACAAATAAATGATGAGGGACTTGGACCCAGAATATAGAAAGATGCCTACAAACCAGGGATTAAAAAGATAAAAGATAAAGAACCCAAAGAACAAAAGATCCAGAGACTCCAATGGATGCTCCATAAAAGAAGATAAAAGATTAGCCAATAAATGCATAAAAGTATACTCAATGTCATTGGTCATTGGGGAAATTAGATTACAGTCCCAATGACAGATCGCTTCACATCCATCGCATCGGCCGGAATTCTGAATTCTTTCGAAGATCACCCGCACCCAGCGTCGATGAGGATGTGGGTCCACCAGAAAGCTCATACATCGTGGGTAGAAGTGTACAATGGTCGTGATCATTTTGCAAATCTGTTTGGCGGTTTCTCCTAAAGTTAAAGGTGTGTTTACACTATAATACAGTACAACCGAGCCCGGAAGCCGTGAACGCGTGGCCACGGAAGACTTGTCCGTGAGTGTTTACCGTTGCTTCCTTTACAGGCAAATACTGGAGACAACCCGAGTGCCCGTGAGTTGGTGAACAGATCGCCAGACTGGAGGGTGTTGCTCAGCACTACAAAGGGATGAACTGCTAGTAGGACAGCAGAGAGAAATCCAAGAACATTCGTAGGGAGAGAGAAGCCAGACACTGAAGAGCGTATCCGTACGATTCCGTTCATGGCACGTGGGGAACCAGCCTAATCCACAGTGGCAGAGAGCACAGCAGTGGTCTTGTCTGCATGCGGGGACCAGAGAGGTGATGCACCCAGATGACGGCAGTTCGGTGGTGAGGAGGTCTTTTTGCTTGTTTGTTTAAAGATTTATTTATTTGAGAGGGAGAGCGAGAGCACAAGAGAGCAGGGGAGGGGCAGAGCCAGGGGAGAGAATCGTAAGCAGGCTCCATGCCAAGCATGGAACCCACATGGGGCTTGGTCCCATGACCCTGAGATCATGACTTGAGCCAAAACCAAGAGTCGGAAGCTCAACGAACTGAGCCACCCAGGTGCCCTGATGAGGAGTTTAGGATAAAGCGTGGAGCCAGTGAAGGTCTGGAAGCCCCAAGGCAAGGTCAGAAGAAGGCCACCCCCCTGGCAGCCCCAGAAACTTGCCCTGAAGAGCGTCCCTTCGGAGCATTTGGGCAACGTCAGAGGCTGGTTAGGGTGTCAAGGGGGAAAACATAGGAACAATTCCCTTCATCCTGGCCCTTTATCACCAGTATCTCATTCTCAGACACACAAGGAATCAAAATTCTTCTGACTCCGGATCATTCCTCCAGAGGTTGAATTAATTAAGATCATGGAGATTTGCTGAAGCCTGTAATTTGGGAGTTGGGGCTCATCCTCCCTAGACGGCCAATTCGGTGTTTTCTGGAGGAAGATCCTAAGGTTGGTTTGTTTGCTTTTCCCTTTAAAGAGAAATTCTCAGGTCATAAGCAATTGAGTTTGGCCCCTCCTGTGTTTATTTGTTCTGGCATCAAAATGTAGACTGTTTAAATGCTTAAAGTGTGCTATTTGGTACATTTTGACATATGTATATGTCTGTGAAACCATCACCATAGATAGGCTGGTTTTTTTAATGGATTTTTTTTTTAGGCTGATTTTTTAAAAATCAAAGTACAGTAATTGCCCCTTTAAACACACACACAGGGATCCCTGGGTGGCTCAGCGGTTTAGCACCTGCCTTTGGCCCAGGGCGCGATCCCGGATTCCTGGGATTGAGTCCCACGTCGGGCTCCCTGCATGGAGCCTGCTTCTCCCTCTGCCTGTGTCTCTGCCTCTCTCTCCTCTCTCTATGATTATCATGAATAAATAATTTAAAAAAATTTTTTTAATAATAAAAAATAAACACACACCCCCCCAATGTTTTTATATGGTAAGAAGGACTAAACTGATCAGAATTCATCTTTAGGGGAATCGTACATAGAAAATGCAATACTCCAAAGTTCATCGGTTGCTTGTTTCATTGTAATGAGGTTTTTATTTTACAACAGTATTAGATTCACAGAAAAGATGCAAAGGCAGCATGAGAATTTCTGTGTCCCCTATTGTCAACATCTTACCTTACTGTGACATATTCCTCACAATTAATGAACCGATTCAGCTACTATTAACGAAAATCCATAGTTTATTCGGATTTCCTCAGTTTTTACCTAAAGTCTTTTTCCTGTTTCGGGACCCATCCAGGAGACTGTAAGACATTTTGTCATCATGTTCCCTTAGAGTCCTCTTGGCTGTGACAATTTCTCAGCCTCTCCTTGTTCTTGTTGGCTTTGACGGTTTTGAGGAGTATTGATCAAGTATGTAGTACAATATCCCTCAATTTGGGCTTGTTTGATGTATTTATCATAATTAGACTGGATTACGGATTTTTGAGAGGAAGATCACGGAGGTTCAGTGATACTCTTATCCCATCACACCCGGAGTCTAAACTTTCAGCAGGACTTATCACTGAGGATGTTAAACTTATCAGAGGGGTTTTATAGCATATAAAATTGTCCAGGATAGATTTCCAGAGAGAATCTTAAACATATTTCTCTCTCTCTCTCTCTTTCTTTTTGGTAATGTTTTCTTTCCAGTATGTGTTTATTTTTTTATTTTTATTTAAATTCTAGTTAGTTAACATACAGTGTATTGGTTTCAGGAGTTGAATTTAGTGATTCCTCACTTACCTATAAGGTCCTGCCCTCCCTCCTCAATGACCATCATCCAGTTAGCCCGTCCCCGCCCCCACCTCCCTCCACTTTGTTTCCTATAGTTAAGAGTCTCTCATGGTTTGTCTCCCCGTCGGTTTTTGTCTTACTTTTCCTTCCCTTCCCCTATGTTCAACTGTTTTGTTTCTTAAATTCCACATATGAGTGAAATCATATGGTATTTGTTTTTCTCTGACTGACTTACTTAGCATAATACCCTCTAGCCCCATCCACATTGTTGCGAATGGCAAGATTTCATTGCTTTTGATGGCTGAGTAATATTCCGTTAAACATATCACATGTTCTTTATCCATTTGTCCGTCAGTGGACACTACAGACACTTGGGCACTTTCCATAGTTTGGCTTTTGCTGATAATGCTGCTGTAGACCTCAGCGTGCATCTGCTCCCTTGAATCTGTATTTTTGTATCCTTTGGATAAACACCTAGTCATGCCATTGCCGGGTCGTAGGGCTGCTCTATTTTTAAGTTTTTAAGGAACCTCCACACAGTTTTCCAGAGCAGCTGCGCCAGTTTGCATTCCCACCAACAGGACAAGAGGGCTCCCCTTCCTCCGCATCCTCAACGACATCTGTTGGTTCCTGTCTTGTCAATTTTAGCCGTTCTGACAGGTGTGAGAGTGTATCTCATTGCGGTTTTGATTTGTATTTCCCTGGTGACGAGTGATGTTGAGCATCCTTTCACGTGCCTGTTAGCCATCTAGATGTCTTCTTTGGAAAAATGTCTCTTTATGTCTTCTGCCCATTTCTTATCTGGATTTTTTGGGTTTGGGGTGTTGAGTTTGATAAGTTCTTTATAGATTTTGGATGCTAGCCGTTTATCTGATATGTCATTTGCAATTACCATTCTGTAGGCTGCCTTTTGCTTTGTTGATTGTTTCCCGCACTGTGCAGAAGCTTTTTATCTTGATGAGGTCCCAGTCGTTCGTGTTTGCTTTTGTTTCCTTGCCCCTGGAGATGTGTCTAGTAAGAGGTTGCGGTGGCCGAGGTCACAGAGGTTGCTGCCTGTGTTCTCTCCTACAGTTTTGATGGTTTCCTGTCTCACCATTAGATCATTCACCCATTTCGAATTTATTTCTGTGTATGGTGTAAGAAAGTGGTCCAGTTTCATTCTTCTGCATGTGACTGGCCAGTTTTCCCAACACTATTTGTTGAGGAGACTTTTTTCCATCGGGTATTCTATCCTGCCTTCTTGAGGACAAGCTGACCATATCGTTGCGGGTGGGTCCATTTCTGGGTTTTCTATTCTGCTCCATAATCTACATGTTTTTGTGTCTTAAACATGTTTCTTAGCCACCAAGTCTCCGTGGCTTCACCAAACCTAGTAAAAGACAGTAGAAGCAACAACAAAGGGCTGATTAGGGTGGGAACTGTGCCCCTTAAAGTACCCAGACTGGCCCAAGTTGCCTGCTTACAAGTGCGTGTTCTCTCCTCCCGATTAACTCACAGAATCCTCCAGCATGGACAGTGTTTTCAGATGGGTTTGTTTGCAGTCAGTGCCAACTGTCCACTGCTCGGAGCACTGCACGCGGAGGTGCCAACAGGCACATGCTAAGGGCTGAGCAGGTGCTTGACTAAGGGTCTGGGACCAGGGAGGCTCTGTCTCCTGGCCTCATCCCCTCCTGGCCTCTCCTACTTGTGGGCTGCAGGCGCACCTCGGCTGGCAGGGACATCTCAGGGGAAGGGGAAGGAGGACCTGGGAGAGGGGCCAGGCTTCCAGGGGTCTATTCCTGGGAGGTCCAGAATGGGGGGGTCTTGAGTCTAGCAGAGGGGCTTTGCTCTGGATTGGATGGGGTGGGGGGCAAATCCGTGATTGGGCATCATGGTAATAAGCCTTAGATATAGGGAAGCCGGGGCTGAATGAGGCTAGAGCTGTAATTGGTAAAGAAGCAGCAGTCAAGCATTTTAGAAGAGAGAGAAATGAGAAACAGGGAGAGCGGGGGGGACGGGGGTGGGGGGGGAAGGGGCAGGCGCAGGGTGTTGGTTCTTCCGAGGGCCGCGGGGCCTGTCTGCGTGGTCTCACCGCCTGGGGTACCGGGGCGCTGGGGCTCCCAGGTCGTCCCGCAGGGCAGGGGGTGCAGGGATGCTGGTCGAGCTCCAAGTCTCCGGGTCTCCCCCATCCGGATTCTGCACCCCGGGGCCCAGGCTCAGGCCCAGGACCTTCCTTCTGACTAAGGGAGATGATCCATGAAAAGCTCTGGGAACGACCCGAAGCACCAAGTGCCAGAGAGGCGCGGGGGGCGTGGGTGGCGCAGGCTGGGGCCTCTGCAGGCCAGGCAGCTGGGTCTGCAGGAGACCCTGGCATTTACTGACCCAAGGCCTCTCTTTTTTCTTTCTTCTTTTTCTTTTTTTTTAAAGATTTTATTTATTTATTCATGAGAGACCCAGAGAGAGAGGGAGGCAGAGATGCAGGCGAGGGAGAAGCAGGCTCCATGCAGGGCTCCACCCGGTGACCCGGGGTCATGCCCTGGGCCCGAGGCAGGTGCCAGACCGCTGAGACCCCGGGGACCCCCAAAGGCCTTGCTTTCCTGAAGCAATGCGTGCACCTTGGGGGTCGCGGCTGGGGCGCGGAGGCAGGAGCTGCGGGTCTTGCGCCCACGGGCCGCACCTGAGGCAGCCGCAGGTACCGCGCACACACCTGGCGGAGCAGAAGGGCGGACGCGCGCGACGGGGGCACTGAGCCTGCGGGTCGCAACCTGGACCCCCAGGGCCTTCGGGACTCTCAGGGACCCTCCCACGTGATGCATCCGAGGCTGAGCGTCAGTCTGGCTTGAACACGCTGCAGCCTGAGCTCCGGGTCACGTGGCCCCGCAGGCAGAGCATCTGCGACCTGTGTGGGCGGCTCCCCTGGTGCAGCCCCCTCGGAGACCCTGCACCTGCGGCTCTCCTGGTGCATCCCCCCCCTCGGAGACCCGGCTTCCCCTGGTGCATCCCCCTTGGAGACCCAGCCGCGAGAGGCCCTGGCCCTTGGAGTCCCCTGCCAGCGCCCTTGCAATGTGCCCCCGGCCCACTCACTCTTATATCGCAGCTCTTGGCAAAACCCGGTGCATCAGCAAGTTTTTGGCAGCTGTCCCTTCAGAATAGCCGGGGCATCAGGCCCTCTTCCCCACCTCCATGTCCGGGGACCCTCTGCTCTGGTTGGGACACCTGTCGTAACGGCCTAATTGGCTCACCTGTGCTTTGGTCCCTAACTGAGTAAACAACAGAAACGTCTCCCTTCACGGCGCGGGGGCTAGCGGTCTACAGTTTATGTGTCAGCTTTGCTCCTTCTGGAAGCTCCGGGGGGTCACTGCTTCCCGGCCTATCCAGTCCCCGGCGGCCCCACCTGTGGCTCGTGCAGGGGGCAGCCCGATGCCACCCTCCGCCCGTGCCTTCACACTGATGTCGCCCCTTGGCATGTCCCCCGGGCGTCTGCGTTCCCTCTTTGTGTAAGGACATGAGTCACATTGGATCCACGCCCACCCTGGTGACTTCATCTTACTTCATTACATCCGCAGTGACCCTATTTCCAAATAAAGTCATAGACACAAGTACCCGGGCCTAGCACTTCTACAAATCTATTTTTTTCTTTGGCAAGGGGGTCACACTCAACAATTCAACCCACAACATTCTGCTTCCACATTCGCCTGACACCTTGCACTTTCCACACATCCTTCTATAATACGAATCAGATCGTGTCACTTCCTTGCTTAGAACCTTCCCACGGCCTCCCGTTGTATTTGAAATAAACTCAACACGCTGACTGAAAGCTTTTTGCCTTGGCCTAAAACTCTAAGGAGTGACCTGGGCCTGCTGACCCCTCGCCCAGCCCCACACCATCTGCCCTGAGCTGCTGCGCCGCAGCCCACGCTCTGCTGGCCAGTCCCGTGCTCTCCGGGTAGCCACACCCCTCATCTGTTTGCAGCGAGTCTCAGCCCTGCAAGTGCCACTTCATTTATGCCACCACTCAGCCCACCACTTGCATTTATTTTCTTAACCGGCTTCATTTCGCCAGAGCGCTCATGACCGGGTGATGGCACCTATCGCAGCCGTGGGTGCCCTGCCCTGCCTCCTCCCCTCCTAGACGGGCAGGTCCGTGGGGCCGGGTTCCCTAAGCACCACTGTTTCCCTGGAGCACGGAGCACGGCAGAGGCTCAGGCAACACTGCCTCAGCTGGTGAATACCTCATTTCTTTTAGTTGCCGAATAATGTTCCATTGCGTGGATTTGCAATGTATCTGTAAAATTTTCTTCTTGGGGCTCCTGGCTGGCTTAGTCGGAAGAGCATTGAACTTTCCATCTTGGGTTTATAAATTCAAGCCCCATGTTGGGTGTAGAGATTACCTCAAAAAAGCCTTTTAAAAAATTAAAGAATAAAATTTATTCTTGGGTTAGATTAGGTAGTTTGTGTTTCTGTAGAAATTTGTCCATTTCATCTAAGTTATCTACTTTGTTGGCATACAGTTCTTGGTAGTCCTTTATAAGCCTTTTTGCTTCTTTAAGATCTGTAGCAATATCTCTTCTTTCGTTTCTGGTTTTAGCAATTTAAGTCTTCTCTTTGGTTTTCTTGATCTCTCTAGGTAGTTTTGTCAATTTGGTTGATCTTTTTGAAAGACCAGCTATTGGGTTCATTGATTCTCTCTCTTAGTTCACTATTTGCTATTTTGTGTATCTCTGCCCTAGTTTTTATTATTTCCTTCCTTCTGCTAACTTTGAGTTTAAGTTCTCTTCTTTTTTCCAGTATCTTAAGGTAAAAAGTTAGGTTGTCAATTGGAGATCTTTATTCTTTCTTGGTATAAGTATTCATGGGTATAAATTTCCCTCAAACCACTGCTTTGGCTGCATCCTATAAGTTTTGGTGTATTTTGTCTTCAGTTTCATTCATGTCAAAGGATTTTCTCATTTCCCTTGTCATTGATTGTTTGAGTGCACTGTTCATTTTCATAAATTTGTGAATTTTCCAGTTTTCCTTCTGTCCGGATTCCTAACTCTATCTCTTTGTAATCAGAGAAAATACAGACAGACTAACACATGGTCTGCCCTGAAAAATGTCTCGTGTGCATTTGAGAAGAACATATTCCGCTGTTGTTGGGTAGTGTTTTGTATGTGCCCCTTACCTCTAGGCGGTGTGTTATGTTCTTTACACCTATTCCCATACTCGTCTCCTGTCTGGTTCTTCTGTCGAGTGACCATACTGACAATAATATAGTATTTATAACTGCTCATGTATTACCTTTACTCAGGCCCTTGTTTCTTTATGCAGCCTGAAGCTACTATCAAGTGTCTTTTCTTTTCTTTTTAAAGATTTTATTTATTTATTCATGAGAGACACACACACACAGAGACAGAGACACAGGCAGAGGGAGGAGCAGGCTCCACGCAGGGAGCCCTACGTGGGACTCAATTCCGGGACCCCAGGATCACACCCCGGGCTGAAGGCGGTGTTAAACCGCTGAGCCACCCAAGCTGCCCTCAAGTGTCCTTTCATTTCAGTCTGTGGGAGAGCTTTCAGGGCAGATCTATTGGTGGTAGACTCCCTCAGCTTTTGTTCATTTGGGGGTAGCTTAAATTCTCGCTCACTTTTGAAGGACAGTTTTGCTGGATATAGGTTTTTTGATTGATTTTTTTTTCTTGTAGCACTTAAACTTATCAGCCAACTGCCTACTGACCTCCAATGTTTCTAGTGAGAAATCTGCTGATGGTCCTATTATGGATCCTTTCTATGTGACAAGTTACTTCCTTCTTGGTGCTTTCTCTTTGTCATTTGGCAGTTTGGTTATAATGTGTCTCATTGAGCTTCTTGGATGTTTATATTCATGTATTTCACCAAATTTGGGCAATTTTTGGTCATTATTTCTTCAGCGATTCTCTCTACCCTTTATCTTCTCCGTGTGAGACTTCCACAATGTGTATATTGGTCTGCTTTATAGAATCTCACAGATCTCTTAGGCTTTGTTCACTTTTCTTTGACCTTTTTTTCTTTCTGTTCCTTGGACTAAATAAATTCCATTTTCCTATCTTTGAGTTTGCTGATTTTTCCTTTGGCCTGATCAAATCTGCCTTTGAACCCTCCTAGTGAAGTTGGCGCATCATTTATTGTGATTTTCTAGCTCCAATACTTCTTTTGGTTTCTTTTTAGGTTTTCTGTCTGTTTATTGGCATTTCTGTTTTGTTCATACTTTGTTTATCTTGAGTTTCTCCACAACATTTTTAGTTTCTTGAGCATCTTTAGGACAGTTTTTTTTTCTTCTTCTAATAGATCTGCTTTTTTAGGAACAATTTCTGTTGATTTATATTTTCCCTTTGAATGGGCCATACTTTCTGGTTTTTGTATCCACTGTGATTTGTTGTTTTTGCTGAAAACTATACATTTGAACTTTTTAAGGTTTTATTTATTTATTCTCAAGAGACAGAGAAAGAGAGAGAGAGAGAGAGAGAGGGAGAGACACAGGCAGAGGGAGAAGCAAGCTCCACGCAGGGAACCCAACATGGGACTCGATCCCAGGACTTGATCCCGGGACTCTAGGGTCACGCCCTGGGCCAAAGGGAGGCACTAAACTACTGAGCCACCCAGGAATTCCTGGTGTACATTTGAATTTAATAATGTAATAAGTCTGAGGGTGCCTGGTTGGCTCAGTTGCAAAAGTATATGACTTTTGATCTCAGAGATGTAAGTTTGAGCCCAATGTTTAGTATAGAGAATACTTAATAATAATAATAATAATAATAATAATAAGTTTAAAAATGATATAGTAAGTCTGGAAATTAGATTCTTCCCCTTTCCCAGGGTTTGCTGGGTTTTGTTTTTGTTTTTGTTTTTTAGTTGTTGTCAGCTGTCTCTGTGCTGAAGATCAGGCTCAGGTGTAAGCATTAGTTCTTCTCAGGTCTTTTCTGAGGCTATGCTTTTCCTTGGCCATGTACAGGGACTTTCTAATTTCCCCCATATACAAGTTTGCATTTCAATGTCCTAGTCTTCAATGCATGGCTTCAATGCATTTCCCAAAGTGGGAAAAACTGAAAAATGGAAAGGGAGGAAAATCACTGGTCCTTTAAATCACCTAGAAGTCACTTCAGCCAAAGGGGCTGGGGCTTTGAATCTGCCTTTGAACCCTCCTAGTGAAGTTGGCGCATCATTTATTGTGATTTTCTAGCTCCAATACTTCTTTTGGTTTCTTTGCAGAGAAAACACAACAGTGCAGAGAAATATGACAATGGCCACCAACTCTTTGTCTGTTCATCTGTGCTCAGAAGCAGCAATCACTGACCAGAGAACAGATTGCTAATATCTTGAGGGCAGTGTTCTTTTGGCCAAACCTGGCTTTTGCGTGCAGGCTGCAAGCTGCTCCTGGAACATGTGTGCTGCTGCCTTCCATGGGGCTTGAGTAGGGGATGGGGTCATTGCTGTTGTGCTAAGCGCTGAAATTGACTGAAATTACTGCGATTCCAAAGTAGTTACACTAGACTGTTTCTGCCACTGCGATTGCTGTCTAGGTGAGGGGAAAGATTTCTGGCACTTCCTACTCTGCCCTCTTAGAATAATCCTCCCAAGGCTAGTTTTTTAGGCCAGTCATTGAGGTTTGTTCTGACCCCAGGTGGGCTGTTTTTAGCAGTCTCTTTCCCTAGTTCTCTCTGGCGAACTAGCTAGCCTATGGCTTAGCTTTACTGCTCTTAATTAAAAGGAGCTATTGTTTTCTAGAGCACTCTTAAGCTTGAACTACTGCACACTCAGTTTCAAATAATCAGTTCCTTTTAAAAAAAAAATTTATTTGAGAGAGACAGTACATGAGTGGCAGGAGGGGCAGAGTGACAAGTGGGCTCCTAAGGTGGGGGCCTGATGCAGGGCTCAGTTCAGGGTCTTGAGAGCATGGTCTGAGCTGAAGTCAGATACTTAACCAATAGGGCCACCTAGGAGGCCTTCAAATAATCACTCCCTTTGGCGAGAGCTTTATTTTTATTTATTTATTTTTAAAGATTTTATTTATTTATTCATGAGAGACACAGAGAGGCAGAGACACAGGCAGAGGGAGAAGCAGGCTCCATGCAGGGAGCCTGATGTGGGACTCGATCCCAGGTCTCCAGGATCACGCCCTGGGCTGAAGGCGGCACTAAACCGCTGAGCCACCTGGCCTGCCCTAATGAGAGCTTTAGACCTCTCTTTTCTTATGGACTGCCTCCCCCTTGGGGAAATCTCTGAGACACTACTCTGAGCACTGGCTGGTGTGGTGGTCTCTGGTTTTCTTGGCTTAGCCTCACCCTACAAGTGAGCAAGCTCAGATGGGGATGAATGAGGCCCCAGTGTTCTTGGATTGTTAGACCTGTTAGGGAACCTCCATCCTATGGGTTGATGCTGGATTAAAGAAGGAGGAGTATTGCCTCTTTAACTTGAAGCTGGAAAGGATGAGAAATGCTGGAGGCTTGCCTCTGCCAGGGAGATATGGTAACCATTGATTGAGAGATGAGGGAAAAGGAAGCCCTGTCTTCTTGACCAAACCTACTTGGGGTGGGGCTTCCATTAAGCTGAGATAGGGTAGGGAGTGGCCGGTAGGCAGTTGTGGCTCAAATGCCACATACACTCACTGCCCTTATCAAGTTTAATGGATTTCCTTGAATAAATGTTTCTTTATGTGTTGCACACCCTTAGGACAATTTCATACCCTCAGACTTCAAAATGGTTGTTTAAAAAATACTTTCCAAGACCTTTGCTTATTTTGCTGGGGAACGGGTCTGCTCAGCATCTCATGGCTACCGACCTAGGAGCGAAATTCCCATCCACGCCATTTCATATTCTGCTGATGAAGTGGCTTTCCTTGGGGTGTTTTGATTGATATCATTACTTTGTTAGAAATTGTCAAAATTTCACAACTAGTGCCAGGGACTAACTGTGACTTAATATCCATTTCACCCTTGCTCTTCAAGCACAGAATCCCAGCATTCTTTGGAGCAGCAGTGCATCCAGCTAAGTGATGTGGTGTGGTCATGTGAATGAGTTCTGGTCAATGAGTTGTAAGTAGAAATGTTGCCTCTGTCTAAGAAAAACTGCTGTCAGTGAGCTGCTCAGTCAGGCTTGTGACCCTTTGGCTTTTCTTGTTGACTAGAACAGAGTGTTTGTGGCTGATGCGCTAGGAGTCCTCTCGGTCAATGAGGCAGTCTTGCAGGTGGAAGTTACATGGTGAGGATGGCACAGTAGAAACAGTGAAAACGGGATCCCTGGGTGGCGCAGTGGTTTAGCGCCTGCCTTTGGCCCGGGGCGTGATCCTGGAGACCCGGGATCGAATCCCACGTCGGGCTCCCGGTGCATGGAGCCTGCTTCTCCCTCTGCCTGTGTCTCTACCTCTCTCTCTCTCTCTCTCTCTCTGTGTGTGTGACTATCACAAATAAATAAAAATTAAAAAAAAAGAAACAGTGAAAACTTCTTTGCTTTGATGACGGAGTTCTTTGTCATATCCTGGAGCTGCTGTATCAGTCCTGGACTGCCTTCTTATAAAGAACATAAATCCCTCTGTGTTTAAGCCACTCTTTTGCTCAAGCGTCACTTCCTCTGAAGTCTTGTCTGACTCCTTGACAGCTAAAAATGGTTTCTCTTTCTTTTTTTTTTCTTTGAATTCTCATAATACTTACCTCTAACTCCCTGTGGTACTGATACATGATATGACTCCCCCCCCCCCGGAATAACATTATTTAGGTTTATCCTGAAAGGAACCAGATGGCTAGCCTAATAAAACCTAGCTCAGATTCTTCAAGGCTGACTGTGGGGGAGGAATCACCAAGAGAAGACTGCTGGCTGGACCTCAAAGCCCTCATTGCTGCTCCGAGATTCACTTCTCTCCTGGGGCTCCTTCACTAATTGCTCCTACCACCTATCGGCTGGCCGCAGGGGTCTCTGCTTTCATTTTGAGGGTTCAGCTCAAGTATGAGGATACACAACTTACAACTCTTCCCATAAGCCCATTTGGCACAGCTGAGAATAGACTAGGAGATTTCTTTAAAGATTATTGAAAGCCCACAGTAACAAAGGGGAAATAAAGACAGTAAAATAACATTAGGTAATCTGTTTTACTCATCTTTAGCTTGAGGTCCCTATTGCATGTTCTCTTGCCTCCAAATAGAGATCACTTTGATGCCTTGTCATCTTTAGATTCCAATGGCAAAACTATCCAGATGCAGCCATTACTTTATTTTAAAGCCTTTGGAGCATGAAAATGGATCTGGCATGTCCAAGCCGAGACCTGGATCCCAATATTTTTTTTTGAAACCTTGATAATTAAGAGTATAAAAAACAAACAACTTCTGTCACTAAAAGTCACAAGTCATTTACTTATAGAAATAATTCTTTTGCACCTAGAATTACATTCAAGTGGGGATTTTGGTAATGTTAATATCCTCTTCTAAATGAAGGTGTCCTTGCTGGATGCTGAGTTGTAGCTGGACATACTTGCATTGCTTTTGGAGAGAATTCCCTTAACTAAGGAGGGAGCAATAATAATGATGGAAGAACTAGCACAGTGCCTGGGCCTTAGACTTGCTCTGAGCCTCTATATTAGTCAAAGGGATGGAGATTAAGAGATAATAGAATTGTTTTCATGAAAGAATTTGTGGGACTCAGGGATTAATGCAAAATTTCAGGGCAGATGACAAAGTGTAGCTGAGAGTTGATTACTAAAAAATAATAATAACAAGCACTTTTACCAGGCTTATTCTATGCCAGGCAGTGCTCTAATACTCAGTGTGCATTATCTCATTGGTCTTCGTAGTAACCTTTAAAATAACACAATTATCATACTCAGAGATGAGGAAATTGAGGCACAGAGAGATTAAGTAGCTTGCCCAAAGTCCCTCAGCTAGGAAGAAGCGGAGTTGTGATCGAAATCCATGCCATTTACTTCCAGAGCCTGGCTCTTACTCCCCTTGCTGTGTGCTCAAGGAAACTGTCCATTTCCTTCCACCTCTACAGGAAACCCTGACCTCTTATCAAAGGCATTTCATCGCCTTTATGAAGCTAAATATTTGATGAATATAAAAAGGGTGATTTCATATATTTAATTTTCATCTAGCCACTTTACTGAACTCTTATATTACGTCTATTAGCTTTTTCACTAGCTCTTATAATGGGGGAGGGGTGAATAATAATCTTTCCTGCAGTTACATATAATTTTGCCTCCAGTTTTTCTACAACTGTGCTTCTCATTTCTGTATGTTGCCTTATCACCTTGGCTATAGTTTATGGACTAGTAAAAGTGGAATTACGTTTTAGAGTGGCCATTGGAAGAATAAATATGAGAGCAGCGAGCACAGGGGCAGAATGAGCAGTGAGGAAGCGACTGCAGTAGTTTTGGTGTGATGTCATAATGGCTTAGCCTAGGATGATTGATGAGGACATAAAAAGAAGGGATATATAGGAAAGACATTTTAGATAAAGAATTTACTGGATTTAAGGTTGTGGGTGAGCAATAAATAAATACATCTTACCTGAAATCTCGTGCGCTCTACCTAATGGTGAAAATTTGTAACAGACGTTCGTATCTATTGAAAACACGTGTCTGAAAACATCTAAAAAGAGCTAGGAGGAGGGCGCCTGGGGGGCTCCGTGCATTAACCGTCCAACTGTTGATCTCACTCAGCTCAAGTCTTGATCTCAGGGGTTTGTTAGTTCAAGCCCTTCATTGGGCTCCACACCCAGTGTGAGGCCTACTTTAAAAAAAATAAGTAAAAAATAAATAAAAGGAGGTAAGAGGAAGGAAATGAACCACAAGTCTCAGTGTATGATAGCATTAGCAGATAGATGAGAGAGAGAGAGAGAGAGAGAGTCTATTGTATATCCATCCATCATCTCTCTATGGATCTACCTATGGATGGGCCTGTGTATTGACCTGACTTTTGAAAATCAAATCTCCATGGCTCAGCCTTTGATCCTTGAACTATCCGTCGCATTGCCTGTCTGTCTGCTCCAGACCCATAAGCTTCTTTTTTCCCCCTCAAAACCACAGTATCCTTACCCTCACGTTTTTCACACGTTCTATTCCCTATTTCCCACCATCTTAGTTTAAATGGCATTTGCTCAGTGAGCCCTCCCTCAATCACCCCAGTCCTCCAACCCATACCACCATGTATCCTGCACTTTTCTTTCCAAATTATTTCCAAACTTGCCACAGTTGCAAGTCAAGAGGTATTTGTAGGACTGTGAGAACCACTTCCCACTCTGTGAGGGCATGAGCCAAGGCTGGATTTGTTCCCGCTGTGCCTGGCATACAGGATATAATCCTAATGCTTAATAAATGTATTCATGACTCTCAAAAATAAACATATCTTGAATAATTAACCCTTGTATAGAGCTTTTCCAGTTTATAGAGTAACATTTTTTTTCCATCGTGCCCCAACTGGTCTTCACTTCAAGCCCGTGAGAACCATGGAAGTGGGACATTTCACAGGCGCCTTATGGGTGGACTGTACTTTCACCTGCATGACTTCATGTGCTGCTCACTCTACTGTCAGAATTTACACATATCTCCAAACACAGAACGCTCTTTGCACACGTGGGTCCTTCTGTCTGCTGAGTGTGTCCCCCCCATCGAGGACGCCATCATGCCCCACCCAGCCCCTCTCACCAGCTGTGCTCCCCTCTCCAGCCTCTGGGAGTGTTGGCTGTGAACAGTCCCAGCCAGGAGGGCTCAGCATATGACCAGTGCCCCATGCAGGGGTATAAACCGCCCCCCCCTTGCCCTAGGTAGCACAGCTTGTGTGCCAGAATTTTCTGGTGGAAGCAGGCTGCAACCCGCCCCCCATGGCACTGCTGCCCCACTCCCCGCTCCCCTCACCCTTCAAGAACCCACTTCCACGGGGATGCCCGTGGGGGGTCTGCTCCTGGAGAGCTCAACCTAAGGCACAGCTGTGTGGGCCACCTTACACACCCTCTTCACTCTACAGAGCCTCTCCGTCAGGTCAGAGAAGACCTCCCCCTGCCTGGCGGTGGTAAGTGTAGTGACAGAGGCAGCACCTCGAAGAGGAGGCCCCTGGGGCCGGGTGGTCCCAGCAGGCCGGCCGCTCTGGGGGGATCGCTACAGACCTGTTGATGGAAGCCACTTGGCCAGTGGCCAGAGATGAGGAAGCCAGGAAAGGACGTTCCCCGAGTCACTGAGGCACGTGCCCTCATTCCTTGGTGAGCTGGCCCTCCTGGGGAAGAGAAGCAATGCTCACTCCTTACGCTCTCCTCTCCTGCTCCTGATGCCCGAGAGCAGAGGAAGGGGCATCCTTGGGTTATACACGGGACACTGTCGGGTCACCCCACCCCTGGACCCGCTGATGTCCAGGCTCCCAAACAGAGAGGGCTCAGGAGAACCTGGAACCATCTCCCACCTGCCTGAAGCCTGCCTTCCTCCCTCTTCCAGGGTGGTGACCTTGGCATGTCTGCCCCCCTCCCCCACCCCAGGAGACCCTACACCTCCTCTCCCACAAGAGCAAGGCTCCTCTGTAAATGCCCAGGTCCACTCTTCGGAATGTGTGAAGGCAAGCCCAGCCCAACATTCACACCACCGCTTCCCGTGTCCGTGTTCCTACCCTGGAGCACAGGAGTCATGTTTTGCTTATCCTGCATATCTTAGTAGATCCGGGGCTGGTAGCAAGAATATGCATTTCAGTTTTGAGTTAGCAGAGGCTTTAGAGCTCCTAGGACAGGGTCTTATGATCAGTCTCATCAAATGAACGAATAAATATTCTTTTTTGATTAGGATTTTGCAGTAACTCAACCCAAAGTGTTATTAAGGTGGGTTTGCTAATTGAAGCCAATGTTATATTTATACATATATTTAAAGACTTATTTATTTATTTTAGAAAGAGAAAGAGAGCATGAGCAGGAGGAGGAGGGGGAACGGAGCTCCCTCTCCCTCCCACACTCCTGGCTCAGTGTGAAGCCCGAAGCTGGCTGATTCCATGACCTTGAGACCATGACCTGAGCTGAAATCAAGAGTCAGAAGCTTACCTGACTGAGCAACCCAGACGCCCCCATATTTATATTTTAAAGTAGGGCGCCTATAGTTGTCCTCAAAATGTATTAAATAGGAAGACAGGTTTTGTTTTTTAAATCTATTCCTAAGGCTTACCTGACATTCTGAAGATAAGAAGAGAATAGGCTGTGATGAGAGCTGTCCAGGTGGAACGAAAACCTTTCACACAACACTGTTTTGTTCCAGGCATGGAAAATTCCCAAACCATTTCTAAGTATTTTTGGAAGGAAGTGAGCCAGTCCTGGTCCCTTTCTCCCTGGTCCCAATCCTCTTCACCCTCTCACTGCCTTCTGCTTACAGATGGGGGTTGCAGATGGTCACCGAGCACGCGACCCACTTTCCGATGAAGGAGAGTGAAATGTGTTCATCTTTTCAGCTATGCACCTTTTATTTTTTTATTATTTTTTTGTTGTTGTTAACTATGCACATTTTAAAACAAGCAAACCTCTCTTCTTCTCTGCCTTCTTTCCTTCCTTCTCCCTTCTTGTGGTAGCAAATGGCCTTTCTGTGTCCACACCTGTCTTAGCTCCAGCAGCCGTAACAAAATACCATAGCCTGGGTAGCTAAACAACAGAAATGGATTTCCTCACAGTTCTAGAGGCTGGGAAGTCCCAGATCAAGGTGCTGGCAGAGTCAGGTTCTGGTGAGAGCTTCCTTCCTGGCCTCAGATGGCCATCTTCTCACTGTGCCCTCACATGATGGATAAGGAGAAAGGGATTTCTCTCTTCCTCTTCTCATAAGGCCACAGTCCTATCAGATCAGAACCCCACTCTTATGACCTCTTTTAACTTCATTACCTTCCCAAAGACCCTTTATCTCCAGATACAGTCACTTTGGAGGTTGGGACTTGAATATATGGACCCCCTTAGCCCTATAGCTTTGCAGTCACCTCTCACTGTGTCTCTGATCTCAGCCACGTGGTTTGATATGATCAATGTTAGTAAATGGTAGGCACAGAGGCTTGAAAATAGATGCACAATTGCATTTAATCCCTAACACAGTTGGGCTTGCTCACTCTCACACCTCTAGCTTGCCATGACATCATACCTGGCTTAGCCTCCCCGAGCTATGCGAGAGGCATTTGGAGAAGAGCCAAGACCATCTTAGAACCAACTGACAACCAGCTGATACCCTGAAATGTGAGACATTCCAGCTGAGGTCAGCAGGGCCTGGCCTAGTTTAGCAGAACTGCCCAGGTCCCCCTAGTCTGGTGAGAAGTGACAAATGGTTCTTGTTTTATGCCACTGCATTTTGGAGTGGTTTGTTACTCGGCAGTAGCTAACTGGTATCATCCCCCTGTTCCTAAATCCTTCCCTTCATTCTTTCTCTTTCTTTTTTTTTTTTTTTTGTGTGTATATATATATATTTGTGTGTGTTTTCCCTTATATTCCTTCTTGTGTTTGAGTTTAAGGATTGAAACACATCTCCAAATTTCCTTTGATTCTTGATCACCTGAACTGGAAAAGAAACCACCATTCCTCACTAGCCTTTCACCCTGCTTTACTTTTCTTCAGTGCTTGTATTACTATGTGACATATTATGGCACATACTTATTTGTTTATTGTCTATCTCTTCCAGTAGAATTTAGAACAATGAGGGCTTGGATTATGTCTGTCTTGTCACCATTGCATCCCCAGCACCCAGAACAGTATCTGGCATTTAGTGAGTATTTTATAAATGTTTGTCGAGTGAATGGATGCCTATGGAAAGCAATGGAATGAGTGAGTAAATGAATACATTTTTCAAAACACTAGGACTAGAAAGATCTCCATCACATATATATAGTACACGTGTGTGTATAAACATAGATATATACAGATACTTACACATGTACACATATAAGTGCTTATGGTATGGATTAAATAGAGTAAAATGGGCCCTAGGATTTAGGTTTTGATGCAATCAAACCTCAGCAAATTTGCTGAGGTGGACAGATGAATGCCAGTAAAAGTGGACAAAGAAACAACATTAACTCATTTCATTTTCATTAATCAGGATTTAAAAGCTGAATATTGCCAACAAATGTACTGTAGGAGTAAGACGTCCTTCAAATGGGGCTGGGGAATCTTTTGCCAAATGGGTTCAAGCTGTCACTCGGCTCACAACTATGTGTTTATGCTAGCAGAGCCTGGAAGCATCACTGTTTTCAGCGGGTTTTTTTAAGTACTTTACCAAATTCATATCTTTTCTGGGTCAGTTTAGAGTGTTTTATCCAGTTAGTTCTTTATAGTTCAATTTATGTCCTCTCAAAAGGAATGGGTCATTTAAAGAAAAAAAAAAAGCCACCTTTAAGCTGTCCACACGGGAGCTGGACCAAAGGAGTCAGTTGGTTTCCCAAAGCAGAGGCTGACCGGTGGTCATATCAGGACTCTGTTTACTTTGGATTTTGCTGATTGTTATTAGGTAATCTGTGTGTGTGTGTGTGTGTGTGTGTGTGTGTGTGTGTGTGTGTGAGAGAGAGAGAGAGAGAGAGAGAGAGAGAGAGAGAGAGAAGTTTGCAGGGGGGAACAGAAAGTGGAGATGTGAAGCTGGTAGGATTGAATCTGAGAGGAGGGGTATGGTGGAAGGCACACAGTGTTGAATATTGCTGTATTGGCAACAATTTGGGGAAGAATTCTGTAGGGGAAAGATGATGTCTCTCTCATGGCCTCTGCTGGTTAAGGGCTTACTTCTGACAACCATGATCGTTGAGCGTGATGTTGCCCTTAACCAAGTGGACTGGGGTGGGGAGTGAGCAGGTTTCAGGAAAGGGGAAGCCCTGGAAAAGCACCATGGTGTTGGTATCGATGGAACTCGGGGAGTAACAGTTGCAGTCCAGCCTTATTCCTTTAAGAATTACAATTAACTCCCTTCCTGCTTTTGCTTGAGCTAGCTCGAGTAGACTTCTGTTGCTTGCAACCCAAGAAATCCTGAGGAACACACCCTGGACTATGCACTTCCGTTGCTGCCATTTGTGGTGTGTCCAGTTCTGCGACTGATGGGAGATGACATCTCCCTCCTTCTGGCTCCTGCTGATAGGTCTCAAGTGTCGGAGATCAAAGGAGCCCAAAAGGCTAGAACTATGCCTCCAAGTCTCTGTTCAGTAAGAAGGGCAATCTGTTTGGATCTGCTGGACAGTGAAGCAGAGACGGAGAATCAGAGATCCTGTGGAGAGAGTGACGAGTCTATCCGATTCTATCCCTGGATCCCTATCTCACTGATGTTTCTAACCGGGCTTAGGACTCATCTTTCGTCACATTACTCCCCTACTTAAAAACTTCTAGTGACTTCCCTCTATCGGTTGAACACCACCGAGACACCACAATCTGTTGTCCAAGGCTCTCCGTGGTTTGGGATAAACCCATTTTCCAATTTTAGTCCCCAGATATCTCCATTCAATCCTTATGTTCCCTGAAGGTACAAGTACTTTTATGTCGGGGAGGCCTGTACCTGTACACTTTTCAGGGTTTGGTTCATGTTGCCCTCCCAGAAAAATTATACACATCTACCTTTGTACCTGTAGGATAAAAGAATGTTCCCTTCCCGGTATATATTACAACATTGTGCGTTATTATTCTTTGTAACTTTGCCAATGCGATAGGCGTTCCTTTGGTTACTAATGAGGTGGAATAGTTTCTCATGCATTTAAGGTTAATTCGTAATTCTTTTGTATATTGAGTTTTTACGTTCTGGGCTAGTTTTTCTATTGTGTATTACAACTGTCACATTGATTTATAAGAATTCTTTATTAATGATATTGACTCTTTGTCACATATGTTGCAAAAGCCTTCCTTGGTGGATTGTTTTGTTTTATTATTGTGTATGACTTTTGATGTATGGGATTTTGTGTTTTTATGCAATTTAACATGTTGCTTTTTTCCTTTGATGATTGCTGTCTTAGGTTTTTTTAGTTAAAATAGTTGTTACTTCTCTTCTAACCACTGTATCTCTCTCTCTCTCTCTCTCTCTTTTTTTTTAGATTTTATTTATTTATTTGAGAGAGAGTGAGAGGAAGAGAGCATGAGAGGGGGGGAGGGTCAGAGGAACAAGCAGGGAGCCTGATGCAGGGCTCAATCCCAGGACCCTGGAATCATGACCTGAGCTGAAGGCAGATGCTTAACTGCCTTCTGAGCACTGAGCCACCCAGGCGCCCCTACTCACTGTACATCTTATCTCCCAACTGGACTGAAACTCTTTCAGAGAAGGATCTGCTTCCAAAATTGTATTGCATAATTCTACTCTCTGCCCAATTTCAGTATAAATGATCAGTAAGTGACAGTTAATTCATTTATTGGCTATTCAGCTGTCTAAGGTGGCTCCAGGGATCCATGCCTCTTCACACCTACGTGGAATACCTTCTTTTGCAAGTGTGCTGGTCCAGTGATGTGTATCTGTCAATGGAGTGTGACAAAAATGGATGGATGAGATTAAGCTATAAAAAACTATGATATCGGGATGCCTGGGTGACTCAGCAGTTGAGCGTCTGCCTTTGGCCCAGGGCGTGACCCCGGGGTCCTGGGATCAACTCCCGCGTTGGGCTCCCTGCATGGAGCCTGCTTCTCCCTCTGCCTGTGTCTCTGCCTCTCTCTGTGTCTCTCGCGAATAAATAAATAAAATCTTAAAAAAAACCAAACTATGATATCTGGGGCATCTGAGTGGCTCAGTCAGTTGAGCGTACAACTCTTTTTTTTTTTTTTTTAAGATTTTATTTATTTATTCATGAGAGACACGCGGGGGGCGGTGTGCAGAGACACAGGCAGAGGGAGACGCAGGCTCCATGCAGGGAGCCCGATATGGGCCTCGATACCAGGACTCCAGGACCATGCCCTGGGCCAAAGGCAGTCACCAAACCGCTGAGCCACCCAGGAGCCCAGCGGACGACTCTTAGTTTCAGCTCAGGGCATGATCTCCAGGCACGGGATGGGGATGGAGGCCTGCGAGGAGCTCTGCACTCCGCAGGGAGCCTGCTCCCCCTCCCTCTTCCTCTGCCCCTCCTCCCCCTGAGTATCTCTCTCTGTCTCTGTCTCTCTCTCTCTGAAATAGATAAAGTAGATCTTTAAAGAAAACAGACTGTGACACCTGCCTTGTTTTCTCTCTCTCCCTTGTTCTGTTGAGGCCTATTGCTCTCGGGCGGCTTACGGGACAAGGAGCTGAGGGTCGCCGTCGGTCGTGAGGAATGGGATCCTACCAAAACCACAAGAGCAAGCTTGGAAGTGGAACCTTCCCCGCTTGAGCCTGAGACGGTCGTTGCCCTCCCTGCATTAGGGAGAGAACCTGGGCCACTGAGCGAACTCAGCTAAGGGACGCCCAGATGCCCGCCTCACTGTGAAGGAACAGGTGTTTTAAGCTTCTAGGTGTTGAGGTTATTTGTCACACAGCAACAGATCACGAACACAATTGTTGGAAGAAAAAAACAAAGGCTTCTTGTCTTTGGATACTTTTCTTTGACTTTTATTACTCCCCCCACACCCCCCCCCCACACACACACACACCTCATTTACTGTCTCAAAGAGTAAAGGAGAAACCTCTCTAGGGGATCACATCAACCCCGGAAACCTCCGTTGTCCTTAACATATTTCCAAGACACTGACGCCGAGGCTGCCGCCCGGTGTCCTCACTGCGGCCGGGGCTGGGCCGCTCTCCTTACCCTTCCTCCGCGCAGTGAGGAGGAGGATGGGGCTGCTGCCTCGAGGAGGCCCTGCACCTGGCTGAGCAACGAGCTGGGTTGTACAAGCCTGGGGCAGAGCTGGGACACCATGGACTGGCCAGGGCCAGTCAGGACCAGGAGGGAAGAGCCATGCGGGTCGCGCTCTGCGGGGCACAGCGGAGACGGGACTTTGGAGACACCGAGGCTCTAGTGATTTTTGAGTAGTTCACTGTGGGGCACAATAGAAATCCCTCATCTATTTTAAGTAAAGTGGAGGTTTTAGAGGTGTGGAGTTCTGTCTCCAGATGGGCCTGGATGGGCTTAGACTCAGAGGAGGGAGCAGCCGACCCCAAGCCGCACTGGGGGTGAGCCCAGGGGGCTCCAAGGGGAGGGCTGAATGGGGCTCCTCTCTCATCTCCTCTTTTTCCTTAGAATAAACGGTTCTGCATCTTACTTGTCCAAAGCCCCGAATTTTTTCTGCAAACATTCATACTAAAAGTCTAATCTCATAAAATGAATCTCAGTTGACACGTCAGCAAGACCAAGAATGGGCTCTCTCCCTCGGATCAGCTAATGTCATATTAAGGGGGTGGGGGCGCGACAGCCTCTGCTGCTTCCCCGCTGAGCTGGCTCACCTGGACAGCTGGAACTGAGATGCTCTATCTTAAAAGGCGTCCAGGTTTCCTATTCAATGTCAATAGCCGATTTTTGCAAGTTGTAAAGGGTTTTTTCAACCTCTTTAAAAATATTTTTGTCCGATTGGTTTTTAATCTTCACTGGGTACAGATATTTTTTGCATTTATAGGGATGAAGCTGGACCTGGGCAATCAGAAATGATTAAACTCACACAGGGACCTGCAGACCCCAGGGTCTGAGTTAAATGGCTATCCCAGTGACTGCTGAAGACGGGGAGCTGATGTGAAAATTGAAGCAATTACCTAGATCACTCAGGCAGAAGAATTTCTGAAGCTTTTTTTCCTTGAACAATCCAGATAATTGCTTCAATTTACACTTCTTACTGGAAGTAGAGACGGGGATGGAATAACTCGGGAGAGAATGTGGGTGTGGGGGAGAAAGCATCACTTTGTGTGTTTTTTTTTTAAAGATTTTTATTTATTTATTCATAGAGACACACACAGAGAGAAAGAGAGAGAGGCAGAGACACAGGCAGAGGGAGAAGCAGGCTCCATGCAGGGAGCCCCACATGGGACTCGATCCCAGGCCTCCAAGATCACACCCCAGGCTGCAGGCGGCACTAAACCTCTGCCCCACAGGGGCTGCCCTTGGCCTTGACTTCTACTGGGCTCAAGCAAGTCAGAGGGAGGCTGTTCAGCATTGCCTGAATGATCCAGGTAATTCCCCACTCTCTGTTTTATCTCAGTAGTGAAGTTTCAGGGCCACGCAAGTGTGGCTGGTGGGGGCATCGGGATAAATTGTGGCTGGGGAATGTCGGGTCTGTTTGAGGCCCTTACCCTGTGCTATGCAGTGAGTTCACTGACTGCTTTCCTAGGCCCCGTAGATCCCTGCCTGGGGAAAGCCTTGCTGGGTCAGCAAAGAGAGGAGCGGAGTGGGTACTGTCCCGGAAGAGCACAGCACACCTGTTAATTTAAGCAGGCACCAACATCAAGGCACCAGGACTTGATCATCCCCTTAGGCAAATGATTCACCCACTAGGGTCCTTGGGGATTCAGTTCTGTAACGGAGAATTCATATATTTTTTTAAAGATTTTATTTATTAATTCACGAGACAGAGAGAGAGAGGCAGAGACACAGGCAGAGGGAGAAGCAGGCTCCATGCAGGGGCCCGATGTGGGACTCGATCCTGGCACCCGGGATCACGCCCTGGGCGAAGGCAGGTGCTAAACCACTGAGCCACCCAGGGATCCCCCCTGAGGGTTCATATTTTTGAATGAATGAATGAATGATGTATGAATGTATGAAAGACGTTTATTGAGTTGCTACTTTGTGCCTGGCCCTATGCCAACCCTCGGAATAATTAACTTTATATTAATATTTGCCTTTTTCTCTTTTTTTCATGTTTTTTTGTGGGGGGTGATTCCCCCAATCAATTCACAATCTCTTCCAGATTTTATTTCCAAATCATTTTCTCACAGATCTCTCTTTCAATTCTCACTCATCCAGAATAGATAATATTTTTAGCGCCATTTTGGCAGATGGAGAAAAAGAAAAATCATTCAGAGAAGCTGAATACGTTTTCCAAAGTCATGAAACTCATTAGCAGCAGAACAGGAATGAAAAATGTAGGTCCTGAGCCCAGGGCTCCATCTCCAATGCAATTTATTTTTGGGTTCATTTGTCCTCGCCATCAGCACCATCATGATGGACATGGATTGATCATTCAGAAAATATCTGTCAAGTATGTAAATAATGCACGATCCCCACAACACAGAGACAAGAGCAAGACACACACACAAGACATTTAGCAGAAGGGGGCACCTGGGTGGCTCAGTTGGTTGAGCATCTGCCTTCGGTTCAGGTCATGATCTCTTGGGTCCTGGGTTCAAGCCTCATGTGGGCTCCCTGCTCAGCGGGGAATCTGCTTCTCCCTCTCCCTCTGCTCCTCCTCCCCACTCGTCCTCTCTCTCTCAAATAAATAGACAAAATCTTTTTTTAAAAAAGACATTTATCAGAAAGAACTGTGAAATGGAAGGAACTAGAGAACAGTACCAGACAACAGCAGGAAATGTCATTGCAAGGCAGCACGTGCTCAGGTGCCAAAGCAGAGAGCCCTGTGGGCAAGAGCAGTTCAGGAAAATTTTCAAAGGTCAATTTCTTGTTCTTTCCAAGTTATCATATATTTTTAAAAATTGAGATACAGTTGCCTTAATTTCAGGTGCACAACATAATGATGTGACATGTATCTATTGTGAAGCAATCACCATGATAAGTTTAGTTAACATCCGTCCCCATGTATAGTGACCAGTTTTTTTGTGTGTGATGAGAGCTTTATTGTCTTAGCAACTTTCAAACATGCAACACAGTATACATTGTCATTACCATGCTGTACATTACATCCCTAGGACTTATTTATCTTAAACCTGGAAGTTTGTACCGTTGACCCCCTCCTTCCAATTTTCCCACTCCCACCCCATGCCTCTGGCAACCACCAACCTGTTTACTGTGTCTATGGGTCTGGTTGTTTGTTTAGATTTCACATATAAGTGAGATCAAAAAAAAAAAAAAAGATTTCACATATAAGTGAGATCATGCGGTAGCTATCTTTATCTCTCTGACTTATCTCACTTAGTATAATGCCATCAAGGTCCATTTATGTTGTTGCAAATGGTGATGTTTCCTATTTTATTTCCTATTTTAACCTACACACTCAGTAGGTTTGTGTGTGTGTGTATCTTCTTTATCCATTCCTCTGTTGGTGGACACTTGGCTCGTTTCCATAGCTCGGCTATTGTAAATAATGCTGCAATGAACATAGGAGTGTATATATCTTCTTGAGACCAGGATTTCATTTCCTGTGGATAAATACCCAGAAGTGGGATTGCTGGGTCATCAGGTATTTCTATCTTTAATTTTTTTGAAGAATCTCCATATTGTTTTCCATAGTGGCTGCATCAATTTGCCTCCTTACCAACACTTGCACAGGAGTTTCAATCTTTTTAAAATCATGAAAAAATATACCACAATAAAAAATTTATGTTATATTTTATAGTATAATATTTGCAATTTTAACCATTATTAAGTGTACAGTTCAGTGGCATTAGGTACATTCACATTCTTATGCAGTCCCCACCACCATCAGTCTTTGGAACATTTTTTTATCTTCCCAAACTAAAACTCCATACTCATTAAATAATAACTCCCCATTCTCCCCTCCCTTGCCCCTGGCCACTACCATTCTACTTTCTCTCCTATGAATTTGAATACTCTAAGTGGCATGATATAGTATTTGTCTTCTTGTGAGTTTCTTGTTTCTCTTAACATAATTTCCTCAGGGTCCATACATATTGTAGCTTATATCAGAATTTATTTATTTATTTATTTATTTATTTATTTATTTATTTGAGATTTTTAAAATTTATTTGTTCATGAGAGACACAGAGAGAGAGAGAGAGAGAGAGTCAGAGACACAGGCAGAGGGGGAAGCAGGCTCCATGCAGGGAGCCCGACGTGGGTCTCAATCCCGGGGCTCCAGTATCACGCTCTGAGTCAAAGGCAGACGCTCAACCTGCTGAGCCACCTAGGCGTCCCCTCAGAATTTATTTTTAAGACTGAATAATATTCTATTATATGTATATACCACATTTTGTGTATTCACTTATCCATAGATGTACACTTGGTTTGCCTCCGCATTTCAGCTATTGAAGATAATGCTACTATGAGGATGGGTGTACAAATATCTGAATCTCTGATTTCAATTCTTTGGAATACATATGCAGAAGTAGAATTGCTGGATCATATGCTAATCTCTTTTTAATTTTTTGAGGAGCTGTTAAACTGTGTTCCGTGATGTCTGCACCATTTTGTTCCCACCAACAGGACACAAGAGTTTCAACTTCTCCACATCTTCAGCACTTACTTTCTGCTGTTGTTGTTGCTTAATGCATGCGAAGTGGTATCTCATTGTGGTTTTGATTTGCACTTCTCCAAGAGTAATGGTGTTGAGCATCTTTTTATGTGCTTATTGGCCATTTGTATATCTTCCTTGGAGAAATATCTGTTCAAGCCCTTTGCCTATTTTAAAATCAGATTTTCTTTTACTGTTGATTTGTAGTAGTTCTTTATATATTCTGGACATCCCTTAACCAGTATGTGATTTGCATATATTTTCTTCCTTTCTGTGAGTTGCCCTTTCACTCTATTAATATTATCCTTTCATGCATAAAAGTGTATAAATTTGATGTTGTTCAATTTATCTATTTCCTCCTTTGTTTTCTGTGCTCGGGTATCTCTTCAATTTTTTTAAGCCCAGGCCATTCATAGACTTTCCGTATGATTTTCCAGTCCTAACTAGTCTGTCTCCTTTTTTCCCCCCACTCCATCTCCTTGATTAAGCCTTTTTAGCCACCACTGAGAGCAGTCTGCCCAGGGTACTCTGACTTACTTCTCAGTCATAACCTTTAGGTAATTTCCTCTCAAGTAGCAAGTGGGTGGGAGGGAAGGGGGGAAGTCTTTATTAACCTTCTTTTTAAAAAAATTAAATAATTTATTTTGACAGGGGGTGGTTGGGGGAAGAGGCAGAGGGAGAGGGAGAGAGAGAATTTCAAGCAGACTCCCACTGAGCGTAGAGTCTGACATGGGACTTGATCTCACAACCCTGAGACCATAACCTGAGCCAAAACCAAGAGCCGGACGCTCAACCGACTGAACCACCCAGGCACCCTCTTAATTAACCCTCCTGTAAAGAGCTCACTTAATAAGCCTAGATATATATAGTGGCAGCAAACATCATTTGCTCCGTTAATAGTTGATGAGTGAATAGACGAATGAATAAGTGACGCACGAACCCAGGGACACACAGGTCTCTCCACCCCAGGTTATCCATGTGCTGACTTTTTCAGACCTTCTCAGTGTGTGTGAGGTTCTGGTAATCCTCAGTGGGCTCGGGGAAACTGGGGATTGGGCTGACCTCTCCAGTGTATCGTGAGGGTGACTGCTGAAGTTGGTGGGTGTCTGAGCCAGGGCCCGAGAACTACTGAAATTATGAGAATGTAGTGCTTGGGTCTTTTTCTAACCTACTTTCGCTGCATCTGAGGACAGGAAATCAAATTGGTGCTGCTCATAATGGATTACGAAGGTTTATTTTAGTAGGTCTGTCTTCTCAGCTAGGCAGAGAAACTGTATTCCCAGGTGCACTTGAATTTAAGCAACAGATGTACTCCTTAAATGAACTAAGTAATGCATTTGTTTTACCGTCATTTATTCAGCACAGAACAGCAACAACCACCACTAGTATCTAAAGGTTTATACCGTGTGTGTCAGTTGCCATGCTAGGTACTTTAAAAGTATTATTTCATCTAATTCCCTCAAAAACGCTATGAGATGATTATTATTCCAATGGTGGAGATAAAATTGAGTCTTAAGGAAATTAAATACCTTGCCATGGTTCCCACATCTAGTGAGTGGCAGGGCTGGGATTCTTACTCAGGGGAGCTTCCTTCTAGGTTGGATTCCTTATTCAGCATGCTGCCTACTCTGTGCTAGGTGCTAGAGACATACAGGTGAGGCAGGTATCATTGCCCATGAGAGTGTAGTGATAGAGATATGCATAGGAGATTATGAGGGCAACAAGGAGGACACCTACCCGTGGTGGGTGTTTAGTAAGTCAGGGAAGGCTTCCTAAGGAAGGAGGGTTGAGTGAGTAAGAGAAAAAGGTAGCCCTGGGAAGAGAGAGTGGTCACCTAATTGTTTTGCCAGCCCAGCACCATGTTCTTTTTCTGGGAATGTCATCCCTCTTCTTTTGGGAACCTTCCCACCATCGTATTCCTCAAAGATCTTACAAAGTTTCTGACTCAGACTGAGTGGTCTAGGGGTAGACACATAAGCCCTGGCCAATCATAGACTTTCCCTAGCTTTTTTTCCAAACTGAAACTCCAAGCAAACATTTATCACTATCTAGTGATGGACATTGAAGAATGAAACCCCGGGACCCCTGGCAGCTGGCTTTCCTGATGTTTGGGGGTGGGGGGTTGGGATGATCTATGATGAGGAAAAAATGAAGCCAATACAAAGGGAAAACAGGGACAAGAAGTGGAGAGAGAGAGAGACAGAGAGTCTTGATGGCCTGCCTGTTCCCTGGCTCTGTTGTTTAATCATTTTTTTTTTGAAAAAGCAAGATAATCTTATTTTTTAAAAAATTTTATTCATTTATGATAGTCACAGAGAGAGAGAGAGAGAGAGAGAGAGAGGCAGAGACACAGGCAGAGGGAGAAGCAGGCTCCATGCACCAGGAGCCCGACGTGGGACTTGATCCCGGATCTCCAGGATCGCGCCCTGGGCCAAAGACAGGCGCTAAACCCCTGCGCCACCCAGGGATCCCAATCTGGACTCTTTTGATAAATTCTCATTTTTGCCACAGAGGCTCCAAATGGGTGGGTCCTAGAGAGCAAATGGCTTAAAGTATCAGAACAAACACAGTGAAAGGTGAATGGAGGAAGCCACAAGTAGTTGGGTATTCAGTGTGTCTACATCAAGACAAGAAGTGTAGGAGATGAAGCCAATAAGTAGGCAAACATCTCATCATGGGACCTGTATTATGCAAAGGACTTTAGAAGTTGATGCTGTATATGTATTCTGATCATTCTTCAGGTTCTAAGTAAGCATTAGGCAGAGGTTCTATGAACTGCACTATCATTAATAGTAACTCAGAGGTTTTTAACCTGGCAGTCACAGGCAGGCTTTAGTGGTCTTTAGTTGTCTCCAAATCCAATAAAATAGTGTGAAAAACCTGTAGGTCTGTGCAGGTTTGTTTTTGGTTTTTGTTAGGGAAAAGGTCTTCGACTTTCATCAGATATTAAAGCAGTTTCTGACCCAACATGTGTTGTGAACTGGTACGTGCAGGCATTTGGGGGAACAATGGCTTCAAATATCCATGCAAATCTCATTGTCCCCTTAGTTTCCTCACAGCTCTTACAAAACCGTTCAGCACAGAGAAAATGGCCCATAACGTTGGGCGCTATCCTAAGGGCTTCTCCTTGGAGGTGATGAAAAGGTTTAGAGAGAGGGTATAGACCTGGTTGACCTAGAGATTTTATTTTATTTTTTATTTTTAAAAGATTTTATTTTTTTATTCATGAGAGACACACAGAGCGAGAGAGAGGGTCAGAGACCCAGGCAGAGGGAGAAGCAGGCTCCCTGCAGGGAGCCGGACGTGGGACTCGATCCTGGGTCTCCAGGATCATGCCCTGGGCTGAGGTCAGGTGCTAAACCGCTGAGCCACCCAGGCTGCCCTATTTTCATTTTTTAAAAAGATTTTATTGATTTATTCACGAGAGACACACACAGAGAGAGGGTCAGAGACCCAGGCAGAGGGAGAAGCAGGCTCCCTGCAGGGAGGGAGCCCGATGTGGGACCCCGGGGTCACGCCCTGGGCCAGCCGCGAGCCGGGTCCGGGCCTCTCCGCCCGCAGCGCAGGGGACTACAAGTCCCAGCGTGCCCCGCGCCGGGGCCGGGCGAGGGCGGGGCGGCCCTCCGCAGTGACGTCACCCCGGGCGAGCCGGGGGGCGGGGCGAGGGGCGGGGCGGCCCGGGGAGGCGGCGGAGCGCGCTGGTGCTGATGCAGGATGGCCGGGCGCGCAGGAGCCCGGGAGGTCTGAGCCGGGCGAGGCTCGCTCGCTGCGCATCGCCGGGGCCGCCGGCCGCGTGGTCGCGGGCAGGTGGGCCTGGGGCGCCGCGCGGGCCAGGGCGCGGCCGGGGAGGCAGGTCGGCCGCCGGGGACCCGCCCGGCCCCCGAGGTCGCGATGCCCCGCTGAGAGGCGGCGTCGGAGGCTGCAGGAGGCGGCCTGGCTGCGGGCGCGGCGGCTCTCGCCGAGCCCCGGCCCCCTCCCGCCGCGATGGCGGACCCCGCGGAATGCAGCATCAAGGTGATGTGCCGGTTCCGGCCCCTCAACGAGGCGGAGATCCTCCGGGGGGACAAATTCATCCCCAAATTCAAAGGCGAGGAGACCGTGGTGATTGGGGTGAGTGTCCGCGGCGCGTGGCGGCCCCGACGGCAGGGATGCTCGGGCGCCGCTCCCGGTCCCCCCCCCCCCGCGGCGGCCCCGGGCGGGCCCAGGTGGGGGGCGGCAGGTGCGCCGAGGGAGCGCCCGGCGCCGCCTTTGTTCGCGGGGTGGGGGCCCGCGTGGGCCTATTGTTCCGCCCGGCCGCGCCGCGTGGGGAGAGTCCTGCCCCCCCGTGCCCTGGCTCCCCTCCAGGCCGCGTCTCTGCGGCTCGCGGAGGGCCCCGGGCAGCGGGCCCGTGGGTCGGTCGCTTCACCTGTTCCGCTCACGACCTGAGCGCAAGGGAGGGAAAAAGAGGTGCTGGAAAAATCCTGGCCTCGGCCGGGAGCTCCCACGCCGCGTGGACGCGGCTCCCCGCGGTGCATGGGAGGGCGGGGGGCGGGGGGGCAGGGGTGGCTCCTGCCGGCGGCCCGGGACCTGCGCCCCGGGTCGGGTCGGGTCGGGTCGGGCCGGGCCGCCCGGGGAGGCGACCCCCACCTGGTGCCCGCAGGCGCTCGGGAGGACCGCGGGCCGCGCGCCCACCTGCCAGGGGCGGGGGCCGGAGCGCAGCCCCTGCCCGGAGCGCAAGTTACTTTGTGCGGTCGCGGCCGCGCTCCCCCCGCCCCGGCCTGCTCCTACCTTCCCCCTCCCCTCCCCTCCCCCCCCGGTCCTGCCTTACCCCTCCTCCCCTCCCCTCCTCCCCTCCCCTCCTCCCCATCCGGCCCTCCCCTCCCCCTCCCCTCCCTCCCCTCCCCCCTCCCCTCCCCCCCCCCCGCGGGCACCCGGGCTGCCGCTGGGGGCGGGGAACTCCGGAGGGCTCCGGTTCCGCCCGCGGGGTGTGGGATGCGGGTCGGCCCGCCCCCGCCCCCGCCCCGTGACCCCCGCCGCCCCGGGGTGTGTGCTGACGGGGCCCCTTTGTATGGCGCCGCGTGGGGCGGGACCGAGCCCACGGGAGCCCCCCGGGCCCGCAGACACGGCCCCGCCGTCCGCTCCAGGCTGCTGATGCAGCCGCGGCAGCCTTCCCGGCCCGGCATCGACCGAGTGATGTCATCCCGATGACTGAGCATGCTCGGCCCGGCCCGCCCCCGACCCCCCGCGGCCGGGCCCTGAGGTCCGGGGATTCACGGCTGGCCGCGCACCCAGGGGCCCCGCGGGCGCCCGCCGGGCTTTCCGGGGCGTCGGCCTCACCCAGGTGGAGCCGCAGCCCCCGCGGAGGCCCGCGGCCCGGCAGGTGCTCCTGCTGCGGGGCGGGTGCTCGTGGGGCAGATGCTCCTGCTCGCGGGGCGGGTGCTCGCGGGGCGGGTGCTCCTGCTCGCGGGGCGGGTGCTCCTGCTCGCGGAGAGGGTGCTCGCGGGGCGGGTGCTCGTGCTCGCGGGGCGGGTGCTCGCGGGGCAGGTGCTCGTGGGGCAGATGCTGCTGCTCGTGGGGCAGGTGCTCGCGGGGCAGGTGCTCGTGGGGCAGATGCTCCTGCTCGTGGGGCAGGTGCTCGCGGGGCAGGTGCTCGCGGGGCAGGTGGGCAGGCGCCCTCCTTGAAGGGGGCGGGTCTGGGGTCTCGCCCGGGGCTGCCCTGTGCCCCTAGAACGGCAGCGCCCCTCCGCCCCCTTCCCCCCGTCGTGGGCAGCCGTGACCGCCGGAGGCCGCGTGTCCCTGCGCCCACCCGGAGCTGGCCTAGGAGGGCGGGGGGGGGGGGCTTGTTCTCCGCCTGCGGTTGAAGACGCGGTGCGCTGCGGGGTGGGCGGGACCTCGCCCCTGGGACCTGCGGCCGGCCCGGGCGGCACCGGGGGCAGCGAGTAGCTGGTTTGGGTTCCCCCTCTCAGTTGGGATCAGCCCACACTCTGATTTGCTATTTCCTGAGCCAGGCTGTGGTTTAGAGTGGGAGCTCCTGGGGACATCTAGTCCCTGCCCCTTACCTTGTAACAATTCTTTTGAACAAATAATTGTGCAGCACTAGAACATGTTCTGGTGACCCTGTTTTTTTTTTTTTTTTTCCCAGAGGTTTTAAAGAAAAGCCTGGGGAGCTTGTTTCTTCTTTGACTTCTCCACCTCCTCCTTCCCCCTTTTTCTCTTCCTCCTTCTCCTCCCCTTTCTCTTCTCCTCTTCCTCCGTTTTCTGAGTCTTCTAAGAGTGATGCACCAAGACTAATGAAGGAGACTAATAAATCATCCTCTTTGATCTCCGTGCAAGGCAGAAATCCCAAGAACTATATTTCCCATCTAAATATACATAGGATATTGACTAAACACATTAAAACAGAGTCACTATGTAAGATGAATAATTTAACAAAAAATTGTGGATGTGAATACACATTTAACTCTTCAACTGCAAAGTGAAGATTTTGATTATCTTACTATAATCCTTCAATACAACAGTTTTGGATTTTACGTTTTTTTATTGAAGTAAAGCATCCATATAGAAAAGTGTTCTCGTAATAAGGGTACAGCTTAGTAAAGCTTTTATAAAGTAACCACCCCCTTGAAACCATTTCTCAGACTAAGAAGTAGACATTTTGGGGCGTTTGGGTGGCTCATTTGGTGAAGTGGCTGCCTTTGCCTTGGGTCGCGATCCCAGGGTCCTATGATTGAGCCCCACATTGGGCTCCCTGCTCAGTGGGGAACCTGCTTGTCCCTCTCCCTGCAGCTCCCCCTGCTTGTGCTCTCCATTTCCCTCCCTTCCTCTCTCTCCATCAAATAAATAAAATGTTTAAAAAAAAACATTTTGGGGACCACAGAAGTCCCATTAGGGCCCCTCCCAGTCACTCGCTCCCTCTACCTTAGGGTAACCACTCTTCTGATTTCTAATGCCATAGATTAACTTGTTTTTTAAAAATAAACTTCATGTACACGAAACCATATAGTATGTTTGCTTTTGCGTGTGGTTTCTTGCAGTCAGCATCGTGCTTGTCACATTCATCCATGTGGTGGTGTGTAGCAGCAGTTCATCCTGGTTCTGTAGTACCCCATTGGATGACTGTACCACAGTTTATTCATCTATCGACTGTTGGTAGACATTGTTAGTTTCCACTTTGGGGTTAATATGGACAAAGCTGCTATGAACGTTCTTTTACACATCTTTTGGTGAGAGTGCGTACAGAAGACTGTCAGATGCTGGAGGTGTTGGGACTGGGGTTGGCAAGTGCTAGGACCATTCCCCTTCCTAATTAATAATGTGTAGCTAAAGGAAATGCAGACTATCATGTTTTGTACACTCAGTAGAATGGCTCCCAAGTCAATTCAGTTGCCACCAGCCCATATGGTTCAGGTGCAGGTGGAGACTGCCTTAGGTAGGCATTTCTTTCCTTGCACAGGCAAGGTGCAGTTGTGGGGATGGCCAAGGAAGACCAGAACCATACGGAAATGTCAGTCATCCTCACTCCCAACAGATAGATGTAAAAAATGAATTTCTGTTAGCTGTTAGTCTAAATTCAGAATTCCTTTTTTTTTTTTTTTTTTTTGGTGGAGAATGTGGGCATCGATTTTTTTTTTTTTTTTAAACCAGGGTCATTTTTTTTTTCTTTAAAGTTCTGTTCAGTTTTTATGGAGATGTATGGTAAGAGGGAGATTTTGCAGGTGGAGTTTTTAGATTTGTCTTTTTAAGGGAATGTCCTGTCTTGAAGGGATCATCTCCACCATTTTTGCATTTTTTTTCCCCTAAAGAAACCTAAACGTTTCTTTCTTTGAGCACCCCGGCCTCAGTCTCTCCCCACCTTGAACCCTTGTCGCATTATTTTGTATGTGATCTCGCAACTTCGTTGTCTTAGATTATTAATTTTATCATATGTTCAGTGACATTGTAAGCCAGATGTAGAGATAAGGACCATCTATGTTTTGCTTCTTTGTACCTTGCCCATAGAAAGCACTTGATAAATATTTTTGATCTCTTTGTTGAATCTAGAAATCTTTACTTTGGTGTATTTAACTTATTTCGTGGGCTCTTCATTGGCTGTAGGCTGTGGGGAGTAGTTAAAAAAAACAGTTTTAAAGAGAAGTGCTGTTCCTTTGGGCCTGCTAAGACGGCAGGATACGGTAAGAGAATTGGGAAAGCAGTATCTTCAGCTTTGGTAAAAATTAGGAAAGCTCTTAACAGCGGTGATGAGCTAGAAGTGGAGGGTGGGGATGGCCTAGTGATTAGAAAATTGATTCTTCAGAGGAAAAATACTGGATTTATAGCATTTCTGGACGTACTCCTCCATTAGCTGCTAAAAGTCCTGGTGAGTCAGCCACTACTTTGGGCTCTGACTGTTCGATGTATCCGCATTGACGGGCGCCCTGCCTTGGACAGCTCCCAGGAAGCTTCCCTGAAACGGATGTGGACACTTGAGTTTCCTCACTTGGGGCCTTCCTCTTGGTCAAAGTGCTAGGAAAGCAGGAAGTTCTGACCTACTTGAGAGCCAAGGCAGAGCGTCAGCCGTGGGCTGTGATCTGGTCAGTGGCATGGCAAGTGGCCTCACCCTGTGGGAACTCAGATCAGTTCTGGTGGATGCGCGAGAAAGGAAGAAGGGCCCGGGACAGAGACCACATTGCAAGCTGGAGTTATTGTGGAGATGAAGGACTACAGAAGAAATAACAGCTAAAATTTTTCTTTTTGTCCGTAGTAACGGTTTTTAAAAGCAAGAACATTAAACTTTTTTTATTTTAAATTTATACACTGTAAAATCACTTTTTTGCGTATGTAGTTCTATGCTACGGGCTTTGACAAATACAGAGTTGGGTAGCAGCGCTGTATTAGTTTTCTCTTGCTGCCGTAACACATAACTACACGTTTAAAAGCTTAGAACTATACAAATTAATTATCATACAGTTTCCATAGGTCAGAAGTCCAGCCGATCAGCTGGTTTCTCTGTTTAGAGTCTCATAAGATCAAGACCAAGCTGTTGACAGGGCCCTTTTCTTTTCCAGGGGGAAAATCCATTTCTTTGCTCATTCAGGTTGGTGGCGGCATCCTGACAGTCGCAGGAGTGTGGTCCTGTTTCCTTGCTGGCTGCCAGGCCTGGCTGTTCTCAGTTACTAGAAGCCACGCTCGGGTCCTAGTCACACGGCCCCCTTCCTTCTCTCTTAAAAACCAGTCCCTCTCACGGTTTATGTCTCCCCTGCAACTTCCACTGCCTGTCTCTCTTACTGACCCTTCTGCCTCCCCCTTCAACTCTCAAGGGCTCATCTGATTACAGTGCACCAACCCGGATAATCCGGAATCGCTCCCCATTTTCAGGTCAGCTGATTAGCAACTTTAGTTACATCTGCAAAGTCCCTTTTACCCTGTGACATTCACATATTCACAGAGTCTAGGAATTAGAGTGTGAACATCTTTTGAGGCCACTGAGACCACACACCAGCATACTCAAGATATAAAACAGTTTCGTTTACGCCCCGTGCCCCATGCCGCCCCTTTGGTCGGATCTTCTCCCTTCTCCACCCCTGACAACCGCTTCTTCTTCCTCTCTATAATTTTGCCTTTTCCAGAGTTTCATAAAAATGGAATCACGTATTAAGGATCATTTTGAGCCTGGGTTATTTTACTTAAGAATGCTTTGAGATTTATGTTGTCGCACGTATCAATAGTGTTTTTTTTTTTTTTTTTTTTAAGATTTTTTATTCATTTGAGAGAGAGCTTGAGAAGGGCAGAGGGTGAGGGAGAAGCAGACTCTCCACTGACCTGGGGGCCAGATTCAGGCCTTGATCCCAGGACCTGGCGATCACTACCCAAGCTGAAGGCAGATGCTCAACCGTCCGAGCCACCCAGGTACCCCAATAGTGCAGTTCTTTTTATTCCTTAGTGGTAGTCTATCACACGGACCTAACAGTTTGTTTTTCCATTCACTCATTGAAGGACATTTGGGTTGTTTCCAGTTTGGAGTGATGATGAATAAAGCTGCTATAAACTGCTTTGCATTTAGGTTTTTGTGTGAGGGTAAATTTTTATTTCTCTTGGGTAAATACCAAAGATTATATCAATCACATTTAACTATATGTTTAATTCTAAGAAACTGCCAAGCCGTTTTTCGAAGTGGTTGTACCATTTTGTATTCCTTCCTAAGAGTAGTATTCTGAGCCAAGATTTTATTTTATTTTATTTTTTATTTATTTATTTTTTTCTGAGCCAGGCTTTTAAAGAGTTAATTCAGTCACTTTGTCTAAGTGAGCACTAATAGTAGTGGTCAGTAGTGTGGAGATACACCAGTCCTTCATCCTTCTGTGCCCTAAATTCAGAGATGCTTACATCACTTGAAAATGAATGAGTGGTTTCCAGTAAACATACCCTCTGAAACCCTAGAATAAAAAATAGCTATAATCTCGCACATGCCGCTGAGACCACTCTGTTCAAGGTGAGCACACAGCCCGTATTTCCTAGATGAATGGGGTTGGTAGAGGCAGCAGGGAAAGTCCATCAGAACTGAGTGTGGGTTGACTAGCTGGTTATGGGGCTGTTTTGCAAGTTGCTTAACTTTTCTGGGCCTCAATTTGATCATATTTAAAATGGAGATAAAATTACTTATCTCACAGGGCGATGAGAATGACATGAAATGGTCAAAAGAGCATCTCACACAGAGAAAATGCTCAATAAATGCTAGTATCTCCCATGTTTCCTATCTGCCTTATCATTTTTCTAATTTTCAGAATTAGCTTTGCCCCCCCCCCCTCCAATTACTGCCCTTAACTCTGTCCCCTGAAAGCCCTCTTGCACGCCTGTATCTTCAGCATTTGTTCACTCCCTTCTACTTGGGATAGTCTTGTGAAATTCCTAACTGTTCGTGAAAGCAGAGCTCACGGTCCGTTTATTTATGGACTGTAGCAGCTAATCCTTTTGTTTGCAATGATCACATGAGGAAAGAGAGTGTGTGTGTGTGTGTGTGTGTGTGTGTGTGTGTGTTACGGGTCTTTGCCTCCCTCCCAGTAGTTGCCCAGTTGCTTAGTAAGTGTACCTTGACTGAGGCTTCCTTCTTCCCTTATTACCTGCATAGAACCAGGTCTCCAGACAGGCCAATTTCTGTATTTCCTTAAATAACTCAGGTATCACGGGGGATTTCCTTCTGCCTCCACCTGTGCTTGCCAGGCCCAACTCCCCTCTTTAATGACAATGGTTTCCATTCTTGGCTTTTCTCCCCCAATTAAAATAGGAGACCTCCCCCACCTTTGGGTTCCCGTCGGTCCCTGCCTCAGCTTTCCCACCTGTGTCTACTTATTAAATGAGCAGAAACAGGACTCCCTGCTCCCTGATGGTTTCTCTTGACTGAAGAAAAAAATAGCCCCACTGACAGCTCCAATTTCACCTTACTTCTCTCAGGGTTTTTTGTTTTTTTTTTTATAAGGTCCTCTTTGTGGCTGAGAAGTCTCCTCCCTTAACCCACTTGCTGCACCCCAACCAAGTTTCTTCCAGGAGGCGCCTACTTGTTGTATTTGTGGTTGTCTCTGCCGGTATTGCCGAGAGTGTGGGAGAACCTGGAGTCTTTGATTCCTCCCAGAACTTCCCAGCAGCAGACCTGGGCTGAGCCAGGCGGCCCAGGACCGGCTCCCCGCCTGCACCTCCTTCGCTGCACGGACCTGGACAAGCTGCTAAAGCGTGCTGGGTTTCAGCCTGCTGGCCTGTCAGCCAGGGACCGGATCACTCCCGCCTTGTGGGGTGGTTGGCCCAGGGGTGCCGAGCACCGGGCTCGGCCTGTAGCGGGCGGTCAGGTGCCGTCCCCTTTCCCAGATCTGCTGGCAGTGATCTCTGTGCTCTTGGCAGACCGACTAACCTTGGGAGAGCCCAGACCCTTCACCGGCTCCCTGGTCCCCTCAGGTTGTGGAAGAGAAAAACACTCTTCTGACCCTTGTAAAAGTGGTAAAGAGATCGTGGTGACCGGTGTCCGCACTGTCGCAACAGCGGGGAGAAGGGAGGCTGGACTCCGATACGCGGGGCAGCTTGCAGGCGGTGGGCCCGTAGGTGGACGGACAGTTACCAAGAGGAGACGTCCGGGGCTGGGGGGTTCTTGCGAAACCGACCTCCCAGGATTCTTGGTGCAGGCAGGCCGGATGCTGCCCTGTGCTGTTAGATCTAGGTTCTGAGGTCATCAGGGGCGCGGAGATCCTGAGCACGGTGGTGGGGGGGTCTCTCCAAACTGCCCGAGCTAGATTCCTGCTAACACTGGACTCTGCAAGGACAGACCTGCAAGTGCAAAGTCAGGGCCCAGGTGAGAAGAGGGCCCAGAGGGGCCTGACTGAAGTTGGGTCAGGACGAGAGTCGTCGTCAGTTGGAACCCAGGTGATCCAGTGGGGCATTTGAGACCCTCTGTATGCTGGGCCTGCCTACCTTCCCGACCTCGCCCCCACCCCATGTTCCGTCTGTGCTTCTATTCCCCCAAATGACTCGGCTGCTAAGTCTCTCCCGCCCTACCCCAGCTGCTCACATCCCACGTGCCCGGGATGACTGTCCTCAGAGTGGCTGAAGGACAAGCATCCATGTGCTTTCAGAGTCTCATTCCATAATGCCTTCCCTGAAATTTTTTCTGACCGGCCCCTTTGCCCCTCGACCCCGGCCAGGTTACCTACTGGTGCGCTCCCGGCTGACCTCCCCCAGCACTGGGGTTCATTTGTTTGGGTATATGTGTCCTTTCTTCCAAGTAGACTGAAAAGCCTTTGAGGGCAGGAAATGTGTGCCGCTTACTCACGTTTATTCACAAGGCCCGGAACAGTGCTTGGAACAGAGTAGATGCTTAGTACCAGATATTTTTTGAAAGAAATAGAAGAATGCGGACTGTCCTACGCTGTTAGACGTTAGAGCCTGGAGTTAGTTGCTTGGATTTTTACCTTGACCTCTCTCCAGCTCTGGCAACTTGCTTTTCCTACTTCGGGACATCTTCATGGTTTCGTTGTTACTGTCTCAAATGAAATCGCTTTTTCAGGGATTCTGACATATTCCATGCTCATTGAAAAAAATGCTGAGGCTGTGCAGAAAGGCATGAAAAAGGTGTAAAAAGCACCTTTAATTTTACGAACCAGAAAATACCGTTGTTAACGCTCTTTGTGTATCCCAGCACTTTTCCATTCCGTAAAACACCATACTTTGTTTTAGAACAAAGATACGATTTTCCAGAACTCTGTTTTGAAAGCCACTCTTGCTTAGCGGGATAGTTTAGATATCAGCATTTTCAATGGGTCCGTATAATTCTATTATGTCTCTAATCAAGAACCATTTCCTAGTGTGAGGCATTTGGGTTTTTCTGCTTGTTTTTGTTTCTGTTATAAACAAAGGTGTGATAAACGTTGGTGCACACCTTTCTTCATGCACTTGCCTTGTGTTCTAGGATACACGCTCAGAATTGGGATGGCTGGGTAACAGGATATAGAGGATTTTAAGGCAGCCATAGTTTCTGAGAGAGAGCAATCCAGAGAGGGTAAATTGTCCTCTGAGTTGTACTCTCACTTCTTTGCTTACCAGATGGAATCGCTGCCAGTTCCTCTCCCAAGGCATCCCTTCATACCTGAACTAAATTAACTTCTTACCGAGAGTATGTGCTGTCATGCACTGTTAACCCACAGATCCAGAACACGGCAGTGCCTCCAGACTTTTGATGTAAACCATACGATTTTGTAGGCTGTCTCCTGTCAGTTTCAATATCCTAAAGGATGTTGTTTCTTGGAGGTGATCAAAAGCTAAGTCTCTCTCTCGAGGCAGAGAAAGATAGAGGCCAAGGTTCTAGTGTTAAAGAAAAATAGGGTGGATGCACCCTTTCTTCTTGGTGCTAATGTGGAACCGCCCGTGATATCTTCTGGGCAGTGGTAGGATGAGAAGGGATAAAATAGCCCGATGCAGGACTGGATCCCAGGACCCCGGGATCACGACTGAGCCAAAGACAGGCGCTCAGCCACTGAGCCACCCAGGTGCCCCTGGGGTTTTCTTTTTATTTATTTTTTAAAAGATTTTATTTATTCAATCATGAGAAGCACACAGAGAGAGGCAGAGACACAGGCCGAAGGAGAAGCAGGCTCCATGCAGGGAGCCTGATGTGGGACTTGATCCCAGGACCCCAGGGTCACACCCTGGGCTGAAGGCGGCGCTAAACCGCTGAACCTCTGGGGCTGCCCAGGATTTTCTTTTTATTTTGTGCTTTTTCTACACCTCTATCTTCCTTCAGAGCTTTTTTTTTTTTTTTTTTTTAAGAGACAAAAGGAATGAGAAACATAAAAAGGAAACTACAAAACTTTTTCCTTAAACTATTATGTTGCAGTGGATTCTGTTGTCCCATATATATTTTTCCCCTCAATTAATTCTGTTGGGTTTATTTTCCAATACTCAATTCACATCAAGGATGAGTGTTCATTAACTGAGAAGGTAATAAATATGAATACACCCAGAAACACCTAAAAAAATTGCTGTAAATGTAGTTCGTACCAATCTGAGAAGGGTGGTACTGAGCTCAGAAGACAACTACGTGACCCATCTGCCTGCTTTCCTGACGTTTCCACAAGCCAATGAAAGCCGGGGAGCACGTAGCAGGGAAAAGCTATAATGCAAAAGCTCCTTGAATAGCTTTTCTGGGTGACGCTGCACTGCTGGCCTTGGTTTATTGAAAGGATAAGTGGGATGTGATCATTAAGGGAGAAAGGCTGGAAATCCCGATATGGGTCTACTGTCCCACGTGACTCCATAGCAAAAGCCTCCTTTCTTGTTTGAAGGTCCTTTATGTATGAACATTTCTTTTTCTCCTCACGTGTAGTCAGTAGCACCTAGTACTCTGATTTGAACAAACCAGCTGCAAAAGGAATTTATGAAGCAATGGGGGAAATTTGGGTATCTGACATTAAGCAATTGCTCATATTTTACTTGTGATAATATTATTGAGGCTTTAAAAGAGAACTGACCATATATATATATGTATATAGGTCAGGGATAAAATGATGTGAGATTTCACTTAAATAATCAATTCGGGGTGGGGGGCACCTGGTGGCTCAGCGGTTGAGCATCTGCCTTTGGCTCAGGTTGTGATCCTGGGGTCTCAGGATCTGAGTCCTGCATCCGGCTCCCCATGGAGAGCCTGCTTCTCCCTCTGCCTGTGTCTCTGCCTCTCTCTCTGTCTCTCATGAATAAATAAAATCTTAAAAAAAAAAAAAGGAAAATCCCACTAATTTATGCTTTAACTTCCTAGACTGCAATGTATGGTGGTAAGAGCTGCCAATCAATAATTCTATTTTAGGAGCAACTTATTTAAAGATCTTGGCAATGCAATTCTGGAATGGCACATCTCGCGGCCTCTTCCTTTTCCAGGCCTTCTCACTGAGCAATCTCCCCCATTCCCAGGTTTCGTTTTGCCTCGCAAGGAAATGAAGAGCAGTCTGCTTCAGTTCTTTGAGGATGTTATGTCATAGTTTTTTTTTTTTTCTGAAAAAAAAAAAAAAAAAAACCTCATTCCTCAGGGATCATTGATTTTCATCTGGGACCCCACCCACCCACCATTACATAACAACTCCATCTGACTTCAGAAACTTTGAATAGTGTTGGGGGAAGGGACTTCTCCTCTATTGCGGCTGCCTCCTGCCTCGTGGAGGGGAACAAATTCCATTCTGACTGGGCAGTGTCCAGACCTGTCTGGGTCCTGGTCACTGGTGGGCAGGATCCCGTGCGAAGCAGTCAGTCCCTTCCTGTATCTGACTTTGTGGGGAGCTGACCTGTGCGGGGTCTGGCCTGGGCTGGCTTCCAGAGCTATCCTTCTGTCTCTGCTCTGCATGCTGCTAAGTGGGTCGAGTGAGAGGGGTCCACAGATTCAGGCCCAGGTGGGCTGGTCTCAAGGTCCAGAAGAGGTTGGGTTGCAGGATGGAGGGGTGGTGAGGTGAGGAAAGCAGACAGACCATGAAAGCCAACTCCCTTGTCCAGGTTCGGTACTGGGGTGATGGGTACTGGTGCCCTGCCCAAGTGGTGCCTGGGTACTTGTGGGGCTGACTGTTAGGGGAGGCTTCTGCCTTTTTTTAGGTCCTTTGTGCTAATGGCATCATATAGCATCAAAACCTCCTAACTAATGGTTTATTTATATAATATTTGTGAAAAGTAGACTTTAGGAAGGAAGTGTTTAGCTCTTCAGTAATAATTACTAAACAACACAGCCTACTAATTATGTGTTCAAACAAGTGGGAAAAAGACAACCCAAGTACTATATCCTAGAGTAACAACACTTGCTGGTTCATTTGTTTGTTAAATGTCTCTTAATAAATATGGCTCTTTGATAAAGATTGGCCTGAGGATCTGTTTTAAACTGTATTTTCTGGTCTAGGCCTTTATCGAAAAGAGCTTGTCAAGGGGAAAATGTATAACAAGTTAATACTTATTTAGTTCTATTAAAAAATGAATAGAGGTAATATGTACTTTCATGGAAAACGTGAAATTAAACGAATTCTTTATTACTATGAAAAATTTTTCCTTTTTTAAAGATGAGAGTTTTTGGACTTCATTGTAATACTCTGCTGTCCAGTATGGAAGCCACTGGCCTCATGCAGCTCTTGAGCACTTGTAGGGTGGCTGGTCCAACTTGGGATGTGCAGTAGAGGTAACATTTAGGCTGACTTTTGAAGACTTACTACAAAAAAAAGGGAATATAAATATGTAAATATAAAAAGGGAATATAAATATATAAATGTAAAGTCTCATTTTTGTGTATTCATTACATTTTGAAATGATAGTATTGTGGATATATTGGGCTAAATGACATTAATAAAATGATTTTCCCCTTTTTATTTTTAAAGTGTGGCCAGTAGGAAATTTAAAGTTACACATGTGGCTTGCATTCTTTGCTGGCAGTGCATTTCTGTCGGACAGCCTTGCGCTAACATTCAGATGCCGACATACTGTTTCTGCATTTATTAATTTTAGTTCCACTTTGGTGTATTGAGGGCTCATCGTGTACTAAGCTGAGTAAGTCAAGATCCCTGCCATCCATAACCATAGATATAATCCAAGAAAAGAAGACATGTAAAGAAGAAAAAGGTTAGCATGCTGGGAGTGTCCGAAGAGAAGAGGAAACACAAGGCCTTGCTAGAGTTAAAAAGAGAGCACATCCAGTTGTGTTCAGAGAAGCGTCTGGCAGAGGGACCATGGATCATACCGTGATTCTGGGACAGGATCTTCTTTGCAAGTGTAAAATTTGCTTCCTTAAGTTAGTTTGCAGTTCTGCATAGCTGCCCTAGAGATTTCTGTTTTGGATAGTGTCGGGAAGAGATCTGAGGAGGATTGTGTGCCGCAGCCTGGTGCGTGTCTATGCTGTCACTCCCGGCTCCCCTGCAGGTACAGCGACACCGACTGTTGCCCCCAGAGCTGTGGGAGGTCCTGGCCCTGAGCGGTGGGCAGTGCTGTGCTTGCAGCCGTGACCTTGGGAACCGGCGCCGCCTTTGAGGAATGTCCCGAGGCTGCCGGGCCGCCGGGCCCCCAGCTCCCAGGCAGGCAGCTTGGGTTTGTTTGGTTTTGTTTTTTACTTTCATCGCGATGATCGCAAATCTGCCACTTACCTCCCGCCTGCATTCTGTTGCTACCGCTCGCAGGACGGAGCCTCTGGTCCTGGACGAGGCTCCTGGACGTGCATTTAGCACCGGCGCCTCCCGGGAGGTCCCCCCCCCCCCCCCCCGGCCCTGGCGGAGGGCGCAGCTGTGGGACCCCGCCGGCTCGCAGGTGCCTCTGTCCCCGTGTGTCGGGGAGGTCACCTTGCGGGTGAGGCCGCATGGCTCTTTGGAGAGGAGACGGAGTTGGTCCTCTGCTGGGACATCACCCCCTCCCCCCGCCCCGTGTCCCTTTTTGTCTGGGTTGGCACAGAATTGATATTTCCTCCTTTGTGAGAAATGGCGAAAACGCCTCGATGGTTACATGAAAGCAAACAACACAAAGCCAGCCGCGGCCTGGCCGCCCTGCGTCATCCGTGTTGAGTTTTATATCCTTTTGCCTCTCCTCATTGACACTTCACACTTCAAAAAATATACTTCCAACTTGGACATACAGTCTCCCTTTTCTTTTTCTTTTTACCTAAGCTTACCCCGTAAATGATTTTCCACGTTGTGTAATATCTTCATGGTCATAATTTTTGGGGACATTTAAGTGCCGCTCAGGCCGACAGAGCTCGGTGGGCTGGCCCCTCTGGTGGCGGTGGCGGCGGCGGCGGGTCACGTCTCCGGCTTGCCCTTACTCCGGGCGGTGGCTTAGTGAACGTCCCCATGCACAGAGCTGTTTGCTTTTGTTGAGTTGTTTCTAGAGGTTGCGTTCTCCAGGAGTGGATTTACCGGACCCAATGCTACGAACATTTTACTTGATCTTATTAACTGTTATCCTACCGCTTTCTGTAGAGGCCAGTGCCTGCACCCTCCGGGGATGGGGGTGTCCTATTTGGCAGTGAATTCATTTTTGATGGAAAGTGTACATAACTGAAGCCACGTTTAACATAATGTGTTTCCGACGGTATGGAAGCTCCTGGGAAGACCTGGGCCTTGTAAGTGAGGACTTCAATTTGGGATCTTGCACGTGTCAAAGGCTCCTCAGTGTGCAGCAGTACTGTTGGCCTTGCCTATTTGGAGGGAAGAGGTGATGGAAAACAAAAAGTGGCTTAATTCTGGCAGATTTTCTTCGGCACAAAATTTCCTTCCAGCAGATGTAACTTATTTGGAAAGCAAGTTTGGGATGCTGGAGAGAAGGTGCTTTTCAACTAGGATGTTTAGGACTGTATTTAGAAAAAAATTGCTCAACGTTTTTAAAGTCAAGGATAGCCCCCCCCCTTTTTTTTTTTACCTCCTACTGTCCCCACCCCACCCTCTCCCAAACACAACCCTAGGCCACAATGTATTTGGTATAAATATCAGGTTATAGAGCAGCTCAATTAGAATTACAGACAACCTATGTGTTACTGCTCTTCTCACAGACCTTTATGCACCTTTTTGATAAAGAATAATTTTCTTAGACTGGTGAATTTATTCTCTTGCCCAACTGTTTGCAAACGATTTTAATTCTAACAGAGTAGTGACAGCATATAGCAAAGTTTGCTTTACTTAACAGACACTTATGTAAACTCTCTACTGTGCGTTCATCTGTTTATTTTTCAATTTTTTAAAAAAGATTTTATTTATTTATTTCAGAGAGAGAGAACATGCAAGCATGAGCAGGGAGGAGGGAGAGGGAGAAGCAGGCTCCCCGCTGAGCAGGGGCTGGATCCAGGACCTCCAGGATCATGATCTGAGCCGAAGGCAGATGCTTCATGGACAGGGTCACCCAGGCGTCCTTCGTCCATTTACTTGACTGCTCAGTACTGCCCTAAGAGGTGACTGTTGTAGTACCCCTCTCTGCATTCCACAGGGAGGCATCTAGGGCACAGAGAGTTTACGTCACTTGGTCAAGGTCACACAAGTATAAGTAAGTTGTGGACCTAGGATTCAGACTAAGGCAGCGTGGCCCTAGAGTCCTGGCTTTTAACCATTTGTTGTATCGTCGCATCTACATTTTAGTTCATAACAGGAGGTGAGACTGTCCAGGTGCACAGCATTTTCTAAATTACATTTGCCCTGGGGCACAAGTCCTCTGAGTTATTCCCTGACAAAAGGGGTATTTGCCAGTTAAATGTAAGAAGTGTTGCTCACATTCTCTGACTCTTGGAGACAACTCTACTTCTCTCCTCAACAATCCTGCAGTAAGTAAGCATTCTTCGTTTTGCTCACTTGGTGTTTACCATTAGCAACCCCCTGGGCTGAGACTTAATTTTGGGAACTGAGGTAGAAGGTAGCTATAACCCGGGCTGTACTTGAAAGTGGAGGGTTTTTTTTTTTTTTTTTTTTTGCTTTGTTTTTTTCTCTGTTTCCTGCCCTTGCATTGATAATCAGATTTTGTATGAAAGTCAGAATCAGCTCTGCAATTGCTGTCATTTCCATCTGAGAGGCTGTCTGGGGTGCAGCCCACGGACACAGAACACAATGCCATGCTCTCAGGGTGTGGCACATTTGCTAGGAAACCTTGTAGGTTAGACTTCTGAATGTGTCAGGGCACTCTTAATTTACGTGGACTGTCCACAGAGAAAAGGACTATGATGCCCCCCCCTTTCTTTTTAATAAAGCACATGTTCACTCTTCTCTTTTGTGTCTTAAAAGTGGAGAGATGTATGTCTGCTTCTTGGATTTCTAGGTCCATATGTACATTCAGCCACCTTAGCTGTCTTCTAAAGAATTTCGTCTAGATTTTAAGAGGTGCGTCATGAAGGTAACTTTTCTCATCTTCAAGTAAGGACAGTCCTGTTTCCTTCTTTCCACAACATAACACTTTTTATTCTTTTTTTTTCTCGTCTCACTGCATCAGATAGGACCTCCAGGACGACCTAAAATACAAATAAGATAGCAGGAGTCCTCGATCATATTTTTTTTAAAAGATTTTATTTATTTATTCATAGAGACAGAGAGAGAGAGAGAGAGAGAGAGAGAGAGGCAGAGACACAGGCAGAGGGAGAAGCAGGCTCCATGCAGGGAGCCCGATGCGGGACTCGATCCCGGTTCTCCAGGATCACGCCCCGGGCTGCAGGCGGTGCTAAACCGCTGTGCCACCGGAGCTGCCCCCTTGATCATATTTTTGATCATATTCTTCATTGTAAAGCAGTGTTTGGCATAGATTTTTAGTAGATGTCCATTATGAAGGTAAGAGATTCCATCTATCCCTGTTTTGTTTTTAATCATGAGTAAGTCTGGGATGAATGAATAAATAAAATCTTTTAAGAAAATACAGTTGTTCATGTATTATGAGGAAAAAAATAAGACTCATGTTTTTTTTAATAAAGATTTTATTCATTCATGAGAGACAGAGAGAGGCAGAGACACAGGCAGAGGGAGAAGCAGGCTCCATGCAGAGAACCCAATGCAGGACTTGATCCCAGGACCCCGGGGTCACACCCTGGGCCAAACGAAGGGAGATGCTTAACCACTGAGCCACCCAGGTGTCCCTAACAAAAAAAATTACTTTAATTTGAACTGAAAACTAGCATCATGAAGAAGGGTCCAAGAAATTCTAAATTGAAGACATTAATATAAATGAACCACACTTAAATTTCTATTGATAGTCCTCAGCTCTGAAAGGGAAATGTCTGTAATTTACCTAAATTGTCTTGAAAGGAAAAGAAGTAAGAGAATTTCTTTTTTGGATGTCTGGCATTTTCCTAATAACCAGGCTATAGAGTGATTGAATTATTATTATAACCCCATAGCTATTACTTTCATTTCAAAAGACTGTGGGTTAATTCCAGCTGATGCTTATATTTCAAATGAGTTTTTGTGTAATATATGTAATAAATCCATACTGAGCCATAGGGTCTGAGGATCAAAATTATTTTAGACCAATGAGTACATTTTTCTTAAATATGGTCAGTTGTTCATCCTTGCTTATTACTCTGGAAAATGGAAGGGGGAGGGAAGATTAAAGAAACTATGAAAGTAATCACAATCTGGAAACAACAGATGTTGGTGAGGGTGCAGAGAAAGGGGAACCTCCTCTTACAGTGTTGGTAGGAATGCAAGCTGGCACAGCCATTCTGGAAGACACTATGGGGGTTCCTCAAAAAGTTAAAAATAGAACTATCCTACAACTCAGCAATCGCGCTGCTAGGTATTTATCCAAAGGATATAAAAATACTGATTTGAAGAGGCACATGCACCCCAGTGTTTATAGCAGCTCCATCAAAAATAGCCAAATTATGGAAGAAGCCCAGATGTCCATTGACTGATAAGTGGATACAGAAGATGGGGGTCAGCCCTGGTGGCTCAGCGGTTTAGCGCCGCCTGCAGCCCAGGGCGTGATCCTGGAGACCCTGGATTGAGTCCCACATCAGGCTCTTTGTATGATGCCTGCTTCTCCCTCTGCCTGTGTCTCTGCCTCTCTCTCTCTGTCTCTATGAATAAATAAATAAAATCTTAAAAAAAATGTGTGTATATATGTATGTATACACACACACACAGGAATATTATTCAGCCGTCAAAAAGAATGAAACCTCACCATTTGCAACAACATAGATGGAGCTAGAGTGTATTATGCTAAGCAAAATAAGGCAGTGAGAGAAAGACAAATACCGTATGATCTCACTCATATGTGGAATTTAGGAAATGAAAGGAATGAACATAGGGGAAGGGAGGGAAAAATAAAATAAGATCAAAGCAGAGGGAGGCAAACCATAAGAGACTCAACAATAGGGAACAAATTGAGGGTTGTTGGAGGGGAGGTTGGTGAGGGGATGGGGTAAATGGGTGATGGGCATTAAGAAAGGCATTTGATTAATTAGCAGTAGGTGCAACTTCTAATCACTAAATTCTACTCCTGATATTAATAATACACTATATGTTAACTAACTAGAATTTAAATAAAATCTTGAAAGAAAATAAAGCAAAACAAAAAAAAATCACAAGAGCTCAATGATTTCTTTTTACTTTAATTTTCTTGACTTTTTATTCAAAATATAAATATTACATAAGCACTTTAGGACAATTAAGATACAGGGAGGTAAAAATTGGGAAATAGAATGTCCCATATCCCTCCTTTCCAGAATAACTACTATTAACTGATGGATGTTATATTATTCCAACATCTTTACAAATTTAATTATTAAATATTTAATATATATAAAATAATAGATGTGACACATTCTAATAAAATGAACACGTATGAGGTCACCATCCCCCTAATGGCACTTTGCCAGTGGGTAAAGTTCCTTTGGTCCCAGCTGCTGTCCCCTCATTCTCGAAGAAACCATCTTCCTAAATTTTGCTTTTATCATCCAACTAATATTCCTTATGGTTTTACTGCAGACATTTTTTAGTTTTGCTTAATTTTGCCTAGTATTGAAACAATGAAATACTTATAAAAATACTCTATATATTTCCTGATCTTTTCTCTTAACATTTATGCTTCAAAATCTTAAAATTGCTGTGAGTTCTGAAGATAGAAAATTACAGCCTGTTCAGATCCAGATAAATCTCTGATGTGTCTTCTCTTTTTATGGAGGAAGGACACCAGTCCTGCTGGATTAGGTCCCCACCCTCATGGCTTCATTGGACTTCATTTACCTCTTTAAAGGCTCTGTGTCCAAATACAGTCAGTTGTATTGGAGACTAGGGCTTCAACATAGGAATTTTGTAGGGACGTGAATTAGTCTGTAACAGTTTGTATCAGGGTCCTACTGTACACCGCAGGGAGTTCAGGGATGACAAAACTCACACCTTTTCCCTTGAGGTTATAGCCTGTGGTGGATTTCCTGGCTTTTTACTGTTAACAAGGCTAAGATTCCCTAGAAGAGAGCTCTTGGGGAGCCCTCCCGGAGAGTAACTTTGTGAGCATGGAGAGCGGAGCCTTCAAACCAGGGAGTAGAGGGGCCAAGCGAGAGGCATGTCAGCTTTCCCCTGTAGTGGTGGTGGTGGTGGTGGTGGGGCACTCCTGGGCTTTATTTATTTTATTTTATTTTTTTTTAAGATTTTTATTTATTTATTCATAGACACACACACACACACACACACACACACACACACACACACACACACACAGAGACACAGGCAGAGGGAGAAGCAGGCTCCACTCAGGGAGGCCGACGTGGGACTTGATCCCGGGTCTCTAGGATCACGCCTTGGGCTTAAGGTGGTGCTAAACCGCTGAGCCACCTGGGCTGCCCTATTTATTCATTTTTGTATATTTTTTTATTGGAGTTCGATTTGCCAACATATAGCATAACACCCAGTGCTCATCCCGTCAAGTGCCCCCCTTATTTCTGGGCTTTAAATCCTGAGTATTAGAAGTGGCTTCCCTGAAAGCCAGCTGTTGCTGTCACAGTAGGGTAGATGGCTGCATAAAAAGAATTCTACAGCAGTTGGATCATTTTTATAGACATCCCCCCTTTAGGAATATCACAGTGCTGACATCTCTCCTATTTTAGTCAAAGAGGGAAGAGAGTTCCAGACAAATGTTTTCGTAAGGGATTGAGAGTGCCCTGAAAGAGAGAGCTGGGAGGTGATTCTCTTAGCATCATTTTCCTCTTGTTTTGTTGGAACTGTTGGAGACTCCAGGTGCTTGTACAGAGCCACGAGAAAAGACCGTAGGAACCTAAGAAGCTAACAATTAACAACTGTTTGTGACTGAGTTACTGATAATTGTCACCCTGTGGAAAGCTAGCCTATTCCAGAATCGTGATGGGAATGTTTTTACCATAGCATAGGAGCAGTTTTCAATTTTTTTTTTTTTTAATCAGGACACCATGATGTATTCTTCCAAGAAATCCAAGATAAACCCTTGACATTATAACTCTGAATCAATGGACTTATGAAACAATACATTTATTTATTTATTAAAAGATTGTATTTATTTATTCATGAGAGACAGAGAGAGAGGCAGAGACACAGGCAGAAGAAGAAGCAGGCTCCATGCAGGGAGCCCGACGTGGGACTCGATCCCATGCGCTGCTATTTTCTATTCTACTCCATTGCATTTTATTTTTTTAGATGCTAGTTATGGTCTAATAAATGTAATTTGTGAACTGGCACACAGTAGACTAGTGTTTCTCTAGTAGGGTTTTTTGGGGGGAGTTCATTCAAAAAGTGAATTGCCTGTGATGAATTCAGGGAGAGCTAGAGACATCAAAATCTCACTCTTTACCGTTCTTATGTGCTGATCAGCTTGAAGCACCTCCCGAAAGATATTATAAGAGTATGTGATGTTTATTTGTGCAACAGGTATTTTTTGAGCCCAAGCTTTAGGCCAGATACTGTGAGAGGCACTAGTGAATAAATTTTCTAGCCTGGTTCCATGTACGTTAAAAGTATACAGAACATGGGGCGCCTGGGTGGCTCAGGTAAGCATCTGCCTTTGGCTCAGGGCGTGATCCCAGAGTCCTGGAATTCGAGCCCCACATCTGGCTCCCTGCTCAGTGGAGAGTCTGCTTTTCTCTCTGTCCCTCCTTCCCACCCCTCCCTGCTCATGCTCTCTCTCTCTTTCTCAGGTAAGTAAATAAATAAGATCTCAAAAAAAGTTTATAGAACACAATTTATAGAACACAATTTATAATTGGTATTTTTAATTTTACCCTTATTTAGTCCAAAAGAGTCTGCTTGGCACTCTGCTTCCTCCCCCCCAAGCGACTGCTGGTGTGAATGTTTAACTTTGGCATCTCTGAAATCCCAGGCCTAGGCTCTCCGTCCTGTGTGCTCCAGGGGAGGCACGGAGTAGTGGGAAGAGCCTGTGGTTTGGGTCTGTAGAGATAACTAGGGCCCTGGTTTTACTTCTCCCTGAGGCTATGATCTCAGGCAAGGCAACCAATTTAACCTGCCTTCAATGAAATGGAGATGCTCAGCACTGGCTGGTGGAGTGGGAGTGAAGATGGAATGGGATGTTATGTGCGAAAGCAGTCCACACTGTACCTGTCCTCCAGCACCGTCTGCATGGAGACTGTTGTGTGAAGTCCTGCCTCCCTCCTAGACCTCTCTTCCTGCCACATGTCCTTAAGTCCACATGCAAGTGGAGACCTTCAGGCATCTGGGGGGGGAGAGTCCTAGCCTGAACATTTCTTTCCAGTCGGAAAAAGCCAGATGTGCCAATTCCCCTGCAGTGGAATAGCAGACCCACCTTGAATATTTCTCTTTCTGCAGTGACTGCAGCGAGTGTTAAGATCACCATTAATCCTTTATTAGATATACAAGGACACAGGACCCTCAAATGCATATTTTATGGCACAGTTCTCCTTCCATCTGTGGTAGGCAGAAAGATGCCCACTTCCTAATCCCTGGAATCTGAATATGTTATATGACAAAAGGGAGTTAAGGTTGCTAATCAGTTGATCTTTTTTTTTTTTAAAAGATTTTATTTATTTATTCATGAGAGAGAGAGAGAGAGAGAGGCAGAGAGACACAGGCAGAGGGAGAAGCAGGCTCCATGTAGGGAGCCAATGTGGGACTCGATCCCAGGACTCCTCCAGGATCACACCCTGAGCCAAAGGCAGACGCTCAACTGCTGAGCCACCCAGGCATCCCAATCAGTTGATCTTAAAATAAGATTATCCTGGATTATCCCCCTGGGCCCAGTGCAATCACAAGGGTCCTTAAATGGGGAAGGAGGAAGCAGAAGAGTCAGAACCAGACCTGAGAAAGACTCAACCAGACTTGGCTTGTCAACTGCTGCTTGGAGGGTGGAAGGAGGACCTGAACTAGGGAATGTGGGTGGCCTCTAAAAGCTGGCAAAGGCAAGAAAACGGATCCCCTCTACCCCAGACTCCAGGAAAGAAATGCAGTGCTGCTAGCACCTTGATGTTAGCTCAGTGAGACCCCCTGGAGGCTTCTGACCCACAGATATGTAAGATAATAAAACGGTGTGTTAATTTGTTATAGCAGCAATACGTAACTAATACCTCATCCCACTATTATTTAATTTTTTTTTCTCTGTCCCATTTTTATGGTTTTACAGCAGAATGCCCAACATGGAACATAATTGCAAGCATCTGGATATTATTTAATTTTTTACAAAGAAAAAACACATGTATTTGCTGGAAATGAATATAGGATGAGAGAAACAGTAATGTTTGAAAGGCCCATTTTCACATTAACAACCTGATATCCAAAATCCGGATGAAAATTTTATATGAAATGGAGACATTATGTATACAGTCCTTGCTTCGAAAATAAAAGAAGTGAATTAGGTGCTTGCTTTGCGGAATATCAATTAAATAGCTTTTTTTTTTTTTTTTCGGAATTCAGAATGGTTGACCTATATAATTCTTTTGGCAGAAAAGACTTTTTAATCTTTTAAAAAAAGATTTATTAACAAAGCGCTTACAGTTTTATTTATGGTTCAAGACTAGTTGCTGGTTTTGTTGTTAAAAATCTGTGGCAGTTTCAGCTTTTGGCTAATCAAAAATGGAAATCAGATGAAGTAAATTAAAGGGATTATTTCATTCTCTTGAATGAGAACATCCTAGACATGTTTGCAGTTTGCACAAAAAGAATGAATAATTAGGGGCCCCTGGGTGGCTCAGTCAGTTAAGCATTTGGCTCAGGTCATGATCTCGGGGTCCTGGGATCGAGCCCCACATTGGGCTCCCTGCTTAGTGGGGAGCCTGCTTCTCCCTCTGCCTCTCCCCCGGCTTATGTTCTCTTTCTGTCAAATAAATAAATAAAATATTTTTAAAAAGAATGGATAATTAAAACCTCTCAGTTACCCTTAGGCTCCCTAAAAAGGGAGTGCACCAGATTTCTTCCACCATGTAACAGGGACTTCTTCCTCCTGAATTCTGTGGGATTGGGTCTCCCCTTCGCCCCTGTACCCGTGGCTGATGTAGGGTGGTCCTGCGGCGTTGAGACAGAAGGACTTCGGGTCTTGTGGGAAACAAGCGGGAGCACAGTGGCTTCATCCTGCCCTACTTGAGGCTCGGCTCAAACCAGTGCAGAAACAGTAAGGTTGGTCGCTGCCCCAGAATCTGGCTGCTTGGTCAGCTTTATTGAGCCATTCCCCGCTCTTCGCGTACCTCATTTGAGTGTTCCTTGGAAAGCTACTCTGCTGATTTTGTGATTTTTTTTTTCCCCATTTGCCTTCTCTGCTGCTCCACTTTCAGTATTCCCCAAAGATGTCTTTTTATTTTGACAATCCTTTGTACTCCTCAGACCTCAAAGGAGATGGTTTTCCTGATAATTTGTCTCCTCATTCTTAAGCCCACATCGCCATGGACACCGTGTGTCTGATAACCTGCTCAGTCTTGCAGTTTTCTGTTCAAAGCTTACCGTGCAGTGATCTGGTGATGTGGGCAGTGCCCTTATCTGTGAACGTGTCCTGCTAAGCGTAAGAAAGGCCTCTGATCTGTTTTAAGAACCTTGGAAATCAAAACTTGAAACGTCCCTCATCCTTTTCTCACATGAGCAAAGGCGGAAACTGATAGAGGGCCCCTCCTGTCTGCCCGGAGAATCCTGAGCGCGGCTCCTCTGCATCACAGGGCTGGCCCACCAGGCCGCCTTGCAGACTTCCTGTCTCCTTACTGACAGTTACTTGAATTAGGAAATGAGGTTTGTGTCTAGTCCCTTCTATGGCAGCATCAGTCAGGGAACTGGTACTTTTGCTTTCTGATTACAAACTGCCTTTGAGAAAGGGTTTAACAGCTATTAGTTGGGGCTTTGCCAGTAGATACTAGGGACACATTGGTGCCACAGTGGGCCCCACCCTTACAGTGACCAGGGGAGGAAGAGGTCACTTTAGAGGCTGTTATGGTGCATCATGGGGGGTAAGGACAGGTGTGGGACCCCGGGAGGGCACCTGGCCTAGAATGGGGCGGATGGGGCGGGGCAGCTGGGTTGGAGGAAGCTTCACAGAGGGGTGAAATACCCCATGAAATCCCTTACCGGTCTCTGGTAGGAACAGCGTATCTTTATATCCTTATAGCACATAGTGAACGCATTGCCCTGTCATGGTGGAAATCAAGTGATGGTAGCAGAGGTGGGATTGACCGGAAAGGGACGTAGTGCAGATGTCCCTTATCCTGCTTTAGGGGACTGTTCCACAAGGGTGCATGATTGTCAAAACCATCTAGAGAGTCGCTTCAGATTGCATGTATTCTATGCAAGTTAAAAATAAGATTTATTGTGAGAAAACTCTCTTTGTACTAATAAATGCAAAGATCTTCAAGATACTATCAGTGAAAAAAGCAAAGTGCAGACAGATACGTATCATGTGGCACCTTTTATGACATGAAGGGAGAAAACTAAGAATGTCTGCTTCTGTACATGTACAGAACGCTGGGAAGACAGGTGAGGAACCCGTAGCGGTGGTTGCCCTGTGAATTGGGGAGGAATGGAATGGAGGGCAGGGGTGTTATCGGGATTTCTCACTGTATACCCTTTTATGTTTTTTGGTGTTTGAACCATATAAACATATTTATTATTCAAAAATTAAATAAGGGGTGCCTGGGTGGCTCAGTGGTTGAGCATCTGCCTTTGGCTTGGGGCCTGATCCTGGAGTCCTGGGATCGAGTCCTGCATCGGGCTCCCTGCATGGAGCCTGCTTCACCCTCGGCCTGTGTCTCTGCCTCTCTGTGTCTCTCATGAATAAATAAATATAATCTTTAAAAAAATGAAATAAAAAGGAAACAGTTTGAAACAGCACTAAGGTTTTAGGCTAAGACATACACAATTTCATTATTCTTTATAGCAGATGATCAGTTAAATGTCTTTTTTTTTCTGTTTGTTTGTTTTGTTTGTTTGGAGAGAGAATGAGCCTGAGTGGGCAGGGGGTGGGGGTGGTGGCAGAGGGAGAAGAAGGGAGAGGCGGGCTCCACACTCCGCACAGAGCCTGACCAGAGCCTGACTGGGGGCTCATCCCATGACCCTGAGATCATGACCTGAGTGGAAATCAAGAGTCTGATGCCTAACCGACTGAGCCAGCCAGGGGCCCCATCAGTTAAATGTATGTATGTATTTATTTATGGGAAAACAGAGAGAGAGGCAGAGACCTAGGCAGAGGGAGAAACGGGCTCGCTGGGAGGAGCGACTCTATCCCAGGACCCCGGGGTCACAACCTGAGCCAATGGCAGGTGCTCAGCCACTGAGCCACCCGGGCGTCCCACTTACCAGGTCTTTCTGAAAGTCAGGCTTGTGCATTGACAGAAATCCTGGCCCCTTTCCCCTCATTTCAGTGCCTCCTATCGATATGCAGAGCCTGGACAACGCCTTTTGGGGTTGGTAGAGCCGCGGAAGCACTGCTTGCTTCCTGGATGTCTCCTCCTCCTCCTCAGTGTTTTCCATTCCTTGGAGTCCCTGCTTCTCCTCTGACTGGTCTTGCGAGGGTCAAGGCTGGGGTAGCCGCAGGACATCTTTGATAAGTACCTTGCAGCCCCTTCCCTTCACATTTCTTAGCTTCCCATTATAGTTCTTACCTTTCTTTTCTTTTTTTTTAAGTTTAAAGATTTGTATTTATTTATTCATGAAAGACAGAGAGAGACAGAGAGGCAGAGACACAGGCAGAGGGAGAAGCAGGCTCCATGCAGGGAGCCCGACGCGGGACTCGATCCCAGGTCTCCAGGATCATGCCCTGGGCCAAAGGCGCTGCTAAATCGCTGAGCCACCCAGGGATCCCCTATTTCTTACCTTTTAAATTTTTTTTTTGAACATTTTTATTTATTTATGACAGTCACAGAGAGAGAGAGAGGCAGGGACATAGGCAGAGGGAGAAGCAGGCTCCATGCAACGAGAGCCCGACGTGGGATTCGATCCCGGGTCTCCAGGATCGCGCCCTGGGCCAAAGGCAGGCGCCAAACCGCTGAGCCACCCAGGGATACCTATTTCTTACCTTTTAAATGAATATGCTCCTAGTTTTTTTTTTTTTTTTTTTTTTTTTTACAGGAGTCTGGGGAGAATGAAAATGGTTTTGGAGTGCTTGTGTCTTCTGGCAAAGGGCCTTACGAAAGGAGCATCTCCCATTGCTTCCGTGTATTGTCGCTTGCACGGTTTGAATCTCTCCCCCACAACACACACAAGATGTATTTTGTATTGTATTCGTAGTTTAAATTCAAATGTCTTGTCAAAAGAACCTAAGTAAGAATAATTCTTGGCCCCTGCTGAGTTTAGCCCCATCCCATGCCTTACTCTTGGGCCGTCTGCTTATGCCGTTGTCCCCCACAGCTCAGTGCTCCTGGGCCGGTGTGGCTCCGTGGAGCACTGTGTTGGGAACTCAGGCCGTATCCGAGCCGTCCTTGGGCTGTGTGGGTGAGCGTGCTGTGCTCACTCCGTGATACCTGCCGTGCGCCGTGGGAAAGTAGTGGCACATAGTTCTAGATACCTGCCCAACTTGCCTTAGATACACCTACTCTACATTTCCTTGTATCTCATGCAGTGCCTAGTGCTTCTACACTAAGTATATGCTCAATAAATATTTGCTCATGTTGCCTTTTTCTTTTCTTCTTCTTTTTTTTTTTTTAGTTCTTCTGGAAACATAATTGTTCAAATAAACAAGTCTACCCACAAGAGCATGGTTACTGGTACTGCAGCTCATTTTTGCAGAGCTTATTTATTTATTTATTAGAGAGAGCAAGAGAGTACGGTAGGGAGGGGCGGGGGGAGAGGAAGAGGGAGAGAATCTTTTAATAAATTTTTATTGGTGTTCAATTTACCAACATATAGAATAACACCCAGTGCTCATCCCATCAAGTGCCCCCCTCAGTGCCCGTCACCCATTCACCCCCACCCCGCCCTCCTCCCCTTCCACCCCCCTAGTTCCTTTCCCAGAGTTAGGAGTCTTTATGTTCTGTCTCCCTTTCTGATATTTCCCACACATTTCTTCTCCCTTCCCTTCTATTCCATTACACTATTATTTATATTCCCCAAATGAATGAGAACATATAATGTTTGTCCTTCTCCGATTGACTTACTCCACTCAGCGTAATACTCTCCAGTTCCATCCACGTTGAAGCAAAGGGTGGGTATTTGTCATTTCTAATGGCTGAGGAATATTCCATTGTATACATAAACCACAGCTTCTTTATCCATCATCTTTCGATGGACACCGAGGCTCCTTCCACAGTTTGGCTATTGTAAGGGAGAGAATCTTAAACAGGCTCCGTGATCTGCACAGAGACCAACACGGGGCTTGATCTCACCACCCTGGGATCATGCATGACCAGAGCCAAAATCAAGAGTCGGATGCTTAGCTGAGTGAGCCACCAGGCGTCCTAATTTTGGGTAGCACGGTACAGCACACGGAGGCTTAATTTCTGTGCTGTTCTCTGTCCTTAAAAGAACCTGAGGTCCTTGGCTTCATAGTTCAGCTTGTGCGGTAGATGTCAGAGCTCTCTGATGGCTCCTCAGCAGATGAGGACGCATCTTTATTACGTCCGTAGCAGCCCTGATGAGCACATTGGTGTATTTCCAAGGCCCATTATACAAAGGTGGCTTGCTGTTGAAAGCAATAGTTTTAATGGCTAAATATTGATCAGATGCCACGTATATCCAGGCGGTGTTCCAACTATTTACATACATTAGCTCATTTAATTCTCACCAACCCTATGCGGTGGTTCCTATTATTATCTTCATAGCTCAAGCTCGAGAAGTTAAGTAGCTTCCCAAGGTCACACGGCTGCTGAGCGGTGAAGCCAGGTTTTCAGCTTTTGGCAGTCTGACCTTACCCTGTCTAATCAGTGAGGTTCACGGACACTTGAGTGAAAAGCAGAGACTTGCACGTGGTTGGGCAGTTCCTTCTCTGGGCCCTGGCTTCTCCAAATGAAGGGTTGGGCAGGATGGTTAAGACCCCTTGGAGCCCTAGCTTACTTGACTCTAAGTTACATACTGAAGGGATCTTTGAACGACTCTCGCACCCACTATGAAATTTGGCTAATGATCCGTGCAGGTGCCGGAGGTACACAGATTGAAGCAAAGACTTGAACATTCGCTCCGCACACGCCAGAATTATAGCCTGTCAAGGAGGAAAAACTTATTTTCCCAAACAATTAGAGGACATTAGTAATTATGTCTAATTACATATTGAACGGTTTTCCTGTTGTGTCAACCCATTGTCTTAATTGTGCTTAAGAGCAGCAGGCTATTATTTTGAGGTCTGTGAGGCTTAAAATTGCTTTCTGTGCTCGGCGTTGGGGGCGCAGAAGAGTGAAGAGCACGGGCTCTGGACTCAGCCTTGGTGCAGATCCGGGATCTGCTGCTTACTGGAAATCCTTGGCCCCTTCCTTAATTTCTCCAGACGTTTGGTTTCCTCACATTGGAAATAATAATGGCATCAACCTCATGAAGGGCATTGTGAAGGTCGCAGGGCATGTACATGAGACGTGTAGTACACTACATGCATCTGGCATGTAAACTTTTCAGAGGCTGGCTGTCATAGTGTCTATCGCTGATTGATCAGATGTCAATGATGGGCATCGCTGGACACATTCCAGGCTTGAGCGCTGGTGGGTAGCCCCATCTGGGGTGGATCTGGGCTCTACCTGGGTGAATTGCTGCTGTTCTATACTAGGTCTGACATTTCAGCTTTTTTTTTTTTTTTTTTTTGGTTTATATGGTTTCCGTTTAATGTCCACGATCTCATCTTCTAAGGCGAGGTAAAAAGGTAGATTGGAGCTCAGAAATACGGTCGACCATTGAAGACGTCATAACTGTGAATCCTCTGAAGAGGACCCTGGGGAGTAAGAGCTAATCCTAGTATTCAGTTGGAAAGTTCTCTTGGTTGTTGGTAATCTTAGGCAGCACACAAACATGGCCTTAGGTAACACTGAATTACAGAGTGACAAGTTCTTTCCTTTTTATTCCCTTCTCAGTCACAGAGAAAGCCTCCTTTTGGTGCCAGTCTTTACTATTTTGGAATTTCCCTTTTAACAAAAGCAAAGGACGGGTCCTAGGTTTAGATCCCTTGGCGGGCAGTGGTATCTATAGCTAGAATTCATGAATACTGCTTCGTTTTCATTGGATTTCTTTTTAGTACCTTCCCTTATAGCGTGTGATGCTAATTTTTCATTTAACACAGTGACATGGAAGTTTCACTGAAAGTATTTAAGGAAAAATGAATTGACTTAAAGAAAGATGCTAAAGCAGAAGTCTGTGAACGGAATGGGGCTGTGGGAAAAATTGTGCTGGTGGCACAGGAATCTCTGAGGTGGGACACAGTGGGGGAGGGAGGGAAGGGAACGGAGGCTTTTCCCAAGGGAAGGCCAGTGTTCCGAAGGAAGAGAATGAGAGGGCTCAGAAGGAGCTGAGGACGCGGCCCCGCGGGAGGAGGGCGCTGCGTGGTGCTGCTCCCGGGCAGCCTTGGGGTCTTGGCTGCCACCAGGTAGCAAAAGGAACCAGCGGAAGGAAGCACGGACCTTATTCTACTTTTTCCCTGGAGAAGCCTGGTTGTATAGTTGAAGTGGAAAAAAGGTAGATGGGAGGTTTCTTTGCTTTTTATTTTTATATTTTTAAGAGATCTTATTTGTTTGTTTGTTTGTTTATTTATTTATTTGATTGATTGATTCAGAGAGAGAGCCCCCACAAGCAGAGGCAGAGGGAGAAGCAGCCTCCCTCCCGAGCAGGGAACCTGATGTGGGGCCCAATCCCGGGGTCACCAGCTGAACTGAAGGCAGACACTTAACCAATTGAGCCACTCAGGCGCCCAGGTTTTTGTTTTGCACAGTAGCAGGAGTGTGCACGTGCTGTTAGCCTAGGAGAGGAGAGCAACTGGGAGGGCAGGGGAGGGGACCAAGGTCAAGGTACAGCCGGGAGAGCACAAAGAGGAAGGAGCCAGGTCGGGGAGACAGCAGGATGGCACCTCTTCTCCCATCACTAGTCAGTTCTGCAAGTAAATTTTATCTAATTCTTGATGTTTAAATAATTCAGCAGAAACGGAGAGAGGAGAGCAAGTCCTAGTGCCTAGAGGGAAGCAAATGGCTGTGAGGGTGGAGACCAAGCGCATCAGAGCAAACCCTGACTCATTGATCTTTTGGGAGGCCTGGGGAGGGATGCTCGGGGAGGGATGCTCGGGGAGGGGATGCTCAGGGAGGGATGCTCGGGGAGGGATGCTCAGGGAGGGATGCTCTGGGAAGGATGCTCCGGGAGGGGGTGCTCAGAGAGGGATGCTCAGGGAGGGATGCTCAGGGAGGATGCTCCGGGAAGGATGCTCGGGGAGGGGATGCTCAGGGAGGGATGCTCGGGGAGGGATGCTCTGGGAAGGATGCTCCGGGAGGGGGTGCTCAGAGAGGGATGCTCAGGGAGGGATGCTCCGGGAAGGATGCTCCGGGAGGGGGTGCCTGGGGAGGGATTCCCGGGTAGGGGTTGCCCAGGGAGGGGGTGCCGGGGGAGGGATGCTCGGAGAGGGATGCTCAGGGAGGGATGCTCGGGGAAGGATGCTCCGGGAGGGATGCTCCGGGAGGGATGCCCGGGGAGGGATGCCCGGGGAGGGGTTGCCCAGGGAGGGGGTGCCCGGGAAGGGGTGCCCGGGGAGGGGGTGCCCGGGGAGGGGTTGCCTGGGGAGGGGTTGCCCGGGGAGGGGTGCCCGGGGAGGGGATGACCGGGATGGGATGCCCTGGAGGAGGTGCCCGGGGAGGGGGTACCCGGGGAGGGGGTACCCAGGGAGGGGGTGCCTGGGAGGGGTGCTCAGAACGGACATGCCTTCCCGCAGGGAGGGGGCTCTCAGTGTGCTACGCTGGAAATGGAGAAGGACAAGGAAGGGAGCCGTGGCTTTTTAGGCCCATGGGAGGGGGATGAGAGGAAAGCCACGGGTTGTAGGGCGTCTGGTGCTGTCTATGAGGCTGCTTTAATTAAGGAAGCGTAGTAGGGAGAGCTGTTCCCTGAAGAGGGCCTCATCGGCCTTCAGGGGCCGTGGGAGTCCACCGTGTCATCGTGTCACCGGGCCTGCCCGCTCCTCGGGGGAAAGCCGGAGAAGGCCAGCCTGCTGTTGCTTCACCCAAGGCCCGGGCCGTGTGCCGTGAAGCCCTTGGGCTTAGGACCCAGGAGGCGCTCAGACGCCCCGTGGAACCGTGGGCCTGGCGTGGGCCTGGCGTGGGCCTGGCGTGGGCCTGGCGTGGGCCCAGCTCGCTCCCAGCCGACGGCCCCGCAGGCTTTGCCCGTGATGTGCTGTGACTGCTGGGCCCAGCTGAGGCAGCTCGTGGGGCATGTGGACCACAGTGGCCCCCGGGACGGGGTCATCTCCTGGGGGGGGGGGGGCGGGGGCGGGGGCAGGGGGAGGAAAGGCACTTTCTGTGTGGCCCGAAGCCAGAGCGTCCTGAGCCCGCGTCCTGGCCTGTGGCGGCGGGAGGAAGGTGAGGAGTGGAGAGGCGGAGCCGGCTCTGTGGGGCAGGCGGCCCCGAAGGGGCAGGTGAGGAGGCCGGTGGGCGGCAGCCCCCGCTGTGCCGCGAGGCCAGGTGTGCGCCGAGCCCGAGCCCGGCAGCCTCTCTTAGGGTAGCAGCGATTCCCGGTCCTCAGGTTCCTCTGCTCATGAGCCTCGTGCTCTCCAGGCGGAGCCTTGGGCCGGTCTCCGTCTCCGATCGCGCCGACCCACTTAGTTGCTGTTGCTTCCATTTACATCGAAAGTTTTGGCTGGTCCGGCTTTTCTTTCCTTTCAGTAGTGTCCACAGTCCCAGATACGGAATGGGTCTGGAAAAGCGTTCTCGTGTTTACCAGGCTGAAGCTTGGACCTTGTAAGGCAGCGCAGATGATAGCTTGTGGAATCACTAAGCATATGCATATTCCAGAGAAATGCTTTGGAGAGAGCGGGGGTAGGTAAGTCCTGGCTCCTTCCCTCCAGAGAGTTGCCACTCAGCTGGGGAGAAGACATACATTCTCACAAACAGAAAATAACCATAAAGAAAAAAAAAAGAATCAGTGGGTAGGATTTGAAATGGCCTTTGAAGAAAGAAGGGTTAAGAGGAGGCGTTTGTGGTTTGGCAAACAATTATTGGGGAGACCGGAGCTCCCCAGGGTCCCGCAAGATCCCACTGTGTGGACATTCCTTACCTCATCTTTATCTTCACCTGCCAGGCTGAGGGTGGAAGCCTTTTCTTCTATCCTTGGGGGGATAGCAGCTGTCTTGTCTTGTCTTGTCTTGTCTTATCTTATCTTATCTTATCTTATCTTATCTTATTTTATTTTATTTTTCAATTTATTTTAAAAATACTGTGAATCTGCTGTAATTAATCACCCTCCCAAGATTCTTTTCCTCCAAACAAAACAAAGCTAGGTCTATCAGTCCAGCTTCTTCTTTCTAACCCCTCAGTCATCTTAAAGAACCACCCTGGCCTTAGCAGAAGAGAACAGGCATTAAGGATTTGGGTCCTTGTTGGGGTGCTTGGGTGGCTCAGTGGGTTTGAGCGTCCGACTCTTGATTTTGGCTCAGGCTGGCGTGTTGGGGTTGTGGGATCTAGTCCTGCACTGGGCTCCGTGCTCAGTGAGGATCTGCTTAAATCTCTCTCCCTCTCCCTCTGCCCCTCCCCTGGCACTCTTTCTTTCTCTCTTGCTCTCACTCTCACTCTCTTTCAAATAAATAAGTAAATCTTAAAAAAAAAATTGGGGGGGCCCTTATTTTATCCCACACTTACTCACCAGGTAACCCTGGGCAAGTCATGTAGTCATCCTTAGTAAAATGGGTGTCCTAACATTATCTGCTCCGTGGGGGTTGTCTGAGGATTCAGCAAGGTAATTTTTGCAGTGCACTTCCCATTGTTCCTGGTTCTGGCAGCTATTAGTGTTCTCTTTTCCTACCATTCCCCACATTACACTTAGAATTGGTCATGACTGTCTAGGGAGGTGCTGATGATTAGCGCTGCTAACATTCTGAAGGCTGCTTAAAATAGAAAAGAGTTACTTTGCCTGAGACTTTGAATTTTTTAGGTTGACACGTTTTTTTTTTTTTATTAGACAGTCCTCTTACAGAATAATAAGATGGAATGAATCTGTGAAGTTATCTACATAATGAGGCCAATGTGGCATAAAAGCAATGAAGTCCCTGAAAATACCAGCCAAATTTCTAGTGTCAGTTTAACTGTAGCATTTATAGAGCTTTAACGGACCAAGGAGTGAAAAGCTACCTTTTTTTGCTGTTTCTTTGCCTCCTCTATCGGGCTGTGGACTCTTGGTGCGTAGGGACCATGTCCTTCTTACTCTTGCTAGATCTCTTCCAAGATCTAGCAGGTTGTCTGACACAAGGGACCACCAATAATTCTCTGGTAAAGAAATGAAAGTTTTTTTGCCTAGATAATTTTGAAAATAGTGGAGAAACTGAGCTGAAGGAGTAGTTTCGGGAGTGGGTGTTATCAACCCATGGTCACTCCAGCCGTTGTGAAGTTCATTCTGTGCAGTTGGGGCCTCTTTTGATTTCATACATGGTGTAGTTCATGGACATTGAGGTGAAACAGATCTGGGCTCGACTGCGGATCTGTCACCTACCGGTGGAGTGATGTTGGGAATCTGTTGTCCCTGTCATGGGAGTTTTGGCATCATTTCCACCAGATTGTTGTAGGGATAAAATACGTTGGCATGAGCTACTCGGTACCTCGGGCTCTCTGTTTGCCTTGATTTCTGGACCACTCAGATGACTCCACAGTTGGGATACTTGACCTTGGAGGTCAGAGAAGGAGAGGCAATCTCTCAAGAGTGTTTTGAGAATAAAGATAAATAGGTCTTTCTGGCTTGGTCAGTCTTGTCGGGTTGACTTAAGTAAGCAGCATGTGACCTGTGCCTCTGGCACGGGGATCAGCGTAGCAGACTCACCGACATTTGTAGGGGCTCATCGTGCGCTTCTTGGTCATCTCTGTTTGTAGCATGGGCCCACCTCCCGACTCTACCTCAGATCCACCGTCTTCTTTCCGTCTGCATTTCCCGCTCCTTATTCCGGGCTACGCTTGTCTTTCTGGACTTCTAAATGACCTCCTAAGTGGCCTCCATGTTTGTCTTACTGATGTGGGAAACAAAGGCAGAGAAAAATTATTAAATTTCCTTACTCCCTACAGCCCATGACGAGTCCTTGAAACAGGCAGAGTGACATTCCTCTAGGAACTCAGCTGCCTCAATGTTAAAGCTTTGCTAAGGGCAAAAGGCAGTCTTAGCCCAACCTCCAGGACCCTGTAAGTCTACTTTAACATGTAAAAATTCCTTTAAAATTTCCTTTATCTCTAAACTCCCCCGGATAGGTGTTGGCAATCATCCCCCAAGCACATGGTCACTGATACACATCTGAAGGGTCTCATGACTAAGGTTAGACAGTAATACATGACCTTTTCCCAACAGTAGCCGGCCCCCTCAAGGGCCTGGAAACCTTGCTTCCAAAATTCCTCAGAGACTTCTGCTATCCCTAACTGCTTCCCAAATGGAAGGCATATGATTGACTCCTCCTCGTGGACCCCGGTGCAGCTCTTTCTGCCCACGGGTCCTGTCCCTGTGCTGTAATAAAACCACCTTTTTGCACCAAAGACGTCTCAAGAATTCTTTCTTGGCCATCAGCTTTGAACCCTAACGTCTTTTCCTACGTCGTTACTTCCGATTCTGTCTCTGAACACCAAGTCCTCACAGAGCAGCCAGGGTAATATAAAACAGAAGCTAGACTGGGGCCATTTCCTTGCTTAAAAGTATATCGCAAGGATGTATAATGGGGCTTCCTAGCACTAGGCCTCTGCCCTGGTTCTTCCTCCATAACCTCCTACCACCTTGCTCCCTGCTCTCTCCAGATACACCAGCCCTTCCTTCCTTCCTTCCTTCCTTCCTTCCTTCCTTCCTTCCTTCCTTCCTTCATTTATTTGTTCATGAGATACACACACAGAGGCAGAGACAGAGGCAGAGGGAGAAGCAGGCTCCCTGCAGGGAGCCTGATGTGGGACTCGATCCCAGGACCCCGGGGTCATGCCCTGAGCCTCAGGCAGCCCCTCCACCGCTGAGGCTCCCCGGCGCCCCCACCAGCCGACTTCCGACCTGCCGAGTGCTTCTAGCGCAGGGCGGCCCTGTTGGGTCACCTGTACCTGGAGCGCTGTGCCTGGCAAGGCTGCCGGCCTGCGCTCTGATGGTCTAGGCTCAGGACCCTCCTCCCTGACCCTCCTCATTTCCATCACATCGCAACGCCAGCAGATGTGATTTTTGTTAGGGGTTGGTTGCTTACTGCCTGTCTCCTCCCATTCCATTAGAAGGAAAGCTCCACAGAAGCAGGAACTCGTGCTCGTCCCTGCTGCGTCCCCAGGGTCTGGAGCTACACCTGGCACAGGAAGAGTTCCCAGTATTCACTGAACGAAGCAGTGAGAAGAGAGAAACTCTAGCTCTGTAAGAACATAAAGAATATCACGGGGAGCGCGGAGTAACGCACAGCATTGTTGGGTCACTGTGTTGCACACCTGAAACCAGTGGACCCCGTGTGCTAACTAATTGGAATTAAAGCAAAAAACTCAGATAAGAATATATGAAATATGTTGGTCTGTGTGGAGGGAGTGCTGATTATCCCAGCGCTTAGGAGGTTGTGGCAGTATTGAGTAGAGTGTGAGGGGGAGCTCACAGTGCTCGCGTGTGTAAGGGGTAGAGTGAAGTTTCTGTGCTCGGAAACAACAGGAATCCCCTCCCATGCAGGAACATTGCTGGATTGTGGCGGCACCTGGTGCCTCGGACGTCTGTGGTCGCGAGTGTGGGATGGCAGGAAATCATGAGCTGAGGTCAGATCCTCCTGCCTCTGCTGCTTGGTAGCCGTGTGGCTGTTACCCACCGTCCTGTGTTCGTACTTCCTCGTGTATAAACCAGGGACAGTAACACCAGCCTTCCCGCCGGGGAGATTAGAGGCAGCCTATGCCTGGTGCATGCACCTGCCTCCTCAATCAGTGGGAACTTTTATTTTGCAGTGGAAATTTTCAAAATTCAAATCATGGCATCAGAAATCCGATTGATTTTATTTTATTTTAAGATTTTATTTACTTATTCATGAGAGAGGCCAAGACACAGGCAGAGGGAGAAGCAGGCTCCCTGCGGGGAGCCTGATGTGGGACTCGATCCCGGGACCCTGGGGTCACGCCCTGGGCCGAAGGCAGACGCTCAACCACTGAGCCCCCCAGACATCCCAGGAATCCAATTTAATTAAGCAACTGTTTAAGCCCTTTTAATAATTGTCATAAATGCTGCAGGGAATCCAAAGATGGGTAAGATAGAAAACATGTCCTAAATAGATAACTGAATAACTAAAAATAAATAAGTAACTAAAAATTAAATAACTAAAAGGGTAAGATAACTTATAACGTTAATAACAAATCCATATACAGTGCTTAGCAATTAGTACAGTGATTTTTGTATGCCTTTTATTTTAAAAGAATTGCATTTTATAGACTTTATTTTTATTCTTATTTTTTATTTTTTAAAGATTTTATTTATTTATTCATGAGAGACACAGAGAGAGGCAGAGACACAGGCAGAGGGAGAAGCAGGCTCCATGCAGGGAGCCCAACGTGGGACTCAATCCCGGGACCCTGGGGTCACGCCCTGTGCCAAAGACAGGCACCAAACCGCTGAGCCACCCAGGGATCCCCTTTATTTTATTTTTTAAAGTAACCTCTACATCCACCTTGGGGCTTGAACTTATAACCCTGAGATCAGAGGTCACGTGCTCTGCAACTGAGCCCGACACGCGTTCCATGTGCCCGACATGCCTTTTATTAGTTGGTCTTTACGTCTATGCAAATGTAATATGGGCTTCATGACCCTTTGCTAGTCAAGGACCTCTCTGAACCTGACCTTGTTACTAGTAAAAGGCAAAGAGTGGTTGGTAGTTGAGTAGTTGTGAGAAATCTATGTGATGACCCAGGAAAAGCATAGGGTCTGGCAGGAGAGTCACTCAAATCTGTTAGACCTCTCTTGCCCCAGTCTCTAACCCTGGATCCTACTTTCTTTCCATAACATGCCGCTTCCAGATGACTGTACTATGAAGCAGTTAGTCACAGTCCTCCTGGAAGAGTAGCCAAGTGCCACAGAAGTTCAGAATAGGAAAGAGAGAGAGAAGTGACCTCTGTTTGAGAAGCTCACGAAAAGCCTTAATCTTGGAAGAGATACCATTTGGCATGTGCCTTAAAGACCAGGTGGTGTCTTGACAGATAACAAGGTGGAGGGATCAGTATGCCATTCCAGTTAGAGGCAACAGTTAGAGCAATGAGGTGGATGCATGGCGGTCGCCGCAAGCATGTTGCAGGATGGTTGGGTGGGTTGGTAGGTCCTGCGTTGTGGAAAGGACCGCACTGGAGGGCATGCGTACAGTAGGGTATCCTAGCAAGTGGCCAGGTGCCGTCTTTTAGGAATTGGGTCAGAGCTAGATGAATTTGGCAAAGGATGTAGAATAGAGGTAGGAGAGACAAGCAGATGTCTGCAAGGCTCTTGCAGAAGTCTGGGTAGAGAGTCATAGGGGTAGCTGAGATGCCCAGCAAGAGATGGATCCAGTAAATCAACCACCAGTCTGGCAGCAGATGGGGGATGGCGGGCAAGTTAGCTTGAGGGGTTCAGCCTAGATGACTGGGGACAGTGGTAGACAGTGGTGGGTGGGTTGGGGGAGGAGGGGAAAGGAGGAGGAAGAAGGCAGCCAGCTCCCTCTGGTTGTTTCGGGTATTTGGGGACATTCAGTTGAGGTTTCAATCCAGCAGTTGGTAATAGGGATTTGGGCTCAGGGTTAGAGACGGACTTCTTTGTGTCCTGCACATGGCTTGTGGCTGGACTACAGGAGTGGTTGAGCCCTCGCACGGGGGCTTGCACGGAAGAGGAGGGTGCAAAGGAGAAGAGGCTTCACCAGAGCCCTGGTCTGTTCTTTATTCGGTTGGCGGCCGTGAGAGTGCACAGAGGGAGGAGGCCGAGCAGGGAGCAGGGGAGGCAGCAGATCGGCGCCCTACGGGCTGGGGTGGAGCCCTCACTGGCTCCAGCGCCTTCGGGCCTGCATGACGCGCCTCTGTACCCCGGGTCCCCGGCGACCTGACCCCGCTGCTGGTGGGCCTGTGGGCTGGTGTCCGCAGCCCTCCGGTGCTGCTGGGCCGCTCCTCCAGGGGTGCGCTTTGCACGCCAATCCTGACGGAGCCACCCTGAATTTAGCAACTGTTGCTGGCTTGCGTTAATGCGATCATTCTACGGAACATTTTTCGTCCTGCACTTCATGGGCGTTCCTTTATCAGCAGTATGTAAAGCACGCCACTGCACCCTGGGTGATACCATCACGTTTCAACCCAAATGCATGGAATTCTTAGAAAAAAAATCTATAGTTGAGAGTTAAAATATGTTCTTGGAGGTTCCATGACGAGATGCAATATGGTGTTATGGATAGAAGGCTTGGCTGGGAATCAGAGATTCTGGGTCCTACTCTCAGCTCAAACTGTTGCCTTCTACGTGCTCATGTGAAGTTATTCTCCATCCCCGGAAAGGGAAGTTAATATTCCCACCCAGCCTGTGAAATCGTGGGGTACAAATGGGAGATCAGGGGTCTGCACGTACCATAAAAGCAAAATTGCTGTCCAATACGTGGGCAAATTACAGAATATTAGTTCTATTTGAGGTGATTATGTGCAGGGCGTGATTCCCGGGAGCCCCTGTATGCACCACACCTACACTAGCCAAGGGCAAGTCTGGGCAAACGCCTTTGTATTTCACGTTTTAACTAAAGGGAAGGTTTTCCTAGTGCCGCCGTGGGGCTTCCACGTCGGAGATGCCCCTGGAGCCTGGGCATAACCGGAGGGGTCGGCAACGTGGCGCCTGGCCTGGGCCGCCCGGGCTGGGCCGGGGAGCCGCCTGCAGCGCAGTGTGCCCCAGAAGAGGCCTCCCGTCCCCTTGGCCACCTTCCGTGTGGCAAATAAGCCCTGCATTCTACCCTCTGCGGACAGCTTTAGATCCTCTTTCTGGTGAGGGAAGTCGGATTTCTTTTTTCTCAGACTTGACGGAAAACCAGATCTGCTGAAAAAACCATAGCAGCGATTTTAACCCCTTTCTCCTGAGTATATAAAACATCAAGTTCACGCCAGTTTAAAGTTTAGGGGGCTCAGCTGTTGAGCGCCTGCCTTCGGCCCAGGGCGTGACCCCGGGGTCCCGGGATCGAGTCCCCCGTCGGGCTCCCTGCGTGTGGAGCCTGCTTCTCCCTCTGCCTGGGTCTCTGCCCCACCCCCTCTCATGAATAAATAAATAAAATCTTTTTAAAAATATCGTAAAAAAAATAATAAAGTTTACCTTCTCTTGTGCTACATGTGGTCAGGATTGAAGCTGTTCTTATGGGGAAAGTCCCGGAACATTATTATTGCACGTTAGAGTTGGAAAGATCCAATCTGTGACTTTATAGAGCGGAGGAGGCCCAGAAAAAGAGGCAGATTGGTTAAGATCACGAAGTGGGTGCAGGGTGAGGTCCTGGACTAGACCCTGTGCCCCTGACCCAATCTACTAACCCCTGCATCTTGGCAAATCAGGATACAGAACAGTTACATGGAGAAGACTGGGGGGCGGGGGGGAGTCATTATATTTTGATATGAAACGAAAATCACATATAAATAAGAACCTTAGTTTCATTAACACAGATTCCATTAACTTCGTTAACAGAAGTAACACTTCTGTCTTCATTTTGCCTGTTAGCCAGGCAATAATTCTGAATTTCTTCATTATCACTTGGGCAGTTCCCTTTCTCAGAGTGTTTTTTTCCGCGGCTGTCTGCGATCCTGACAGTGCTTGTGTGTCCACGCAGCGGGACTTTTGGCAGCAAAGGAAGAATTTTAGCCTGGTTTCCTGCAGGAAGAAGGCTTACAACATTCATTCTCGTGTGTTGCCTTTGTTCATTCTTGAGACGTGGTTGGCATCACCTTGGCAACTCAGTAGAAGCCAGTCGTCGTTGCTCCGTCGGTTTCATTACAGCCTCTCCTGAGAGCAGCCTTGGCTTTGGCCGGAACTGGCACCAGCTGCCTTCCTCGGGGCACAGAGCCAGTGTGGGAGGGGGATGGGGATGTCTGGGCCTGGCCCTGGCATGGCGTTTCTGTTCCCAGTCATAGAGTCGTCTCGGCATAGATGGGGGCAGGCGGCAGGGTGGGGAGGAGAACACGGGGGTCTTCATTGTGAGGCTACGTCTGTACATTGGCAGATTCGTGGACTCGGGACCATATATGACACTGTTGGGAAAACGTGGATGGTCACTGCCAGGTGAGGGATGGTTTGCCCCAAGGTGCACCGTGGAGGTTTTTTCTGCTTTGGGAATTTGCAGCTGAGCTTCAGATAAGTGGAAATGTAGGTGATGGGGTAAAGAGGAATAAAGGGGGATACAGAACGAGACCATGCAACTCCACGACTGCTAAGATCTTGGAGGTGGGACATGAGAATGGTCAGCGGCAAAAGCAGTTTCTGACACCCTGGAGAAATACAGTGGGTAATGGTTTTCTCCTCCCTCCCACCCCCAGCACTGTTTCATGGTGTCTTGGCACCCTAACCTTGGTGCTCACCCGTCAGGCATTGGTCATCATCATCATCATCAGCAGCAGCAGCAAGAGTTTTACTGAGCACCTACCTGGTATTTACCCCGACTCTGATCCGTTATTGGTTGGGGCCTGCTGGGTTGGTGCTGGGATGTCTGCCCCTCTGGCTTATGTCAGGTGATAGAGAGGACTCTAGCAGCCAGAGAAGCCGTCAGGCCAGGAGATACATGCAGGTGCTGGAGGTCAGGCCAGCCTGCCTGGAAATGGTGACGATGGAGAGGGTATGGTCAGGACCCTGGAAGCATCTGCCTCCTGTTTCCAGTTGGTGCTACCCTGGAAGTTTCTGGAAGGCTCCTAGTCCCTGCACAAGACAGAAGTCCTCACCTTTCCTAGTATGTATGGCTGCACATTAAAATTTTATTTATTTTTTAGAGTACAGAAGATAACCTTGGAACAGAGTTAATTTTGCTAGGACCCTCGGAAACTAAAGGCCTCATAGAGCTGAGCTTATGAGTTGTAGACTCAGGGGCCTGGAGATGCCTGCGGTGTGATGTGGCATTAGGGTGTCAGAGAGGCATCGGGATGCCGAGTCTCTGAGCTGGTACATTGTGAGTGATTGTCACCTACTAGTATCCTTTCCCTTAAATAGCCACTGCTTGCTGATTTTAGGGTAATACACGTGCTTGGTGTAAATCGGTCTAAACTTTTTATTACAAAGTAACACTGACCATGACACAAGCATTTTCTAGAACAGCGGGCACTCAATAGATCCTTTTTTGCCTGAGCGTACATCTAATTTTCAGAATCCTGAATCGTGGGTCTTAATGGCTCCATTTTACAGATGAGCAAACGGAGCCCCAGAGAGATGGGAGTTATACCCGTGTTTATGTGGATTCATTTACACCCCATATTGGTACGCCGCCTTCCTGCACAATACTTAGTATTAGCTACTGGAATGAGGAGCACAGAAACCCTATTAGTAATCCCTTGAAACGTCCTGTCCTTCTAGTCCACTGTTCTCTTTCTTAAAGCACATGGGTATGTGTTATTTATAGTCTCCCATGAGATTATTCCTTCACTCTGGGCCACTTTGTAAATGTCAAGGCAACAGTACAACAGTGTATTATATTACAATTCCTAGAAACATCTCAGGCCTGTAACATATGTTGAAGTAAATTTTATATGTTAAGTGTCCATGAAAAACTCCTGAGTGGCACCCGGGGGGCTCAGTTGGTTAAGTGTCCAACTCTTGATTTATTTCTTTAATTTAATTTATTTATTTATTAAAAAAATTTTTTTTTCAACTGCTAATTTTTGAATCAGGTCACGATCTCAGGGTTGTGAGGTTGAGTCCCGCATCAGGCTCTGCGCTTGGCGTGGGACCTGCTTAAAATTCTCTCTCTCCCTCCGCCCCCACACTTTCTCTCCCAACAAACAAACAAGCAAACAAAGCCAACTTCTCCTGAGATAAAAATCCACATCACAAAGAAATGCCACTGCATACTTACGAGGACGGTTATCATAAAGAAGAGAAGTCACAAGGGTGCGGAGAAACTGGAACCCTCATACATTGCTGGTGGGAATGTAATGTGGTGCAGCTGCCTTGAGAAAGTGTCAGTTCTTCAAAAATTTTGACCCTATAGAGTTACTCTCTGACCCAGAAATTCCTCTCCCAGGTGGAATATGAAATGAAAGGAGAAATGGAAACACATATCCACCTAAAACTCGTATATGAATGTTCATAGCAGCATTCATAATTGTGAAAAAAGTGGAAACAACCCGAATGTCTGTCCTATGGATGAATCGATACAAAGAATGTGGTTAATCTATGCAGTGGAATATTACTCAGTCATGAAAGCCACATATGGATGACTCTTGAAAACATACTAAGTGGAAGAAAAATGTTACTCAACAAGCTACGTACTGTATGCTTCTGTTTATATGAAATGTCTAAAACAGAGCTACAAAGACCCGGAGAGTGCGAAGTGACTGCTAATGGGTACAGAGTTTCCTTTTGGTGTGATGAAAATCTTAAAATTAGATTCTGGTGATGATGGTCCAATCTTGTAAAGGTTCCAGTGACAGCAGAATGTGCCTTTTCGTTAAAGGGGTGAATTTTGTGGCACGCGAATTATATTTCAATGAACAAAACTTGTGTTGGCACATTTGTGTCGATAAAGAACGAGTATGAACATAAACCCAAGGGCTGCCTGCTTTTTAGTTAATGTTTGGGAACCATCCTTTGAGGTTGTTCCCAAAGCCCTTCATACTGGGTGACTTTATTGAATTTCTCCTCGAGCAAACTACTACAGTGTTTTAGTGCTGCCTTAACCCGGGACACCTTTGGTGTCCTTCAAGTCAGGACAAATCCACACAACTTTTAGGAAGGAAGCGCATCTGTCTTTCCCCTTCTCTCTGACATGAGGGGAAAAGAGATTTAGACAATGGACACGGCTCCCAGCACGAAACAAAGCCGTGATGTTGACGTAGGCAGGTCTCTGCAGGTCTCTCGGCCTCGGTCCGTCGTGTTCTGGAGGACGGTGCCAGGTCTAATGCTTCAGGGAGGCAGTTTAAATCAACGTAAGGACACCGCGTCCCAACAGTTGGAGCCAGTAGAGTTTCGAGCCGTTCATGGTGCGGGCTCGTGGAGGTGGGAGAGGAGGCGGCGGACTATAAGGCCTGTGTTATGAATTCTGGGAGGCCGTGGTTCTCCTTCCCCTGCTGTGCTGCTCCCGTTCTCATAGCAATGACTCTTCGTCCAATGAACTAATCAACTGTGTGTGTGGAAACAATTAGAATTGATTGGGAGGAAAGCAGGAGAAGCAGAGCACCAGAGCCTCGTGCCTGTCGTCTCCTTGATGTCCGGGAGAGAGCCCCTGATTCTAACGCAAGAACTTTGAGACTACTAGACGGGGAGCCAGGAGGTCCAGGTTCAGGGCACAGATCTGCAGCCCACCTAATTGTCCGGGTGGCTTTCTGCAAGCCATCCATCTACCTCTCCTGACCTCCAATTTGTTTATTTGTAAAAATATGATGTTGGGTTGGGCTGACCCTGACGGGCTGACTTTCAGGCTCTAAAACATTCTAGACTTTTTCTTAATAACTTCCAACTTTCCATAGCAAGTCTCACACTTGCCCTTTCCTAGGCTCTGATTGGCTTTTGCCTGTCGCCCCCTTCCCCCGGCGTGTATTGAGCTATTTAATTATGATTGTAAACCGTTTCCAGGACTACTTGGCTGCTTGCATCTCCGTGTACACCACCATGCCCCTCCTCACTGTGCCCCAGGAAGGATATTGGCAGGAGGGGGTCTCGCCTCCTTCCCAGGACCGGCCCGGAACCCCCAAGTTCCACAAAAGGGTTATTACCTACAGAGGGGAGGGGTTCAGTCCTTCTTGACGGCTGCTTTACTTGTGGCTGCAGGATGTTGATCAGCTCCTCTCTTCCTCTTGCCATGGATGTGAGTCTCCAACCTTTGCTTGGTGAACTTGAGGGTGTGCTTGTCCCTGGAGACTTTGAGCAGCCCTATGGCGGGCCGCTGGTATGGGGCGAAGCTGCACGCCTCTCGGACCATGTCTCGCATGAATTTCACGTGCGTGGTGAGGCACCTGTCTCGGTGGCTGTGCCTTGGCTTGTTCACATTCTTCGTCACCTTGTGGTCCTCCTGATTGATCTGCAGTCTCCTACTTTAAGAGTAAATCCAGAGCTGCTTAGGAAAACAACATGATGTGAGGGAGGAACACTTGAAATCAGAGACTTAGGGTTACTTCTCCAAAGTAATAAAGTGGGCCTTAGTTTTCCAGTCTGTGGCATAGGGATAGTCCTAGCTACGTCACGGAGCTACTGTGAGAATTAAATGAGATAAAACAGAAGACGGGTTTGGATGGGAGTGGTAGGTGATGGTGCAGGTAGACCGCAGTGAGAAGGTGGCCAGCAGAGGCTGAAAGAACTTGCCATCCCATATACTTTCAGGAAGGAAGTCACATGGACACCTGGCACAGGGACTTAATGATTGTTCTCAGAAATCTGTTCATCTTCCTAATACTCCTCCGTGTCTAAAGATAATTCCACAGAGTGGGTTTAATTCTTGCTGTGGAAATTGGAAATTTAAGGTTTTTTTTTTTTTCCTGTTTCTTTCTTAGTAATGATAGAGAAAAATCATTCAAATCATTGGGTGCCTTGGGTCCCAACCCTTGGTTAGTTTTAAACATTGTTATGAGATTACTTCTCGATAACCTCTTCTTGGGTAATTAATTTCAGTTTGCTTAACGTCCCTCCTGGTGCCCATCTTCTAAATGTTGAAGTGAGTCTTTTGCTTTCCTCCATCTCCCAGAGTAATATTCCTTACAGGCTGGGGAACGGTTGTTGGGTAATGGGTCAAATGAAGGCCATATGGTTCATGGACACTTTGCTCTCAACAACTTGATAGGAAGTGGTTCGATTTCTTTTTTTAATTTAAACTATAAAAATGTAAGAACCATCTGCTGTTATTTTTTGCATGTGATCCTGGTAAGTTATTTAGTTAGATTGCTCCTGTGCAATTAGTTGCTCTCTATGGAGGCTTTTGTGGCAAAGCTGGGTTATTTCCTTTTCAGTTGTAATGTATATGGAATGTGCATGTCCCATCCAGATTCTTTTCAAAAATTGCAGCAGGTTTGCCTAGATGCAGTGAACTCTTGGGATTTATATGGCTTCTTAGCTGCTTAAATGTTTAAATTGTAGTGGTCCATTTGATTGGTTGAGAATAGGTCACGTACTAATTGCTATGGAGCAAACCAAATAGGGTAATGTGATAGAGAGTGATGCCAGGGTGGGGGGTAGGGCGGGATTGCTTTAGTTAGGAGCTTGGACACCCTCAAAGGAGGAGAAATTGGAGTTGACATCTGAAGGGTGATAAAGAGACAGCCAGACGAAGATGTCTGGTGAGCCAAATGAAGATCTGCAGTGAGAGAATTCAAAGGGGAAGGAAGTGAAGAGCAAAGGACCTGAGCCATGCAATACACTGAGGAATAAGCCAGAGAATGAAGTCCAAGGCAGAGGAGAATGCAGGGAGATGGAGGTGAAGAAGGTCTAGTCTAACAGCAGCCATTGGAGGTTTTTAAGGGAGGATTTGATGTCATCTGATTTACAGTTGTAGAAAGCTCACCCAGCTCACCCTGGCTGCTAAGTGGAAATTGGGTAGTTAGGAGCAAGAATGGAGTCAAGGAGACCCGTGAGCAAACTATAGCTGTTGTCCGATGAGAAGCCGGGGTGGCTTGGGCTCAGGTTGTGTGGTATAGATGATGAGACACAATCAATTTGGGATATATTTGAGATTTGGAAACTTTGGGGCATACCTAATGATTTTGGTCTCTTACTCAGATATGGAGTGCTTGATGACTTTTGGTCAGTTAAGTTTGAGATGGCTAATGGAATCCAAGTGGAAATGTCTGGTGGGTGATGGAGTATATGAATCTGGAGCTTGGATGAGATTTAAATTATGTGAAGGTCAAGAGCGTAGACAGAGACGAGGCTGAGGTGTCTAAGTCTGGGACACACTGTGGTTTAGAAGTCTGGAAGAGACACCAGCAAAAGACACCGACAGGGTAGCCAGAGGGATCGGAGAACCATGTGCTGAATGGGTGCCTGGAAAGGAAAGTCTCTCCAGGAGTAATTGGCGCCCTCACCGTTCAATTTCAAGTGTTAGCACTTAGCACCCCTATTAAAATGTTCATTGAAAGATGTATTCTGAAGCTGCACATTTAGTGACTTCTGGAGCACTCAGGACCCAACGCCTGTCCATGGAAACCCTCAGGCACAGTGGGATCAGAAACAGGGCGACTCTCGTCTCCCGGGGGCCCGGGGGGAGGGGGCTTGCTGAGGTCTCTCTCAGGGTTTGTGAGAGTTTCTTACCATTACCAAAGCAGCAAAGAGTCATTTGTTCATTGTTGTTGTTAAATGACAGTTGCCTATACGGCTTGCATGGCTAAGCCACAAGTCAGTTCTTGGAAAATAATGAGTAACTATATTTTAATTCTCAGTTTTAATTTCAAGAGTCTAAGGTTCACTTAAAATAAAAGCCTGTATATCCAACTCCGTGTATAAAAAGACAAAAATACTTACATTTTTAACTTCTCTATATTCCAGTCCTGATGAGAAGTCTCAAAACAAATCATTTTCTAAATTTTATCTTTTCTCAAAAGCAGTTTCTGTTTGGGAGTTAACTTCAGCTTATGGAAAATTGTTGTATTATCTATTTGTCACTTGATAAATATGATTTAAATGAGTAGTAGAGATTTCTTGCTTTCTATCTCTCTTCAAGTGAATGTATATACACTCTGACAAACATTTTAAGTTGAAGGGCAAAATTGGGGAGTCCTCTGTTTTTTTTTGTATGATTTACTATAAATTAATAAGTCATTTTTCCTGCCGTAGGAAGTGTACTTTCTCCAAAACACAAAGCAGTATTGTTCTGGAAACAAGATGGTTTATTTTGGTGATTCTCATCGTTATTTAGAGAAATAATGGATTTGTTTGAAATTAAGCAAAGCTACAGTTTCTTTTAGGAAGGTTCAATGGATAACAAATACTAACTCAAACTCTGTATATGTTTATTTTAATCTTTTTGCCTTACTGGCATTTAGTTAATTTTATGAATAGATAAAGCTAATAAGAATGTAGTGGGCAGATTATTGGCAATAGATGGTGGTGAGGAATATTCTCTTGGTTATTCAACCAAATACTTGGTTCACTAATGGAATGAGACTTGCAGGGAACAAAACATCAGAAAATAACCCCTTTCCATAATTTTAACAAAATGACTGACTCTGCTGCTTTGTGGAGAAATAAAATTTGGAGGCACCTGGTGGCTCAGTTGGCTAAGCATCCAACTCTTGATTTTTGGCTCAAGTCTTGATCTCAGGGTTGTGAGTTCAAACCCCCTGTTGGGCTCCATGCCGGGTGTGGTGCCTACTTAAAAAAGTTTTCATGTTACCTCAAAATTTTCCTTTTCTTCTAAGACCAAACTGGAAATAGCTCATTTATCTGGTTGGCTCAATCCCACCTTCATTTTTTTTTTTTTTTTAATTTTTATTTATTTATGATAGTGAGAGAGAGAGAGAGAGGCAGAGACACAGGCAGAGGGAGAAGCAGGCTCCATGCACCGGGAGCCCGACGTGGGATTCGATCCCGGGTCTCCAGGATCGCGCCCTGGGCCAAAGGCAGGCGCCAAACCACTGCGCCACCCAGGGATCCCTCAATCCCACCTTCAAAGGCCGAAGGCTCGGGCCTTCACTTGAAGCATAGGACCTTCCCTGTGTGCAGCACTCCCCAGGGTCAGGAATGAGTAAAACACCAAGCCAGCTGCGTATGTTTGTGTGAAGATTATAGGATGTAGCAAGCCTTGTCCCTGGGTCCCTCGTGAGCAGTTATCTTTTTGAGGCATTGGACTGCCCTGGGAGAAGGTTCCTGATGTCCAAGCCGTGTGTAGGAGGTGCAGGGTGGGAGTGAAGGAGGCTCTGGGCTCGCCTCTTTCCTTCCCTTCTCCTGCCACCTCCTCTAACCACTTGGAGGAAACGAAGATGAAGGGCTGCCCGGGTGGATGGGGCCGTGGGAAAGGGCAGGGGGAGGGCCACTCCTTGCCTGGAAGAAGACCCTGTTATGGGGGGGCGGTCTCCCTGGGAAGGGACTGTCTGGCCTCCTTCCGTGGCCCTTAGCACTGGGCCTTGGTGAACGTTACGTGCGTGGTTGGGGGTCGGGGCAGACAGCTCTTCCCTTCCCCTCTGACAGTTACTTCCTTGAATGGCACATGACTCAGCGTCAGACCGAACCCCAAGGTCCTACACCTGGGGAGATCACTTGATTTGCTGTGCAGAGGCGCCCTCCGCCCAGTTAAGGCAGCACTTACACATGTGAGGAGATTGCTGGAATTCTTCAGGATACAAAGCAATAGTATCTTACTACTAAGAGCAGCTTCTTGAGTCTGATCATGTCAGAGTTTATTCCCATTGGATAAAATCTAAGCACATGACCTTGGCTAACAGTGCCTTGCATTAACTGGCTCCTGATTTCCTTTCTCCTCTCCTTTTCTACGACCCTCCAGTTCCTTGAACCCTCCAGACCCCCCCTCCCCACCCTGTATGTCCACCCTATGCTCTGTGTGGTATCTCCCATGGCTCTTCACTCGCCTCAGTCTTTCTCATCTTTTAAAAATCCACTTAACAGGTGTTTCTTCAGAGAGGCCTGCTTTGCTCCATCATCCTCTCTGTCCCATTATTTTGCACCTGGGCATTTTGTATTTCCTTGGGCGCTTGCTTTCTGCCACGCTTGATTGAATGCTTTATTTATAGGCCGGACATTTTTCTGATTTGGCTAGCCTCTCGTCTATCCCTGGTTCAGGAGACGCTCTCAAAAAATAAGTGAATGAATGAAGTGTCCGCCTACTTTTCATCAGAAAAAGTGTTTCAAGTAAAAAAGAAAAAGTTGTTTCTCAGATCCTCAACGTGCTATTGCACAAATGCCCATCGTACGTGTGGTAATTCCCCAGTCTTGGTACGGAGCTGCCTTTAAGGATAGGGCTTGTGATTTAGTGCCTGTGGTCTAACTACTATTAGTGCTTTTAATTCCTCAACTTCTAATGTGTTTTCTCCGCCCTTTCCTTTCGTCTTTTTTAGCAAGGGAAGCCATATGTCTTCGATAGAGTGCTGCCTCCCAGCACGACCCAAGAGCAGGTTTACAATGCGTGTGCAAAGCAAATTGTCAAAGGTAAGTGCTATTTCTTTATTTCCTCCTGGGCCTTTCAGAGTAATTGAAAACATTAAGTGATATTTGCAGCCTAGGAATCAATGTGCCTTGACTCTAAGCAGAGGCCTGTTAATTGGAAACACTGAATTATGGCCCGAGCTCTGGCCCTGGTTTGCTATGATGTCAGGCGAGTTCTTGAACCTCTCTGTACCTCCTTGCCAGGAAAATTTCTTTATTTCTTTTGCCACCTTTTTGGCAGTAATAACTGCCACCTAGAAGCTTACAAGCTATGGTCACACTATTTCTGTAATGGTTTTAAAATACTCCTGTAGGTATGAGGCCTCCTTTTTACTTTGAAGGAGACGAAAATATATATTTCTGATGCTCGGTTGCATATTTTTGGCTGATTTATTTTGTACATCTGTCCCTTCAGGGAGAGGCCTTACCTGTGGAAAATTCTTGGGCATCAAGGAATTTTCTACAGCATCATAAAATCACATTACCTTGTTGGTTATTGAGCTGGTCTTGCTACTCAGCATTCCTTAAATATACTTTTGTCTAACCCACTTTCAACCTTTCCACTCAGATACTAACGTTTGTTCCTCCAAATAGATAGCCCGAAGCCTAAATTTCTCTCAGAGATCAGCCCTTTTCTCCGGGACTTACCTTGACCCTGCAGGATCTGTGTCAAAGTAACAGCAGGGAGATGAAGCAATTTACGGGCTGCTCTCTACCTTGCCCTTTCAAATCAGGGGCAGGCTGGAGCTTGCCCTGGGGGAGCTCGCCATCTGGACAGAGCTGAGGGGCGTCTCCGGCTACTGTGCTTTTCATCTTCAAATCTTTACCTTCAACTCCGAATGCTTTGGCGGCTGTGCTTTCAAATATCCTGATGTTGCCGTCTTTTATAGGCAGCTCTGGATTTAAAGAGCAAAAGGCAGAAGCAGAATGCAAAAAAGCACCTTGTGATGCAAGATGTTCTTGTTTTCGGGAGCCGAGCTGACTAACCTATTTGAAATGCATGAATGCCAGCCCCGAGTGCATCTGTTAGATTAGTTCTGACCCTGGACACCTGCGTGGGAGGTTGAGTCAGTATGTAATGTTCCTCGCTGAGGTGTATGGTTATGCACACTCCTGTTGCAGATATCAATTAATTTTGAAGGTCTTCATGGTGAGATTATTACAGAAAACAGAAGAGAAAAAAGCATGCCTGAATTTGGGCTCTTCTTGAATTAATACTGTGAGCCTGTGTCTGGTGGTAATATTGGTCTTCTCTCTGCTTCTATTCTTTTGTATCTCTTCTTGTCTAAAAATGTTCCCTCTCTCTCTTTCTCTGTCTCTCTCTCTGTCTCTCTCTCTGGCGTGTATAGTTCTAGTTTGCTCCTAGTCAGCCTTCACCATTATCAGACTCTTCCTTATTTTTATTAAAGTAAGATTAATCACACATGAGCCATAATTTCCTTCTTTTTCTCTCCCCTTCCATTATCAGAACCAAATAGTATTTACCACGTGCTGTGCTAAGCATGAGGTCCATTTAAATACATCTCTAAGTTGATGTTGTAATTAGAGATAGATGCACTCTATTTTTAAAAATCCCGTGATTAACAAATAATCATAATCTTTCAGTCTTCATTACTAGAGGAGTGGAGTCTCTTCCAGTGTTCAGGTTTTTTGGTACTATGGAATGTCAGAAATAGGTAATCCTTGGAAAGTTCTTGCAAAGATGTGACCTAACTGGATAACCTGAGGTCCAACATATGATGAGCCACCAAGAAAGCCATTTACAGTAATGTTAGGCTCCGACGTGATAAGATAAACATCTATTTTTCACGCACTATAATTGTACCACGAGCATAAGCATTTTCTAACAATAGAGTACCTTCTTTTCCCTTGAAAGGAAATTATTAGGGAATGATGAAGGCCTAATTTAACTTTTTTTTTTTTTTTTTTTTAAATATCCACTGAAGTTACTGTGAGGGGAAGTGGCTGTGTTATTTCTGCATCAGCAAAGTAAAGCACAGATATATAAGAAAGAGCTCTTGGAACAGTTACTAGGTTTCTTTTGTCATGACAAGCCCTATTTAAATCAGTAAAGGAAGGTGGTGCTGTAGGGACCTCTTTTTCTAGAGGCCAGGAATTCAATCCCATAACATCTGAAGGTCACCACAGTCCCCAAGCTTCATGACAATGTAGTGAACCCGTGAGCTTTCCTTTCAAGGCTCTCTGAACCTTTAACGTTTTTGATATTCAGGAAGACTCCTTTTAACTGGATGGCTTTATTCTTTCTTGTTTTTTTTCATTCCCTCCAACTTCAGTGGGTTTTAAAAAAACATATTTCAAACGTTCGCTTGTAGAATTCTGGTATCTCCCACACTCCCATCTTTGTCTGGTGTGTGTTTTGCAAAGTGTTGCCTGAAAGGGTATATAGAATTCTCCGTTTCTTCCAGAAGAGCTTATAGGATTTGTGACTATCAGCATGGTAAATAGGAAGGTTTCTGTGGACGCCGTAGGAATTAAAAACCATGGTTACTGCTTGCTATTGTTGCCGTGTGGGTAACTATTTCCCGGTCTACAGAAGTCACTCTGGGCATTTGCCTTTCAAATTAACTAGATGTAGACTGACTGTACAGGCCTAGAAGAGGTGGTTTCTTGTTTTCTAGGTCTCATTTCTTTCAGCTTCATTCATTTGGTTGTTCCTTTTATTCCTTCCTGTATGCAAGGATATTAAGCATTTGCCATGCGCTGTAAGCACTGCTAGGGACTGAGAATCAGCAAGATACACAAGACCAAGAAGCTCCACGTACAGGGGAAGAAACAGGTGCAGCGGTAGTTATCATACTCATGGGTAGTACATGCTCTAAGATGGCTAAGTGCAAAATGCTGTGAGACCCCAGAAGAAAGTCACTTGGGACTGATTTTGGTGAGTGGGGGTGAGGATTGGAGAATTAAGGGTTCTTGGAAAGGCCGGGTCCTGACGACTGTACGGTATAGCAGGGCCGCACAAGCACAAGGAGCAGCAAAAGCATAAGGGCACAGATTTTATGGCGTGTTTGGGCAACGTAGAGTTGTTGCAAGGTGCCTCGGGGCTGGGACCTAAAAGGAGAGTTTGGATCAGAGTTTGGTGGAAATGGATGTGGACTCACTGAGAAGTTTTAAGCTCAGGATACTATAAGGTCTATTTTATTATATTATATGTGACTCTTAAGAAGAAATATATTTATTTGGCTACTGCTATCTCGCAGGCCCCCTCTGTGCTCTTTATATGTGTTATTGTATTTTAAGTCTCCACAGTTTTATGAGGTGTGAGCATGATTGTTCCCGTTGTACTAAAGAGGAATTTGAGGTCAGGTAACTTGGCCAGGTCAGTTAGGGGACTCGAGCCCGAGCTTGCTTGTCTTCCTGAATGTGTCTGCACCATCCTGCCCCCACTTTCCTGGTGGGCTCATCATGAGCACTTAGGAACGATTTATGAGTTGTTACTTTTCTATCAGGCCATATGGACTATTACCCAAGCACTGCAAAAAGAGGGATTGGAATGGAAGTGGGGAGAGGGGAGAGAATAGAGACCATGGTCCCGTGGCCTTGGGGTGGCCCTGCCTGCCGTCCAGCTGTGAGATGCACTTCCATTCTGGAGATGCAGCCGGGCCGGCCGTTCTGGTTTGCCACGAGCGTTCAGCAGGGCTGCCCCTGGGCATGTGGCCTCCTTGAGTAGTTTGGTTGGCTCCCCAGAGCCTAAGGATTCCAAGGCAGGGATGACTTGTCAGCTACTGTTGCCACTGACAGGCCATCATTTTACCTGGGGGAGTTGGTAGGAGGCCATGACAGCCTTCTCAGGAACTTCCGTGATTACATCTTCCCCAAATTCTTACCCAACAGTGGAGCTAACTCTTCTGCTCTGGCCAAGATCTGGTCTCAGAACTAGCCAAACCTGGGTAGGAAAACTGGCTTCCGAAGTCTATAGCAAGAGTCGAGGAGAGTTTTCTAGCATCCCACTCTTCTTCACCTTCCTGTCTGGAGGTGAGAAGGCTCTTCCCACCTGCAGCGGAATCTCTCTCTGGGTCTGCTTGGCTGCTGGATGGACGTGTGCTGCGTTTGTGGGTGCCAACGGCTGCGTGGCGTGAGCTGAGATCACATCGCGCCAGAGCCCATCACAAAGCAAGGTTCTGTCTGGCTGAGCTGGTTCCTGGCCCTGCGGCTGGCGCATAGAAATAGTCATTCTGTTACGGGAGAGGCTCTGAAACAAATGCTTTCCTCGGGCCCAGGAACTGTCATTCAGCATGATGAAAGTGCCTTTCTGTGGGCTGTTTCTGTGAGGGCTGAGTGGGGGTGGTTGTGCGGCTCAGCGTGGCGCTCCCCCACCCTGCTTTCCCCGCGGCCAACCCGAATGCCCTGTGTGCTCACTTGCCTCCTGCCTCTCCCCTTCCCTGAGAATCAAACACAGGCTAGGTAAACAAACTGACCCCCAAAACATGGAGTTTGGAAGAAAATAGAGAACACGGAGTTCGAAGCGTTTTCTTTCCTTTTTAAATTACCATTTAATTCACAATTGAGTTGATCGAGGACCTCAGCTCTGTTCAACCTTGAACACTAGAGATAGGTTCTCCAGCAAGGAACCGATTGGAACGTGATTGTAAATAGGTCCTTAGTGGCCAAGGAGAGGTTGTTCTGGTGGGGTTTTATGTGCTCTCTTTTCTTAAAAAAAAAAAAAAAATTGGGCTCCGTGTTGAAATAGCAGCACCAGACAGTCAAGGATTCCCCGAGTCTCACGTGATCCTTAGCTCCCTGCTCCAGAACAAGTGGCGCTCCCTTGAGCTCTTGCTTTCCTGTGTGTGTCCCAGGCCTTACCCTGCAGGCGTGCGGGGAGCAGCAGCTAACCAGGGGTTGGGACCGTGCATTCTCCTTAGGAGGGCTGGATTCGGAGGCGTAGACCCCGTCCGGGGGAGCCTAATTCCGGTGCCCTGGCCCCGCTGCTTCTTGGCAGAGGAGGGAGCATGTGCTGGGTTTTCTCTTGTCGGTGGGGCTCTGGTGCTGAGCTGAGGCGTTGCTCAGAGCCACCTCCTGCATGCACGTGCCCTCGTGGGGTGGCCAGCGGCCTGCTAGGAGGGGCGGCGGGACCTAGACCCTTGGCCTTGGCCTCCCTACCCCTGGTCTGATGCCTGGGCCTGCAGGTCCCAGGGCGCGTCCCACACAAGCGCTGAAGGTAAGGAAGCCCTTCCAGGGCAGGGGCAGATGTTTCATTTCTAACAAAGAGAAGCTTCAGTGCTGGATTGTGGCTGGCATTCCAACTGTCTGGAGTTGTTTATGCCACGGATACCGAATTTTAAAAGTACCCTTGGGTCCCTCAGAGCCCACTGCACTCACGGGCGCTCAGATGCTCTCCATTTGGAATCTCTTCTCTGAACAGGTTGGCATTTTCGTGAAAACTGAAGCTTGAACCTCCACCCCTTACATTGTAGTCAAGGTTTTGCTTCTCCTGTTCCCAAGGAAACCATTACCAGAAGTTTGATATGTGTGAACATTCTCTCCCTCCCTCCTCTCTCAATATAGCTTGACACAAACTCCGGAGGGCTGCTAGGATTAAAAAAAAAATGCTGCTGCTTAATTTCCCTCTCTTTTTTTTTTTGCTTCCTGAAGGAAAATCGCAATCTCTTTTCTGACCCCTGTTCCCATTCCTCAGCTCAATAGCCTCAGATCAAGAAAATGTATGTATATTGGAAAAAAAAAATTGAGAAAAGCTAACAAAACAGCAAACATTGATTGGCATAAAATTCAGAGACCAAACCCACAAACCGGCCAGCCTGATCGGGGCCTGAACTCGATGGAGCTGGTGGCCTGGCTTGATGCTGAAGGGGACGGTGGCCCTGAAGAGGACGCCCCAGTAGGGGTTCCCCCGGCCACCCCCACTGTCCTCTCAGGAGTGGGACTTCCTCCCCTTATGTAGAGATGTTGGGCCAAGGACATTGATTATGTACTATTTCCCTTTCGGTGATATTGATGCGGGTGAAGGAGGATTGAGGGAAACGGGTGCTGAATCTACTTTAATCACGTCTGCCACCTTGAGGGAGTTCCCACAGGTGATCTTCAGTGCAAAGCAGCATCTGTCCTCACGCTCCCCCCTCCCCCGTCCCCCCTATTCCCGGCATGTGGGGCTGGGCACAGCGAGCTCGTTGTGAGCAAAGGAAACCCCCGATGCGCCGGGGCCTGGCCGCCCTGCTAGCGCAGTCACTGCGGACACAGACGTGTGACCCCTGCGTCAGGCTGGCTGGGCGCACAGAGCGGGGCCTGGCCTGCCCCCCAGCTCCCCAGCTGTGCCCAAGGGCCCCGCGCCGCCGGCCTGAGAACCCTTCCCGAGGGCTGACCCCATCACATCCTGGGGGGGATATTCTCTTCTACACCTCACTCCAGAGACTCAGGACACTGATAAGGTTTTTCTTCCTCCCACCGATCCCAGGAGATCGATTTAGAGAAGAAAACTCGAGTATCTTTCTCCTAAAAAAGTGTATTGCTCCATATCTGTCTTAATGTTACTGGGAGAGAGAGAGTGTCTGCCTCTTTCTTCATTATTCTGTGGGAATGTGAGTACATTTCTCCTTATTTGTGGAACAGTGGAGGCCTTCATTTCTGCTTTTATCTCGCCATTCTACTTAAAATGCAAATGGAGCTGAAATACATCATTTGTGTGAAAAAAATGAGATGGGCCATTTGGAAAATGTAATTTTAAAACATGGAGCCACACTAGCATATGATCAAAGTAATGAGTTAATTTTAATTTCTTTTTCTTGCTTGCAGATGTCCTTGAGGGTTATAATGGGACGATTTTTGCGTATGGACAGACGTCCTCAGGAAAGACACACACCATGGAGGTAAGACTGCAGCACGCAGTGAGGCACTGGTGGGGCCACACGCATCCAGGGCAGACGGCCCCGACGGCCGCAGGGCTGGTTGAGAGGCGGGTCACGTTTGACCGATTCATTCTGTCTCTGTGGACCTTCAAAATAACGGGGAGTAATAACATCTCAGGAGTTGAGAATTTTAAAAAAATCCTCTGTTGGTAGCTCGCTCAGAATGGTGATAGTAAACTCTATTCCAAGACTCCTCCGTAGGCTCAGCAGCAGCGTAAGCATCCTTAGGGACCGCAGCCCTAATCTCCCTGAGAAAGCCTGTGGTGAGGATCATGTATGCGGAGGAGGGCCACTCTGGGGAGGTGAGATTGCTCAGAAGAAATAAAAAACTCTAGGTCAGGCTTGAAGAAGGTGACTTGTGGACCAAATTCAGCCCAGACACGTGTTTTGGTTTGGCCTGCACCATGTGTTTTTTTAAAGTTTTTGAATTTATTATTATTATGTGTCTTATTAAAATTGCAGGCAGTGCTTACAATGGGACGATTTCCCATAATTTTAGGTCTGTAAATTTGGTTGAAAATTCTGAAGACCTTACAACTGGGTGCAATCTCACCGTACCATAGAGTGTAAGCTTCACGAGAGCAGAGATCTTCATTGTCTTGTTCGCCTACCTGTTCACTCACATTTCTAGTGTGTGGAACAGCGGGTGTCACCTGGGCGGGGATCGATGAGGTATCCGTTGAGTTGATCCCTTCGTGGTGGCCGTGGCCGTGCGGTCCGCCCCGGCCTCCTGCGTGCACACCTGTGAAGCTGTGACCCCAGCTCAGGCTGTGGGCCCAGGCTGTCCCCCAGACGAGGCACATCTGCGGGCCGAATTAGCCCCCTCTACCTCCTCTTCTGCTTTCTGCCACGAACTCCCCTTTAGAGCTGGATAATTCTTCTAAAGGCTGAGCCCCCGACGGGTGAGGAGAGGTAGGAGAGTGGTTATTACAAGAAACTGCACAGAGGAAGTTTGGGGAATTCAGCTTACAAGCAGCAGGGTAAGATGGATCCTTGATCCTTCAAGCTTAGGATTTTCATTGACGGTGCCCTCCTGGGAATGTCACAGAGACACGTGGGCTGCAGAATCGGTTTAGCTTATGAATCATTCCTATTGAAGAGGAGATTTCAAAGGCACGAGGCTAAAACCCTCGGGGCTCTGATGTTCTGCTCACACCGATTTCAAGTGTGCGTGGGACTCTGGGGGATCTCATTTCTGTTGTGTTGACTCACTTTCACCCATTTTTGGGGGCAGAGTGGCTCAGAGATCACATAGATTAAAGGAAGCACGAGGCTTATTTGCCACTGTTCTGGACGGAGCAGGACTGTTCCCCGACACCCGAGCCTTGGCCGCCCTCTTCTCTGCATCTTGTACTCTCCTACTGTATACCCTGGAGACGCAGGCACGGCCATCCCTGTGCTGCCGCTCTGGCCCCGTGCCGGCCTCTCTTACCGGGCCCCAGGCCCCTAACCTTCCAGGCACAGTTCTTTATTTCCTAAATACCAGCCACTCCAGTAGCGGTGCCAAAGCTCCTTCATAGGCATGAGAGGGAGAGGGTCCATCTCTGATGGACCATATACCATCTTTGAGTCCATCAGTCTCTTGGTTTCTGGAAAATTATCAAATACACAAAACGACAAAAAATTGCAATGTTTAGATTCCCCCCACATCGTAGGGACTGTTCACAAGCGTAACCTTTTTAGCTTTGGGATTAATGCATCTTTGGGAGATAGAAGGTATTTGCTAAACGTCAGAAATTTCCATTGTAAACCAAAGGAGAGACCTGTCTCCAGAGTAAAATCTTAGTTTGTGTTGTGCGTGTGGGGGTGAGAATCCGTGGGTGTGAGGAGATGGCAAAGACGTCTGTTAGCTCTTTAAAACTCAACTCGCAGACGTTTTGTTAAACGAGAGCATCCAGGGCTCCGGGTGTCTCACAGCATGAACCCTACAAGGCCCGCAGCGCTTCTCGGCCCCGAGGGACTGGACTCCCGGGGACCTAAGGGAACTGGCTTTTGTGCAGGTGACTCTCACCTGTAGCCCTTTCCTGCTCATCAGTTTCAAAAGGTTGACTGTAAGGGGTTTGCTTTTCTTCATTGTGTGACTTCTGAAGATCAGGAGCTCCTGCCCAGGGAGGATGGGGCTGGGCAGCGGGGAGCCCTTCCTAGTGCCCCCGGGCACACTCGCGCTTAGGTGGGTTCTTTCTGTCGGGTGGTTGTAGGTTGGAGAGAAGGTGGGGGATGTTTTAGAGGAAAACAGAGGAAAGGAGGAGCCCCGAGCTGAAGTGGTAGAGACTGTGGGAGACCAAGAAATCCAGGACGTTGGAATGCAATTAAATTAAAAACAAAACAAAAAAAAAAACCCCAACCAAACCCTGTAGGCTTGCAACATCTGAAAGGATTTTTTTATGTATTTAGAATTACACATCGCGATCTCTCAAAGGCTTTTGGAAAGGGGATGCTAACTCCCTGAATGGACAGAGCTGTCACATTTTAAAGCTGTTTTTTCATTTTAATCCCCTCATTTTGGTTCCGACATCTAGTGGTGATTCCATTACCTTCTATTGAGGAGAACAAACAGATAAGCCTACATAAAATTGGAAAGATTAGCTTCTGAAGATGGAGCATTTAAAGCGGATTTTCAGTAAAAAGTATGAAACACTCGGCGGTGTTGCTGGCACACTCGGTAGGACCTGGTCGTGCCCCCGACCCTGACCCCGGGTGTGTGCGGCCCGCGTTCCCAGGGCTGGCTGGCTCCATGGGAAGACGGGGCTGGGCCTTGGCTCCACCTGTGGGCCCCGTGCCTTGCTTGTGGCCCTCTCTGGCACCGAGTTGGATGGACGGAGACGCGCTGCTTCTCCTTCTGCCCAGAGGGACACCTGGAGCCCGTGGAGGGGCACAGGCCACCGCGCTGCTGGGCTGCGCCTGCCAAGCGATTCTTAATGAGCCTGTCCGAGCGCACTGGTGCTCGTGTGAGCCGCCGGGCTCCTGCTTCCCCATCTCAAGTGCTTCAGGAAACCGTCCTGCTCGGAGGTTGAGGAGGCGCCTGGCGCTGGAACAAAGGGACTCTTGTTCTGGGGCCGGTGGCCTGGGTCTGGTTTCTTCTTTCATACATGCCCCGCGAAGGCCACAACCACAAGTGGGAGACGTTTTTGAAGAGGATTATGTAGGATCCAAGTATTTTTTTTTTTTAATTTTTATTTATTTATGATAGTCACACAGCGAGAGAGAGAGAGAGAGAGAGAGAGAGGCAGAGACACAGGCAGAGGGAGAAGCAGGCTCCATGCACCGGGAGCCCGACGTGGGATTCGATCCCAGGTATCCAGGATCACGCCCTGGGCCAAAGGCAGGCGCCAAACCGCTGCGCCACCCAGGGATCCCGGATCCAAGTATTAAAATGTTCTTTTTGTTTTCGGGGAGGAAAAAAGGTGATGAAGTGGACATTGCTTTGCTGGCCAAACCCGACCATCTCTCTAGGAGGGCGTTAGTCTTCTCAGTTCCTGTACCTTTGCTACGTCACTCTCCTCGCAGCTTCCCTGCTGCATCCCCCTCGCCCGTCCTCGTCTTCCTCATCTTCCTCATCTCTCAAGATTTGGTGTCCCTCCAGGGAGCCCTCCCATGTCACCCTGGCTGGAAGGGACGCCTCTGTTCTCTGAATTTCTGCAGCTCTCCGCTTTTTTGCCACCTTTTATTGCCTGAGGTGTGACTATCGTGTGTGTGTGTATTTTATTTGCAAGAGTGAAGACCTTCATGGAACACCTCTCTGTCTCATACACACACATCAACACTCCCCCAACACCACTCACACCCCTGTACTACATACATCACACCCACACCCACACCATATACCATGTATACCCCCCACGCACACACACACAGGTTGTCTTGTCAGCCTCAGTTTACTAACATAAACATTCAGTTCTCATCACTCTTGGGCTGATGAGCTGGATCAAGCATCCCAGCCCCTAAACCTGTGGTAGATTTGAGTATTACTTCCGTGATCATGGGATTGGGAGGTATTGTTATGCCTCCTTCCAGATAAACATGTGTTTCCCTCTCGTGTAACTTTTGGGTGTGGGCTTCAGGGAAACAAAACAGGGAGTATCCCAGACTCATCCCTCGTTCTGCCTTGGTTCTTACCCTAACAAAGGCAAACAAAGGGATGTCAATATTTGTATGAGCTAGGAATCGATTGGAAGGGGAGGTGTCTAGGGAAATGGCTTTGAGTCCTTTGTAAATGATTTTTGGATTATCTCTCATTCTTCTTTGTCTGTGGGCCACTGAGGAGAAGCTAAAGGATTATGATGGATTATTGAAGGGTCCTGGGGGGCACTCCTCAGACCCTCTGAGGTGGATTGGCCCAAGGGCATCACAACATTTGACAGGACAGAGATCTGTTTTCACCGTCCTTGTCATTTCTGCCAGCAGTTTGCACAGTCTTGAGCCTGTGGGGCCTGATATTTGATGTTTACGAAGGCCTCTGAGTAGAAAGGTTACCAACATTGGAGAGATTCTGATTCTCAGAACATTTGGGGCTGTTTTCCTAGGATTCATGGTCTGGGATAGAAATGTATTTTCAGACTCTTCCGGTTAAACAACTAACAACTAACATCTGCTTAATGAGAACCTGATATGAGCTGAATAATACAATGCCAACATTTATTGTTTCTAAGTACTTTATGTATGCTGCTTAATTTAACTTCTGTAATAATTCTGTGCAGGAGACACTGCATATACTAAGAATCATAAGCAGTGGGAAGAAATACGTGTGCACTGGCCATCTTGCTTTCAGGGACTGTAGAGTCCAACAATAAGCCATATAAACACATCACATGATGTAGGGCTCTTAGCACACGAGTGCCTCCCAGGGGAATCCCCATTTTCCCAGGTAAGAGAGCTTTGCCAGAGGCCAGATGTTTCCAAATTCAACTTTTCACTTGCTTTCAATAGAATGGAAGGTCAGGGATCAGGTGCGCAAAGGAGGATTCATAATGTAAAGTGCTTTGTGGCCTGGGGTTAGTGCCAGAGTCCACATGGCTTCTTCCTTTTGGTGACTCAAATGGTGGCTTGAAAGGCAACCTGTCAGAGAGGCACTAACGGTGAACCCCCCGAAGGATAAAGAAGATCTCATTGAGGAAAACACAGCAGATCTTCCAGGTGTCAGGCGGGTTTAGAACCAGGATGTGAGTCATAGTGTTGGTAAAGGTTGTTGACTGAAGAGTAAATGGGTTTTATACTTTTCTTCCAGTTCCACTTTTTCCTAGAGTTTTATAACTTTCTGAAGGTCTCAGAGACTCTGGGAATACTCTTGCCCGTGATTACTTTAGACCTATAGACTGTGTGCCCTCATGGGTAGTTGAACATGGAACAGAGAAGAGCTTGGAAGTCCTTGCTAAGACTGCTACTCTAAATACCTCTAGAACTCTGATTTAGGAACTGCTTTCAGATACTATGGCATATCTTTTTGAAAGTCTTCAGAAATGGCAAATCTGGTTCTTTAAAAATGGATTTAGTAAAATAGTTCAAATCACAGAAGAATTCATCTGTTCCTTCACCCCTTAGATGAACTATCCCTCAAGCCCCCTTAGGATTGGAGGAGGATTGCTGGTTGCATGGGGAAGGGAGGGCTGGACCTCTCTGGTAGGAAAAAGGGGGATAGAAGAACAAGACACTATCTTACAAGTGGATTTAAATATTAGAAATAGCAAAAAATTTAAAACAAAAGAAACAGCTAAAAATTTATTTGTAACGTTACAGGCTGGGAAGTAGAAATTTTTAAGAAATTGGTAAAATGGCTTTTCTTGATTGGTTTGTCAAGTGATACTGAGGTGTTTGTGGAATAAGATTGTTAAAAATTTTGAGCAATGATGACATTAATGAAACTGTCTATCAGCTCTCAAGGTGGTTTTATTACAGCAGATTAATTTGGATTTATATATTCTGATCAGTTTGTAAATTCAAAACAGAGACCACATTTAGTATGTGACAGTCATCATATAATTCCAGTCCTCCTCCTGCCTTCCTTCCCTCCTGCTTTCTACCCACATCCTTACCCCCGTATACCGATTTGCTGACCTGAGTGGCAGCAGGAGCAAATATTTCAGAGCTCCAGAACCTCACAGAATAAGCTCTCTCCTGCTCGGTAAAAAACAACACATTGAGTTATTTCCATGAACTTTTGATCCAGGTGGACCTTCAAAGATCAGGCAGTGTGTGTGGAAAAGGCGCTCCCTTTTCCATGGAATTCTGTTAGGAAATCCAGTGTGGTCCCTCCTCTCTGTCCATGTCTCTTGGCACTCTTTAGCTGCCTATACTTGTGTTTTTCACTCACTAGGGGAAGCTACATGACCCTCAACTCATGGGGATCATTCCGAGGATTGCACATGACATCTTTGACCACATCTATTCCATGGATGAAAACCTAGAGTTTCACATCAAGGTAAGTGCTATTGATTTAAGTCTAAAGAGAAGAAACTGGGTCCCAAATCATGTTTCTTAGCTTTCTTCTTTTTATGTGTATGTAAATGATTATTTGTATCTATTTTAAATTAAATGACGTGGTAAGCAAAGCCAGTTATTCAATTCCTTAGGTGAATACTGAGGAAATAATTTATAAAGTTATATATAAAGTATAAGCCTTCTAGGATAGAATCATTTTGATAGTTATCTGAATTCCACCTTTTACTCAAGGGATTTCTATAGATGCAGCTGGAATGTGTCCATGATTGGGTTAGGATAGCGCTTCCCAAAGTGTGTTCCATGGAACCCCGTACCTCTTTTATTAATAAGTGAGCTATCAGGGAAAAGGTTTGTGTGGCCAAATAAGCTGGGAAAATGTTTTGTTGAACAATGTTAAATTCATCACAAGTTAAATATGCTATCATATAATCCCGTTTGACGAAGGGCACATATAGTAGGTTACATTTTCCAGCTTATTTGACTGTGTACACATTTTCCCCCTTTTGAGGTATGATAGACTTGTGTTTTGAGGAGTACACTCTGGCAAATGTTGGGGAAGGTGTTATCCTTCCTTGTTTTTGTTTCTTTTTCTGTTTTTTTAAGCCATAACCTCTGTTACAGCTTAAAATTTGAATTGAAAGAGAGATTTTTACTCTCTGAACTTTCTTAGCTGTTTATTTATAACATTGGGTATTAGGGTTACATTCGCTGGAACTCCTTTGCTTGCAAGTGACTGAAAACCACCTGTTTAAGCAAATAGAGAACGTTGTTACACAACATAAAATTTGATAGTAGGCATGGGGCTTGGGGGTTGTGGTAAAGCAAGAAATCCAGACCCTGCTTTTCCTTTAAATTTTAAGCTAAAAAAAAAATTGAGATACAACTCATGTACCATAAGATTCATTTTTTTTTAAGTGTACAACTTGATGGTTTTTAGTATATTTCCAATATTGTACAACCATGATCTATTCTAGAACATTTTCATCACCTCCAAAGGAAACCCCATCCCTGTTATTGCAGTCCCTGCCTTTCTGTCTGCTTGCTTCAACCTTTGTCCGGGAGTCGGATGGGGGGGGGGGGGAGCGGGGAAGGAACCATGACAGCTCCTGTTCCATATCCCTTATTCCCAATTCCTAATTCCCGGGGAAAGGGGCTCATTGGCCTAGCGTACGGCAGGGGTTGCCTGCCCTCAGCTCTGACTAGTGGTGTCCAGGATGCACACGGCTGGCTGGGTCCCCTCCATGGCAACTGGGGACAGTGTAGACAGGGGGTGGGGAAGAGACCGGGGCAGTTCTGAGAAGACTCAGAGTGGAGCAGATGAGCCAAGAAGCTGACCATCCTTTGAGGCTGGGACCTTAGTGCCCTAAGGCTCGTCATTTGAGAGATGTAAGAACGGAAGTTTCAAGATGTAGCGTTGGATGGCCAGAGTCACACATCAGGTTATAGGCATCTGAGATTAATTAGACTCTTGATCTGACCAACCCTCCATGCACCATCTTTCCCATCATCTTAAACTTTCTGCCCTTGCATTCTTCTGCTATGTGCCTTTCCTAGATTATATAAAAACAAGGCAGCAACTGTTTGCCCCATTATAAATTAGATCCAGCAAGTCTTTTTACTTTACAAATCTTTTTTCCTCCCTCTGTGGGCTAACACAGGTTTCTCCTTGCCAGGGTTCTTTAATATCTAAGGATACAGAAGCCTGTTGCTTTGATGGGATCAAGATTGAGGAGCTTAGGACATCTTTAAGGCTGTTTGCATTTAAATAACTTAAACTACTGTAGGGTTCTTATGGGGATAATCCTGGAGTAAGATGTTAAACCAATTACTGCCCTCAAAGTAGGGTCTTGTATTGGAATCTTATTAAGATAAAAACAGCCCCAGCATGGGGTGGGGAAGGGGAGGTGGAGAGAAGGAACAGCACCCACGTCTCCAGGGCTGAATTTTACAGTCTGGCTTCCCGTCCTGCATGTGTAGTTTATGCTCCCTTATTTCGTATATCATAATTGTAAGTGGGCAGGCTAGCTATTGACTGCTCTGTATTTTGAACTGAGTAGTGACAGGCTTAGTCAAGAAAAAGAGGCTTGATTAAAGCAGTATTTATTGAAAAGCTGTTCCTTAAAGTGAGCCCCAAAGAGCTTTTAAATGTTATTTCTGAACATGCTGTTTCTTAATGCAAAGCAACACATATTTATTTTTCTTCCAGTTGGTCTCACAAAGTGTTTGAAATGACAAAAATGACAAAATCGCCCCCCTCCCCACCCCCTAAAAGCAGCCAGTATTTTCTGTGGTAATTAATTAATAAATAAATAAATCAGAGGGTTTTTTCCTTCTTATTTTAAATGTGAACAGGATTTTAATTGCCATATTTGCTAAATATGTAACTTATGACTGTTTTTAGTATAATTAATTTCCCTGTAATCTATGGAAATAAGGACACGTGTACATCTCAAAGATAACAGAAGTCTTTTTGTTTTTTTTTTTGAGATTTTATTTATTTATTCATGAGAGACACACAGAGAGAGAGAGAGAGAGAGGCAGAGACACAGGCAGAAGCCAGGTAGCCTGCTGTGGGACTCGATCCCAGGACCCCAGGATCACTACCTGAGCCAAAGGCAGACGCTCAACACCTGAGCCTCCCAGGTGCTCCAAAGATAACAGAAGTCTTCATGAAAACCAGATAGTTTTGAAGTGTGTTGAATGTGTTGGAACTAGGGTTGAGTAGGCTGCAAGGAGGCTGGGTTAGAGACATTTAGGATTAGAGGCCAAACAGACCCTAGGATTCCAGCCACAGGGAGAAGTTTCAGGAGCAGGGAGTCTTTCCAAGGTCAGCTAGGTGTGTCTATGACGCACAGGGCTTGGTGACTGGGGAGTTTGACAGATGATCAGGCAAGCTCAAGCTGTTAGGCAGGCAGGCAACTTGGAGAGGATGCCCAGCTACACATTCCAGAGTTCAAAGCCAAGACCCCAGATCTCAGGGAAGCTGGGAAATCAGGAGGCTCCAGGATTCAGACAAGGTAATGAACCCGAGGGGTGAGGCCTGGTGCTGCTGGGTTTGGGAGGCTTCACTGCCCCTAACCAGAGGCAGGACTAGTCCAGAGCGGGGATGCCAGGGAGAGGTTTCACCCTATAGGCTTACACCTCAGCTTTACAACTTTTTTCCTTCCTTAACAACTTGTTTATCCATTCCTTTGTGTGGGTTTCCAAAACCCATGAACACGAGAGAAAGAAAAGTTGAAGTGGGAGGTAGAAGGCAGGTGTAGACAAAGAGTGCAGGATCCTAGAGAGAATTTTTGACCTCATCAAGTCCAGTGGCATCATTCGGCAGATGGGAAAGCCAAGGCCTGTAGTCCTGGTTACATGTGAATTAAACCCCCACGATCACATGTGCAGGTAAAGTTTTTTTTTTTTTGGATGTCAGCTGCCCTAAGAACGACCAGGGAATTTAGAAGCAGATTCCTTGGTTCTTGGAGGTTCTGATTCGGGAGGCCTGCAGTAGGGTTCACGACTCTGCAGTTTCAGCAGAGGCTGTGGGTGATGCTGATGCCTGCGAGGCTGGGCCTGGGCTCGGAGGGTCACTGGAAGGCTTCCTTCCCCTCTCACAGTCTGGCCTGTCTCTCACTAAATCTCATTTTGTTCAAACCCTTCCTGGACTCCCCAAAGCTGGGCACCGTCAGTAGCTCTCCCCCAGTTGCCCTTGAGCTCTTGCAGCTCCAAGCCGACTGTCCTTGTCCCAGTCCCCACTTCCTTCATGTGACTGTTTGGACCTGGTCTGGTCTGCTGACCCGTGTCAACGTCACGCACGAGGAGAGGCATCCCGACTGGGACAGCCACTCGCCAAGAACGTTTTCTGTCCCGGCCTTTGTCCTGCCTGGAAGTGTGCTTGGGCTCAGCGAGGGCGAGAGGGAGAGTCCTCCCGTGAGTGGTTGAGGAGCGCCTGAGTCTGCCGATGGGCTGTGACGGTGGCTGTAGTGCGGCCGGAGAGTGGGGAGCGGCCGGGCTCTGCGGGCCTCGGGACGCCCGATTCGCGCCCCCTCGCTCGCTCGTCCTCGCTGCGGCGCCGCCGGCTGTCAGGAGCCCCGATAAGGCTGTTTTTCAGACACAGCGCGGCATTTCTGCTTCAGACTCCGTTTGTTTTTATCTAGGTTTCCTATTTTGAGATCTACTTGGACAAAATCAGGGACTTACTTGATGGTGAGTAACCTGAGTGCTTGTCCTCTGGTCGTTCCTTAACTAGGGCCCAGGGAGGTTGAAGTGATCCACGGCACTTCTCGTAAGGGGCCCATGAAAATCTGTGGAGCCGCTTTACTGCGTTCACGCCCCCGCTTACTCTCCGCCAGGGCTTAAACCTCCGTATGGCAAAGACGTTAGAGTTGCCTGTGTCCGGTAACAATTTCTCTTTTTCCTTCAATACAGAATCTTTAACTTCTCTTTTCTCCTCCGCATGCCGTCATCGTTCTCAGTATCCAAGACGAACCTGGCTGTTCACGAAGATAAGAACAGAGTCCCGTACGTGAAGGTATGAGGAAGACTTGATGGTGCGGTTGACTTCTCTCCCGTCTCTGTCGTCACAATAGTTACAGAATATGCCCAGAATATTACCTGTACGGTGTATGTAGGTGTTTCGTCGTGTTCCTTACATTTACTATTTATCTGGTTAAAAAATAGACGTTTAGTTTCTTCAGTTGTATCTCTATGTGAATCTAACACAGACGTCTAATGGCATGAGGTAAGAAGTGGAGAAGTGAACAGATATTGGTCATTCACACGCACAGAGGCTTTGATAGTGGAAGTGATTGTTGGTGCTTTGCAGTTAGGGGAAGCCCACCATGGCATTATGTCTAGAACTTCAAAGAGTCTAAGTTGGTGGCCAGAATGAAAGGCAAACACAATCTCATCCATTTCCTTTCCTGTCACTGGTTTTCTTTATTTTCTATTTCTATTGCTGTTGAGTACGCACAGGTATTTAAGAATCTAGGAAAAGTCGGCATTTCTTTTATGGCTTACTTCTGGGTTTCCGAGGGTGGGCTCAGACTGCTCTGTGAGGTGGAGCGCGTGCCGTCGGCGGGGAGGACGAGCCGTCGGACCAGCACGGCAGCCTTTCTCTTCATCTGCGCCTCTAGAGAAGAGGGAAAATGTTTAGCTCCTTCAAAGGGAGTCGCTTTCTAGTTTCTGATGGTGAAGCTGAACTGCTTCTTTTCCAGGGGTGTACCGAGCGGTTTGTGTCCAGCCCCGAGGAAGTCATGGATGTGATAGATGAAGGCAAAGCAAACCGACACGTGGCTGTAACAAGTAAGCCTGGTGTGGCGTTTCCTCCCCTGTGACTTGGGATACCAACGTCTGCCCGCCCCCCGGGAGGGGGGGGAGTGGGTCCAAATGAGATGATGTCGGGGAAGGCGATTGTAAAGCAGCAGTTCAGAAGCAGATGCGCGGGTGTGTGCGGGGCGGGTGTCTAAGCAGGTCATGGGAAGTGGCACCTGTTATGCAGAGGACTCTCGGGAATCCTGAGTGAGGCCCGCGGGGCGCCGGTAGCACTGGGGAACTGGACACGGGGGAAAATGACCAATCAGTCACGTAAAGGGGATAAAAAGCTTCTAAATGCATTTCAGCCACATTATTGCTCAGGTTAAAAAAAAAATGCAAGCCAACAAATTTTGTATGTCGGTCATCGGTGTGGAAAGAAACCACGTTAGATTCCTGCCCTCTGTGAAAAAGGGAAGGAAAAGCAAGGAGGAGCTCAGAAAGCAGACTGGGGGCTTTATTAGAAGCCTTTCGAGGCTGTGTTAGTACCAAACACATTCAGGTCAGCTTGCTCACCCTGCTCCTCCTTCCTCGGCGTGCGCGCACATCTCTGGGAAGTGGGTCCTATGTTGTTAGAGCAGCAGAGGTCCCTGGAAAAGATGGGGGCTGTTTGTCTCATCCAGAGGGATGTGGACAAATCAGAGTGAGTTTGTATGGAGAGGAGCTGAAAAGTAAAAGGGGTTTGTAGGTTGAAAGAAAGAAAAACTCGGAGGCGAACCTATGGACAGTGTAGTATTTCTTCACCTGTCCAAGCTTTGTAGGAACCAGTGGGGAAGCCACCCAGGACTATTGAAACCATGAGTGGCTGGTTTTAACCGACTGCAAGAACCCTCTGCCCCCGATACTGCCCCCAAGTAAAGCCCCCCACCTGGAAGGGCAGGGAGCTCCCTGTGTGGTGTACAAGAGATGGAAGCACCAGTTGCTTGGCTGGTCTAGCCTCCCTAGCTCTCCCACCCAAGGCTCTGGGATTCTGTGATCCAGAACTGTAATTCTCTACCTTTTCTCTACCCTGGCATCCTGACAGCTGACATTAGCACCGGCGGCAGATTTCGTAGGTGAGCCGGGACAGGTACACGGCGTAGGTTAAATTCCACCTCTTTCTCTTCTGCTTCCACATACACTTGAAAGAATGCAAGACTGACAATCTTCTAGTCATAGCATCTCTCATTTATAGAGAAGGTATTTACTTGATTTCTTAAGCTGTTACTAGTCGTGAATTATTCATAGCATACTTGACAATCCATCTTGGCCCCTCAGTTCAGAACTGTAGGTGCGGAACATTAACTATTTTTCTTGTCATTCTGGTAAGGTGGTTTTTAAAATCATTGTGGGAAAATACCTGTAATACAAAACTTCAGCAGAGTTTTAACCATTTTTAAAGGGTACAATTCAGTAGCGTTAAGTCGCCCATTCACGATGTTTTGCAGTCATCACCACTGTAAATGAAAGGCAAGAATGGCAGAAAGGCATATTTCCAGAATTTAAGCATCCCAAGGTTAAACCTCATGTCCATTGAGCAATACGCCCCACACTTCCTCCTCCCAACCTCTGGTAACCACTATACTATGTTGTGTCTCCATGAATTTGACAACTCCAGGTACCTCCTGTAAGTGGAGTGATACAAATCCTCTTGTGACGTGCTTGCTTCACATGGCATAACGTCTTTAAGGCTCATCCATGTTGTAGCATACGTCAATGTCCTTTCTTTTTAAAATGCTGAATAATATTCTCTTGTATGTATATACTACATTTTGTCCATTCATTCATCCACAGATAGACACGTAGACACTTGTGTTGCTTCCACCTTCTGGCTGTTGTGGATAATGCTGCTATGAACATGGATGTGTAAATATCTTCTGTTGAGGTTTCTGCTTTCTTTTGGGTATACACACAGAAGTGGAGGTGCTAGATCTATGTTCGCTCTACTTTTACATTTTTTAAGGAACTGCCACACTGTTTTCCATTGTAGCTGCGCACCATTTTATGTTCCCACCAAGAGTGCACGAGAGTTTCAATTTCTCCACCTCCTTGCCAACGCTTCTTAGTTTCTTTTCAAAGATTCTATTTATTTATTCATTCATGAGAAACACAGAGAGAGAGAAAGAGGCAGAGACACAGGCAGAGGGAGAAGCAGGCTCCATGCAGGGAGCCCGACGTGGGACTTGATCCCAGGTCTCCAGGATCACACCCTGGGCTGAAGTCGGCGCTAATCTGCTGAGCCTCCCTGGCTGCCCCACTTCTTAGTTTCTATTTTTGTTTTTAGTAGCCATACTAATGGGTGTAAAGTGTTATGTTGTTGTGGTTTTGATTCGCATTTCACTAATGATTAGTGATGTTTGGCGTTTTTTCATGTGCATATTGGCCATTTGTACATTGTCTTTGGAAAACTGTTCAGGTCCTTTGCTCAGTTTATAATTGGATTTCTTTTCTTGTTGATTTATAGGAGTTCTTTGTACATTCTGGATCTCAATTCCTTATGAGACATATGATTTGCAAATATTTTCTCTCATTCTATGGGTTGCCTTTTTGTTCTGTTGATGCTGTCCTTTCATGCATAAAAGTTTTTAATTTTGATAAAGTCCAATATAAAGTCCTTGTTTTTTATTATTGCTGCTTGTGGTTTTGGTATTATTTCCAAGAAATCATTGCCAAATCCAGTGTTATGAACTATGCTTTCTTCGAGATTTTATAGTTTTAGCTTTTTCATTTGGTTTTTGATTAGTTTTGAGTTAGTACATGGCCTAGGTAAGAGTCTAACTTCACTTTTTTGCATGTGGATGTCCAGTATCCGGTTTGGTAAAGAGACTGTTGTTTCCCCACCAAATGGTCTTGACACTCTTGTTGAAGATTATTTTACCATTTTATGTGAGAGTTTATTTCTGGGCTCTCACTGGTCTGTCTATGTGCTTGCCTTTATGCCAGTATCACACTGTTTGATTCCTGTAGCTTAGTAGTAAGTTTTGAAATGAGTAAGTGTGTTCTTTTTGTTCTTTTTCAAGATTGTTTTGGGTATTCAGGGTTCCTGGGGATTCCATATAAATTTTGGGATGAACTTTTCTATTTCTGCAAAAAACACGACTAGGTTCCTGCTATAGATTGCATCAAATCTCTAGATTGCTTTTGGTAGTATTGACCATTTTCACAATGTAAAGTCTTCTGATCCAGGAATGTCTTTCCTTTTAAGTGTGTCTTCTTACATTTTGTAGTTTTTATTCTTTTTAAAGTTTTAAAAAGATTTTACTTTTTTAAAAGTGATCTCTATAACCAATGTGGGACTGGAACTTTTAACCTTGAGATCCAGAGTCGCAAATTCCCAGCCAGGTGCCCCTCATTTTGTAGTTATTAGAATACATGTCTTTCATTTCTTTTGTTAGATTTACCCCTAAGCATCGTATTCTTTTTGTTGAAATTTTATTTATTTTATTTTTTTACTTGAGAGAGAGAGAGAGAGAGAGAGAGAAAGAAAGAATGCACCTGTGCCCGTGCACGTGAATTGGGGGTCGGGGTAGCAGGGTGAGAATCCCAAGCCGTCTCCGTGCCCAGCACGGAGCTGGACACTGGACTTGATCTCATGGCTCTGAGATCATGACATGAGCCAAAATCAAGAGTCAGACACTTAACAGACTGAGCCACCCAAGCATCCCTCTTTTTGTTGATATTTTAAATTGAATTATTTTCTTATCAGATTGTTTATTTTTAGTGTATAGAAATGAAACTGATTTTTACATATACTGCTTTTGTATCTTGCAACTTAATTCATTTATTAATTCCAACATATTTTTTGTGGAATCTTACCCCCGTGACCCACCCCCCCCCCCTTATTCTGGAAAGATTTTTTTGCCACCAAAAGAAGCAGCTTTTATTCATGAACTATCTCCAGAAACCAAAAGGACTATGTACCCACTTTCAGCACCTCCTATCCTCTCTGGATCTCACATTGCTCCACCTGGGGAAGGGAAGAGATATAAATTGCCTTTAGTTTCCCAAAGCCTCAGTCTTTCCCTTCCCTCTGTAGTCTTAGAAATTCAGTAGCAATACTGTTGTTTATTTTTTCAGCACTGGCTGATGCAGCTACTTAGGAAAAATTATGGGTGAAGGAGTCTGAGGGGAAGCAGTTGGAGGAGTAAGGGTGATGCGTAGAGAATAGGAACAAAGCCTATCAAAGGTCCTTCTGTCCTGCCTCAGTGGCTTGCTCCTTCATTGGTTGCATTTCTCTTTATGCCAAATCACACCTTTTTTGAACCATATTGGGGATTTCCACTGCCAGCCCCAGAGTCATGAGATGATGTAGTGCAAACACATTCCTGGCCCACAAAGGCTGAAAATGATTGGTCAGGCATATTTTGCCACCCTGTACACCTTCCATCAAGTTCAGAGGCTGTAATTTCTGGAGCAGTAGTGGGATATGTGATAGGAATGTCACACTCGATGTCCAAGACTCATAGTTGAGGAGGTAGGTCATGGATATACCATCATTTTCCAAACTACTGAGTCCCTTCCTAGTTAGATTCCAGTTGGAGCCAATCATTGTCTGCATTCTTACTGTTTTCCACATGCTGGATAAGAAACTGGTAATCCTCTTTGAGTCTCTGCACCCACAACTCACGATCTTGAGGTTGTTAGTCTTTAGATCTTTGACGAGGGTGCCTGGAAAGGCACCTTTTTTTTTTTTTTTTTTAAGATTTTATTTATTTGAGAGTGAGAGAGCGAGTGCATAAGTAGGCGGAGCAGCAGGCAGAAGGAGAGGGAGAAACAGACGCCCTGCGGAGCAGGGAGCCCGACGTGGGGCTCGATCCCAGAACCCTGGGATCATGACCCGAACCGAAGGCAGATGCTTAACTGACTGAGCCACATAGGCGCCCCTGGAAAGTTGGTTTTAATAAATGATTGCTAGTGGGAATTGAATAAGACCATCCCTGGGATCTCTGCCTGCCACGGTTAACAGAGACCAGGGTCCAGAAGGATTTCTGTTTCTAGTACTTGATACTAATGAAGCATGTTTATTTTTTAATTTTAATTTTTTTTTATAATGTCAGAAGATCATGTAATATCTTGGAAATATAACTTCCTTTTTTTTAAAAAAAGACTTTTATTTATTTATTCATGAGTGACAGAGAGAGAGGGAGGGGCAGAGACACAGGTAGAGGGAGAAGCAGGCTCCATGCAGGAAGCCCGACGTGGGACTCGATCCCGGGTCTCCAGGATCACACCCCGGGCTGCAGGCAGCGCTAAACTGCTGCGCCACCGGGGCTGCCCTGAAGCATGTTTAATACTTGAGACCTTCTGTGTGCCTATATGGGTCATCGAACTGTATTCAAGAAAGAAAAATAGCCTTTAATCTTAAGGTCATAATCCTTCCTTAAGAAAGCTTGTGACACTACTGAGAAGGCAAAGCTTGCTGAAGGTGGAATACGCTGGGTCGTAACCAGGGTGATGAAGGCTGATGAAAGACCACAGGGGAGGGGGGCAGAAGCTGCGAGCTCTTTGATCTCTTTTTTTTTTTTTTAAGATTTTATTTATTTGAATGAGAGCGAGCTCGAGTAGTGGTGGTGGGCGTGTGGCAGAGGGAGAAGGAGAAGCAGGCTGCCCATGGGCAGGGAGCTCAGTGCAGGCCTGATCCCAGGACCCCGAGATCACGACCTGAGCTGAAGGCAGACACGTAACCACTGAGCCACCAGGCGCCCCAGCCGTGAGCTCTTGGAGGCCGACGGCCTGCCTGGAGCGGGACGCTACAACACGGGGGCTTCTGGCACGGTTAGAGGATCATCCACCTAGATTCCTTTTTTTTTTTAAATTTATTTTTTATTAGTGTTCAATTTGCCATCATATAGAATAACACCCAGTGCTCATCCCGTCAAGTGCCCATCCACCTAGATTCTTAAGTTTTTTGCCATGTGAAGATATTTTAAATCTTTTGTTGTTGTTGTTTTTTTTAAAGAAACAGAGGTCTCAGATACTATTTATTTATTTATTTATTTATTTATTTTTATTTTATTTTTTTTTCAGAGACTTTTTAAAATTGGACTTAACTTGAAAAACTGGAGCGATTACGCATGATTCGTTGTGCTTTTTTAGATGAGAGGCCTGCTACCTAAACTTCCTATCCTTTGCAGAGCAGTAAACTATTTTTCCTTTTCAGACATGAATGAACACAGCTCTAGAAGTCACAGTATCTTCCTGATTAATATTAAACAAGAGAATGTAGAGACCGAAAAAAAGCTCAGTGGGAAGCTTTATCTAGTTGACTTGGCTGGGAGCGAAAAGGTAATTGGTTCCTTATTTGTATTATCTATAATTTTCCCTGTTATTTGCTTCAGTGTGCAGTGGTATAATTTTTATGCCCTTTCCATTCCCTGGTTTTAAAGCGCTGTTAAAGTCTCTGGTGTGGTGCCAGCCAGCACGCTATTAAATTTCACCTTCGTTTCCCGGCTCCCTTTTCTGGTCCTGAAGTCCCCTCTTCTCATCAAAGGAGGTACTTTGATTGCCAGCTCGGATTTATGCTGACCTGGCCCCAGTGATGACGTTAGGTCCGCGCTGGTGTGAATTCAGCCCGGGCAGAGGCCGTCGTGCGAATGCGGAGGGACGTGACCTGTGGAAAGGGAGGATCCTGTCTTGTGCCAGATTCACGTGGGCCAGAAACGGACCCTGCCGAGGACTGAGGCAGTCCTGCCCCTGCAGGATTGCTTGCCCGGAGGAGACCTGGAACCTGGGGCTCTCTCTGCAATAGGGCCTCACGTGGGCAGCTGTGCTTCCTTTAGGCCGTGAGGCTTGACGCCCTGCCCCTTCTCTGGTTTTTGTCCGGGCTCTCCTTTGGGGTCTGTCCCATGGTCTCTTAGGAGCTGGCCACAGCCGTCCTTTAGACCAAACAGGCTCCCCAGAACCTCCCACCTGCCCCCTCCCGGCCCCACTGCCACAGCACTAGCAGAGGTCCCTGCTGCCACACCCAGTTTCGGGGCACTGCTTGCCTTGGGTGACCTCACAGAGCAAGTCCCTGCGCCCAATCCCAGGTGGCCTCCATCATCGCTGACATCGTGCTGACCGTCCCCAGCAGGGCTGGCCCTGAAGCTCGGCCAGTCTCCTGAACTGCGTCATTGACCTCCACTTATTGTGCCCCACCACTGAGTTGCTCTCCGCCAGGTTATGGCCACTAATGCCCACGTAAGTAACGGCCACTTGAAGTGTCCTCCTGTACACATCTGCCATGAGCGGAAAGTCCTCTGGATATTCCTGGAAAGTCCTCTGATTGGGAATCCCGACTTACGCTGGTACAAGCTCGTAACTTTCATTAAACAGACGTGCACCAGAATGGGAATACGGAGCAGCGCGGTTTAGTCCTGGACTCACTGTTGGCAACCGGGCCGCACTTCGCTGTCGCACCAGCAACACGGGTCTGGAGAAAGAGCTCAGTGGCCCCTCTGTCCTTCCCGGGTTTGCCCTCTTTCCCTTTCGAGCACAGAGATGAATATTTCGGGCCTAAAAGCAGCTGAGAACGCGTCATGCTGGCAGTGTCGCCTGCACAGTGTCGGGGGCTCTTGCTTTCGGTACTTGTGGGGCAGTTTACAGTTGTGGTCCCGCGCATGGTTTCTTTTGCTCTCATCTGTTTTCCTTTGCCCTAAATGTGTCCACGTGAATGTGTCCGTGTGATGTGCTGGGACAAACGACCTTAATCCCCAGGTGCCCTAAATGGTGTTGTCCCTCGGGCTGGCAGTGTGGCAGCCCTGGGCTCAGTTCCCTTGTCTGTGTCGCCTACTTCGGGGGGTCAGGATGCTCAGCTATGAAAGCGCGTTCATCAGCACTGGGTGAGGAGGCTGGGCTTCTTGGTGACCCATCAGCAGCATTGCTTCTCTGGCTGCGGTGGTGTCTACACACACACGCACAAAGTTCTCGGAGAGATGAGTCTCTATCATATTTGAACACATCACCCTCTGGACGTGCATTCGTTTCTACCACTTGGAGTCTGTCCTTTGTCCGCATCGCCAGTAGTCTTTGCACAGTTTGTGATCCTGTCCCTGCTTTCCTGTCTTCAGAGAGCAGCTGCTCCTCCTGCATCGTTTGTCCAGCCCGCAGAGCCAGGAAGCACGCTGGCTCCCCTTTGCCCCTCGCATCTGTAAACTACTTTCTACCTAAAGCAGATGCTGTCGCTAGGACATCGCCGGGAGTCACACAGCAGAGGAGGACCGTGTGTGATCCCTCTGGCTGCAGAGGAGAAGAGACAAATCCACAGTGTGATACACGCTTTCTTGACTTTGATGCCCTCGAGTATCTTTCAGACGATCGTTCCCTTTTTCCTCACTGTGGGAGTGGATAAGGGGGAGAGCAGAGTCTGGACAGCCGCCCACTACCTCTTGTCCTTTGCCTGAAGCTGGAGCTCATACTTTACATTTCCCCAAAATGTCCATTCATCATGGCCAGGACAGTGTTCTCACTTCAAGCTCCCCTTGGGCTCCCTCCAGCGTGGAGGCTGTAGCTCAGGCGCGCGGGGCCCCGGCCTTTCTGTAGAGACGGCGCTCTTCCTCTCGCTCTCGCTCTCGCTCTCGGAGCCTGCTTTCCCGGATGCATGTCCCCCAGGGAAGCATCTGCAGCTCCACCACTGGAGGCATTTCAGCCGTTCCCCTAAAACCTAATTGAGAGGAAAATGACAATAAGACAGAACAAGTCCCCAGCCTCAGGCACAAGGGAAGGTTTGATCAACGTGATTCTTACTTACTTTTACTTCTTCTTGCGTTCCGGGAGGATTCCCGTCCGCCTCCCGAGGTCCCCAGCCCCGGGCCCTCCTGTGAACCGGACTTTTCATCTGGGTGCTTTTGCTGTCCCGCGCAGCTCACTGCTTTCTCTTCCTCCTCATAGGTCAGCAAGACCGGTGCCGAGGGAGCCGTGCTCGATGAAGCTAAAAATATCAATAAATCTTTGTCTGCTCTTGGAAACGTGATCTCTGCCTTGGCAGAAGGGACAGTAAGTGATGCTGTCCCCGTCTTATTAAGTGATATTATGAGAAGTTGCTTTTTGGGTCTGTGTCCCCTCTTTGCCACATACCCCAGAGATTAGTTTGTTTTTCTTTAGAAAGGGACAGAGGGAATCTGGCTGTAGACACCCTGCTTGCTGGGAGATCCAGTCCATTTAAAATATATGAATGGTGATGCTAATTTCCTACGACCTGGGTCCCGGAATGGGCAGTCTGAACTTTGGTCAAATCCAAAGACCCAATGTCCCCCCCATCTTGCTTGTGTTTTTTTTTTTTTTTTTTTTGTCTCTGAATGGACAATGGCTGTAATAGCCAATACTTTTTTTTTTTTTCTTTCCTAAATAGAAAACACACGTGCCATACCGGGACAGCAAGATGACTCGGATTCTTCAGGACTCTCTGGGCGGGAACTGTAGAACCACCATTGTTATTTGCTGTTCTCCCTCTGTCTTCAACGAGGCTGAGACCAAGTCAACACTGATGTTTGGGCAAAGGTGGGTGTGGTCTCTCGTTCCCATGCTCTGAGCTGGGTCTTTGGTGCAGGGCGTGAGGGGTGAAGGGCTAGCATCAGCAGGAGGTAGAGTGAGGGCCAAGCAGTCCATGACAAAATTGCACCCAGCAGGTATTGGCTTGTAAACTGAAGGCATCGTTCACCAAGGCCAAAGGAAAACTTAACGTTTTACAATAATTGGCAGAGATACGCCAATCAGAGGTATGATATTTGTAAAAAGTGCTCATACGTAGTATAGATGTGATTGCTGGTAACTCAGTGCAGTGTTGCTTTTGCTCTTCACAGAATAAACTCTCACTCTCGGGTTCACAGGATTTCGAGTGTGAACAGCTCAAGATTGATAACTATCTTTAACTCTAATATTTGGGTTCCATTACACAGATGCTAATAGAACAGCCAGAAACTTGGATGCATGTAGGGTACCTGCATAAATAGGAAAGGGGGCGAAGGAAATCCTCATGCTAACCTTGGGAGTGGGAGGTACACACTGGATGCTGAGGAGAGGGCACGGCCAAACGAGATTTCCTGGATCTCTGAGAACTCACAGGTGGGCAGGAGGACAGTGCGGTAACCCTGAGGCGTTCATGCGTGTGGGTCCGCGTGCGCCTGCCCAGCCCTGCCTGCCGCCCAGAGCTCGCCTCCCTTGGCCGTGGTCCCTCAGTGCCAGGTCAGCGTGCGGCTTCCAGGGCCACCAGGCCCTTCCATCCTGAACACCTATGCAGCCTTCGGACAAGTCTCTGCTGCCTTATTTGTAAATGGGTGCACAGAGCTCTCCCCCTGCCTTCCTCCTGGGACTGTGCTGTGTGCTCCTGCCTGAGAAATAGTTTAAGGTGCCTAGAGGAAGGACAGATGGGGGTGGGCAGGCTGCATGGGAAATTGTTAGGGCTTGTTTAAACTGCATTAAACCCCAGTCATTTCCTGAGCCCACAGCAGAACATAGAATTACCCAGTCATGGCACCTGTGGGACGTCTAAATAAATAATAATTACATTGAAATGTTGTAGAACTCATCTATCTTTTAAACTGGATTTGGGTCCTGCTCAGATCACTTCCTTGATTAGTCAAATGCTTAGGTCAGTGAATTGTGGTAGGAAAATGCCTGCTTTCCTCAAGGGTCATGAGATACCCCTAAAGCAGTATCAGCTTATGGGAAGCACAGCTCTATGGTGATCATCTTGCCTGCCCTGTGTCTCCTGGTTTCTCCATCTTTTTTTTTTTTTTTTTAAGATTTTATTTATTTATTCATGAGAGACACGGAGAGAGAGGCAGAGACACAGGCAGAGGGAGAAGCAGGCTCCATTCAGGGAGCCCGACATGGGACTCGATCCTGGGACCCCAGGACCACGCCTTAAGCCGAAGGCAGACGCTCCACCACTGAGCCACCCAGGCGTCCCCAGGTTTCTTCATCTTTAACGGTTTTCTCCAAAGACATGTTTGAGCAAACCAGCACCAAATGCATTTATGGGGGAAACATAAAAAAATTTTTTAAAAAAAATTTCTCACTTGCAACGTAAAAATAGTCTGAATCATTGCAAGCCAGAGATGGCCTGGGCCTGGGCTACCTGTCTCAAGGTTGCCGCTGTGAGCGTTTGCAGCGGTCTGTAGGAAGAGTCTCAGTGAAAGTCCAAATGACTATCTTCTTTCTTCTGACCTTAGTGAAGCAGTCGTTAGCATCGTCATTATCACTAGGGCCCAGCACGTGGCAGGAGTGTCACATCCTCGTAGCAGTTCTCATCTCACCTGAGTACAGGTGACATCGAGGCTTAGAATGAAAGCTGTTAGGTGCCGCGTCTGAGCCCACGTAGCCAGTAAATGACGACACGTGTAAGATGACATAGGACGGGGACCCACAGCCTCTTCTATGCAGGATCCTTGATGAGCACAGGCCTCTGGGTCAGTAGCCCCAGCTTTAAAGCCAAGTTCTGCTACTGATCCATTCCCCTCTCTTGTTTACTTGTCTTCGAGCCTCTGCCCTCGTCTGTAGGGAGAACTAGAGCGCCTACCTCTGAGAATTGTTGGGAGGATTAGTGAGTTGCCTCAGTTTTGACTTTGCATAGAGGCAGGCCGGCAGGGAACAGGTGTTGAGTGGTTGCAGGTTTTCCTTTGCCTCCATCTTCAACAGTGTACAGTGTGGGAAAGGCACAGAATGGACGGGACTGCACAGAATGGAATGGAATGTGTGGGATAGGACTGGGTAGGACTGGGACAGAAGGGGCCGGACCGAGCCAGGTAGACTTAGAAGTTAGTTTCTGGAATGAGAGACTAAAGAAAGGCTGATGCTAATTTGGGATTCCAGGGAATAAAAATAAAATGTCAATTCTCTTTTCAACTGGAATAGGTTGGTCTGCCATGTTTTATCAGAGTCCTCTGCATACTGGCTGCGTGAGGGCAGGGACCTGGTTTATCATCAGTGTCACTTGTCTCAACAAGCATCCAGCACAACCGGCACACACAGTAGAGGGTTGTTAAATAAATGCTTATCGAATGGATGCATGGATGCGTGAAGTGCTTATTGTGTAGGATTCCTTAGAACATTAGGGCAGGTGCTGACCTGTGACACCGTTACGTCCAGAAGTTTGGTTAGCTTTAGGTCTGGTGTGTTTTCCAGCCCTATAATTGGAAAGGTGTGAGGTTTTGTTCCTCTCTCCCTGTCCCTGAGTTATTTAATGGATTCTTCAAGGACATCTAACTTCTCTATGGGGCCCATACCTGCTTTATTGTTAAATATACGCAGTGAACCCAATTACACAGCAGACACGAGTCTGAACATCGGATTAGACATGGTATCTGATAGCTAATGAGATTAAGCACTTTGAACTCCGAAAAGACTGCCGGGCACATCTCAAATTCAGTGTAACGAGTGTTCATTATGCTCTTGTTGCAGGGTGGCCAAACCTTGGGCTGCTCAAGGTTCCTTCGTTATTCCTGTGTGGTTCTTTCAAACACGCAGAAGGTCCATGGTTGTTGCTAGGCTACTTTACTGTATTGATGCCCTGAGTCAAACAATAGCGTGTCCTTTGAAGCAGTAGACACATGATAGAGTCTACGAGTGCCTGAGGGCAGCCTCCCAGGTCAGCACTCTTTAGGATTCTAGATTAGGTACTGGAATTAAAGGGGGGGAAAGTGTACACTGTCTGTTTCTTGGTTTCAGTGATGAATTCCGCCTCTTCTGTGTGGTCGGACCTGTGAGTCCTTGGGTCCCCCGTGTCCCCTGAGCGCCCCGCATTGTGCTGGCAAAGAAGCAGAAGCCATTTTCTGCGTCTCAAAGAGCTTCTAATCTAGCTGAGGAGGGAGCACTTGAATTTCTAGGGTCAAAGAGCTGGAGTGTGGGAAAGCAGAATGTTGTTCTGCTTCTGTGCTTTTAAAGGGATAAGGTACTCAAATTAGAACCCTTTCATTGATTTTTTTTTTTTCCTTTTGGCTTCCAGCAGTTTATCTCTTAGTCTTTAATTACTCTTCCAAAGTACTTTCATAGCACAGTTGGCAAAGGATAGTTGTAAGTTTAGGAGTATGAACTTGGCTCACCCAGTTATCTTGGAAGCCTGTTTAATGTACCGTGATGGGGGGAGAAGGGAGCCCCCGGGGGCTGGCCCATCAGTTTGGAGTAGGCCTGAATCAGCACAAGAGTTTTGGTTAATCTTGTATGAATAATTCAAAGGCCTTATTTGTATGTTGTATGTAGAAGGAGAATTGGTAATTTGGGGAAAGTAATATTCTTCTTTTTCTGATACGCACTTTTTTTTGCTTAAATTGTGCCACCTCCTGCCCAGTTTCGTGGAAGCTGGGTTAGTCCTGAGCAGCGTGCATGCAAAACTCATGTCATCAGAGCATAATAACAAGTTATCTGCAAGGGTAAGAGTGAGCACTTTGGCCAGGGGAGATCCTTGGCTGTACCTTTGACATAAAATGGAAAAAAGACTCAGATCACTCCTGTTGCAGTGCTGTTGCTGAAGCACCAGTAAGGACAGCTTTTGCTCTTGGAGGGAGATATCCTGTGGGTGATGCTGGTTTAACCAGGTGCCAAATCCTCATCCAAATCCATTATTCCTCCGTGTTTCTCAGGAAACCAGAACTTTTTCAAAAGACACGAAACTTAGAGCTTTTAATTTTTCATTCCCTGTCCCCCACTGACAAGCAAGGAAAATGGCCTCACCGGGAAATGGGAAGGTGCTTTGCATCAGTCATGTTTCCAGTAGAAGGTTAGGTGTTTAATGTGGGAACTGGGACTCAGAACAAATTAGAAGGTGTGATGGTTTTGTGTGTCAGCTTGGCTAGGCTGTAGGACTCAATTATTTAGTCAAACACCAATCTAGGTGTCGCTAGGAAGCTTTTTGTAAATGTGGTTAACATCTACCATCAGTTGACTTTAGGTAAAGTACATTGCTCTCCGTAGCATGGGTGGGCCTCGTGCAATCAGTTGAAGGCCTTAAGAGCAAAACCTGAGGTTTCTCAGAGAGTAAGAAATTCTGCCTCAAAACTGCAGCGTCAATCCCCACGTCAGTTTCCAGCCTGCTAGCCTGCCCAGTGGCTTTCAGACTTTCTAGTCCCCACAATTGGGATAAACACAGAAATGTAGGGTATATCCTTTATGTCCATACCTGTACACGCATGTATGGATATCTCTCTATTCATCGTTAGATACCTTGTATCTGCCCTATTGGTTCTCTCTCTTTAGAGAACTCTGAGTGACAAAGGGACGCTGGGTTCCTTCCTCCTGCCCTACAGTGGGAGGATCTCCATCTCTGTCTCTGTCACACCATTCACCACGCAGAGTCGCACGTTACAGAGGGAGTCTGTGTGCTGAAGGTGTGGGATTGTCGGGAGCTCCTTTCAAATGCCAGTACTATCCTGAACACCCAGAGGGGGAAGGAAGATGCTGAAAACAAGAGTTAGGAAGATACCAAGAACAAACATCGTTCTGACTCTTCCAGGAGACCGAAGTAATTAGGAGAATTCAGGTGATATGTAACCTGTTGATCATTCAGAACTGACGATGGCCCGAAAGTACAAGTGCAGGCGATTATGGAGGACTTGGGTGGGGATGGGATTTACGTGCAGAGTGATGTGAACCAAATAGTTGTAAAACTTGCTGTCTTCAACAAGGGCTTGATTCACATGCCAAATTATGAGAACACCTGTAGAATGTTGTCACCCGTGGGGGCTTAACCTCAGTGGTAGAGATGGACGCGGTTGGCAACCCTAGAAGGGTGGATATATGCTTCCAGATGTGTAAACTACAAATTCAGTGGCAGAGAGACCTAGAGGTGCTGGGCCGGAGATAGAATGCTTGAGGACGTGGGGGCAGGATCTTCCTTCCACTCCTCAATGAAATATGCCTAAAGGAGTCCTTTTCTGACCCTGTCCCTATGGGGATCTAGGCGGAGGTTGTGCTGTGGCTTCTGTTCTTTGCTGTGCTTGGTCTGGTGGTTAACCTTTTTTTTTTTTTTTTTTTAGATTTTATTTATTTATTTGAGAGCAAGAGAGAGAGCAGGAGAGAGGGGAGGGGCAGAGGGAAAGAGGAGCAGCCTCGCCACTGAGCAGGGAGCTAGACGTGGGGCTCAATCCCAGGACGCTGAGATCATGACCCCAGAGCCCCAGTTAAGATTGTTTTTCAAAGGTGGTTAACATTCATTAGCATTGACGTCTTTTAAAAACTGGGTCCTGGTTCCCTTCCTGTGGGGAAAGGAGATGTTATATCTGGGGCAAGGCTGGATCATCTATTTTTTAAGCAGTGCTTGACTCTCTGAAGCAAACAGAAACAAAGAAAAATTGCAAAACAGAAACTGTGATAACTGTACCCTGAAGATTTGGCTCATTAGTGCTGAGCGGGTCTTGCCTTTAGGGTATATACCTGAGGTTAGTTAAGGTCTTTCCCTAAGTGGTCTTGGTTAGGATTTTGCGCAGTGTCTGCTCTGAATATAACTTGTGGAATAGGCATTTATTTCTGTGTACAGCTTGGGGGCTCTGGCTGAAAAAACTGAGGGTCTTTGGGAATGAAGACTCAAGACAGTTGTCTGTTCCTTTGGGAGTAATCAGGTCACACTGGGATTAACCAAACGTTGTCACGGTGAGGTTGACCTATGAAGATGGTGAGGGAGCCGCGGATCTACGGCTAGAGTAAGGCTTCAGCAGATCACTGTTTTGTTTTCCTATACTGGGAAGATAACCTCCCAAAACTGTAGGTCTGTGTGGTATCGCTATGGTTATATAGGTTCAGCTAGGCAAAACCATAAAACCTGCCTTAAGAGCGCATCTCACGATTTGCTGTCCCATTGATTTTGCTTCCTTGGAAGCTACTTGAAATTCTTTCAGCGGCCGGGTTGAAGAGTAAATGCACATGAGTGTGCTCACGCGTCCCTGAATTGTGTCTGTAACACAGTCCTTGAGCGCTCAGAGGATCCATGCTGATTCACTGTGTTTGGACCATGAGTCCAGATGTGATGCTGTTTAGTGTAATTCCAGTTAGCCAGTATATGGAAACCCAAAGTAAAAGAGCAAAGAATGTGAAAGTTGGAAGATAATTGGATGTGCTCTGAAGGGAGCAGGGCAGACAAACAGAAACCAGTAGACCACTGCCCACCCATCCTGATGCCAATGAGCTAAACATTTACCCAGGAGGAAAGAGAATTGTGAGTGGCCGAAGTAGATAGGACCTAATGATTAGGCTCCTCTCTTCTGTAAATATTTCTGAAGTTCATGGTAAAGAGCAAAAGGGACTATAGATGTTCAACATCTTTTTACTCTAAGTCTCTTAAAGGAATGAGAGACTGAGATACTCTTTATTTTACTTCGCAAGGTTGGTTTCAAACCCCTAGACAGAATGTTTGTTCTTTTTAAAACAAATAACTCCAGGCACAGAGATTCAGGTATCTCTTTCAGTGACTCTGGTTTATTCCATGATTTAGAAATTCTTGCATCTAACTTGATTTCTTTCCTTTTTAAAGATTTTATTTATTTATTTATGAGAGACACAGAGAGAGACAGACAGACACAGGCAGAGGGAGAAGCAGGCTCCACGCGGGGAGCCCGAGGTGGGACTCGATCCCGGGACCCCGGGGTCACGCCCTGGGCCAAAGGCAGAGGCTCAACCGCTGAGCCATGACGGTGACTTGTAATGAAGAGAGATTTTTAAATTTGAATGAAGTCAAATTTATCTTTACTTCTATATCCTATTTAGGAAATCGTTACCACAAAGTCTTAAAGATATTCTCCTGTTTTGTTCTAGAGGCTTTATTCTTTTTACGTTTCACATTTATGTGTATGATTCATCTGGAAGAGAACGTCTATATGCTATTGGAGGAGTTGATAAAGGTCACACACACCCCTCTCCCTCAGCACCATATTTTAAAGGCCCATCCTTTCCCACTGTGCTGTATGGGCACCTTGTTGTATATTAGATGACTTTGTAGGTTAATGTCTGTTTCTAGATGATCCGTTCTATGTCTCTTCTTTTTTTGTTTTTTCCTAAAGATTTATTTTTAGAGCGTGTGCACGTGAGCGCCGGGCGTGGGAGGGGCCAAGGGAGAGAGAGAGAACCCAAGCAGATTCCACACCTGCACCGAGCTGGACCCTTCAATGTCCACAAGCATTTTAGCCATAGGTTGTTTTTCACTTTCTGACTTACTGAGTTGATAGTGCACGCTGTGGTGCTTGTGCTCGTCCTGAGGAGCATCCATGCTGCCGCCGGAGGATGTTGGAAGGCGAGACGAGAGTGTCGAGCTGGCACAGACTGGAAGTAGTAATGAAATTGCTGCTGTTTGAATGAATTAGAGCTGAAGCACTTCTAGGGACAGAAGCCTCAAGCTACAGAGAACGAGGGAGAATTTTACTAATTCTTAAGTGGAGTCTTAGGATGAAATCATCTCACTCCGTTTGACAGTTGGGTTATTTAGTTGTCTGTTTTAAGAATTAATTTTTGGAATGACATCTGTAGCCCTGATGAGGGCTGGTGAATTTCTTTCCCCGAAATAGAAATCGTGTCCAAAATGTCGTTTCATGACAACAGTTAATTAACCTGAATCACACATCAGATAATGCTGGCAAATATGACAGTACAAGAACTTGTGGGAGTTAAAAATGGAAAAGGGAAGAGCAAATAAAACAGGAAATCACAGTTTTAAATGAAGTTTTTGCCTTCTTCAGTAAATAAATAAGTGGGTTTCGGTCGTGGTCAGTTTCCTTTTTAATTGGGCAGGTCTGCTTGTGTGTTCATTGCTGCAGGTAACTAGGTGAATCATGTCTTTTTAGTATTAGCAAGAGCTGCCACCGCCTTTGCTCCCATCGGCTGCTCCCTGAGTGACTGTCCAGACGTCCACTGGGGCATCAGGCCCCCGCCCCCCCATTCACTCCATCTCTTTTACTGGAAATGACAAAATGATGCCCCTCCGGCATGTTTGTTTGCCCCACACATTATTTTGGAAAACCGTTTAAAACCGGGAGATAAAAGTACTGACTTTTCCTTGGAAAATGGGATGAATGGAGAGCAGTGGGCCCCCCACTCCCGCGTGGTGACAATTTCCTGTGAAGAGGGGCTGCTCAGCAGCGAGCCTTGGTTTACCTGGCTGGCCTGAACCTGTCAAGTGATGTGCCGGTCCCGGGAAACGTGTTGACGTGTGTTCCACACACCAGGGACGATTCTAGGGATGTGATTAAGGGAAGCAACCTCCGTCTGTGGTTTATTGGTAGGAGAAACTGTAAACTCTACAAGACTTTGGCTCAGTTGTCTTGGTGTAGCCCCGGTGTTTCATAAATGTTAGGATAGAAGGAAGCTCTCCCTTAGGAAGATGAACGTGGCAGGCCCGTGCACGATGCGTCGAGGAGGATGCTGAGTGCTTGAGGAAAAGACCGTTGTCACACGTCAGGGCCAAGAACATAGATTTAGGTGGTGGCAGGGGGAACAGAAAAAGACGTGGCCCTGGAAACCCCTTGGGATGTAGACTGGCAGGGGGGAAAGGGGAATGGGGAACGGCGAGTTTGGTGAGTTGGAGGGGGTGGTAGTAGGTGCCAGAGTCCCTTCTGCTTCCCAGTCTCGGCCTTCTGATGGGAAGGCGCCTGAAGCTTAATTGTATTCACCATTTAGCTAAGCCAGTAGCTACCCTGAGTCTCTCCCTTCTGTTTCTGGACCTCAGGGCCAAGACCATCAAGAATACGGTGTCTGTGAACCTGGAATTGACGGCGGAAGAATGGAAGAAGAAATACGAGAAAGAGAAAGAGAAAAACAAGACTCTGAAGAATGTGATCCAGCATCTAGAGATGGAACTGAACCGATGGAGGAACGGTAAGGAGGAATGAGGCACGGACGTGTGTTTGCCTTTTCCTGGGGCAGCCGGGATCCTGGGTCACTTGGGGAGGAGGGGACGGTGGTGGAGCTCGGTCCCGCCTCGCAGCAGCCCGTGTGCGCGAGTGAGGTTTTCTCTCTGCCCGAACCCCAGTCATTGGCGGACGTGTGTGCTTCGTGTGGGCAAGTGGCTGTTTGCAGGGTTGCCTTATCTCTTTCCGATGACGTGCTCCCCGATCTGTTATTGCAGTTCTCTCTGCTAGCCCCAGCTGAGGTTTAGAGGGCAGGGCTCGAGACTTTGTGGCTCAGATTGCTTTTGGTTAAATGAAAAATGTCATTCTCTCCTATGTGAGTCTTATAATTGATTTAGGGTTAAAAGTCAGCTTTGACAAATATTTGCAATTGGGGGGGGGGGAGGAGGGCGTCCAAGGGATCTTCATGCTCTGCTTCTTCAGAGCCAGAAATAGAGGGCTCCTAAAGAAGCTCTGTACTAAAATGGAGTCTTACAGGCTTATTTCGTGACTGTGTTTTTTTTTTTTTTTTTTTTTTATTCTCCGAAAAAACATTCTCTTTGGTTTGTTACTCAAAGAAAATATCTCCGAGAGCTGACACACACTGGGTGGGTGGGTTGTGGGTGAGGCGTTGAAGAGGGGTTTCCAGATCCAAGTGCAGACAGATTATTTCGGAAATTTTAGCATTGTGATGGAATTAGAAGGTAGAAGTCTTTTGCTTTTTCTTTTCTTTTTCTTTTTTTTTCTTTTTTTTTTTAAACTGAACAGGCAGGCTGGTGTGTGTAGGGCACAGTGGATAGCTGGAGATTCGGATGCTGTGTCCACTGTACCTGAGGCGCTGCTGCAGACCTCAGTCTCTTGGGTGAGCGTCGGAGCCTGGGGCTGCCCGCAGGGTTGGGGGGAGCCCGCCTGTAGGTAACTGCAGACTTAGCGCTTCTGCGTTTGCCGCCGTGCTGTGCTAGGAAAGGTGGGGTGCCGATGACCTACTATTCAATGGAAAAACAATTATGAAGCAAAGCGGGATTCAGGAGAGGTTCGAGAAGTGACCTAGTAGCCTAAATAACACAATTCTTTTCTTTTTGGGAGATTTTCTAGCTGCACACATGTTTTGAAAGCGGCTACAATAATTGAATAATTCAGCACCTGGGGCCCGTGGCTGATTCCTTGCGATTTGGCAGGAGTTAGGAGAGTGGGGAGGGATGGTTGGCAAGGCAGGGAGCGGCCGTATGAAATTTTGTTCTATTTCTGGGATCCTCTTGGGTCAGTTCTCTGCTGGGCAACTGGAACATTCAGTAAAGCCTTTTGGTAAAGGGAGGGAGCCTGGTCTAAGAACACTGTGCAGCGGGCAACTGGCCTTGTTTTTTTCTCTTCTGTCCTAGCCCTTGCCAAGCTCTCACCCTGCAGTGCTCCATCTCTCCACCAGCTCTGTCCTCAGGGGTCTGGCCCCGCCGCCCTGTTTGCCTACTCACCCTCCTGCCCGGGCACAGTCCCTTGGCTTTTGGACTTTTAACTTGGCATCGTTTTAATTGTCCCTCTTCATTCACCTTGTAGAGCTACTCAGAAATATACGGTTTTCCATGTCCTACGGGGTGAGAGCCTACATAAGCCCTTATTTACAGAATTTGGGAAAACTCATGTATGGTTTCTGGCATGTGATAGACTTTCATAGATTACGTAAACGTGCCTTTAATCCATTGCTGGAGAGGAAAGGGTGAGCCGTCAGTCATGGTCTCTGCACTTACGGAGCTTATGGTCCTGCTGAGGGAGAGACTCCAGCCAAAAAGGGAAAGGATAAGGGACTAAAAGTTATTACAACGGGCCCTGACTTTGAGAAGCCAGTGAAGGCTTCCCCCAGTATGCAACCTAGGGAATAGCATCTAAGAGAAGCAGTTAGGAGCAGCAAGGTCGAAGTGGGAGTTGAGGGTAGAGGGACCTGCACTGACAACATCCCCCGGGGACAGCCTGGATGTGGGAGCTGGGGTGGGGCAGTCGTGGCCTGAGATGGGTGGGAGGGGTTCAGGATTTCATCTGGGAAGCAGTGAGAAGCCCTTCAGGGATATTAAACTGAAGGTCATATGATAAGGTTTGCAGCTTTGAAGATCTGTTGGTTGTTGGTCGTATTGGAGAACGGACTGGAGAGGGGGAGGAGGGCCAGGAACAAGGATGGTCTTCCAGGGATGAGGTTGCAGTAGTTGGGTGGAGAGACCGGGCAATGGAAAGGGAGAGACCTGGGCGGACCAGAGAGGTATGCAGGAGGTGAGATCAGCAGGCCTTGCTGAGGAGCTGGCCCTGGGGAGAGAGTGCCAACTTGGCTGGCTTGCCGAGATGGATGGAGGGTGGGACCATTTACTGAAACAAGAAACACCAGAGGAGAACCAGACTGAAGACAGATGAGGTGAGGAGGGGGCTTTGCGGTGCCCCTCGAACATCCAGGTGAAGTGCCAAATGAGGAATTAGGTCCAAGGGTGCAGCGCTCGCTCGGAGGCACTGGCTGAGCTGGAGGAAGAAAGACAACTTGAACTTGAGGAAGTCCATGAAGGCATGGGTAGGGGTGAGCTTCCCTATAGAGAGGGCGGGCAGGGAAGAGGAGAGGGAGAGGGTCTTGAGAGCGACCCCCTCGGCCATTACCCCGTAATCCCTGAGTGGGGGTGATAGAGGAGGGGATCTGCGGAGCCCTCCTGGCCTCCCAAGCTGACATCTGTGTCTTAAAGACAATTTTTTTCCGAAAGCAAAAGTTGCAAACGTAGAGAAGGAGCGTCGGTGATACAGATTTGGGGCTGGAAGTGCGGCCGGTAGAGGTAGAACATCGTGGGGCTGGTCCTGGGAGCAGCTGTGAGCGCAGGACGACCTCAGGATTAACGGTCGCGCGTCCAGCCACACAGCCCCGGACGCTGGTCCTGTGCCTAGGCTGGGCCCTGAGCCCTCAAGCAGCCCTCGAGGTTTGGTCCGGCCGGAGACTCGCCCACGGTGGCTGCGCCCCGGACAGGGCAGGGCTGTGCGTGGAGGGCGGCGGCCTGCGCACAGCCCTGCCGAGGTGAGGGCTTGGCTCGCTCCACTTAGAGGAGCGTGAGACCCGCCACACGGGAAGGAAGGCCCTGGGAGCGCCTGCGCCAGGCCTCCCTCCTCACGGCGGCGAGCGGGGCTGGTTGGTGTCCCCGGAGCGTGGGCTCCTGAGAGCTGACGGAGAGGAGACGCGGTGCCCCCACCTGTCACCTGTCACCGAGGGACAGGGGATTTCTGACTTTCTTCGGAAACTCGAAGCGAGCATCGGCTCCAAACTTGGAGGAGCCCGCGGCCTGGTTCGCGTCCCGCCTGGGGGCTGCACAGGCCAGCGGCGGCGTCGGGTGGTGCTGTCCCTGCTGCCGAGGGGGGCCCGTCCTTTCGGGTGTGCCCGTGCCTGGAAGTCCGGCGGTTGGATCAGCCGTGGAAGAGCAAGAGAAGACGCGCGTGCCTCCCCCTGCTGCGCTTTCCCCTCTGTGCTGTTCTGTAGACTGAGGCAGGGAAAGAAAGGACTGGAAGGGGTAAAATCGCACGATGTCACAGTGGCAGGTTGGGTCCGGGCCGATCCTGTGAGGCGAGGAGGCGGATGGAAGTGGGTTGTCCTGGGACCCGCTGCAGGAGAGGGCGTTGGCCGCCCGAGGTCGTGGAAGTGGAATGACCCCCCTGTCGCGAGCCTGCAGGCCGCCCCCCCCCAGCCCCCGCTCCGAACCAGCTTTGAGCGCCTGCGCCTCGGGGCCTAGCGCAGAACACGAGGCTGCCGGTTTTGTCCTCGGGGCACCGTGGAACTCGGGGCGAACCCGCCACGCTCGGCCGTGCCTCCTCTCTGCGCCTGGCATCGGGCAGGCGGGCTCAGGACACCCGCATGCTGGCTGAAGGGGAAGCCCTGCCTTGATTTTGTAAGGAAGGAAGAAGGAGGGCCAGGCGCCTTGGGGTGCCGGGGTCGGAACGGGTCGGAACGGGCCCTGCCTGCCTTAAGCAGAACAGGAAGGCACGCGGTATCTGTGAGCGACTCAAGAACCCAAGAAGAGCCGAGCAGCCGGCCTCACCTGGCAAACCTGGGCCTACTCAGAGGCCAGGCCTCCCAAGGGGCCGCGCCTGCCGTGGATCCCCTCTTGGGTTTCCTCCCCCTTCCTTGCACCCCCTTCCTTGAGGCCCAGAGGCCTGGGAGAGAAGGGAGCCACTGCGCGTGGTGCTGGGCCCTCCGCTGGGCCCTCCGACCCGGCCTCCACGCCCTGGAAGATGGAATTCCTCACAAGGAGAATGGGAGCCGAGTGAAAAACACCCACCGGTCCACGGCACCCTGCTAGTGACATCTTGTGGGCTGAGATCGATCGACAGTCCTTGGAGTCTGGAAGGTGTTGGCAGCTCAGCCTCAGGAGCTCTGTGCAGCCTCTGTGCTTACGGACAGATACATGCAGGAGGCGGTTGCCACGAGTAGGATTGTTTTTGGGGTTTTTTCCTTCCCAGCTCTGTGGTTTGCTCATCATATACATGGAAAGGACTTGAACATAGGGTTGGATTCAGAGTGAGTTATGGCTCCCGGTTCACCCCGCCGTTTCCCCCCAGTTCATCCCAAAGACTCTTGATGGGAGGATAGGGAGGCGGTGCTGGAATCCCAGGGCCGGGACCTTCGGAAAGGGAATGGGCCCACTTTCCCCATTGCTGCCAGGTCGGTCTTTACACGTGCCCCCTCTTCTTTGATAATTCTTTGAATTTTGCCCTTATTTTTTAAAGATTTTACTTATTTATGAGAGAGAGAAGCGGGCTTCCTGCGGGGAGCCCGAAGCGGCCCTGGATCCCAGGACCTCAGCATCACGCCCTGAGCCGAAGGCAGATGCTCAACCACTGAGCCCCCCAGGCGCCCCTGAATTTTGCCCGTTTAAAAGTGGCCACATCCTACGGGGGGCTTAAGAAGTCAGAAAAGGAGGCCCTGAAGATCCAGGTGTCAGAAGTACAGGGAAGTGACCCAACAGTAGGGCACATCTGCAGTGTCTCGTGAATAATTACATACATTAAATAACAGAATGGATGTGGATTTACCCCATCTGCTGAAGTCATGCAAAGAAATGATTTCATCACAGGCTGGGAAGGCGTGGAAAAATCGGCAATCTCTCTCTAGAACAGATTTGTTCTCCACCATTTAAAACCTGCCAGGCCAGCAGGCTTGCTTTCCCTAACTGGCTGAATCTGTAGCCGGGAGTCTGATCCGGGGCTTTGTGGGACTGTGTGGCCTCGCGTAGCTGGCACACAATTTGCTCTCCTAGCATTAGAGACGTCGAGCGTGCCGCCCCTCCCCCGGCCTGGATTCAGGCCTGCAGTAGGAGCTCAGAAGTTAGCGTTTCGTTGGAGACCCCCTGGTTTGTCAGGCTCGCTTCTCTTGAGAGCACAGCCAGACTCTGTAGAAAGCCTGACCGCTAGGAGCTAGAATGGTGGGGGCTGCCCAAGGGGTCAGGACTGTGAAGAGATTTCGGCGTCCTGGGTGACCAGTTTATTAGAAAATTACTCTAGAAGGGATTAGAAAATGTCTTAAGCTGCTTACAATATTTTTAGGAACTAGGGTGAGAGATGCTATTTGTGTGCAAAATAATCCCATAAAGGAATGACTTTTTTTTTTTTTTTTTTTTAAAACCTCACATTTATATAATGACATCTTGTAGCCAGCTGCTCTTACCCATCTGGCAACTTAAAGATTTCCTTTTAGTTTCTTTGATATAGAAATTACCTGCCATTAGGTCTGCCACTGGGCCTGTTTAATTGGTATTAAAAGAAAGAGCCTCCTTTGCCAGATCTGCTGTGGTTTCTGACGGAAGCTGTGAGTGACCAGCAAATCTCTGCCCCTGGAGTTGCAGAGAGAATGCAATTACCTTTCTATGTTCTCCAGAGGCTTTAGGGACTCAATTTATGAAAAGGATAACTAGCTCGTTGCTATTTCATGTGTGAAATTTTAATGAATTACTGGCAGTCTAATGGTTTTCTTCTTCTTCTTTTTTTTTGAAAAAACAAGAAAAACCAAAAAGCCTGTTTTAGAATTTTTAACTAATAGCCCTAACGAGTATTTTTGATTAGTCTGCCATCCTTGTTTATTGCAATTGATGGATTTTTACTTTTTGTAGAAACGCTATTTATGCCCTCGGGAGGTTTTCGTTTTATAATTAAAATGCTCTGCAAACCTTGTAGGTGTGCTCCTAGTGAATGCTCCTGTGTACACACAAATCTTTTTAGTCCTTAAAGGTAATTACATCTGACAATAGGAAATGCCAGAATGCTTATTTAAAGAAAGGAAAGGTTTCTAGTGGGAGTGGGGGGAGCTTTCATTGTAGAAAATCAGATGCTTTACGGTATTATAAGCTCTTTCCCTATAGACAGCTGGTATAAAGCCTCGGGGAATGAACTAAGAGAAGGAGAAATTTGCTTTAAATGCAAAAAGGGGAATCAAAATAAAAATAGATGCTCATCTTCATTTGGTGGTCCTTTTCCGGTCTCTCCCCACCAGATTTTAGGACATTTTTTTTCCTCCGGGGTTTGTTTGCAGCTGTGTGCCTTGTCACAGTCGGTTGTCCCATAATCACCTCGTGGGGCCTTCTCTGGAGACTCCGTCCACTGCAGTGCAGGGAATATTCTCGATTAACGTGGAGAGATTGCCATGGAGACAGATTGCCTAGTGTCAGGTCTCGCATAGTGCTGGGAATTTACAATCCCCAGACGTGTTTGTGAGCCGGACATTGTAGTTACCAGGGACGCTTCTGGAAGTCATTTCCTCCGTCCTTTGAAGGGTAGCAGTGTTGGGGAGAACCAGCTCTCCGTTCCTCTCTGGGCAGGAGCTGTGCTCTCCTACGGATGCCTCCTGCTTTTGTTTCCTGCGTGTTGCTGCTTTGTTCTTCTCGGCCTGAACGGCTGCTGTAAAAAATAATCCTGACTGCCTGACCTTTGGAATATAAACTGGGAAGAGCTCCCTGTTTAGATGTAGCTTTGTAGGGGACATGTTGATGCTTTGATTCAGAGAATTGTTTTAGAGAAACCAGAAAGTCGGCTAGTGGTTTCGAATATTGTTTTAGTAATCACAAAAATAAGCCTGAAAGGGACTTGTGTAGTTACATTGTGTTTTATTTTTGGAATCGAGCTACAACCACAAAGGTCTTGTGAAGACCTCAGGAACAGTAATCTCGGAACAAGTAAAAAATACCTGCAAAGCGCAAACAGTTGATAAATCGTTAGGGCGAGGACAGGATAAGAGATGGACTTTAAACAATAATAAGCTTTTGCTTTTTTTTTTACGTAGCCTATGGTAATTCAATCTTTAAGAAATGCCGTGTTAAAGGAATCATTATTTTTCGTCCTTTACGAAAAAGCAAGGGAAGAGGTTAAGCAGAAGATGGACTTGTGATTAATTAGATCAGTTAAAAGATGCAGCGTGGCTCAGCGTCCTGCCACGGTACCGGAGATGTTAGCGAGGTTTGTCGAGTACGTTCAGGGTGCCTCGCGGCAGAGCATTGGCTGCTTGATGAACCGCTGTGTTCTTGGACAACTCTGGTACTCAGTGATGCTGCAGTTCCTCAGTGGGGAAAAGGGGCAGATTTAGGGTCACTGGCCAGTAGGCTCTAGGGCATCATCCCTGGGCTCCTTAGCTCACCCCAGGCTCGTGGTGGCACTGGCTCTCAGCCATGTGGAACCAAGGAACGTGGGGACTAGGTCTCTTCCAGCGGTGTTTGCATCTCGCCTCTGCACTCGGGGCAAGTTGGCATAGGATGATAGGACTATGTTCTGCTGGTTTCTGGTCTAGTGCAGTCAAGAATTGCACCTTCATCATGCTTAAGCTGCAAGATTAAATTCATGCTGCACTGGATTGCCCTGTTCACAAAGTTCAGAAGGTAGAGCTGAAAAATTAGAGATACAGTCTAACCCAACTAGGGGAAAGAGTCACCAAAATGTTAGTGGTACGCATCTCTGGAGAAGGATCAAAATTGGGAGGTAGGGGTGAAGGAGGGCTTTACAGTTTTTGTGTATGTAATTTGTGGTTAGAAAAAGATAGATCTATATATTTAGGCAAAAAAAAAAAAAAAAAAGAAATCCTTGGGAACTAGAATATGGTACTGCTTTTATAGCCTGTGGATTTAGCAGGCCGGAGAGAATATAGATCCTTTAATTGGATGAAATCCAGTCTGTACTGCAAGGTCCTTGATGGATGTTTTAAACCAGGAATTGGAACTGAATGAAATATTGATTTGGTTCAGGTTCAGTTCAAAGACTACTCTGATATTCTGGTTTTGTTTCAGGTCAATAATTTTAGAAAAAGGCGTAGGTACAGTACAGTCTAGATGAGCTTCAGAAGGAAAAAGGGTTGGCTCAGTCTTACATGCAGCAAAGGAATACTTCATTCCAGGTTTTGCTTCAAATGGAACTGTGACACAGAAACGAAATCACTGGATGTTAATTTTATTTGACAGGGAGGCCTTCCTACCGTTTTGTGATTATCAGGTGAGATTACGAAATCTTAAGCAGCAAAGCTAACCCATCACAAGGTGTTTTGTTTATATATTCAGATAAATGTGTGCAGTGTCCAGGTGGCTTCCTTGAGGCGTGTTGCATAGTGTTAACAAAGCCACAGATGAGGAGATCCAGTTCTTTTTTTTTCTTTTTTTTAGAAATTCCCTCTGTCTTAGGGCAGTTTTCCTGGGGACTTTCCACAAAATGCATTTTATGGGCTGAGAACTGGGTGAGGCTTGGAACATTGCAGACACTCCCTGATTGTAGCAAACTGAGTGTGAAGTCGATGGTAAACATTGTGATGGAAAAGTATGTTTGGTTTTGGTTTGCTTTCCAAAAAGATGTTTGAGAGACTCAGTTGGGCCACATGGTTTTCATAGAATCCTTTTTATGCAGTCTGTCTTTGCAAGGTGATTTTCTGGTTGTGGCTGGCCACTGACCAGCCTGAGAACTTCCCTTTTGCCCTTCAATTTGAATAGTCAAGGTTTTTTTTTGTTTTGTTTTGTTTTGTTTTGTTTTGTTTTTTTGATGATTTTATTTATTCATGAGAGACACACAGAGAGAGGCAGAGACACAGGCAGAGGGAGAAGCAGGCTCCCTGCAGGGGAGCCCGATGTGGGACTCAATCCCGGGACCCTGGGGTCACGCCCTGGGGGCCTAAGGCAGTCGCTCAACCACTGAGCCCCCAGCTGCCTCTTGAATAGTCAAGCTCGGTAACGCTTCCTTCAGAGGCCTCTGCAAACACTGCTCTGAAGACCGAGAAGTAGTAGGTGCCAGTCTGCAGACTGAGAAGTGGTATGCAGGGTGTCCGCGCGATATTCTGGACTGGCTGCTTTTTCTTTCCTGGATCTACTTGACATCATAAGAAATTAGTGTAGTTGAAGTCTCCAGGTGAGCCAATTAATTGTGACCTCCTAGGGGAGAGGATGATAGTAGAACGTGTGTTTGTGTTATGTCAGTCAGAGCTCCCGGGTCCAGGGCTACCCTGGTTTTCTGCTTCAGATTCAGAGGGTCTCGGATTCAGACGATTACGGTCCTGGAGTGTTCCCCTCAATAGTGATGAATTTCCTTGATTTGACTATTTTTCCTAATGGAATGATATCCTAATTAATTGGTAATTAGGATGCCTCAGAGGTCTGTTTGCCTGTGAATCAACCACTAGATAGAATCTGATTCCAACAAAACCCCAGAATATTCCCCAAAAAAGGGAAAGTGTCTGCAAAAAATTCTGGATGTCCCTGCAAGCTGTATTAGTGAAGAGTTTGTGTGGTTGGTGGAACCCGAGTATTTAAGTGATGCATCACGAGACAGGGAGTAGTATATAGTCTTCTTCCTCCTTAGACTAGTTTTTTTATTTTTTTTTATTTTTATTTTTTTTACTTATGATAGTCACACAGAGAGAGAGAGGCAGAGACACAGGCAGAGAGAGAAACAGGCTCCATGCACCGGGAGCCCGACGTGGGATTCGATCCCGGGTCTCCAGGATCGTGCCCTGGGCCAAAGGCAGGCGCCAAACCGCTGTGCCACCCAGGGATCCCCCTTAGACTAGTTTTGATCAATTAACTACCACCTTCCTTGCCAAATAAAAAGAACACAAGCTCTGACTTTCTACAACAGCTCTCTATTGTGTCCTCTGTGTCTTTTCATGGGAGTGGGTATTTTGGGAACTCTTCCTGTAGGGTTACATGCTGAATTTCTTCAATCCCCAACCCCTCTTGTGCTTTGCAGGAGAAGCTGTGCCTGAGGATGAACAGATCAATGCTAAGGACCAGAAGACCTTGGAGCCCTGTGATAACACCCCCATCATAGATAATATTGCTCCTGTTGTTGCTGGCATCTCTGCAGAGGAGAAAGAGAAGTATGATGAGGAGATCTCCAGTCTCTACAGACAGCTGGATGATAAGGTCTGTAGCCAGAGATGATAGTCTTCACTCCGGTACCTAGGCGGAAGCTGGCGGGTCCTAGACTTACTGGCCAGAAGCAGCTTCCAGGCCCATGGAGCTACTGTAGGGCTGCAGACTGACGTTTATGTCTGTCTCCTTAATATCTGCCCTGCTCTTGATTGGAACTTGACTCGTGTGGAATGGAAACTTTCATGGAAGTTTGATCGGAAGACCTGGAGAGTTGGTCTAGATAGAGAGTCTTCACTCTGGACATGGGACTGGGGCTGATCACTGCATGATCCTTGTGTAATTGTCTCTTCTATTTTTCTCTGGGCCTGTGCCTCCCCTTTTGAAAACTTGAACGGTAGTGCCAGCTGTAGGGACAAGGTGGTGACTCCTAAAGCTAATATTCTTTAATCATGTAGCTCTCAGGCCGTGGGATGAGGAACCAATGGTAATGGCTTGTGGTCTGACAGCTTTGCCTTTATTGGTGAATCTGTTTTCAGGGGCTTACTCTTGAATGAAGTAGTTGGAACATGCTGTTAGGGATGTCCAATTCTATGCCAAACTTTTGGGACTCAAAAGTCATGTAAATGCATAAGTTGGAATGGAAGAAAAGAGACCTTGGAGAACACTGTATATCATTCGTCCCCAGTGAAGGTCGGGTTAGGAATCCCAGAGGCATAGGAAATTAAATTGATGTCTCATGTGATCTTGGCATATTGCCCTTGGAATATTCTAAATCCTTTCGGTTCATTTCATCAAGGTTGCTGATATTTTTAGTCTGATTTAATCTTTTCTGTTGTGGTTCAGCTTGGAGTGCTTGGGGACACCTCTGGTTTGGCTGAAACCGCTTTGTTAACATTGCCATTAATCTTACGGGCCTGGCTATTCTGAGTGAAGCTCAGTCCGTATCACCTTTACAAGCAAAGTGTGAAGTTAGTTCTGCTTATCTGTGACTCTGGGAATTCGCATTGTAACCACAGTGTTAAACTGGGGGCACCCCGCCCTTCTGGCAACCTCTTTGATGAGACAGTCACACCCTTAGAGCGGGGTTAAGTGCCCTTTAGGCACTTGACATACTGTTATCCTTCCATGTCTAACCAGATACGATTATGCAAAATCTCAAAGTAAGAAAAAAAGGAGATCAATAGTAAGGTAACAGTGGATGCAGTTTCTTGATTTCTCCGAAGAAACACTATTGTTTAAACCTACTACAGTTTCCTTTTTCATTTTAGAATTGATAGGTTCACTTTAGTAATCCCTAAAGAATTTCAGATGATGAATGATAACCTGGTTCTATACTTTGTTTTCTATGAAAGGACTCCTGCCATGGTTGGAATGGGGATCATTTGCTTTGGTAGCCTAAGGAGCTTTCAGTGATCCGAGAGAGACTTTAGAGTCTCGGATGCAGCTTCTGGAGTGTAGTGATGAGGACTGAGTCATGAGTGAGGGAAATGCCATGCTTGGGGGTGTCCAGTTGGTAGCTGGCGGAGCTGACCTTAGAGTCTCTGCCTCCTGATGACAAGCCTACGACACTCCCTATGACGTCATTTTCCCAGAGCATTCACTTGGAAACCCTCTAAAGCACACATTTCAGGGTTAGCGTTTGTGTTCCATCACAGGGGGTCTCTGAGATCTGAGAGAGCACTGACCAGCCTCAGCCACAGAGGGCACCGGTGCTGTGGTCTGACCTTAGTGACTCTCCCCTCGGGCTGCCTGGTGATGCGTTATCAGCTGTCATTCTTCCTTGTCCTCCTCTTAAAGGTTCTAGAAGGTTTTTCATGCTTCTGATGAGAGGTGGTTTGATAGTTTTGAGAATCTGCGAGTTGAGGCACGGCATCTTTATAGGTTATTGAGTGGTAGAGCTGAAAGTATCTAGGTCTAGATGAGAGGCTAGCCTGGGCGGGTCAGGGGGATGGGTTACATGACTTGGCTGGTTTATATCACCCGGAGGTGGCAGGGCTGGAATGAGGCTGTGTATCTTTTGGCTCCCAGTCCTGTGGTCATCTCGTTTGGGTCTTAGCCCTTTACACGAGGAGCTTGTCAACCCTCATGAGTCTAATTATAGAATGTGGTGGGAGAAAGACTATATGTGGTCTCCTCCCAGCTGTTCCCTCTGCCCCTCCGCGCTGTCTCTCCAAAGGTCTAAGGACAGGTACTATCCAAGGCAGGACCGTGTGATGGAAAAACATACACTTTAGAGTCTGACGTGTGTCTTAATAGTGCTGAGGCTTGGACTGATGAATGGCCTACCCTGCTGGTGGTACTTTTCTCATCTGCCACATGGGGCTTGTATCTGGTTCCCCCCAAAAGTTGTAGCAGGGATAAAAGTTTCTGGGGGTGTAGCAGTTGCTCAGTAAATAGTAGTTTCTTTCTTTCTCTTCTGGGTTCTGTTTACTTATGGGAGAATGTCATCCTGTGTGGTATCCGCGGGGTGGTGGTGCAAAGGTGGGTTGCAAGCAGAGTTACAAGATGAGCAAGTTGGCGTTGGCACTGTTTCTTTTGTTTTCTCATCTCCTCCAATACTAGGATTCTATTGGAAATGTGTGAGAGGAATTAAGTGCAAGTAGAAATAGAAGTTGAACCTTATTTCACTGATTACCATCGCAACAAAACGTTTTTTATAATTAAAGGTGGCCCGTGACCAGTTGGCAACTCACCATTTCAGATATATGAACATTCAAGAACAAGAGTATTTTCTGAAAAGTGCTTTGGAATCTGTTATGTTGGACTAGACCTTAACAGTCAGCATCGGAGTGAGCTCATTCTAAGGAATGCACTCGAGTGTATAGACGTAGCCTGTGCAGCACATTTTATTCTGGAGGTTTTGAAAAAATTTTCAGGATTATGATAGACTATGCTCATTCCTTGGAGAAGTCGCCTTCACAGAGGCTGAGTGTAGTCTTGGCAGTGTCTCTGGTACAAGTGATTCGTGGTCTTACAATGTAATCCCTGCTCCTCACATCCTTCCCAGATGGGCTGATGGCCCTGTCTCCTAACGGTACCTCAGAAATCACTGTACCTGCCTTGTCACCTGTCAGAGAGGAAGCCTGCGATCTTCAGGCTCCGAGTGAACACAGAAGAACAAAGGGCGGGCTTCACTGTTGTGCTTCTCTTCTGATTTCTGTCCCTTGTAGCCGTTGCTGATGTGTCCCAGGGGAAGGGATGGCAGCTCCCTGATGTTAAACTCCTCGAGTCTTTTATGTTAAGTTGTTTAATATTTATGTGCCAAGGAACATAAACACAAAATTGTTCCTGGTAACTGACGTTCTAAGTTTATAAAGTAGAAGAGGAAATATGCCCTACAGAGTAGTCTCCTAGTTGTGCAAGTACCATTTTTTTGGCAGTTTCACTCTGGTGTAATTTCCCTAATTCTCCTGCCAGAAATTGGATTTGGGGAGGAAAGTCATAAGTATTTTGTTGAACCATTAAAGGAACATTGGAGTGAAAAGTTCGGTGGAAACAACTTTTTCTGTTTCCCTGAACAGAAAAATAAAGCCAAAAGGTGTCCTCCACAAAGGACAATGAGATACAGATCTTGTAATCCTGATTTTAGAATTTTCTTGCTCTATGGAAAGCGTCACACGGAGTCCGTCTGATTTAAATGTATGCGTAGACCCCACCAAATAGGCCAGAGAATATCCCATGGACAAGTGCGGTTCTACGCCCCAGGCCCTTGAGTTCACCCCTGAACACTGGAAAGGGCAGAGGGTGTGGCGCGTGGGTTTTTACAAGCTGCCCTGAGGACGCCTGGGTGGCACCTGGCACAGAGGGACCCAAGGATACGGAATCCGACTCTGCTTGGGGTTTAAAGCCCGGAAGGGTTGTCAAATGGGATTTTCCCTGTTTGTAAGGGAGGGATACATGTGAAGCCAAGTCGTTCTCAGCAGGCTAGGCGTCACATTTGCGTTTTGAATTCATGACAGTGTTTGTCGGGAAGGCTGAGGCTGCTCTGGTTAAAAGCTGTCCACCCGCCGCTCTGCCCGCACTGGGGGGACCTGGGGGCACCGCACTGGGGGAGCAGACGCGATTGCCCTGGGCGGCCGGGCGGCGGGAGGCGCGTAGCTCTGGCTTTGGCGCAGCAGCACCTAGTGGCAGCAAGTGAGAGCGAGGGAAGCACAGTGGAGAGGAGGTTTCCCACTTTTAACGATAGGCCGGAAAGGAAGCCCTCATGTTTCTGCCTCCCCCACTACCTTGAGTTTTTTTTTGTTGTTGCTGTTTTTTTCAAACTGGCAAGAAAATTAACTTCTAATCAAGAGGGAGAGCTGCTCATGCCCAAGATTAATTCTCTAGTGCATGTTTTCCAATCTCTCTAACTAAGAGATTTGAAGTGGAAATATTGGTCTCTCCTACCGATCATGTGGCAGCATTCCTGGTCATTGATGTGTTTGACGAGATTTGGAACATGAATATATTACAGTGCAGATGGTTAGAAGTTCACTGTCTTATTTTTTTTATTAGCGTCTTTGAACTGGGAGGCATAGCTCCAAAGTCCCTTTCAATTCCTAAACCCTAGCTCTCTGATTTCTGGATGAGCAGAAATTGAGTTGAATGTGCAGGCTATTATATATCCCAGAAAACCCAGATGTTTCACCTGCTGAGAAAGGTGGGCACAGAGGTGTTTTAACCCAATCAAGATCCCAGAGCCAATCTCTCATCTACGGGGAAGCACCACCATTCCCCTCATCTTATTAGCAAGCTTACAGCTGGCATCCTGGTATCCCACTGTCGTCGGGAAGCCAGGATATCAAAAATGACATAACTAACCCCAAAACATTAAACATGATGTTTCGTTTCAGGATGATGAAATTAACCAGCAGAGCCAGCTGGCTGAAAAGCTAAAGCAACAGATGTTGGATCAGGACGAGGTAAAGAATGCAATAAATTTTTTTTATGAAGTTCTCTTATTAGTCTTTGTTGTTGATGTTTGTTCCAGAAATTTAATTTGCAAAGAATTTTTTCAAAAATCATTGAATCATGTGGACATTTCTTGGTAGATTTCCTTTCAGTGCCTGTTAAAAGCTGATTTTAGAAAATAAATGTCTGACTTTGTAGAGCTCTGAGGTTTTGAGAGTGAGTAGCTGGTTGCTGCAGTGAGTCTTTGAAGTGCAGAGATAAAGGAGTTTGGTGCTTGGGCAAGGATGATTCTGATTCCACATACCCAGTGCCCAGCACTCCTCCTGTTGCTGGGTATTTTCTTTTTTTTTTTTTTTTTTTCCAGCTTTGCAAATCAGCCAGCTCAGGTCTTTGATGCACACTGTGTTCTCATGCTATCTCGTAGGAAGTAAAAAAAAAAAAATAAAAACAAAAGTAGAGATGGAGGGGAGGGTGAAGCAAAGAGGAAAGGGCTCCAAGGGCTCAACTGGTATGTGTTTAACATAGTAAAAAGGAGGCAAATTAAAAAAAAAAAAAAAGGAGGCAAATTGTTTTCAGCCTTTCTGTGGATGGCATTCAGTCCTCCAGTGAACGTGCCAAGTATTTTACAAACAGGAACCTAAGTAAAGGTTAGATAGCCAATCTGTCACACATAGATGATTAGTGATTCTCCTGCTGAGGACCATCGAAATATTTTTTTTTCTCTTCTGTGCTTTAGTATGCTTTCTGCTTTGTTGTTAAAATGCTATGGATGGGATCATATGATACAATTCTAGCAGGTGGCTTGGGTTCATGTCCTCAGTCCCAGCCTTCCATAGACCTAATTCTCTTTATAGCCATTCCTTTCTCTTCCTTTTTTGTTTTCCTTTGTTGTTCCAGGGCAATGACCATACCTCCTGTGCAAACAATACCCTTGGTAGGGAGATCATCTATGCCTTTGCAATCAGATCAATCATTTTTAAATTGATTTTTGTCTTAACTAAAGTTGGGTCTTCCATCTGCTTGGTGTTCCCTGCCTTCTTCCTCCTATTCTATTCCTTTGCATTTCCAACTTGGTACAACTGTCTATGATAAACTTCCTTTTTCTTACAGTTAAAACTCAGGATTTTTTTTCTATTCTACCAAGGCAATATATGTTCTATATAAGAAAAATCAGAAAATACAATAGGCACAAAGATAATGAACACATCCGTAAGCCTAGTCATTCACTTTTAACTAATGTTAATGTTTGGGATATGTCCTTCTACACATTCATGATGAATATTAAGAAAAAATGTCAGTTGCCCTTTTTTACTGTTTCGGTTGACTCTGAAATCAACCTGTTTACAATGTGAAATAGCAATAAGGTTAATGAGCCATACAAGAATTGTCATCATTGTCCTCAGAGATGACCCCCTTCATTGTTCCTTCTATGTTCAACATTTGGAATAGCCAGCCAGCTACAGAGTATGGTGATTTTTGATATGTGATCAATTCTTTAGTTAAGCCTATGCAGGTTTATTTTTTCCTTTTTTTTTTTTAAGATTTTATTTATTCATGAGAGACATAGGCAGAGGGAGAAGCAGGCTCCCTGCAGGGAGCCTGATGTCAGACTCGGTCCCAGGACTCCGGAGTCATGAGACGCTCAACCACTGAGTCACTCAGGTGCCCCAAGCCTATGCAGCTTTAAACTTAAAAAACACAACAAAAACACTCTAGAAAGAAAAAGAAACAGATTTTTGAAGCCTCATGCTATTTTTTTTTTTAAATATTGTCTAGATATACAGTAGGGTTTCTAGTCATCCTCAGCATCCTATATCTGTTTTTTTCTGTTTTCTGTTTTTGGGTTTTTTTCTAGAGAGAGAGAGTGGGTGAGCAGGGGGAAGGGCAAAGGGATACAGACAATCTTAAGAGGCTCCACACCCAGTGCAGAGCCTGACTCGGGGCTCAGTCTCATGACCCTGAGATCATGACCTGAGCTGAAATTTAGAAGCAACGCTTAACTGACTGAGCCACCCAGGGGCCCTTCTCTATCTGTTTTTAAAATTACTTTATATTGAACAGTGCACAGCACAGAAACACTTGAACATTATGTTTATCAGTTCCATGCCATCTCATTTCCTCAGCTTTTGGCTTCCACAAGAAGAGACTATGAGAAGATCCAGGAAGAGCTGACACGTCTCCAGATTGAGAATGAGGCAGCCAAAGATGAAGTGAAGGAAGTTCTCCAGGCCCTGGAAGAGCTGGCTGTCAATTACGACCAGAAGTCACAGGAAGTGGAGGACAAGACCAGAGCCAATGAGCAGCTGACAGATGAGCTGGCCCAGAAAACGGTTGGAATATTTGTGTCTAGGGGCTGGGACTTTTTGGTTGCTGTTCCTGTACGTATGTTGATGTCTGTTGACAGACACTGTATAGGAAGGCAGTTGGCAGAATGGTTTTTCAGCGTTAGAGGCATTCTCTGAAGTCTCCCAATAATTGCAATACTTCACGTAGGTGATTTTTGTGTGCTTATTCCATAACTGCATATTGTTTTATATCCAGGGGCCTATAACGTTAGCAGGGATGCCTTGCAAGTGGTCGAGAGAGTGCAGACTTTGGAGCCACAAAAATCCTAGTTAACATTTTGACTTTACAACTATTAGCCCTTAATTGAGACATTTAAACTCTGTGAATATTTATTCCCTTATCTGTAAAAATGGCATTAAGCATGCTCCTTTCAGTACATGAGAACTAGAGACAATTGACAGAAAGCACTTAGTGAAGGCCTGTGTATATGCTAGAATGCCAGGAAATATATCTCAAATATTATATTAACAAGTGAGACTGGGTGGTTGATAGAAGCTATGGATTTCACGTCTTGTTTACACCCTCCTGGGTAAACCCATCCCATCCCCACAACTTCTTGTCCTAGCCTAGGACTCATGGACTTGGTTTATTTGTTGTCCTGTTGTAAGCTGGTGCTTCAGTCTGCACATTTCCTGATTCTCACATTCTGCCGGTGAAAGAAGCTGCAGGTTCTGCACAGTGAGCTAGTGGCAGCAGGGCCAGTGAGCATTTTGGGAGGTGGCTGGGGGTGGGATGTTTCCATTTTGTCCCTTTCTACTTGGAAAATGGGTGGTGGGGAGCCGAGTGGCTGTAACCAGCTGCCCTTGGCACCTTGACCCAATGGCCTGGTATCATGGGATTGTGCCCAGCCTGCTTTGTGGAAAACATCCAGTCCTCCCAGGCAAGGAGTAGCAGATGGTGCAGGAAAGCTCTAATCTGCTGACCGTAGAGCTGATGGAAAATGCTCCTAACTCTGTATATTCAACTGCATTTTTAAATGGCTCCACAAGATGGGATCTACTGCTTCTGTGGGTTTAAAAAACAAAACGAAATAAGCAGTGGCAATGCCATAACAAAACTAAAAAGAAGCAGGAAAACAAACCAGAAGTCCCTTAGGACAAAGGAGGAGACTTAGATTTTCCTCTGCTGACTGTTTTCTACAGGCTTCTTTAATTAGTCCTTCATATTATTTGCATCTCAAAACAATGGGACATTTTCCATAATATAGTTCTTATTTTCTGCCAAGCCCAAGTATTACTAGACTGTTTTAGGGTACTATTTTTAGTGAGACCATTAAAAAGTGCTCTAGTATAATAGCTGCATATGGAAGACTTGCAGAAGCGTCTTTGCGTTAACCTCCACAGCTCTGCAATTTAGGGAAATTATTTTCTTTGTTGGTCAAGTTAATATCAAGACACCAAAATATGGCTGTTCTGTTGATGTTGAGTTCATTAAGTTAGTTAATTCTAAATATCTACCTTTTGGTAACAGACACGAGGGATGGAGAAAAGATGGGTTGTTGATGTTTGGCAGGAAAATGGAGCTCTATGTTAAGATGAAGACTCAGCTAATTTTGAGAAGAGACGAAGAGTGTTCAATTTGGGTTCACTGGGAAGATTAGAAAACTGTATTTTATTTTTTAAGAAATATTTTATTTATTTATTATTCATTCATTCATTCATTCATTCATGAGAGACACAGAGAGAGAGAGAGAGAGAGGGGCAGAGACACACAGGCAGAGGGAGAAGCAGGCTCCACGCAGGGAGCCCGATGAAGGACTCAATCCAGGAACCCTGGGATCATGCCCTGAGCCGAAAGCAGATGCTCAACTGCTAAGCCACCCAGGCGTCCCTAGAAAACTTTTTAGAAGTTGTTTTCTAAACTCATGAATATTTCTCGGGTCTTCCTGACCCATCTATTAGTATGAAGTCAGATGGGAATTTGGAAGTGGTCCAGGGAGCAGGTCTAAGGTCTATTTGGATGTGGTGGTGGGGATGCTTGCAGGTGTTTGGACCCTGGAGAATGAGGACTGAAACAGAACATCTCACGGGGAGGAGCATGGAATCACACATTATCAGCCTAAGGGCTCCTTTTCGACTATTTTAAATGAGATTTCACTGACTTGCAAATTGTCATGTGATACGTAGACATATCAGGCCAAGACAAATTCTCCTTTTTATCAAAGAAGGCAGTAAGGTACTGTAGTTTGACTTTAGAGGACTCTTTCATTGAAATCACATGAAATGATAAAAGAATTCCATCCTACCTTATGTTGTTGTTCTTTGCAATGCAGTGGGTATGAATTGATGGGCAGCTCTTTTAATTTGCTGTTAAAATATGTTTTTCAGACGACATTGACAACCACACAGAGAGAACTGAGCCAGCTACAAGAGCTTAGCAACCACCAGAAAAAGAGGGCTACTGAGATTCTGAATTTGCTGTTGAAGGATCTGGGGGAGATAGGTGGAATTATCGGCACCAATGATGTGAAGACTGTAAGCCAGCCCCTCTCTTATCCCCCCTACCTGCTCTTATAATGGTGTGATCCTAAGCAAACAGGGTCTGTGTTTTATTCTTTTGAGTATCCAATGCTTTGCGTGGTGCTTTGCACCTGCCACGTGCTCAGAATATTGGTATGAACAAACCAAGGGCTGATTGAATGGCTAAGCGAATGACTGGTTGGGTATGGTGGAGGAGAAGAAAATTACCTTTCGAATATAGGAAATGTCTTCAAATTTTGATAGGCCTTATTCAAATCGGGTTATTTCTCATACTTATATGCCAATGTCACAGGAGTTTGGAATTGTATAGGTTAAGCAACACTTCTAGTCTCAGAATTGTGTTCCTCCTTTTCTGTGAGAACCTAACAGAATAAAAATTCCCCAGACAATCAGTATGAATTAGGAAAGCTTTCAGCTGAAAGTAATAGGATTCTAACAGTGGCTTAAAAAATAAATCCACATTTAATTATTCACAATATGAGAATTTTGTGTAGAATTTGCTGTTCAGGTTGTGATCTGTGTCACCTGGGAGTTTGTTGGAACTATAGATTCTTTGGGCCACCGCAGACCAGTCAAACTAGAATCTTCATTTTAACAAGATTGCCCGGGTCATTCTAACCTTATTAAAGTTGCAGAGGCAAATTTTGATCCAGTGTCCCAACAATGTCAAGGAATCGAGCTTTTTCTTTGTTTCCTTTCTAGTTTTGTTAGCTTGTTAGCTTTTCACGTCTGTAGACTTTTGTCTCGTGCTAGCAAGATAGCTGCTAGAGCACCAACGATCATATCGTCACACAACCACATCCGAGGCAGGATGGACTGAAAAGGCAGCCAACTTTCATCTAAGAGGGAACCATATCTCCTAAGTCCCTATAGATGTCCCTTATACCTTGTTAGCCGGAATTGGATCACATGGTCACCCCGAATTGCAAGAGAAATTGGGAAAGCAAAGAGAAGTAGTATTGCTATGATTGGCTTCAACCAACTGTGATTTATCCCCTGGAGTTGTGCAGCCTGGTGCCACTGATAGCAAGGAAGGTAAGGGAGGGAGGAAGAATGGGGTGGTATGAAGTTGTCCATGTGCTAGGAATAGAGGGGTAAGAGAGCATGCATAATGCTATCAGCTAAGAACAAGGAACAGTTAGCCATGATATAGAAAGAGATATAGGATAAAGATTTTTTTTTTTTTAAGATTTTATGTATTTGAGAGAGAAAGAGAGCATGTGAAAGAGAAAGAGAGCATGAGCAGAGGGAGAAGCAGATTCCCTTCTGAGCAGGGAACCCAATGTGGGGCTCGACCCCAGGGCCCTGAGATCATGACCTGGGCCGAAGGCAGACACTTAACAGCTGAGCCACCCAGGTGCCCCTGAGAGAGATAGTTTTAAAAATAGCTTTATAAGTGTATGGTCTGAAAAGTTTTGATGTATTATATCCTCATGAAACCATTACCATGGTAAGATAACATAAGATAACATATCCATCACTCCCAGAAGTGTATAGGACTGTTTCTAGTCTCTATTTTATTGATCTAATTGTTATACTAAAACCACAGTTGTGATTACTGTTACTTTACAATAATAATAATACAGCACCTTGTACAGAGTAGCCATGGGTACATGTGGTGGATTTTGGCAAGCCAAAGAATGGAAAGCTCAACTTCCACTTCACGAGCCCCTAAAATCAAAATCTTTGAGGTTAGCTTTTAAAGGCTGAGTTCTCCATCAGTCTGCTTTGTGAGAACACTCAGGCTTTGAGCTGGGATTGTTAAATACTAGGAAGGGCTACCCCCAATTCCTTCTGTGTATAGACATTTCTGGGAAACATAGAAATCTATTCTTAGATGATATCACAGATCTAGGTGTAGAGTATACGACCTCTTGTAAACCTAATCCTTCTTTCATAGAACCTCTATTGTAACTGAATATTTCATGAATCTTTGCGATTGAATCTAATTTTAGCACAGAATTCTCAGATACTATAAGATTAATCCTATTCAGCTCCAGTTTGGTGGCTTTGTGTTTGAGAGTTTAATTTTTAGAAGCATGCATTGGTGTGGAGCTGTAAACTTCTGAGATTCGGGTGATTAAGTGGCCCTTGCAGTATGAAGGTGGAGTTGATTTATGAGAAGTTGGCGCCTGCTTCTGATAACGATCAAGGAAGATATTTTTACGCTAAGTTCTAAAATAGAGCTGATGAGAAATGCTAATGAAATCAAGGAGTGTCTGGGTGCTTCGGCATTAAAAAAAGAGTCTTTACCTTTGGGAATCTGAAGTATGATTGAGATTATTTTTAAATACTTAGCTGGATGTTTTCAAGATATTTTTGGGTTCCAGACATTGGATGCCTTAGTTAATTTCATTGATAACTAGTTATTTTCATTGATAATTCTTACTCATAGAGAGCATATTCTTAATCATTCTGAAGAGTTTTTTTTTCTTGCAATTATGATTTAATCATTTGGGCAATGAGAGCTAAAGGTAGGGTTGTGTGACCTTGGGCAATTCACTATACTTCTCGTGCTTCATTTTCCTGATTTGTGCAATGACAAGATGAGCCCACATTATCTTGCAGGTTGTCAGCTCAGAAATCGCATGGGTTATACATATATTTCTTAGATCTACATTGTGAGTATAGAGTATTGGTTGTGAGTGCTCAACTGATATAATTCTTTTATCTAAAATAATGATCCGAGTGGGGAGACCTTTGTGAGTGATCTTCCTTTTTCTTCCTAACACCCTGTTCAGTTCCCACACAGGGCCTCCTGGCTGTACCCTGGGATAAGGGGAAGAGATGCCCTCATTTCCAGAAAATAACAGGCCCAGACAGCAGGGAAACAGAAGAACCCATATTTCTCCAGCTCTGTCATGTCTCGAAACATTTTCAGAGCCCAGGCAATACTTTGTTTAGTCTGCAAAACAAGATGAGACCACCCAGTGATGAGATGAGCCTAGAGTTCACGTTCTCTGGGTTTATTAGTGAGCTTCCCCTTGCCTTTTTCTCTATGTCACCAGGCTTTCTTTATAGCAGAGATTTCCAGAAGCCTAGAATAGAAACTTGAGGTGGAGTAAATAAAATTGATTAGATTAGCGGCCAGATTTTCTTTCGACTTTGGGTCTGGGTGAGACGGAGGTGAGGAATTTCCAGCCGATGCGGGGCCCTGGGCCCCAGAAGCATCAGGGACCTTTCTGTGGCTGAGCCAGGGATGCAGATACACTGCTCCAGCTCCTGCGCCTAAAATCAATCCTTATCACCAACAGCTCCACTCCCATTAGCCTCTTTGATACAGCCTTGGGTCTTTGGTGGCCGGAGTCTCACCACCAGGAAGGCTTGCTTCTCCCGTTGCCCCTGCCCATCGGGCTCTTGGGAACAACCAGGATCATGCCTTAGCGCTGTACCACACTGACAAAGAAAACAGACGTTTCTGGACATTTGGGAAAAAAGGAAAAGAAAAGAAAGGACTTCTGACTCTTAGATGTTAGAATGTGACTGGTCACCTCACTTACCTTTTACTTGGCTTAGAAATGGTACCTTGCACAGTGACTCCAGGCTCTAGAGACCCGGGGTGGGTGGGTGTGGGGTGACCGCTGTATAGACAGGGGCAGGTGGGGCAGGCAGCATCAGCATTCCCACGTGAAGGCAGCCTTTCCTCCTGGATTAGTCATCTCTCCTGGATCACACAGCCCAGTGTGTACTGTTAGAGTTATGGGGAGAGTTATAAATAACATTTTAGCAACAAACTCTTGAGTCTTCTTTTCGAAATAACAATGTACTGACTGGGATTATTGAAAAATTTGAATTTATGTGTCTGAATATATGAACTCTTAAGTAGTTAGGACAAGACAACCCAGAACAAAATCAACAGAAAAACAAACCTTATAGTAAAACCATTTGTTTGGAGTACTGTCCCCCCCCCCCCCCCGCCCTCCCCCTCCACCCCGGCCCCAATCAGATTCACAATATCCTCTTAGACTTCCTAGGATAAGAGCAGGCTCCAGAAGTTATGGTTCTGGTTTGGAGGGAAAAAAGTCTAGCTTTCATTTTGGAGGAAGCCCACTGCTGTGTATACTATTGTACTCTTCCCCAGTGCGCATGGGACCGGGCATGGAGTACGTGGTCCCATTGTCTGTCTTCCTTGTCTGAAGACAGAACTGGAGAGGAAGGGGCTGTTTGTTCCCTTCCCCAAATGCCCTATTGTTGGTTCAGAGGTGTTTTCCCACCAGGAGCTGGTGTAGGCTGTGAACCCCACATGAAAGAGATGGGTGTTCATTTACCTTTCTACAGAAGCTGGACAGATATATAGGACCTGTGTGGTGAGGCTAAAAGAATGAGCTTCTCCTCTCTCTTCCACGTTGGACCAGTCACAAAGGCAGAAGAACAAGACCTCACTGAAGGATTGGGGGCATTTCTAATCCCTTCTCCCCGTGCAGTTGGGTCCTATGAAGGAGCATGATGAGAAATGGTGTTGGCAGGCCGATCATCCTCGGCAGTCAGAATTAGTGGTTCAGCAAGGCCCTCTGCTGAAATAGGATTGTAGGTTTTCTTGCTGTTAACATAGGTTCTGCTTTGTGTAGGTCTGACACTGGTGTCATTTTAACAGATACTGTTGTGGAATCCTAGGGGAAGGTTGACACCATGTTACAGGCACTCAGTGCGGGATCCTTCCTATTGGCTACCAGTTTTCAGGGTTGATACACGATTCCATACTCCTAGGTCTTAGATTTTTACGGAAAAAAAAATCATCCTATGATGAGTTAATGACAGCAATAATAACAAGAGTGGGCAGTTATAATTTGCTGTGGAACATTAAAACCTTATTTGGAATCATGGTCTTAGAACCGACCGAAGCTTCATTTTGTGGGCTGGGTACTGGACAGCGCTCGTCCTTTCTCCTGAGGTGCTGGGACGCCCTCTGGTGTTTAAACAAAATACGCACAGTTATTTGCTCATCTGATTAATTGCCCTTCCAGAGCACGTTTGCATCTTGAGAGCCAATGGGTTTCTGTCCCAAGAATCTTGCTTCAGTTTTTGTTTTCAGCTGAGCTCTGAAACCCAGACACCAAATAGAGATCATTCTGAAAGAGCGGCTTTCAGAGTCTTTGTAAAGGTGAAACCTCTTACCTGGTAAACTCTCAGGTAATTTTATTGATTTGAGAGAAAGTCAGGGGGAGGGCCAGAGAGAAAAGGAGGCGTCTCAGGCAGGTTCTGTGCTAAGCTCGGAGCCCGGTGTGGGGCTCCATCCCGCGAGCCTGACGTGATCTGAGCTGAAAACGGACAGTCGAGTCGGCCACTTAACGGGCTGCGCCACTGAGGTGTCCCACTCAGATAACCTTGAATAATATAAGCTAGAGCCTTGTCTCCTTGGAAGGGGCAAGCGCGTAGAGACAGGAAAATGCAGATTGGTAGTAAACGGAAAGTCATGTAGGAAGGCCTTCATCTAAAAGGACATTTGGTAATGGCAGATGCTTATTCACGAGATTTTTGTTGTTGTTTAACTGAAGACCATAGAAAATCCTTTTTATTCCAACCGTTGCTTATAGAAGCATATTCAAGACATTAGACTACTTCTCTCTCTGAATAGCAGACCATAGAGAACATGATTGAAATTGATTTGAGTTCTCATAGGGACACAGAGTCACCTTTAGAAACAGTAGGCCTTGCCAAGCTATTCTAGAAATGTAAGGTATTAGACGTTGAATGGGATACCTCTTCAGAGTTCTCTCTTTTTAAAATCTTCAGCTATCTTTTCCTTCTGATGTCCTGTCTTTCATCCTAAAAATTAAGTGTAATGAAAAACCTGGATGGTGGAGAATTACATTTAGTAGATGATTGTATTTTATTTTATTTTATTTTATTTTTTATTTATTTTTTTTTAGTAGATGATTTTAGTTCACTCTTACCCAAGGTTTCAGAAAACTTGGGATATATTAATATACTGAATATATAGTAAATTTTAGCTATCATTTTCAGCTTGTGATCCTATGTTTAGGGATCCCTAATCAGAAATCCAAAGACGTCTTGAGGATCCATGGAGAGATTTTAGGGTCCCCGTGAATCTCTGGAAGTTGTAAGCAATAGTTGAATGCACTCCTTCCTGTGCTCAGTTGGCAGATGTGAATGGAGTCATTGAGGAGGAATTCACCATGGCCCGCCTGTATATCAGCAAGATGAAGTCGGAGGTCAAATCCCTGGTGAACCGCAGCAAACAGCTGGAGAACGCCCAGATGGACTCCAACAGGAAGATGAATGCCAGTGAGCGGGAGCTAGCAGCCTGCCAGCTGCTCATCTCCCAGGTAGGTCACCCCTTCCGCCCTCGTTTCACTCCCTTGACCTCCTGAAATCTGCTTCCTCTGTGTTCTCGCTGGGGTCTGATGGTGCATGATAGATAGGGTTAGGTGATGGACTTTGCCTTACGTTAACACTTACCCATGGCCTCCCCGGGCAATGACAGCCCAGGCTTATTCTTGAGGCTAGATCGTGTTGCATGAATTACAGGAATTACCTCCTTCAGGCCCTTTTTAAAGGATGTGTCTACATGTCTCTATATACAAATACGTAGGAAGGTAGGTAGGTAGGTAGAGATTACAAGGAATGGATGAGGTTGGGTGGAATCTAAAACTCCTATGGGCTAAGGCAACGTCCTTCACCTTTTAGTCTCTACCACGAGTTCAATTTCATCTGTGAAAACAGAAACTATTTGCTATTCCTGCTGTCATTACTAATAGTAGCAAGTGACATTTTATTGAGTGTTTACAATGCTCCATACGCTGCACTAAGCACCTCATGTGCATTATCTCACTTGATCTTTAAAAAAGTCCTGGTGGGCAGGTTTTATTATTATGCCTGTTTTTCAGACTCAGAAAGATTAAATATACCGTTCAAACTCATATAGCCAGCGAAAGGCAGATCTGGGACTCAAACCAAAGCATGTGTGAACACAAAGCCTTGAAGGGATTTTCAGGCTCCAGGGCACATTTCATCTGCTCAGTGAGTAAGGCTGCTCGTCTGCCCATTGAAAGGGCGTTTTCATTTTAGTAAGGTGGTTTCAGAAAACAGCGGCCTAGTTTCTGGTCTGCCACTGATACCTGAGCTTGGTGTTTGGGGTTTGAGGCTTCTGTGAGTATTGCAGTGCAGGCTGCTCTCTGCCTTACACCAGGCATTAAGACAGCTGAAATCATTTGCGGGAAACTAATAAGAGCATGGAACGGTGTATCAAATAATCCAAGAGACGGACAAAAACAGTCCGTCCTGGCATGCCTGTAAACACAGTAACGTGTCATCGCGGGCCCAGCTCGAGCCTCCGCGTCTCCCACCACAGTAATCTAAGACTTGTAAGTCAACACATCAGGTTTCCGTTTCATAACCAACGTAACAGGCAAAAATATATTGGAAAGATGATTCAGTGTTGGTGTGTGATAGTGAAATTTATATACATTCTGAGAAAAGTATAATTTGGTCAGTCCTTTTGGAAAGCACCTTGGGGATCAAAAACCGTAAAGATATAAGTACTTTGGTCCAGTAATTTCACTTACGGTAGTTTTCATTGGTTATGAAAATGCAAAGATTCTGTTTTGTATGTTGTCATTTCCTGATTAAAGTTTGAAAAAATTGGGGCAGCCTGGGTGGCTCAGCGGTTTAGTGCTGCCTTCAGCCCAGGGCGTGATCCTGAAGACCCGGGATCGAGTCCCGCATTAGGCTCCCTGCATGGAGCCTGCAGAGTCTCCCTCTGCCTGTGTCTCTGCCTCTCTCTGTGTGTCTCTCATGAACAAATAAAAAAAATCTTTAAAAAATATGAAAAAATTCTATGAAAGATGTTGAGTGCAATATTACCTACATTATGATGAAATAAAATACCCAGATATCTATTGATAGGCTAATGACCCAGCGTTACATGGAGGAATGCTACGTAGCTCTTGCAAAAATTTACAAAGCATAGCCGTTTGGGAAGTGTGGTTATATAAAGGTAATATTTGTGCTGTGCCTTGCAACTTTATACAGTATGCATTCCTACAGATAAGATCAATATGGTTTATGGGTGGTTTGGTCAATTAAGGGTCAGCAGACTCTTGGTTTTTGGCTCAGGTCATGATCTCAGGGTTATGGGATTGAAGCCGGCATCTGCTGTGTGTTCACTGAGGAGTCCGTTTATCCCTCTCCCTCTCCTCTCCCCAACCCCAAACAAATACATAAGATCTTAAAAAAAAAAAAAATAAGAGTTGTTTATGGGTGAGATCTATACCACTTCTTTTTGGATTTGCTTTATTACTTGACATTTTTATAATTAAAAAAATTGGAGGAAATGATAAACACTAGGGCACAGTACATAGGCCTCACGTCTGATATCCCCGTGACCTGTTGTACTAGTAACATGTGCTTTTGGATAGTCCTGTCCCTAATATTTGGAGACCAAGGCAAGAGTACAAACAGACCAGTCTGCACCACTGTCTCCTCTTTCCACCTAGACGCACCAGCCTCCACGTCTACGTCCCTTCTGCACTTTGTGTGAACTGATGGAACTGTGTAGCTATCAACTCTATTCTGTGTAAATTGATGACAGAGGCTACAGTGCCAGCCCTGGGGTGGTTGGAGTAGGGAGTTATGGGGTTTCCAGTACTCAGAGTGTGGTCTGGAAGACCAGATGTGGACATGGGCTCCGTGTGGCATGCCCGGTTGGCTCACACGCTCTTTGCTCAGTGGAGCGAGTGCAGCCAGAGGACGGGGCCCCAGTGGGGTGTCCAGAGAGTGGGGCCTGGGACTGAGGCCCCAGTTGCCCAGGTCTGAGAGTGACATGGACTTTGGGTACATGAGGTCAGAGTCAAGAATATCAGAATGTTTAGGGGCTAAAGGATAGCTGCTTTCTGCGTTAGCAAACAGCTTTCCGCTTTGTATTCTGTTACAGTTTATACAGAGTCAAATATTTAATCATTTCCTGGGATTCAAAAGTAAGACAAATCTTGGCTCGTTATTTTCTGACATGACCTAAGGAATCTGACAAAATATTTCCAGCTAAAATGCTATTATTTTCTTTGCTTACACTCATCCTTTTCATCAAAAGCTGTGCTTATGACATGACTTCTCCAACTGAGTCCCATTTCCCAGAGGTTATTTCATTAGATTAGAGCTCAGTCTCCAGGGTTTTCTTGCCTTAATACGAACGTTGTAGATCTTGAGCGGGGGAGTGTCTATATATTTCCATCTGCTTAGAAGGGCCCAGTGTCTTTATTCAGCCAACAAGCTCCCGTTCATTCATTGGTTCCATTAATATTTATTAAGCATCGACTCCATACTCTCATGGAGCTGACAAGTGAAAAGAAGTAGATAAGTGATGTAGGAGCTGCGTGCTGTAAGGAAGTGTTAGAACCTGAGTGCCTCGGACTCTGGGTGGGTCGGGGGGAGGAGCACTTCCTAGGGAGAGGAAAGTGTGAAACGCAAGGCCCTGAGACACAGGAATTGATGTGTTTAATGGACAGAAAAAGAAAAGACACGATATTTGAGTTCCAAAGCCAGACTCCGGAGGTGCCGGTTCAAAGAATGAAGCCTCTGCCCTGGAACATTTTCTCAGTCTTTTCTCTCCAGAACACTGTTTTCTAGGAGGAGAAAAGCCAGCTTGGGCTTTGGCATCTCACCTAAGCGGATGGAGAGGGGACGGGTCGGTGAGGACTGAAGCAGAGGAGCACAGGAAGGAAACAGAGGACCGTGTTAGTCTGTGATCTTAGGGCCCAAGGCAGGGGGAGAATTATGTGCCATTTGGGAGCTTGGACCCCCAAAAAAGGGTCCAGAACTCCCCTATTGCATTTTCACATCAGACGGTCCCGGGCAAGCCAGGATGGCCATTGCTGGTCACTCACGCCTCCTTTTTATTATCTATTTGCTTATTTAAAGCATGAAGCCAAGATCAAATCCCTGACAGACTACATGCAGAACATGGAACAGAAGAGGAGGCAGCTGGAAGAGTCCCAAGACTCGCTCAGTGAAGAGCTGGCCAAGCTCCGGGCCCAAGGTAAATAATAGAACTTTGCAGGTGTGGAGCTCTTGGCCAGTATCAGATACTCTCTAGTTGGCTGAACTCATGATGTTTAGTTCTGCTCAATCACAGCATTTCTAGATCTGCTGAAAACAATGGAATACTTGCGGGGAGGAAAAAAGAACCATTTAGAAGTTTGCCCCCATCCAATATCTGCTCCTCTTCCCGTTTCCTTGGTCCACCCTGCTGCCCGATTCAGCAGCTTCTCTCTCTCCTCCACCTCCTGCCTCCGGTCTGTTACCACGACCTGCCCATTTGACCTGTCAGATGCGTGTCTGCTTCTGCTCATCCCCGCCTTTATTTTCACTATCCTTAATCCTAATTAAGACTTGAGGCTACATCCACCTACAGAGGGTCTCACTCCATCTGTTCCAGGCCGGCCGCTGTGCCTCATCCCAAGGAACTGTTCTAAAATCACATTCAATCTTGTGCCCAACCCCATGCCTCCGACCCTTCCTTGGTGTCCCACTGCTCTTCACAGAGTCTGAGTTTCTCCCAATGGCTACGTGAACCCTCCACCCTTAGAACCAGCTCTTCCCTTGGCCAGGCAGCCTCCTGATACCCTCTGCTTAGGGAAGTGCCTGACGCATAGGAATCACGCAATACATATGAAGAAATAAGAAATTTCAAGAGAGGTAACTAGAAACGCAGAAACCAGAACAGGATTAAGGGACATACAAGTTGTGGTGAAATAGAGCACACGTGCCATGTACCTGAGTTGCAATGAAAATTGTTAGAGCCCTTTGGAAGGCATTTTGAAAATAAATAGTAATAATCATAACACTTTCCATGCCTTTTGATCCTCAAATCTCAAATATTCATTGCGGACTTCCTTGTATGGGAGGGAGGGGCAGAAAAGGAAGCCACCTGAAAGTCCCAACAGGTAAACGAGCTATGGGACATTGCTTAACAGGACACGTGTTTTGTATGGGAGGCGAGGTATGTGGAGGCCGTGTAGCCATGCTTACAACGCAGCCTTAGATTAAAGGTCGTAACGTGTAATCTCATCTTTACCGTGGTTATAGCATTCAGGGATCAATGGTTACTCGTGTTCCAAGAATGAAGATGGTTTTCATAGGGTAGTAGGTTGGTGGCGACGCTCCTCTTTTTTATTTCCTTTATTGTTAATATAGATACTTGCTCAGTAAACATTGTGTTCCAAATGCCAAGGCAAATCTAAAAAGATAGAGGACATCCTCCCTCCCGCTATGACCTTGTCACGTTTTCTTTATGGGATAACGGATGAATGTTAGAGATAGGATGCTCCCCTTAAGACCTGACGTGGAAAAGAACTTTTCTGTCTCATAAATGGCGTCTGTGGTGGAGCCACTGAAATAAAGTGACTAGATCGAAAGCGTAGTGACTTGAATGACACTGTTCTACACCGTTGTGCAGCCCCCCTCGCAGCCCTGCCCGCTGCTTGCTCGGTGCCCTCAGCCACTGCCCCTGACCAAGAACAGGCCGGGACGGACTCCCCCTGCAGGGGTGCCTCGAACACGGGGCCCTCCTGTTTAATCTGGGGTGTGTTATTTTATATTCCTGTTTTCTTTGTTCTGATCCTTAGATTGCATTTTCCTGCTCCAGATTCTTAGAGAATAAACAGCTTACCCACGGGAGGTACATTAGTTCTTTCTGGAACTCTGAAGAGTGGCGTGCAGCCAAATGCCACTAACCTTCACAGAGTGCTTTATAACCCACAGAACGGTTGAGGTGCACTGCCCCGGGGCTTGCTCACTGAGGCCGGGTGTGAGGTCATACGCAGCCTGGTCAGTTCTGACCCCAAGTGGCCCCCGCCCAAGTCAGCCTCTGCCCCCTCCAGGCGCCCTTCCCTCCCGCTGGCGTGGGAGGCCTCCTTTAGCCGAAGGTCTCCCTTGGGAGGCCCATCCTAGGATAGCGTGGTTGTAATTGGTGATATGTGAGCGCATGTTTCACTCCATGGCCATCCCTTTTTTTTTTTTTTTTGTCTTTTATCGTTTAAAAAAAATTTTTTTTTCTTTACTTTTGGATGTGAGTCCTGCCAGTTAGATCTTAACTCATCATTTAAAATCCAAAACAGAAAAGATGCACGAAGTCAGCTTCCAGGATAAGGAGAAGGAACATCTGACGCGGCTGCAGGACGCGGAGGAAATGAAGGTGTGTGCGCCGCCCCTTCCCCGGCGCCCAGCGTGCGTTTGGACTGCGTTTTCTGATTCTAGGAAAATCTGTCTCCTTCAGAGATGCGTGTGGCCGTGCAGGAGGGAGGGGTGGGGGGAGCGGTGCCAGGCAGTGTGGCCTGGCGTAGGACTCAGATGAAGACGGACGTGTCCAGAACCCGGAGAGGTCCGTAGCCAATAGTCTGTTGCATTCACCCGTGCTTCTTCCCTGCTCCTGGGGGAGACGGAGAGAGCAGCCCCTCCGCTCGCTGCAGGGGCCACAGCACTGAGGTGCTCTCCTCAGGAAGTGGCGGCCCTTCCTTTGAGTCAAAGAACCACCCCTCCCGCCCCCGTTGCCCTTATTAAAGAAGCACTCCAGATTTGAATTTCCATTTTACACTGAGATCTTTATTTTTGGTCATATTTAACGTAGTCAAGGAGAATGTAGGAAAAATGATTGGGAAATAAGATATTTAGGTGAATTAAATGAGATAGGAGAAGACGTAGAATCGTGATTCATTTTGGGCCAACCGCAGGTCCTCTGGGGTGTAAGCCCATAGTTGAAACAGTGCCCGTGGCCTGATCCTGCTCCAGCCCGACTTTGCTGGGTCCTTCGCCTGGTTTCACATCGCTTTGGCGCAAAGGTCTCCTTTGCACATCACCATAATCTGTGCAGGGGCCAGGGCAGGGACGGTTCAGTTTCACGGGTGCGTACGTGTGGGTTACGTGGCTTGCCTGAGGTCACCTGCCCTCTGACTGACCTGGCTGGAGGCCATGTAGCTCAGGTGAGCCGTAGAAAGTCACAGGAAAGCTTTTCATTTAATGAACGGACTGATCTGCTCCTGGGGCCCTCTGGGTGTAATCACAGATTTGGGGGGTTTGTTGTGCCAGTAAAGCAACGCGGGTCCTGGGGGCCCCAGGTCGGGGATTTGACAGCCAAGGGACGTAGGGTAGGAGGTAGAAGCCATCCAGGGCCTGTCACAGTGTGGGCCGTGAGCCAACGAGTGGATGACACATTTCTCTTGGCCTGGCTTGCAGAAGGCGCTGGAGCAGCAGATGGAGAGCCACCGGGAAGCTCACCAGAAGCAGCTGTCCAGGCTTCGGGACGAAATCGAGGAGAAGCAGAAAATCATCGATGAGATTCGGGAGTGAGTCGGCCCAGAGCTCTCGGGACACGGGGGCGTGGGTGTGGCTCTTGGGCCGGCCGGGAAGGACGCGGCGTCGGGCCCAGGTCCGCTGCCCGTGGCCCGTGGGCTTTGCGCTCTGCCCTGCGCTGCAGCGGGCTAGACATGCGGCTGCCGACGTCTGTTCTCCCGTCTGGAGCTGAGCCTCGGGGGCTCTGGTGGGGCAGGTGGCAGGTGGGTGCAGCCGCCCGTCCTGGTGCCCCCAGGGCCAGGGTCATGTTGGTGTCTCAGTTGGGTACACACGTGCCCTTGTCGGTGGAGGTACAGTCTGTGTGAAACCATATATAAAAAACCCTTAGGTTGGTCCTGGCTCAGGTCCTGACAGGCTAATACTCCAGAGAAAGACCGTCAGCTCCTGCTGCCTCCTCACCCAGCCTATAAATGCTCCCTGCACAACCCCGAGCCCCTGGTCACGTGGGCACACTTCTTAGGGGCGTGTGTCTGTGCTCGTGGACCCGTGGCATTCGCCAGGACGGGGTCTTCGCAGCTTGTCCCAGGTGTCAGCCCCTCGGAGCCATTCTCCTGTCCTGGCGTGGCCACTGAAGAACCCCTGCCCCGTAATGATCCCTTCCTGCCTTCTATCGTACCGTCCTGCCCCTCTGTCAGAATAAGCCAGCAAGCTGGAAAGTGCCTTCAGGGTCCTCTCCTTGAGGTTTCGTACATTTTTGCACCGTGACTCCCTCGGCAGTCTTTGAACCCCTTTGCAGAATAATGTTTTTCAGTGCCCCAGATAAAAAGATGAGGGAAAGCAAAGGAAACCAGTTCTGTTGAAATCCAGCTCCAGCCCCTGACACGCCACCCACAGGATGTAGACTAAAGGCTCCCCCCGTCCCCCTTTCTGTAGATGAGGAGCCGGACCTCTGCATGGGAAGCAAGGCAAGGTGAAATGAGGTGAAATTAGGGTCACACCGCTAAGTAGGAATCAAACCGGAGTTCGAGTTTAATTCTCCAGGCTACTGATCCAAACCTCTCATCAGTGCGCGCAAGCCGCTCGCACAGCACGTTTGCATTTAGAGAGAGGAGGATGGTAAGAAGCAGAATGTAAACGCCGTGATCCGGCTCGTGCGCGCTGTCTACCTAAGGCAAGCCCGTCTCGTCTTTCCCTCCTCTTTTTGGACCGCCCCGTGCTGTCCCTCAGCTTGGCCTTACCCCTTCACGCGTGTCCTGCGTTCTTTATTCTCATGAATCACCTTCCACGCGAGGGAGGGCTGGTGAATGAGTCGGTAGGTAGAGACGTTTCCTTGGCCTGGGCCGTTCAAACGCACTCAGGGTTCTCCTTCTGAGAGTGTAGAGTCTGTTCCTTTACGGATGCCCGGGCATGGCCCTAAAAGGGTTTTAGAAATTCCACGTGCAAATGTTGACCAAGCGCCCCCAACCGGATGGCAGGTTTCTCTTGTGTGCAGCACACCCTGGGCTTTCTCTGTATTTCCTCTCTCCACACCCCCTCGTTGCAGACTTCACGCAGCGCTGCTTGTGTCAGCCAGGAATTTGGACTTAGGAGATGTTTTCAGATCATCGTACAAGAGAGGAAGGGAAGGTTGAAATGGCCAAATGAGGTTTCCCGAGTGGGTACATGCCATCTGTAGGGCAGACAGAGCCGAACTGTTCTGACTATCCTCTCTTTCTCTGTTTTAAAATATCAGCCCTTTCCCTATCTCATTATTTCTCCCCCAAAGCTCTTGCACAAGCCAACTATAAATATGTTCTCAAAGCCTGAATGTTTCATGCCTCTGAGATGTTCTCAGAAATTAGTTTTCACTTGGGCGGGGAGGAAGCTGTGAGGTTGTTCTGTGATCCCTCAGAATCCTCCAGAATTGCCGCCTTTATTGCACAGAACTAATGGGGTTGGAACAGCCCCGTGTCTTTGGTGGGTGCCTCGGAATTTCAGACTCATGGGGAATGTATTGCTTTTTTCCCCTCAATTTCAGTTTGAATCAGAAACTGCAACTGGAACAGGAGAAGCTCAGTTCTGATTATAACAAGCTGAAAGTAGAAGACCAAGAGAGAGAAATGAAACTGGAAAAGCTCTTGTGAGTGCACTTGAAATACTTCCTCTGTTTTCTCTCCTCCCCGCGGAGTCTACTTCTGTGATCCCGATTCCTCAATATTCTGGTTGGGTTGGGCCAATGTAGAAATACTCAGAGCCTATTTGTGTGAATTGGCTGGCTTTGTCGATTAATCCATAGGTGCAGATGGAATCTGGAAATCTCTGATGCCCGTTTGGTGGTTCATGATTCCTTTTTATTTTTTAGATTGCTCAACGATAAGAGGGAACAGGCCAGAGAGGACCTCAAAGGGCTGGAGGAGACAGTGGTACGTCAGCATGTTTCCCAACTCGTTTTAGTCCCAAAGACCCGATTAGTTTGTGATTTGTTGACTTTGTAACTTGACGTGTGCCCACCTTTCTCACATACCATTTTCGATAAAATATTTAGGCAAATACCATATATTTAGACAGTAAGACAAATGCGGATATTTAGACACTCCATTTAGACAAAATATCCTGTGGAAAGGTGAAAAAGGTGAGAATTGTAGAATTTATTCCTCAGCTCTTGACACCATGACTATCAGTCTGTGTCCATCCATCCATCCATCCATCCATCCATCCATCCATCCATCTACCCATCTGTCTGTCTATCCACCCATGCTTAGTGCTATAACCCTGGAGGCCCTGAGTGAGAATTAAACTGACTTGCAAATCAATGCCTGAAACTTAACAGACTTTGCACATTGCGACTTATTTCCATTCAGCATCCAAGGGCACTTACTAAGGACCGGTGTTCTTCTAGGTGCTCGCGTTGTTATCAATAAATGACAAAGATAAGACCCTGGCCCTTGTGAACCTTGCCTTCAGCCAGGGGTAGGGGAACAGACAGTGCACAGTAAGGAAGGAAATCATGACCTCCATTACATGGTCCTAGAAAACGCAGAGGTCCCACGAGGAGGTGAAGTTTGAGCAGGGACTTGAAGCGGGTGAAAGAGCAAGCCGTGGGGAGGCCTGGGGAGAGGGTCTTCCAAGCACAGGCCCGGAGGTGAGACGATGGTTGGTGGGTTGAGGACCAGCAGGAAAGTCAGTGATGCGGGGAGGAGACAAGAGGTTGGCACAGAAGTGTCAGGGCAAGAGCAGTTGTAGGGCAAGTAGGGCCTTGAGACCTGCAGGGTTTGGGGCACAAGACAGATCAGAAGGGCTCATGTGAAATCCTGCTTGATTTTCTCCATCCAGCATCTGAGTTCATTAGGTTTGTCTGCCCTGGTTGACGTCCATGTCAGCTGCTTGGAGGGCCCTCGAGAGCCCTTCAAAGCACCACACAGCCTGTGTTTGAAGACAGACCAAGCAGAGCCTCTCAATTTGGTGAAAACATGTCCAGTCATTTCACATGACAAAACAACGGATATTATTTAGATACAGCCGTATACTTTTTTTTAAGGTTGATTTATTTAGAGAGAGAGAACACGTGCGCATGCATGAACGTGAGCAGGGAGGGGCACAGGGAGAGAGGATCCCAAGCAGATGCCATGCAGAATGGCGAGCAGCACAGGGGGCTCGGTCTCCTGACCCTGAGGTCACGACCTGAGCCGAGACCAAGAGCCGGCCACTTAACCGACTGGGCCACCCGGCTGCCCTGACACAGTCGTACGTCTGATTCCATTCACGTGTTGTGTGAGTTCATGTGGGACTGTGCGTGTCTCCAAGAGCCTGGTTGACCCCAGGCTGTATGGGCCGATGGGTGCCCGGGGCTGGGCCTGATTGTGCACCCCGTTTCCTGGGCTGACGTTAGCTGCCCCTCAAAGCCAGGTGGAGGGACGGAGGGCACCGTCCAGCCAGGACAGAAGTAAGATGATTGTGGCCCAGAGGGTCTCGGGCCTTTCCAACAGGGTGGAGAAGGTGGCGGATGGCCGGCTGGCTCTAGGGGACGCGGAAATGAAGCCATGAAGTTGCCCATCTATGTCTATTTTTACGGGAGAAGTGATACTCACAGTTATAGATGATTCTAAAAATTCAGAAAATACTGAACTTCAAAATGTTACCATATTCCCACTAGCCAGAGATAAGGGACCTTCCACCACGGACTCCCGTTGCTCAGCTCCATGCCCGTCCTTGCCCTCCTGCAGATGCTCTCACGCTCGCGCTCCCACTCCGTGCAGTCACTTGTCCTCTCGTGCACTCTGGCACACTCACAGCACACGCGGGCCGCAGGCCCTCCCTCACACCCGCAGGTGCTCGCTTCCATGTTGGGTGCCTGGCCCCTCCCACCTGCACACGCACCCAAGGACAGACCCACTGACACACTGGCTCCCTTTCTCTCTCTTGCTCTCGCTCACCACTCACACATCCTAGTTCAAACCCCCAGATGGGAACCCCACAGCATGTGTCCTTTTCACTGAAGATGTACGTGTTCTGTAGGAACAGGCTCACGGCCCTTGGCTGACCTGAACTGAGCTCTCCGTAGCTCAAGGCCTCTTCTGGCTTCTGGAGTATCTGGGCGGGATGGGATGGGAGCAGGGGCGGTGGGATGTGGAAGCTGCCGTCCAGGGGTTGACGTTGGAAGATGTGCAGGTGTCTTGGGGCCCAAGGCAGCCATCTCGCTTCAACGGGATCCTTTGGGCTCTGGGGCTGGACTCTCCTGCTGTGTTAATGGGCCTTGTGTTTTCACCTCTCTGGTGTCCCCCTTGCTGTCCCCTGTGACAGGAAGCTGAGCCTTTACACAGCGGGCAGCGGCCTGTGACAGGGAAGGTTTCAGGGCAGGGAGTCAGGTCGGCTGGAAATGATCTTGTGCAGGAAGGTTCATTGCTGCAGGAAGCCGACGGTAGCTGCCTGCGCTTAAACACGCAGCTTGCAAACTGTTTTAAAGGTGTTTTTTTTTTTTATGATAGTCACAGAGAGAAAGAGAGAGAGAGAGAGAGAGAGAGAGAGAGAGTGGCAGAGACATAGGCAGAGGGAGAAGCAGGCTCCATGCACCGGGAGCCCGATGTGGGATTCGATCTCGGGTCTCCAGGATCGCGCCCTGGGCCAAAGGCAGGCGCCAAACTGCTGCGCCACCCAGGGATCCCTGTTTTAAAGGTTTTTAACCACCTCTCCTGAACTGTTGAATTCACCTGAGAACAAACACAAATGAGATAAAGCTGCCAAGCTCAGGACTCCATAGTATGTGGTACTTAGGCCCCGAGGACAAGGGACCTGTGCTTCTCTTCTCCTTTCCCTCTGGTGTGGTGGCTTTTTTTATGGAAAATGTCTACTGTGGTTACAGTTCAATAAGGAATAAAATCCCTGAAGCAGGAGAGAGAAAGTGCGAGAACATGCAGAGCCGGGGATGGGGGCCGCGATCCTTGGGCAGGGACCTAGACGGCACGTCCGCCTACGTGTGGGCGCTGAGCTGCAGCCCTGCACCTGCCCTGGAAGGTGGCTAAGCCCCGGACAGGTACCGTGTGCACTGGACCCGCAGTAACAGGCCGGTTGCCTTCCTGCAGAAAGTCCATTGCCTCATCCGAGGAAGCAGTTGACTTTAGCTGCTTCTTATTTCAACACAGGATTGCAGACTTGGACCTGGCGACAAGACGTTAAATTAACATAGAGCTTTTATTCCAAGAAACTCCGTGTTTTCATGGCTGTATATAGCCTGTTTCCTTTTCCTACGAGCACCTGGGAGCTGCATCCCGTGACATTCTGTATTAAGAGTTGGTCAACTTAGACAAATTGAGAAGTAGAAATGCAAGTTTATCTCTCTCCTTTGTGGGAAAACGACTTGCGGGAAACTAACCGACGTAAATGCGTGGAGACTTGAACGGGAGGAACTGTTTTGGTTTTCTCGTCTTGTTAACAGAGCTCATCAGGTTTGACTCAGAGTCTTGTCTTTGTGGTCTAATTCCTAAGGGTTCATTTGTAGAAAAATAGCTCAGAATGAAAAAAAAAAAAAGCCCCCGAGAAGCTAATTACAATACGACAATATCGTGCCCACAAAGGGGAACAACAAAAGCCAACCGAAGAAATGGCCATCAAATAAGGTGCATCAATAAGTTAAGCCTAGCTGATGTTCACTGAGCACATAGTGTGTGCCAGGAGCTGTTGTAAGAGTTGTGTGAGGATTTTTACATTTAATCTTGACAACAACCGTGAGGCAACTGGTGTATTTATCCTCCTGTTACGAATAAGGAAACTGAGGCACAGGAAGGTTTGGTAGGTTGCCCAGGATTGCGTGGGTGCAAGGGCCACCACCTGCCTCACCCAGGAGCTCAGTGATGGAAAGCAAAGGCGATGACCCCGGGCCAGAGGGGGGTGCAGAGACCTGAAACACGTCGGCCTGCCAGGCTGGGAGAGGTTGTGGGTAACGTCCCACTAAACTTGATGGGGTTGTTGTGTAACACGTACGTAATAAATTACAGGGAAAAAGAATCCATTCTGGTACAACACAGCCAGCTAGGGAATTTCCATGAGAGACCTTGTTAACCGGAGTAGTTGAGAGTGAAAAAGTTCTGTTTAGAACGCCACTGACGGGGGCGCCTGGGTGGCTCAGCCGTGAAGGGTGCGCCTTGGGGCCCCGGTCGTGATCCCAGAGTGTGGGTCGAGCTCCCTGCTCAGCGGGGAGCCTGCTTCTCCCTCTTCTCCCTGCTTGTGCCCCCTCACCCCCTTGTTATCTCTGCCTCTCTCTCAATAAATCTTTAAAAAAAAAAAAAGAACACGGCTAACCATAGGCTCTGTTCTCGTTTACAGTTCAGGGTTTGCGTTCCCAGTCCCTGCCCCTCAGGGCACCTTCGAGGGGTGGACACGTGGGGGCACGGCGGGGCCTGGGCGCTGGGCCCCCGGGCAGGTGGGAGCGGTCTGGGTCATCGGGGCAGCCGCACGGGGCGGTCCGGGGCCCGATCGGTCCCTAATTCAAGGTGTCTCCCCGCTCCAGTGGCGTCTTAACCATCTTCTCTTCCAGTCTCGGGAACTGCAGACTCTGCATAACCTCCGGAAACTCTTCGTCCAGGACCTGACTGCCCGGGTTAAAAAGGTGAGTTCCGTTTTGTGTGAACAGGACTGAGAAAGAAAAGAAAAGACGGACAGAAAGAATCATTTTCAGTTGAAAGGCTACGTGCTCAAATTGGCGCTGGTTGTGGTTAAAAATTAATTACTTCGTGCCAGAAAATGTATTAAAAGAATGTACTGGAGGCAAAAAAAAGAAAAAAAAATACTTGGGGATATTTTTCCATCTGCTTTTCTCCTTCTCTCCCTGGCCTTTCATTTCAAATGAGCACATACCTGTCTGGCCGCAGCGTGAAAGCTGCCGTGCGTGATGCGGGGGAAACCCAGGGGGTGTCGGCAGGCAGTGTCGCCCCGGAGCGTGCTGCGCGGCGCCAGAAACCCGGAGAAATCGAGGCGGGAGGCCCCGTTTGCCTGTGAACAGGCCGTTCAGGGACGGGGTCCGAGTAGGCGAAGCACGTGGACACGCGTCGTGTTCGCTCCTCCTGGCAACCGCGTTCAGGTTCTGTTCTCTCTTGGTGGGGGGAGGCTCGGAGGCCCAGTAACTTGACCGAGGTCACACGCTGGAAGAGCTGGGGGTCCTGCGACTTCCGAACCCGGGCCTCACACCGTGATCTCGGGCAGGGGGGGCCGGGTAGCGAATCCCAGAGCAGCTTGCAGAAGTTTCAGGAAGGAGGAAGGGGTGGAGGCGGCCACGGAACTGCTCTTTAAACATGTGGACGTGTAGTAGGACGGAAGGAAGATGTGTTTCAAAGTGTGCGTGTGTGCGTGTGTGTGTGTGTCTGCACACCTGTGTGCATGCGTGTGAAGGAGCCAGGGGGAAGAGGCGAAATAGATTTTGAACAAACGAGGAGGGGATTGACGGAGTCCGAGCGAGAGGGCAGTGCCAGCAGCGTAGGCGGAGGGGTCAGGCTTGGAAGCGGCGGTTTCCAGGAGAAGTCGAGATGGACACATTTGCAGGAGAACGCGGGCCGGTGGGAAGGTGCATCCGAGGACTTTATCTTCTCAGCTGATGTGGAGGCTCTGTCCTCGATGGAGAAGGAGGGGAGAGAATGGACAGCCTCGGCCTAGGGGGGCCCCGCAGGCATTAGTCCGGGAGGTGTGTGTCCCCAACTCAAGGTCGGAGCGTGCCCTGGCCGTGGCCCCTGACGGCGTGGTCCTAGTCAATTTGGAGGCCTGGAAATGACAATAAGGAAAGGTGGAGAGTGAAAGGAGAGTTTGAGGCCTGGATGGCAGTGGTGGGGCAGGTAGGTAGTGACCCCGGTTATCAAGATGGAAATGACCCTCAGGCCTGGGCCAGGTAGGAGGGAGAGGCCGGAGCAGAGGGGCCAGAGAGCGAGACCTGTGGAGGTGATGGCAAGAACTGGAGAAGCCCTGTCGGGGGGAGGAGGGTCCGGGGGAGGTAAGGCCAGGCTTCCCTTCCCTGATTTTTTGATCCGAGACTCTCAAGGGAAGCCCTACTAGACCAGGGGCTCTCGGAGTGTGGTTCTGCCCCAGGAGGCTGGCACGTTCTCTCCTGACCTGACAGTTTTCCCCCCTCCCGAGACCTGATGACTTCCGAGAGCTTGTCTAGCAGCACAGCGCCCGGAGGCAGTGACGTGCTTGAGACGGATGCGTTACGTGATTTCACGGGATTGGAAGCCGAGGGACGGACGAGCAGAGGCCATTGGGACTTCCCAGTGGACCACAGGCCCTCGCCCCTCGCCCGCAGCTTGCCTTATCTCAGCCGGGATGTTTGAAATCAAATTTAGGTCTTGGGTTTATGTTTTCACACTGGTTCCTTTTAATGAATTTTGGAACCGCTCCTTTTGAAAAGTCAAGTCTGTTTACCCACCTGCCAGGGAGAGGTTAAATTTCACAGAGAGAACTAATCTGTATCTCTCAAAGGAAGATTGGAAGTTCTGTTTCGTTCTGTTTTTTCTCTATCTCTCTAGACTATAATGCTCGCCACACCCTTGACCCCAACCAACCGAGGGAGTTCATTGGGAAGGTCAATGAGCCTCCGCTATTAGAACCTCTCTTGAGTTTTGCTCTCAGAATAGCCTTTGGTGGGGTCGGGGTGGTTTTTTTTTTTTTTTTTTTTTGAAGAAGAATATGAATGTTGTCCAGCTTCTGCTGGGACTGTGGGCGGGCTGCGTGCAGACCTGCCCACTGACCCCTCGTGTTGGTGCAGAGCGTGGAGCTGGACAGCGATGACGGAGGGGGCAGTGCTGCCCAGAAGCAGAAAATTTCCTTCCTGGAGAATAACCTGGAGCAGCTCACAAAGGTTCACAAACAGGTAAGAGAGTCGTGCCGGCTTCCTCTGCTTCTCGTACTCTCCTGGAAAGAAGCCCCCGCTACACTTGGCCACAGTCCCGGGAGACGGCTCTGACCGTAGAGGTAAAAGGACCCAACGTCACCAGGGGACGTTAGTGCCAGAGGGGTCCTTGGAGTCCTTTATTTAGTCTTCAGTGATTTTCCCTTATATGTAAACGTCTTTTATCGAAGCCAGATAGAAGGAGCGGAGTTTGAGCTCCTGGGGTTTGGGAAGCGGGGTGTTCAGAACCCTGCCGTCCCATCCTGCGTCCAGTCCCAGCCGCAGACCCACAGGCTGCGCAGAATGCAAAGGGGATACCACCGAGCTGATTCAGGTCCCTTATTTTTGCAGATGAGGAAACAGAGCAGGAGAGGAAGTGACCTGCCTCGCCTCCTCTCGGCCCCGTCGCCCTGTTTCTCGGGCATCCTATTTCTTGGGCACCGTCTCTGGTTCTTGTGATGCTCCGGAGTTTATGTAGAGGGGCAGCAAAGGGCATGGCCAGACCTGCTGGTGATCTAGGCAGTTGTTGGTCTCCTTTCTGTATAAATAGTGGAATGTTCCTGTTTCCCCTAAATCCTAAAGATTTATAATGTGATAAAAATGGTCCAACTTGTTGGACCTCGTGGTGAGGGGATGTGTCTCTCTTGGGCCTAAGTTCCCTTCAGCGTGACCGAGGATGGCATTTTCCCCCAAAGGCTGGCAGGTTCAACATGGTGGCAGTGATTCAAGCAAGTTATCAATGGGAAATACATAAGCAGAAACTGCAGTGTCTGAGTTGCAGTTAGTGAATTTCTAATTCATGAATTATTCATGAATTCAGTGGGTGTTTATTGAAAACCTGCTCTCTGCCCGGCACTGGAGCTGGTGCCCGGGATACGGGGGTAAGGAATGCAGGTGTGGACTCGGGGTAGGTTACCTTAGTTCAGCACTTTCTGATTTTCAAGACTTTTCTGGATCCACTGGGATTCACACAATGGTCCTCTTATATACGCTCCCTTTTTATGGGTGAGAAACCTGAGACGCGTAGAGGTTGGAGGACTTACCAAGTCAGATGTCAGGAAATAACAGAGCCGGCTCTTGAGCCAGGGCAAACCTGTTGCTGCTGCTGCTGCTTTTCTTTTTTTTAATAATAATTCTTAAAAATTCCTTCACTTTTTTAAAATTTGTATTTATTCATTTTTTAGATTCCATAATTAACATACAGTGCTGTATTATTTTCGGGGATACAATATATCAGTTGAGCAGTTCTCTACATTACTCATTGCTCATCCCCATGTAGGTGTCCTCTTAATCCCCGTCATCCACCCCCCCCAGCCGCCAGTCTGCGGCCAAACCACCCCGAACACGCCCAGCCTCACCTGTTGCTTCTTAACTGAGGGTCTTAGGTAGTGAGACAAGGAGCAGTATCCCAGTTTAGCGTGGGTCCAAGCCACCTGCGGGTGTAGACCACGTGTGGTGCACGCGGGGAGGCCTGCGGAGAGCTCTGGAACATGCACGCCGGTACCTGGTGCTCCCGAACTTGCATCACAGGGCTCAGCTTGCACCTGCTAGTGCCCGCGTAGCCAGCGGCCCTCACCCTGGGTCCCCCACCCACGCAAACCCCAGAGGAAGCAAATCCTGCCCAAGCCGGAAAGCTTCCTGGGGCTGGAAGTGGCTTTGCACTCCAGCCCGCACCCCTCCGCACTTGCTTGCACACGTGAGCCCGTGTGGCCCCGTGTCGTGGGTCCACGGCCTTGCCAGAGCCTGGGGGCGCCGCTCGTCGCTGCCCTCCCGTAAGTGCCCCCGTGTGCTGTCCCCGCAGCTGGTCCGGGACAACGCAGACCTGCGCTGCGAGCTGCCGAAGCTGGAGAAGCGGCTGCGGGCCACGGCCGAGCGCGTCAAGGCGCTGGAGAGCGCGCTGAAGGAGGCCAAGGAGAACGCCATGCGGGACCGCAAGCGCTACCAGCAGGAGGTGGACCGCATCAAGGAAGCCGTTCGAGCCAAGAACATGGCCAGGAGGGCCCACTCGGCCCAGATCGGTACGTGCGCCGCCCGCGGCCCGGGTGCTGCGTGGCCCGGTCCGGCAGCCTCCGCTTGCTCACCCTGCGGCCCGCACCGCCCTGCGCTCCCCGAGGCTGCTGGGCTGCGCGCACCAGGGCGGCCGCGGCTGTCGCTGAAGGCACCTGGCGTCGGGGTGTACGGTCCCCCATACCGGCCCCCTTGGCTGTTCCGCAGCGAGGCCCAAGGGCCCCTTCCATTCCGTACCAAGCAGAACACGAAGGGGCGGGATGTGGTCAGAAGCCTCCGGGGAAGCCGTGTGCAAGGGCACATACGGAAGCACCTTGGGAGCCTCCGTGGGCAGGGTGGGGTCCAGGGTGGGGTCCAGCCTGGACGTCCAGCCCCTTCCAGACCTCGATCTGGGCATTTGGCCACGCAGAGAACGGGGGTGTAGCTGCTCAGTCCCAGTTCCCAGGATGGAGCCGCAGGCGGCAGAGGGATTTCGGAATGTTCTCTAAAGAGCTTTTTTCTTTTTAGATTGAAGTGCCTCCAACAACACGCGAGGTTGTTTCCCATCAGATACTGCCGTGCAAATGTTTTGTAAACCAACCTCATGTTTCTAGTTTTAAGATCATACCTTAGATTAATGTTGCATTGCATTCACTGGCTTTCATGCTCTTTGCAAATCTGGGAAACTAGGGACCTTCTTCTCCAAAAAAGCGCATCGTAGGCAGAGTTCTGCTCCAGTTTCAGGGGCCGCACAGATGCCCTTGAAACCCAAGCGTTACCGGTAGATCCTTCTCGGATAAAACCGAAAGCCCTTCTGATTTTCCTCAGCCAGAGTTACAGTAGTTGGTGTAGAAGTTCTCCGTGTCCCCCCACGGCTGGGGGCGCTGGGTCAGCTGACGGTACAGTCGGGAGCGCAAACGGCCTGTTGTCACAAAGGCCCGGTGGCCCATGAGAGTCGGGCGTCGGGTTTCCACATGCGGCTGACCTGGGGGCACCTGGGGAGGGCCGCTCGAGCCCGTCTGAACCCTCTGTCCTTTCTGTCCGATCCAGCCAAGCCCATCCGCCCCGGACACTACCCGGCGTCATCTCCAACGGCTGTCCACGCCATCCGAGGGGGAGGAGGCGGCTCTTCGAACTCCGCTCACTACCAGAAATAAATACGAGTGAGTCCCCGGTGTCAGGTGGTTTCTGTGTGGGGCTGCCCTGGGGCGGACCCTCCGCGTGCATGTGTCCCTGCAGTCGTGGGCAGGTCACCTCCCTGGGACAGGCCCCAGCGCGTAGCTCACCCAGCCTCAAGCCCTCTAGAGCCTCGGGGTCTCCTAGCTGGGGCCACCTGGCTCTGGGGACCCTCCGGGGACGGATGAGGGCGTGGGAGTGATCCCCCTCGCTTCCTTTTGTCTGTGGGACTTCCCGGCGTAGCTGGCATGCAGAGGGGCATTACCTGTTTGTCAGCTGCTTTCGCCCAGAGCAGGCAGGTGTGGGTGGTCGCTGTAATTCTCAGGAACCGAATGCAAAGACAGAGCCACATACAGAAAGTCCTACTCTTCTAATTGCTACCCGAGCTCAACTGACGGGGCTTCTTAGCGTATCGAGGCGGGTCAGGGCCACGCTTTCCTTTGAGATGGCGGACTACGCGTCTCTTCACCTACAGTCACCTGCGTGATACTACCACACCGGCCAGCAAACAGACAAGACGTGGTGCACTTTACGAAAGAGAAGGAAGCAGGAGCGCAGACTGTTCCTTAGTACTTGAGATGGGGAAGAGAGGTTGCTGGGGGGCGGCCCGAGCGCTGTGTAGGGGAACTCCGGCCCTGAGCCAGTGACCTGTGGGTGCGAACGGTAGCTCCAAATGTTGCCTGTGGGCCCTGAGCCCTCACTAAGGGAGTAGCTTGCAGGCTGGGCAGGCGGGCCGCCTCAGGAGGGACCCGTTCCTCTCCCGTCTTTTGGGTCAAGGTAAGGGAGGTGGACGCGAGGGGCTGGAGCCCTGTCTCCGGGTCTATGACCGCATGGCCAGGGTCGTGCACACACTGCCCAGGAGGAAGCTTGGTGGCTGCGCCCAGACAGCACGCCAGGGAGCAGGACGGCTACTGGCCAGGTCGGGGCAGGGAGGAGGGCCGAGGCAGCGCACGGGCAGGCAACATGTCCACACCGTCTGCCGTATCCTGGAAGGGTGGGTGGGACAGCGTCTCGGCAGCGGGCCACCCCCTTCAGATCTGATCGCTTCCAATCACAAACACGATACTTTGGATGTTAGGAAATTGCTTGTGGCTGCATGCTGTTGGTGTTGGAGTGGGCACTTGGGGGGCCCTGCGGGGCACGTGGGGCAGCCTAGAGGAGAGAAGCTAGAGCAGCGGTTCTCGAACTCGGGCGGGCGTCGGTGTCCCAGGTGCCAGGGACGTCCGCTACTGCTTCGGGTAGCGTGGGGCCCGGCCAGGCGATTGGTCAGCCACCAAAGCTGAGACCTCTCCTCAAGTACCGTGGCCTACGTGGGACGGGCGCGCATCTCTCTGCGTGTTCGAGAAGCTGGAGGGTGGTCTGTCGGTGGCTAGGAGAGGGACTCTCCAGTGACAACACAAAGCTCGCCCTTTAAATTCAGACTCCCTGTGTCCTCAGCAGATCTCCTTCCTCGAGGTCACCTCGCCGACCTCCACTGTTCTGTCTCTCACGGTTGGCAAACAGAGGGACGCCGGGGGAGGCACTAGCAGCTCTCCGAACCGATCCTCTTCCTTTAGTGGCCTTCCTGGAAGTCCACACGGTCCTGATGCCTGCAGCTCTCTGGCCAGATCGGAGGCTCGAGGCCCCGTCCAGCTGCAAGGGCGGCTGGAAGTGGCTTCTTGAACTAGGCACGTCCCTGCCCCGCAGAAGAGTGGTGTCCTGTGGCTGGAGACGAGGCGGTGATGTTGGGCCGGGCCACAGAACCTGTTCATCGAGGCCCGCTGTGCCGCGGTGTCGTGACCGCAGCAGCACCTACATTACCCCGTTCGATGGAAGCACACGGAGAAGGGTCTGTGCTTGGCTCCCGGCAAGCTCTTAGTAACACCCTGGCCCAGGGGCTCTGGGTCCAGAGACTGCAGTGGGTAGCCGCTGTGCTCAGCAACCCCGCGCAGGCGTCAGACCCGCGTTTTGTGTGAGATCCCTACAGCCACGTGTTCCCTTCCCACCTTGAGCCTGACAAGCGGTGGGCCTGACTGATGGGACCACCCCCACCCCTCCTGGTGGTGCGTTGCTTTCTTTAACCTGAAGAGTCCTAAGTGGATTTGGTTATTTGATCTGCACTTGGAAGCTCCTGACCCACTGTATGCGCACCGGCACCTCCGGTAGCCCGGCGCCGTCCCCACATGGCAACTCCAACAGGGCCCCTTCCCAGTTACCCGGCCACCGGCCTGCTCTGGGTGGGAGACCTGGGTCGGGGGTTGGGTCTCCTACTCTTCGAGTTACTCACCCTCAGAGTCGCCTCCTATGTCTGCGAAATGGGGAGAATCCTTTCCCCGGGTCATTGGTTTTGAAAGGAAGACTAACTGAGGTCCGGCTTGGCAGATCACAGATGCTCCGTCAAAACGTCCCTGCCGTGTAGAGCGGCGCTACTCGCACACAGTAGGTGGTTGGCGAATGTTGGCTTCTGGTCTCCTTTCACTCCTAGTTGCTGCAAAATAGTTTCTAGTCCCTTTCTAGTCCCGCATTCTAACCACTGAGCAGGGAAGGCCCATGACTAAGCATCCTATGTGATGCTATGACCAGATATAAGGTGTTTTAAAGATATTATCATTTATTCATCTAAAGGTTTTTTTTTTTTTTTAAGAGTTTACTTATTTATTCATGAGAGACAGAGAGAGAGGCAGAGACACAGGCAGAGGGAGAAGCAGGCTCCATGCGGGAAGCCCGACGTGGGACTCGATCCCAGGACCCTGGGGTCATGCCCTGGGCCGAAGGCAGATGCTCAACCGCTGAGCCCCCCAGGGATCCCTTCATCTAAAGGTTATGAAGAAGGATGTTGACTATTTTAAAGAAAAAGACCGGACATTTGTTTGGGGAGGTTAAAAAAAATGGATAGTAGCCAATGAAGTGGGAGATTGTGGTTGGAAGTGAGAAAATGCAAAATCATTTAAAAAAACCATTGAAAATGTGGATTCGTTGCTTAGTTGGGGTCAACCCCTTTTGAGATGATCCTTGTTGATCTTCGGGATGCTTGTTCTGAAGTGTCCATCCTGGGCAGGAATGATCTCAGCTGCCCCTTCCCAGCCCTCTTGTTGAAGCCAGAGCAGCATATTCATACCTGGGCAGCACCTGGATGTCTTTGGGGTTGCTTTCCGCTTTGTTTTAGGTCTCAAGGACTCGAGTCACAATGAGTATTTTGGTTCATGCTCAATTTTCACAGTGACTGAAGGTGCTAACATGTGGAAATCAGAACTCCGGAAACCGCGGGCTTCTAGCTCAGCCAGTTCAAATCCCGGGGGGCTGCCACGGGGAGGGGAGCATCTTTTTCAAACCACAGAGCCGGACGCGGAGCCGTGCAGCGCAGCAAAGTACGGACGTGGGATAGGGAAGTGGGTTCCAGGCCCAGCTTGGCTTACTGCTGTGTGACGTTGGGCACGTCGCTGGATTTCTTCAACCCCAGTTTCGTCATCTGCAAAATGGGGTCAGGCATGGGGAGGCTGCTCTGTATCATTTAACACCAGATGAGGCGAAGAAGGCTCTGTTCTTACGGGTGGTCGTTGTCTTGTGGGGAAGAAGGACCACAAATAAGCAAGGGAACTTCAGCTAGTGGTGTGCTTCTGAAAAAACAGCAGGTGAATGAGATGGAGACGGGACAACATTTAGAAGGGGGGGTGGCATCCGAGCTGAGCACTGGGTGGTGATGAGTACCAGCGGCGCAGTGACTGGGGAAGAGCGGCACGGACGCTGGCTGGAAGGTGCGGATGGCGGGTGTATTTGGGGGACCATAGGAGGGCTGATAGGGCCGGAGCCCAGAGAACAGAGACCTTCATAATCAGGGCAGTTGGGGAGGGAGGAGAGTGCAGTCTGGGCGTGGGGGGCACTGGGGGCTCCGGCCTGGGAGTGGTGGGACCTGGTTCACACTGGGAAAGGCCACCCTGTGCTGGACCCCCATGGAAAGGGTGGGGTGGGTGGGAGTCGGAGCGGGAGCTCCCCTTGAGCCTCGTGGGGAGCTCGATCGTGTCGGAGATGGGAGTACTGGGTGCCCCGGAGGAGCTGCGATCGGCCCAGAGCGCCATCGGAGGTGATGGGACGCAGAGTAGGAAGGGCCGGCGGCGGCCGGGGGGTGGATGGGTCCCCTGTCCTGCAGGAAGCAGGTTGGCGCCGAGGGAGGCAGGGACACGGATTGCAGGCTGGAGAGGAGATAAGGCGCAGAGCACACTCGAGGGCTTTTCAGGCCCCACATTTCATGAGAGGACATGGAAATACCTGGTGAGGCCGGTCTGCGGCCTGGGCTTCCCGTCCCCGCAGCGCTGCGGCCGCCCAGGGCCCACCAGAGGGCGCCGGCGGGGCACCACGGCGGCCGGGCTGCGGCTCCCAGGCCTTGAGGCCCCGGCTCTTGGCTCCCCTGTGTTTGGACCAGGATTTCTCGGCTACGAAGAGTGAATAGGGTACTTTAGGGGATAAAGCTCTCATACTCCTCAATTCATTTTATTATGATTAGGTATTCGCAAATCTACAATAGCACATACTTCGGGATCTTACACAACTAGCAAGTCAAAACGAATTTAGAAGTTAGATTGAAATGAACCATAAACCAAAATCAAATCACCAGCCTTAACAGAAGTTAATGAAAGATGGCTTTTCTCTGAAAATAAAGAGCTGGGTGCGATATGCCTCTGGTATGCGTTGCGGCTAGTGGAGTCTGGCGTTGTGGGGCTTGCCTGTGTTTCCTCCGTGTGTCCTGATGTGGCTCCCCCCCCCCCCGCCCCGTTCTGTGTTACAGCCACTGTAGACGGCCGCCTGCTGGCTCAGTCGGTAGAGCATGTGAGTCTTGATCTTGGGGTCATAAATTTGAGCCCCATGCTGGGTGTAGAGATTACTTAAGAATAAACCTTTTTTTTTTTTAAGATTTTATTTATTTATTCATGAGAGACACACAGAAAGAGGCGGAGACACAGGCAGAGGGAGAAGCAGGCCCCATGCAGGGAGCCCGATGCAGGACTCGATCCCAGGACCCCCATCCCGGGTCATGCCCTGAGCGGAACACAGATGCTCAACCACTGAGCCACCCAGGCGTCCCTAAAAGTAAAATCTTTAAAAAAGAAGAAAAGAAAAGCCCACTGCAGAATCACTGCACACCTTCAGGCCACTTTGTCTTCTTGCAGGTGGGACACATCATTGTCCTGTTGAGTCCAGCTTTAGTGGGAGGATGCTTAAGTTGCAAGGAGGAGTGTCCCCTTGGTCATAGCATTAAGTGTGTGTGGGGCTGAAGTTGCATGGGAATACTTGGTTGCAAGGTAGTCAGCAAGACAATCTAGACTATGCACTTTTTAAATTGAAGATATATTTATTAGAGAGAGAGAATGGCGGTGAGGGGGAGGGAGAGAGAGCAGCAGAGCCCCTGCTGAGCCCAGAGTCCCACACGGGGTTCCATCTCAGAACCCTGAGGTCATGACTTGGGGTGAAATCAAGAGTCAGATGCTTAAGCAGCTGAGCCACCAGGCGCCCCTAGAATATGCACATGTTAATGCTTCAGATTTTTGTGCAAAGAAAAATATAAAATTGAGAATACTATGAAATGCAGGCAAGCCCCAGGATGCCTCTTACTTTGTTGATGTAGATAAAGACTGATATTTTGAGGACTATACTTTTATTAAAAAACCACATATGTTAAATCTAGAAATCATACCCTATAACGTTTTGGGGACACCTGGGTGGCTCATTTGGTTGGGCGTCCAACTCTTGGTTTCGAGCTCAGGTCATAATCTCAGGGTCACGGAGTTGAGCCCCATGTCAGGCTCTGCGCTCAGCACGGAGTCTGCTTGTCCCTCTCCCTCTGCTCCTTTCTCTGTCTCTCTCTCTGTCTCAAATAAATAAATAGAATCTTAAAATTTTGATAAACTGTGATAAAATATTTGGTAAAATCACAGTGGTAAAGCTAATAGGAACTCATTTGGCCTCTTAGAGAAGAAGCGATTCTGTGTCTGATTTCATGTTTTGAGGCATAAAGAAAACAGCCCTGGAGAAGCATGTCTGCAACTTAGAGCGGGGTCGCGTGGGTGGATGTAACTACGAAGAGCCATCAAAGCAGACTGTACTCTGTTACGATGTCCGTATCTCTGGTTTGTGACACTCGCAGGATCAGTGATAGTCCCGTGGGATGGACCTGTGTTCTTCAGATTTCACTCCTTTAAGACCTTTATTGTGAATGTATCTGTTAGTTGTTAGTAAAATAATGTCTTTAAATTCTTTTTTTTTTTTTAAGATTTTACTTATTTATTCATGAGAGACACACAGAGAGAGGCATAGACACAGGCAGAGGGAGAAGCAGGCTCCCTGTGGGGAGCCCCATGTGGGACTCGATCCCGGGACCCCAGGATCACACCTGGGCTGAAGGCAGGAGCTCAACCACTGAGCCACCCGGGGATCCCCAGAATGGAGTTTTCATTCTCACTCTTGACTACTAGAGCAACAAGACCCCTGAGAGTTCAGGCTTTAGGTTGTCCTTAGGCTCAGGCTAAGCTTCCCACACTGTCACTTCCTCGTTTATACTCTGTTTGCTTTTTAAAATCTCTATCTTTCCTTCTTATTACTCTTCTCTCTGTCCCGAACACCTGGATCCAAACCATCTTGCATCGTTGGTGGGGTTCACTGTGACCATTCTCCTGGTTTTGATGCCCACTTAATTACAAATAAAAAATATCATATATACCTAAAATAGATGAGTTGACTTGTGCCCACAGCAGAAATGGGTTCAACCCCACCTGGAGGGTGGGCAAGAAATTGCTTTTAAATTTGACCCTCTCGGGATCCCTGGGTGGCGCAGTGGTTTGGCGCCTGCCTTTGGCCCAGGGCGTGATCCTGGAGACCCGGGATCGAATCCCACATTGGGCTCCCGGTGCATGGAGCCTGCTTCTCCCTCTGCCTGTGTCTCTGCCTCTCTCTCTCTCTATCTGTCATAAATAAATAAAATATTAAAAAAATAATAATAATAAATTTGACCCTCTGAAGTAGTGAAGTCAGGAAGCCTCCTTTAGAGCAGGTCACATGGGATCCCTAAGCCACACACGTGGTCTACATCCGTGCCACTGGGCCGTTCAACTGCTATTACTGTTGGAAAATCCTAGTAATTAATGATTAAGTCACAAGAATGTGAATTGCCTCGTTGCAAGGGGACTCTTTGCCACAGGCAGGCTGAGTAGCTGGTGATTGTGGGTTTGGGCTTTGGAACGAGGCTGCCTGGGGTTGAATCACAGCTTGGCCACTACTAGGCGAGCTACTTCATCTCTCTCTGCCTCCCCGTCCTTCGAAAATGTGCCCAGTGACTGCTCCTACGTACAGGGTGGCTGTGAGGATTAAGTGCATTAATACAGAGCACTTAGGCAGGTGCCTGGCACAGAGCGGGCACGCAGTGTTGGCCCGTGGTGACATTACGTCATCCTGCCTTCTACAGAGGCCAGGTGAACTGTTGAGATCACACAGCGTGTCTTTGGTGGATCCTGGACCATGACCTCTGATCCACTGTGCAGCCATTCCTGAAGTTTCTGGCCCTACAACCTTTTATAATCTTAAAAAGTATCGACACCAAAGAGCTTTTATATTCCTGGGTGTATGTCTTGATATGTTTTATATAATTGGTATAAATTGAAACAAAAATTTTAAATATCACTACTGCTAACATAAATGCCATGTTTAATGAAATGTGATATTTTCTAAGACAAACACTTAGCAAAATGGCATCACTTTGCAGTTTGGCAAATCGGTTTAATATTTTGCTTAATGGGTGACTCTGGATTCTCATACCTGTGCATTCTCTCAGCTGCAGTGTGTTCTTTTATTTATTTATTTTTTTTGTTTTTAGAAGATTTTATTTATTTATTCATGAGAGACACAGGGAGAGAGAGAGGCAGAGCCACAGGCAGAGGAAGACGCAGGCTCCATGCAGGGAGGCTGACGTGGGACTCGATCCCGAGTCTCCAGGATCATGACCTGAGCCTAAGTCGGGTGCTCAACCAACCGAGCCACCCGGGCACCTTCTTTGTCACAGGCTTGCTCTGAGGATTGAATGAGAGATGTGAAAGGAGAGTGGAAGGTCCTAGGAGAGCGTGTGGCCGTAATCAGGGTCGCACAGCATTAGCCGATGTTACGGTGGTTGTGGGGACAGGCCTAAAACGCATAGGCAAAGCGGGGCCCAGGGCAGGTGGACACTGTGGCACGGGACTCGGAAACCAGCATTATGAGTTCAAAGGAAGCGATCATGACCTGGAAGGGCAGCGGTTGCACCAACGCGCCTGAGGTAGATTCGCTTCTCTTCAGCAGTGATACGTAAGGAGCAACTGGCAATTCCTACAACGTGGGCATTGAATCGTAGGAAGGCAAAAGAAAAGATAAAACTGTACTGTTTGGATTAAGCATAAACCCACTTGCAGGCAATTACAAAATCCGAAGTTTGGGGGGGAACATCTCTAAATACTTGCAAGTCTCTTGGATAATTAGCCTCTTTATTCAGCTAATTTCTCACTCCTTATAAAGAAAGGCGATTTTATTCCCTTCTGAGTCTGGTCACACGTTGTCACTCTGGAGTGCCATCTCCAGTTTGGCAGAGGCCCAGGGACAGCCTCCTAGCAGGTCACTCAGGCCACGACCGTGCTTTTAGGTGTGTAACGACTCTGAGCCATCTAAGGTCATCAACAGAACTGGGTTTTCTTTTTTAAAAGATTTTATGTATTTATTCCTGAGAGACACAGAGAGAGGCAGAGACCCAGGCAGAGGGAGAAGCAGGCTCCATGCAGGGAGGGAGCCCGATGTGGGACTCGATCCCGGGACCCCGGGCCACGCCCTGGGCCGGAGGCAGGCGCTCAGCCACTGAGCCTCCCGGGCGTCCCCAGACCTGGGTTTTCAATGGTCTCAGGCTTTGCCAGCTCCCGGGGTTGGCTCTGTGCTCAGAACCCTCAGAGGCGGTTTCTCCAGGAGTAACGCGTTGACCTATCCGTTCTCCCTCCTGAATTTATCGAGGAGATGCGCTTTCACCCAGCTGGGGGGCGGACGGGGCCTCCCGGTTGGCTCCTTCCTTAGGCCTGCTGGAGGGACCGCGCTGGCACAGGGCTGTAGAGATCTGTGCTCACGACGAAGAACCGCCTCCTTAGAACAAAGGGCCCGTGTTGGTGGCCTCCTTGCGTCCTCCTGCTGGAGGCGACTAAGCAGGCGGGGTCTGCTCGGTGGCTTCCTCCTCCTTCCCTGCGGTTCCCGGGACGGGCCGCATCTTGCACGTGGACGGCCGGGGGATGGCTGGGGGTGGCCAGGAGATGGCCGGGGATGGCCTGGAGATGGCCGGAGATGGCCGGGGATGGCCCGGAGATGGCCGGGGGATGGCTGGGGGATGGCCCGGAGATGGCCGGGGATGGCTGGGAGATGGCCCGGAGATGGCCCGGAGATGGCCCGGAGATGGCCGGGGGATGGCTGGGGGATGGCCCGGAGATGGCCGGAGATGGCCGGGGATGGCTGGGAGATGGCCGGGGATGGCCCGGAGATGGCCGGAGATGGCCGGGGATGGCCCGGAGATGGCCCGGAGATGGCCGGGGGATGGCTGGGGGATGGCTGGAGATGGCCTGGAGATGGCCGGGAGATGGCCCGGAGATGGTGGGAGATGGCCAGGATTGGCCGGAGATGGCCGGGGACGGCCAGAGATGGCTGGGGGATGGCCGGGGGATGGCCGGGGATGGCCGGGGATGGCCAGGGGATGGCCGGGGATGGCCCAGGATGGCCGGGGATGGCCGGGAGATGGCCAGGGGATGGCCAGGGGATGGCCGGGAGATGGCCTGAGATGGCCGGGGATGGCCGGGGATGGCCGGAGATGGCCGGGAGATGGTGGCGGGAGATGGCCTGAGATGGCCGGGGATGGCCGGGGATGGCCGGAGACGCGACCGGAAGGTGGCCGGCCGAGATCTGACTTCACGGGCTTCGGGCGCAGCTGAGCCGCCCCGCGGAGGGGGTCTGCTCGAGGCACCTCCCCGGCTGCGGGCACCCCGAGGACCTCCTCCGACCCGGTGACCCGCAGCTGATCCTGAGGCCGCGGGCTTGGGAGAGGAAGCTGGGGGGGGGGGCGCGAATGGGGATCCGAACGGTGGTGTTTGGAAAGCATCCCCCCCGCTGACTGGGTTTCAGCTCAAAATGAATTTAGAGGACCACTAGGAGCAGGCTCTGAGAGCTTTCATTTCTTGTCCTAATCATAAGCACAGGATCTCACCAGAAAGGCTGCACATGAAACCTGCTCTTCCCAGACCAAGTGGGAAAAATGAGAGCGGGAGACCAACTGCGAGAGGGTCCTGACTCTGGGGAACCAACGAAGGGCTGCAGAGGGGGGCCGGGGGGCCGGGCACTGAGGGGGCGCCTGACGGCATGAGCACTGGGTGTTACACCATACGTTGGCAAATTGAATTTAAGTAAAATTTTTTTTTTTAGGGCGGCCCGGGTGGCTCAGCGGTTTAGCGCCGCCGTCAGCCCAGGGTATGACCCCGGGGTCCCGGGATCGAGTCCCACGTCGGGCTCCCCGCGTGGAGCCTGCTGCTCCCTCTGCCTGGGTCTCTGCTTCTCCGTGTGTGTCTTTCATGAATAAATAAATAAAGTCTTTAAAAATAAATTAATTAATTAAAAAAAAAAGATGCTCTTCCCATAGACAAATCTCCCTTTGACCTCTAAAACTGGCATGAATATTAACCATATAATGTGACTGAAGCCATTTTTTAATCGAGCAGCTTCATACCTGTGAACACTTACGGCCTTGGAGCGAGAGATGGTAACTACCAAGTGAGCTGTCGGGGTATTTGTTTGCCTCAGGGAGGAGGTGTATTGCCTCTTTCTTCCTACACAGTTTTGGTTCTTCTTTTCCTCTTCTCCCCCCACCCACTTTGCTCTTACCTACTTTTCTAAACCCTTTCTACACCCTGAATTTTTCTATTTATCTATAATGTACATCCTTCTATTTATCTAAAATACGTGAGGCTGCTTACGATACTATAACACAGGGATCGGGAGAGAGAAGAGAAAAACCTTGGGGGGAGCATCGGAGCGGGAATCAGGTGGGGGTGTCTGCCACAGCTGAGCCCTGAACGGGGATCTGGGATGACGGCACGGTGCGTCAGGTCGTGCAGCTCCTTTTAAAATCCGACGGGCACTTGGGTTTCTCTTAGCGTGTGTCGTATTTCCGTGCCGGGCATTTGCCACGTTCCCCGAGGATGGGGCTCTACATCCTGCTGTTGCCCCCGCCGCGCCCCACCCGCCCGGCGGGCTCTGCACCGAACCTGTAGGAAGACCACAGACTGGCCAGGGCTTCCCGCTGGTGGGGGAAGCTGGACCTTTCGGTTCCTTCCTGAGAGGGGCTGTTCCTGGAGTTGGTCCGAAGGCGACAGAGGCCACTCGGGGCTGACCTCTGAGCCAGGACTCGCCCAGACTTCTGTCCTGGAGACCTGAGCATGACGGAATGGAGCTCCGGTGGGAAGCGGAGTGAAGCCAAAGGGATTGCCCTCGAGTAACTTCATCTGCCCAAGGAGGTGCAACTTCGGGTCCGGGGTGAGGGACCGTGTCTGACGTGCCTCAATCCCTGGCACGTGCAAGTGCCCGAGTACCCCTCGGGAGTGAGGAAACCAGCAGCGTCCATAGGCGCGGCCTTCTGGAGGAGACTCGCCAGGGCGACAGCAGCAAGCGGAGGCCGCACCGTCTAGGACGCCAGCCACTCGCCGCGTGTGGCCGCGGAGCCCTTGGAAGGCGGCCCAGTCCAAGTGGAGCTGTGCCGAAGGTATAAGTGTGCACACACGGCCAGCACTGTGGAAAAAAGACTAAGGTGCCTGCACAGCGCTGCTGTAACGAAGACTTCTCAGTATGGAATATGGATCGCATGTTGAAATGACAGTATATTGAATTTATTGGGTTAAATAAAATATATTATTAAAATTAACTTGCTTCTTCCCACTTTGTAACGTGACCACTTAAAAATCTAAAAAAAAAAAAAATGAAATGTGTGGCTCACGTGGTATTTCTGTTGGGCAGCTCTGATATCCCAGCATATTTATCTAAATATTACTCCAGTTATTCCACATATCAAAACACCTCCCCGAGGAGTGAATTTCCACCGTGGGCTCTAACTCCTGTGTTCTCTCTCCACAGGTACGGCTCTCCACGTAGCATGTCAAGGACTACATTAATCACCAATTCCTTTATTTTTTTTCCCCTCCTACACAGTTTCCATTTTCTTTTACACTTGCTTACCCAGCCATCTGCAGTACACCAGTTTCAGATATTTGAGCTGTGTAGAATCTGTGTGTGTACAGACGTGTGCTTGGACTTTCTTCCTCCTGAGAAATCTGACGCGGACGATTACGGAAGGAACCCGCTTACTCCTGGGAGCCAGCACCAGGGACTCGGCCGTTGGGTGGTCTCTGGGCGGTCCCTGGAGCCTCCTTTCTGGGTGGTGTGCTGTCCCGGCCAACGCCCACCCTCGGGTGCCGCGGAGACGGGGGATCATGCTCTGCTGCAACTGTCTGGTTTCCTGTAAAAAAAAAAAAAAAAAAAAAGCAAAAAACAACACATGTTACTTTATATTTTTTAGGGAACAAAAATGCTGCTATAAGGTTTCAAAATTTTCATTCTGAACACTTTTCCGGAAAAAAAAAAAAAAAAAAAAAACCAACCCCAAAGAAGCATTTCGAATACCCCGGTCACATCTTTGGATCTGTAAAATCCACCCTGTAGTAGGGCACCTGTTAATCTGACAGTAGCAATGTAGAGTTTGTCCGTTCGAACCCATCCACGTAGATGCAAAGAGTCATCAAGTTCGCCCGAGCTGCTTGCTCCTGAACCTCGGTGCCCCGCGCCCGCCAGCCCCGTGTGAACGTCCGTCCGTCCTTCCGAAGTGTAGACCGCCTGCCAAGCTGGATGAGTGGCCGGGGGCGGCCCCCTGCGCCCCCCTCCCTGGCCCCGCGCTTGCCCTGGGGGGCCTCCTGTAGGGCACCATCTGCAGCCTTGAGGGGTGCTGCGGTGAAGTCCAGGATCCCTCCAGCAGTTGGAAAAGGAAGCCCTGGGCCGGGGGACGGAGGGAGGGACCCCGGTTTGTGCCTATGAGTAAGTTGTTTTAACCCTTCGTTGCTGAATGTTTGAGTTCTCTCTCTAGCATCAGATAGATTTCCTCGTCTTAGGCCGAATTAGAAGAAATCGGTATGGATGGATTTTTTTTTTTAATTTTTTTTTTTTTTAACATTTAACTACTGGTGTCTTCAACACACGAATTTAAAGCTGAGTCAACTCTTAACTTCCAGTTGCGGATTTTAAAAAGGATTGATTTCCAAGCAGTGGAGTCCTCGGGGAAGCTGACTCGGATTCAGTTAAGCTGGTCTCGTGCGCTGCTACCAGCCTCGACGCGGCGGAGGGTCAGTGGGCGACCGCCAGGCCCGTCCTGTCGCTGCGCCTGCCCAGGACCCGGGAGCTGGCGCCGTCCCTGCTGCTGTCACCACTGAACGAAACGTCAGCCGGGGACACCTCGAGCTTTCTCTTCACCGTGTGAGTTGTAGAGCGAGCGAGCCAGCGTGTGTGCGTGTGTGTGCACGTGCATGTGTAAAGCACTGAGGACTGCGAATCCCAAACTTCTCTTGCATAAGATTCCCCTAACACAGCAAGGCTGCTTTGACTTAATTTATTTGTTAAATGTTGCACTTTGTTTATATGTGTTTTGCTTTTTGAGAGGAGCAAGGAGGCGACAAATGCTACTGAAGTATTTATTTCACAAAGATGACGGTTTTCCGCATTCATTTACACCTTAAACATTCTTTTGATTTTTCTCATGTTGCCAGCACTTGCCCGATAGAGCTGCTCGGTGGCTACCTGCCGCCCTGTAGAAGGGTCCTGGTAGGGCAGGTTTTGCAAACTTTATCAGGTAATAACATATGCCATAGATTATAATCTTGCTGTTAATATTGGCTCTGACTTTAGAAGCTGCGACGTTGGTCTTGGGGAGGATCGCCAATTAATAGTTGTCACACCACTGTTGTCTGTTACGCAACTGTATTCATGTGGAGATTGAACCAAGGTCAATAATTCTTTGCTTGTTACTTGATTGTCTTAAATTCTTTCCAAAGTAACTTTCCCCTGGGCACCCCTGTTCTGTTTTTTTTTTTTTCCCCTGTTCTGTTTCTGAAGAACTGCCTGACCCTTTGGTGTGTCAAAAAGAGCTACGTGCTTCACTTGTGGCTCCTTGTTTCTTGATCTCCACAAGGGATTCCTAAAATTCACACTACTTTTATTCACAGAGAAAGTTGGCTTCGAGGTCTCTTAAAGATGATTTTGCTACTTGCTGATCAGCCAGTCAGTTCACCTAGCTGCAGTCTTTATAGGACCTCTAAGCTGACTTTCCTACACTGTGACTAAAAAGTGGGCAGATTATTGGGATGGATTACACAGCACATTCCAGGGGATCCCTAAATATTACTTTATGTGATAAACCGATATCACGACCATATCCTCTGTAGGCCATTTTTTAAAAAGCCACATTTATGCAATTTTCATTTTTAAAAAAATTATGACTCCTTTTCATTTGTACTCTGAATATAAAAACCACACTTCAGAATGGCTGAGCCTATGATCACGTATTTGGTTGTGTGCTCCTTTTAGCTAGGAAGAGAGAGAATGAGTGCGTGTGTTTTTCCTCTGTGAAGAATTTTGTATCCTGCTACTTCTTGAAAGTTTACTTTTTGATGCTGTAAGGGAATAGCCAGATGGTTTATACAGATAATCTCTACCTGCAGGATGGTGGATTGTTAAATTAGAGAAATACTGTTTGGGATATCAAGACTTATGGTTGGATTCAACTTAACCAATTGCATTTTTATAACGTAGTATATTCCTTCATTGACTGTATTATCAATTCATAAAGTGCTTTTAAAACCTAAAAAAGATTTATGGTTGGAGACTAAACTATATTAATGCCAAATGTGTTTTGGTCGATTACTAGAGCCTTCTGTACAAATGCATCACCTCTTCAAATGCTGTACAGTTTGCTTGTTTGAAGGGCAGGTAGTAGGGAGGTGAAGCGTGGGGTAACACTTAAAGGAAATAGTATCATGTGATTGCAAGAATTAGAATTCATAGAAATATTGGGATAAATGAAGAAATAAACATGTTTGTCTAGAATGTAGCACCTAGTGACTTTTTGATGCCCTGACTTGACATGAAGAAGTGCTATTTCTGTCCAAGGCCAGACCAAGCCATCACCAAGACTCATGGGGAATTATTGGTTCTCGTTTCCTAGAGGAATAACTAAAAACAAATAAAAGTCTTAACAGTCCCCCTCTTTGAAGCGTTTTTTTTTTTTTTTTTTTTTTTTTTTTTTTTTTTAGCAGGGCAGAAGACATTTAGAGTCTAGCTAGATGTCATGCTGGGGAAGTTTTTCACCAGAAGGGGGAGGATTTCACTTCATTGTCTCACCCTCAGCGAGCTAAAGGAAACATCATATAGTCTAATGTGGTTTCATTTAATACTAACAGTTTCGCCTTTCTAAAAGTATCAAATGAGGGCCAGGGAACTGCCCAAGGAAGCGCTGCTCCAGGAAGCTTGCTTACACATTTACATCTGGGTACCCGTTCTAAAGACTTCATCGTGTGCGGATGGAAGGGGACTGGGGCATCCTGTGGGGTTATACGTGTCTAGTTTGTAAAGTACGTAATGTGCACTGCAGATGTGTGTTCTCTGGGCTTGATGTATCTGTACAGTAGCTTTCATTAAAAATTTTGTGGACACACTTGTTTTGGTGATTTAAGGGGGAAGACGGGCATTTATACCAAGTAATGATGCTGTAATATATAGTACGTGTAACAGAAGGTCTGGAAGTAACCCTCCCCTGGCCCGTGGAAAAGTTTGGTTCTCCTCTAGGTTCTACAATGAAGATGTATGGATACTCTGGCGGCCTGCATGTTGTATAATTTGAAAAATACTAAGAGTGGAAAATAAAATGGAGTTAAACTTTGTCTCGTCTGGTTTTTCCTGAGTCATCCTAGGGCATTCTCATTTAAGGCCTCAAGGCCAGCGTTAGGATGAACCATTATTTTATTTATTTATTTATTTGTTTGTTTATTTCTCAAAAGAAGAGTTCATTTTAGTGGACAGCCGCTCAGACTTGAAGCAGGAGTAAAGTCAACCTTGACCTTTTTGCCCTCTACTTTGCCCGAATATCTATTTTTATTGTTTTTTTTTTTTTTTTTATTGAGGAACCAAGAGAACCTGACTTGTTCCTTCAGCGCTGAAAATGCTAGCAACTGATATAAGAAAGTGTCTTTTTTTTTTTTTTTTTTAAGATTTTATTTATTTATTCATGAGAGACACAAAGGGAGAGAGAGGCAGAGACCCAGGCAGAGGGAGAAGCAGGCTCCATGCAGGAGCCCGACGCGGGACTCAATCCCGGGACTCCAGGATCAGCCCTGGGCCAAAGGGAGGCACTAAACCACTGAGCCACCCAGGGATCCCCAGGAAAGTGTCTTAAACTCGTTTTTTTTTTTAAGGTAAGATAGAGTTAAAGGTCAGTAGACTAGTGTAGTAGCCGAATTTCTTCGTGACACTCTTCAGCTAATGCACCAGCCCTGCGTATGTTGAAAGATCATCTTTTGGGAAGGGTTGGCACGTTTGTGCTTCTGTTTAAGTCCTGGGTTATTAGGGGATGCCTGGGTGGCTCATGGGTTTAGCACCTGCCTTCAGCCCAGGGCGCGATCCTGGAGTCCCGGGATAGAGTCCCACGTCGGGCTCCTGCATGGAGCCTGCTTCTCCCTCTGCCTGTCTCTCTCTCTCATGAATGAATAAATAAAAAAATTTTTAAAGTCCCGGGTTATTAGTGTTAATGTACAGGTGTGAAGGCCAAGAGAGGCTGTCACGGTGTGGAGCCTCCGGCGAGGAAAGACAGGCGGGTGCAGGATGACTTCCCTGCCCGGGGGAGCCTTCTGGGCCTGGGCCGCAGGTGCTGTGTGTGTAAAATCTTTTTCTCCTTCGTGCTTCGCTGAATGTTGCAGGAGAGCCAGGCGGTAAACTGCTTTAATCAATTAAAAATGGAAAGGATGGGGGCCAATAAACGCTCTGTAAGTGGATTGAGGGCGCAGCAAATGATGTGCTTTTATGAGGTCTTCTCCATCCTCCTCAAAGTCCTTATTCTCCAAGGAGCTCGGAAGAGGCAGTTTCCCGTTCGAGGTGCCTTGGGTACAACTTTAAATGCGGGTGGAACTGAGGCCGAAGCAGGTGCGCTCGCGGGGAGGACCCGGCTGCAGAGCGGATTTCAGGATCAAGGGGAAGAGCCGGGCTCCTGGGGGGGCTCCCGCTCGGCTGTGCCCTGGCAGCGGGCCTCGGGGTGCTGCCTGGGAGGACGTCGGCGGGGTTGCAGGTGCATCGTGGGACTGGCCGGCGCGGGTGAGCCGGCGGTGGGGTGCGGGCTCCCCTGCGAGGCCCCAGCCGTGGGCCTCCCTCCTCCCGGGGGGTTGGCGGCCCGAGCACCCCGAGCACCCCGAGCACCGTGCAGGGACTCCCGGCTGGGCCCCGGGGCCGGGCTGCAGAGGGGCCGGGGGCGAGCGGCTCTGCACGGAACCCCAGCAGGCGGCGCAGATGCCCCCGGGGCCCGGACGCAGCGCCCTTCTCGGGGTGCAGGGACCCCAGCTGCCCGCAACCCCCCGACCCCAGCTGCCCGCAACCCCACGACCCCTGCTGTCCGCACCCCCCCGACCCCAGGTGCCCGCACCCCCTCGACCCCAGGTGCCCGCACCCCCCGACCCCAGCTGCCCGCAACCCCCCGACCCCAGCTGCCCGCACCCCCCCGAACCCTGCTGTCCGCACCCCCCCGACCCCAGGTGCCCGCACCCCCTCGACCCTTGCTGTCCGCACCCCCCGACCCCAGCTGCCCGCACCCCCCGACCCCAGCGGCCCGCAACCCCCCGACCCCAGCTGCCCGCAACCCCCCGACCCCAGCTGCCCGCACCCCCCGACCCCTGCTGTCCGCACCCCCCGACCCTAGGTGCCCGCACCCCCCGACCCCAGCTGCCCGCACCCCCGACCCCTGCTGTCCGCACCCCCCGACCCCAGCTGCCCGCAACCCCCCGACCCCAGCTGCCCGCACCCCCCGACCCCAGCTGCCCGCAACCCCCCGACCCCAGCTGCCCGCAACCCCCCGACCCCAGCTGCCCGCACCCCCCGACCCCTGCTGTCCGCACCCCCCGACCCTAGGTGCCCGCACCCCCCGACCCCAGCTGCCCGCACCCCCCGACCCCAGCTGCCCGCACCCCCGACCCCTGCTGTCCGCATCCCTCCGACCCCTGCTGCCCGCACCCCAGCCCCGAGCCCGGCCTCTGCTGCCCTGCAGCGCCCCTTCCGTGACACGCATGCAGAGGGGAAGCCCCCCCTCCCCCCGGGCTCCGGCTCCGCAAGGGCGCTGCGGGGTCGTGGGGGGCTGACGCCCCTGCGGAGGGAGGCTTCTCGGCCGGCCCCCCACTGCCTGCTCTTCGGGGCGGCTGGAGGGTCAGGTGACAGGTGGTGCGCAGGCTCCTCTGAACCTGCCACCTCGGGGTGGGGGCGGCTGCCTTGGGCCTAGGGCGCGACCCGGGGTCCCCGCGGGGAGCCCGCTTCCTCCTCTGCGGTGTCTCTGCCTGTCTCGTGAATAAATAAATAAAATCCAAAAAAAAAGAAGAAAAAGGAAAGTGCCACCTAAATGGATGTTATGTGAAAAGGCTAAAATCAACGGAGTAAATCTGAGAAATTTGAGCCATCCCATTGGCTTTATCCAGGATTCCTGAAGCCGAACGAGCGCGGGGGGTGGGGGGGGGGCCGGGAGGGGGGGAGGCTGGGGTGGGGGAGTGGGGGGTGGGAGGGAGCAGCCCCCCGGGGTGCAAGGCCTCGGGCAGGAGGGATGCGGCTAGGCCAGGCCACCCTCCCGTGGGGGCGGGGGTGGTGGTGGTGGTGGTGGATGGAGGAGGGGAGGGTGGAGAGAGGTGGGGGGGGTGGATGGAGGGGGGATGGATGGAGGGTGGAGGGAGGGGGGTGGATGGAGGGGGGTGGGGGGGGAGGCCTGGGCCCTTGGTTAAGAAATCACAGCCCAGGCACCTGGGGGCTCAGCGGTTGAGCGTCTGCCTTGGGCTCAGGGTGTGACCCCGGGGTCCTGGGATCGAGTCCTGCATGGGGCTCCCCGCAGGGAGTCTGCTTCCCTCTGCCTGGGTCTCGGCCTCTCTCTGGGTGTCTCTATGAATAAATAAATAAAATCTTAAAAAAAAAAAAAAAAGAAATCATACCCCCCTGAAATCAGAGCTCAGAAGAGACCTAACTAAGCACCAGCACTGTGCCAGGCGTAAGGAAGCAGCCCGCTGAAGGTTGTCCTGTATTCCTCCCAGCTCCTGTGGCCACGAGATATTGTCTTCGTTTTATAGATGAGTAAACCGGGGCTCGGAGAGATTAATGTCCTTTGTTAAGTGGTGGCTGGATTTGAACCCAAACAGTCTGATAACAAAGCCAGTGAACTTAGAATTCCGGGTAACTTAATAAAGTGATGATCAGATTTGCCTTCCTGAACTCATGGCCGTTTCCGACCTTAGTATTGCTGGCCCCTTCCCTGCATCCCCCCATATTTAGTTATGATTAACTGAGCAGCTACTATGTACCAGGAACTATCCTAGGGCCTTTACATCTATTGTTTCATTGAAAAATGTGCTCAGGAAACGATGTACAGTGTTAATGCACGGACTGAGCCCTACGCAAAGGTAGGAAAAGAGGGTAAAGACTATCCCGAGGCTCAGAGACTCTTTTTTTTTTTTTTTTTTGGTTTTCCTTTGGATGATTTCTCTTCCACTATATGATCACAGAACAAGAGATAGAGAAAAAACTGAAGATTTCTTAGTTCAAATATCACTTTCCTAGGGACTGGTAGAGAAGAGTAACACGCATGGTCATTTGCAGGCGTTAATTTATTCTAGATCCTTCAAAAAGCCTGTCAATGGTTTTGTCCTATTTCCGGCGTGTCTTCAGACATTAGCTGGCTCTCGGCGCCACCCGTCTGAGCCCCATGAAAGATAGTGAAAGAACCATTTATTGAGCAGGTGCTTAGTGCGTGGCGCTGTGCTCAAGCATCTCCTATGCATTATTTCACTTAACCTCATGATGGTACCAGGCCTTCATGTTTCAGGTAAACCCTTTCAGGCAGGCAAAGAAACTCCAGCAGAGATCTTGCCTGATTTCATGCTCGCAGGTGTCCCAAGTGGGGGAAATGCACAGTTAGACAATTAGGGGAAGTGCCCAGGGCTACAGCAAGCCCTGGGAGGGCTGGGGTGGGGTGGGGGGTTGGGAGAGAGAGAGAGAGAATGAATGAATGTCAGGGCAGAACTTGTGCCTTCCTGATGAAGATTCCCAGGCCCGTTTGGGTGGCATCACTTACCAGACTGGCTCAGCCAAGATCACACGCAGAGTGGGAGGATCCTAAATCACAGGGGATCACATGCTCCGCCGACTGAAACCGGCCACACACAAGAAGGGCCCGGCCCACTTTGTGTAGATGAGAATTGGAGGGGCCCCCGAGCCCAGCCCGTGTGCTGGTTCCATGGCTGTCCCGATGGCAGGACCCTTCACAGCCCCACCCTGGGACCCAGCCTCCCCGCCTACCACGTAGGGGATACGGCTGGAGGAGGGCACACCTAGGCGGGGCGTTCTCTGTGACTTTTTGCCAGGTTGGCCTTGCCCAGTGTGAAGCCACCAACCAGGCCACACCACATCTGAAACGCCCATCTGTGCAGGGCTTGCTGATAAGGCAGGATGGGGTGGGGGTCCAGGCCCTAAATGAGCCTATTGGGGCAGGGCTGGAGCCGGCCACTTGGCCATGACCTCACCTTAGCAGACAGCCTCTGATTGTGGCCTTTGAGGCTTAATAGACCGTCGTGGAAGTGGACTGACATAGTTCTCAGTACGAATGTTCTCCACGCAATTTTACAGTTACACGGTGTTTCCTGTAGCGCGCTTATAATGGATTTCTTTAATGAATCTTGAAATTAATGTATGAGTAGCAGCATCACACATCATTGTGCGTGTGTGTATACGGGCGTGTTAAAGCATTCATTTGTTCGATGGAAAGAACATACACTTTGTACGTAGCCTATTTTGATACATCTTTTTTTAATGGATTTTATTTTATTTATTTTACATAATAACCTCTATACCGAACACAGGGCTCAAACTCACAAACCTGAGATAAAGGCTCGCATGTTCTACTGACTGAGCCAACCAGGTGCGCCGCAACCCTTTTGTTTTGTTTTCACATTTTTTTCCCCAACCATCAAGGCCTCAGTACGTGTGGGTGGCTCATAGGACACTAGCCCTCAGAGAGGCCTGGAAAGACGGACTAGAGATCTCAGCAGGGGGCCAAATCCAATCCCCCTTTCCCTGGAAGGTCTTTTTTTAAAAAAATATTTTATTTATTGATTCATGAGAGACAGAGAGAGAGAGAGAGAGAGGCAGAGACCCAGGCAGAGGGAGAAGGGTCCCTGCGGGGGCCCGATGCAGGACTGGACCCCGGGACCCCGGGTCACGCCCTGGGCTGCAGGCGGCGCTAAGCCGCTGGGCCCCGGGCAGCCCTTCCGTGGGGGTCCTATTCCCGCCTCGGGGCCCAGCAGCACCTCGGACGCCCCAGGCTCGGCTCTGCTACCCGCGGCGGGATCCGGGATCCGGGATCCGGGATCCGGGATCCGGGACCCGGGCGGGTCTTACCCACTGGGCTGTGTGCACAGGTGCCAGCTGGCGGGACAGCCTTGTATTCGGGGTACCCCTGCCCGTGACGTCGTGGGCAGGCAGCGGTTTGCCGGACGGCTTAGGGGATGCCCGGGGGTGCGGCGTCCCCCCAGCCAGCTGCGCAGGTGCGGGCGGCCCCGGGCCTGCAGGGACTCAGGCTCGAGCGCGGGCCCGGGCGTCAGGGGGTGCGGGCTCGGCGGGCTCGGCGGGGGCTCCTCCGCTCGCCTCCGGAGCGGCTCGTTTTACCGAAGGGTTGGGGTCGTCGGAGGCGCGGGGGCGCGGCGGGGGCGTGGGGAGGGGCCGCTCCCCCGGGGCCGGGCGGCCGCACCTGCGCGCGCGGCCCAAGCGCTGTCACCCGGCTCCGCGCCGCCTCTCGGGCTGCACCCCTCCCCCAGGGGGCTGTCCTCCCCGCGGTCCGCCGCCGGTCGCTGGCTGGGCCGACGGCAGCTCGCCCGCCCCCCTGCGACCCGGGAGGACCCCCAGGTGCCCAGGGGCCCCACCTGTCCCGGCCGGTCGGTGCGCGCCCCAGGTGCTCGGCGGGGAGGAGCCGCCCCCGTGGGCCCCGCCCCGCGCGGCCGCAGCTCGGACCCAGGCGGGGAGCGGGAGCCGGAGCGGGAGCCGGAGCCTGGCGGGAGCCGGAGCGGGAGCCGGGGCCGGGCGGGGGCGCCCACAGGCCGGCGGCGCAGGTGAGCGGGGTCCGCGGGCGCAACACCTGGGCACGTCTGCACCGGGCGGGGCTCCTGCGTGGCCAGGGCGCCGCCGAGCACGGCTGGCGTGGGGCTGGCGGGGCGGGGGCGCTGCGGAGAGCGCGGGGCGGCGGGGGAGGGGGTCCGGGCGGGGCTGCGAGGGCTGCGGGGGTCCGAGCGGGACTGTGTGTGTGTGTGTGTGTCCGGGTAGGGGGGTGTCGGGGCGGCGGGACTGCAGGGGGGGCTCTGGGCGTGGGGGGGGGTGTCCGGGCGGGGCTGCGAGGGTCCGGGAGGCGGGAGCGGAGGGCAGCTCCCTGTGCGCCCGCGGCTCTGCACTGGGTCGAAGCTGGGTCTTCCAGGCTCCGCACCCCTCCCGGCCCCGCCCCCCGGACTCCGCACCCCTCCTGGCCACGCCCCTACCGGCCCCGCCCACCCGCCTCCAGGCCCCGCCCCCTCCTGGCCCCGCCCCCTCCGGACTCCGCACCCCCTGGCCCCGCCCCTACCGGCCCCGCCCATCCGCCCAAGGCCCCGCCCCCTCCTGGCCCCGCCCCCTCCGGACTCCGCACCCCTGGCCCCGCCCCTACCGGCCCCGCCCATCCGCCCAAGGCCCCGCCCCCTACAGGCCCCGCCCCATCCAGGCCCCGCCCCCTACAGGCCCCGCCCCCCGCACTGCTGCTGCGGAGGCCACGGGCGCAGGCGGCGGGGCCCGGGCTGGGGGCGGGGTCGCTCGGAGGCTGGAGGGCGGCGGCCTGTGCCCCGGGGCGCGGGGCGGGCTTGGGGGCGCCTCCACCCGCCAGAGCCAGCGGCCCGAGGGGGAGCGGGGAAAGCCCTCGAGCGCCGCCCAAATTCTAGTTCCCAGCCGCGTGGCCTTGCGCCGCGTGACCTCGCGGATGCTCAGTTTCCCCGAAGGCAAAATGGGCATTTTTTTTAAAAAAAGATTTTATTTACTTATTCATGAGACACAGAGAGAAGCTGAGACCCAGGCAGAGGGAGAAGCAGGCTCCCTGCAGGGAGCCCGACGCGGGACTCGATCCCGTGACCCGGGGTCACTCCCTGGGCTGGAGGCGGCGCTAAACCCCTGAGCCCCCGCGGGCTGCCCCAAAATGGGCATTTTGATCGTTAAAATAGCTTTAAGTTACCTGATGTCCCTAAAGCACACGGCCCAGAGCTGGGGAAGGTCCTGTGCACTTTCCCTGCGTGGTGACACAGCCCTGGTCTCCTCCCAGGGTCTCCGCGCCTCCCAACAGGAGGGGGATCCTCAGAGGCTCAGATGACGCTCCTTGGGGGGAAGCCCGGGGGTGGGGGTTCAGGGCTGCCATTTGTTTTTTTTTTTGTTTTTTTTAAGATTTTATTTATTTATTTTATTTATTTCACGAGAGACACAGAGAGAGAGGCAGAGACAGGCAGAGGGAGCAGCAGGCCCCACGCAAGGAGCCGGACAGGGGACCCGATCCCGTGACCCCGGGTCACGCCCCGGGCCAAGGCAGGTGCTCCACCCCGGAGCCCCCGGGCGTCCCTGGCATTTGTTTTTAAATCACTGACTGGTTCACTGCTAGGCTGCGTGCAGGCTGCTTTAGCTCCTGCTGCCATCCTAGGGGCAGACGATTGACAGGTGCCAGGACACAGGCCCCGCACCCAGGGGTGTCACCGGCCGGCTGGCATCATTCTCCACTGTGTTTGTCAGAGTTCTTTTGAGTTGGGTGTTGGTCCCTTGAGAATCACCTGAATGCAGTATTAGAAATGCAGTGGCTGAAATGAAAAAGGCTGACGGTTGTGGCCTCAGGTATAGCTGCATCCAGGAGCTCATAGGATGAGGTCGTGAGGCTCATTCTCGCTCATATGTATTTTGGGGCTTTTCACCTGCTGTGTTGACTGATTTTTAGTGTGGAGGGTAAATAGTACCGGGACCCTCAAGGTTGTCTGCTCCTTCAGAGAGGGCAGGGGTGGGGGCTCGCTCCTCTTCCAGCTGTATCATCCTCATAGCGTATCTTACCGTTGTAATAGACCAAAGAGGGGCCAAGCCACCTCAGGATATAGGGAGTGGGTGTCCCCAGGAGGAGTGACTACCCAGGAGCCACCAGGGCCCAGGGGATTAGTTCAGCTCAAGTTCAGGTGATGGAGACTGGGGAGGGCCGCTTCCCCCTGAGAAGTGTGTTCTCAGCAGATAAAAATAGGACCCGTCCCCTGCACCCTCTCTGCCCTTGCTCACTGCCACCTAAACCAAGTCCACAGGACGGTGTAGACAACCTGGGCCCCCATTCAAGGTTGTCAGTCATCCGGTCTTTATACTATTTCCCATGTAGTGTAAGGATCTTAACAGCTGTATGTTTCCAATCCTTCTATCTTTCATGTTTATTGTTACTATCATCTCCCTTTTACATATGTTGTAAATAAAACATTGCTGTTATTTTTCTTTAGACCAGGGGTTAGCAGTTTTTTTCTCTAAAAGCCCAGAAAGTAAATATTTTTGGCTTTGAGGCCATATTTGGTCTCTGCTATAGAATTTTTCTTTCTTTCCTTTATAAACAACACTTAAAGAATATAAAAAATTATTCTTAGCTTATAGGTCATATTAAAGGAGACTATGGGCTGGATTTGGTTTGTAAATCATACTTTGCTGACTCCTGCTTTAAATATTCAGTTATCTTTTATAGCAATTAAAAATAAGAAGAAAGATGAATTGCTTTTGACTTTCATTTATTCCATTTCCAGCACTTTTCATGTCTTTGTGTAGATCCAGCTTTTTGACATTATATTACTTCTGCCTGAAAAGCTTCATTTAGCATTTCTCATAGTGTAGGTGTCCTGGCCATGAATTCTCTTAGTTTTTGTTTGTCTATGCCAGTCCTTTTTCTCCTTTATTTTTGAAAGATATTTTTACTGGGTATGGAATTTTGAGTGACAGTTTATTTTTTCTTTAAGCACCTTAAAGATATTGCTTCATTGGCTTCTAACATTGCATGCTACTGACAAGATGTCTTCTATAATCCTTATCTTTGTTCTTTTATACTTAATGTTTTGTTTTTATGCCACTGCATTCAATATTCTTTTTGTCTTTGGTTTAAGCTGTCTTCACGTGCACATGTATGCACATTCTTGGTACTCATCCTGCTTGATTGTTCTTGAGCTTCTTGGACCTGTGGTTTGGTGCCTGTCATTAATTTTAGAAAATTCTCAACAGTTATTTCATAAAATATTTCTTTTGCTCTGTTCTCTTTTCTCCTTCTAAAACTTGATTACACCTAGATTGGAAATTTTAATTTGTTCCACAGCTGTTGAACACTCTTAATTTTTGTTTCATTCTTCCGTTTGTTTCTTCTTGTTTTAGTGTGGATAGTCCTGTTGACCTGTTCTCAAGGTCACTGACTCTTTCCTCCACTGTGTCAAATCTGCTAAGGAATGTTGAAAGCAGTCTGCATTTCTGTTACTCTGTTCAGCTTTTCACGTTTTTCCATTTTATTCTCTCTTAAAGTTCCTATCTTTCTGTTAAAATTTGACGGTTAATCTTTCATGTTGCCCACTCTTTCTTTTAGGATATTTTACAGTTAAAGTTATTTAAAATTTAGTGTCTGATACCTTCAACATCTGTGTTATATCTGAGTTTGGTTCAATTCATTGCCACCATGTGGCAGGGATGTCTTTTTCTTGACTTTTTCTTAAAAATTTTTTTTTTTTTTTTTTTCATGAGAGACAGAGAGAGAGAGGCAGAAGCATAAGCAGAGGGAGAAGCAGGCTTCCTGTGGGGAGCCCGATGTGGGAGGTGATCCCAGGACCCCAGGATCATGACCTGAGCTGAAGGCAGATGCTTAACTACTGAGCCACCCAGGTGCCCCTTTTCTTGCTTCTTGTATTCTCTCTATGTTTTGTTGAGAACTGGACACCCTGTGTAGGACATGGGAGTCTAAAATAAATAGTTCTTATGTCTGGAAATGGGAGTGCCTTACTATTTCTGCTAGACCATGAGTGTGGGGGCTTGATCACTCTAATCAGGATTTGAACTGAATTAGAGGTTTCTTGTTGGTATGGTTCTTCTCCATGCACCACCCACTTCTAGTTCCTCTTGTTATACTTTGAGTTTAGAGTTGGGGCTGGTGTGCTAGAGAATTTTGTCTAATGTCTATCTCAGTGTCAGTCTTAGGTCTTCCTTTAGCCTCACAGTGGTCTGGCTCCATGCTCTTCCACCCTTCCAGCAGTATTCTGTTGTTATTTGCTACTTGATGCCTGTTAGCCAGTGTCCAGGTGCATCTGCCTCAGGTAAATACATGCTTGTCTCCCCTCTTCCTATAGGTGTCTGGTTCTCCTTAGTTTTAGGGCTAGTTTGTTTCCCTGTGACCTCAACTTTCAGTGGATTCAAGAAAGTTCTGGACTTGCCATTTATCTTGTTTTTTATTTGTTGTGAGCATGGGAGTGAGGCTCTTCATTTAAATCCTGAGGCTGTTTCCCTTTCCTCTGTGCTTTATAAAATGCCATTTATACATTTTGTACCTATAAATCAGTGGTTTTCAACTCTGGCCTAAAGAACATTAAACAAAATACAAATTTGGGGCCCCAGTGTTTTAATTGATATATTTGGGGATCCAAGCATGGGTATCTTTTAAATGCTCCACAGGTAATTCTGATGTCTATCTAGGCTGAGAACCCTGGTCTAAGTCTCCCTAACAGTTTTCCCCATCACAGAGATGCTATTCCAGCATAAACCATCAAATAAAATTTGAGGCTGTATACATTCACCCTTGTGACTCCATGGGGTTATTTTCTCCAAATTGTGCCTTCAGGAATAGTTGATTGCCTCTGATCCAGACTGATAGTGTCATAGAATGGGGAGAAAACAGAGTTCATCTCATTTAACTTTCTACTAAAATGAATATCCTCCATGTCAATCTATGGCTTTGGCGCTGCTTGAAGTCTCTCAGGGGCTGCAAACTCTCTGCCGTTCAAAACGATAAACCTCAGCGTGAGATAGTTTTATTTGTTAGAGATGTTTTCCTTCTTTTGAATTGAAATGACTCCTTCTATAATATCTCAAATAATTTGTCTGATTTGCAGCCTCGCAGAGTGTTTTGACAAGTATCTGTGTGCATGATGCAGGACGTGTTCACACGTGCATACACGCGTGCATGTATACACGCTCATACGACAGGCATTTTATGAAACAAAATTTACTGTAAGTCTTGTACCTCTGAATTGATTTTACGACCCACCAACGGGTTGTCTTTTTGCAGTGTGGAAGATGCTTCTCCAGCCCATCTTTCACTAGACAAGCTCTCATTGCAAAGGTTTCAGCACAGCTGTCCTGGTACCTCAGCTTGGCCTGGTGTCATGCTGCTTCCTTTGGCCATGTTTCAGCTTCCCCACTGCTCTGGCCAGTGTCACACACTAGTTGGGCTGCACTGTGTGGCATGTTCTGCAAATCAGTGGCTGCGTGCAGAGACCGGGGCTTCAGGTGGGCAGATCTGTGCAGAGCAGAGGAAGGGCGCCTTGTCTTTTGGTATACACTGTATCCAGCTGTGTGGCCCAACCTCAGTGGGATGGGAACTGCAGCCATCTCTTGAGGAACACTGTTGAGGGCTTTGTGATTGTTATGTGTCCTCCCACTTTTGCCCTATTGATAATGCATTATCCTAATTAGCTATGTGTGTATGTTTATTTTCTGAAAGACGCTGAATGCCGTAGACGTCAAGAAGAAATTAAAAAAAAATTTTTTAAAGATTTTATTTATTCATGAGAGACACAGAGAGTGAGAAAGGCAGAGACCCAGGCAGAGGGAGAAGCAGGCTCCATGCAGGGAGCCTGACGTGGGACTCGATCCCGGGACCCCGGGGTCATGCCCTGGGCTGGAGACAGGCGCTAAACTGCTGAGCCACCCAGAGATCCCCAAGAAGAATATTTCCTTCTTTCTGTCCATGGTGGTCAGCACAACAAAATTAATTTGTTGCAGTAGCTCTAGAAAGCCGTATTCCCAGTCAAGAAACGCTGGCCTTTTAGCACTATTGCTCTGCTGACAGTCGTGCTATCAACTTATCTACTCACGAGCACAGGGCTTGACAGCCATGTGTTTGCTTTGGGAAGTAGATAAGCTGGACGGGTTAGATGAACTTGTCCCCTTAGACAAGTGCCCATGCGTAAGACGCCGTGTCAGGTGCCAGCGAGATGCCTCGTGTTTTACAGCCTGCGGCCTGACCAGGGACACGTGACCTGCAAGGTGGGTGTCCGTGGGTATGCGGTGGGTAGGTGCTCCTGGAGGCCGCAGGGGAAAGGAAGGCCGCACGGGGGGCAGGAAAGACTTGATTTGGGCCTTGGAGGTAAGCATCAGACACATGGAGCGGAAGGTGTTGGGGGGGCATTTGGAGGGAGGAGCGCGCTATTTTAGTAGGCTCCCACGCCTTGCAAAATCCCTGCTGCCTCTGGGAGTGACTTGGATCCGTGGGGCTTGGGAGAACTGTAGGTGGGATGTAGAGGAGGATCTAACTTACGTGATTTCTATAGCGAGGTTGGCCATGCACAGGCGGTAATAGGCGCAGCCCCCAGCCCCATCCCACGCCTCTGCCTCCGGGGCTCTGCCTCTGACCGGGAGGTCGTGTGTGTTCTGGAAGCTCCCTCTCATCCTAGTGAGGCTCAGCTTTCCGGAGGCGAGTTCAGGGCTGGCAGCGTTAGCTTTAGCAACACTGGGGTCTTGCTCTAAAACCCCACGGAAGTCTCCAAGCCGCGATCCATAGCCACTGACCCAACTTTTCCTACTTTCTCTTCTCTGAGGTCTCGTGAGCAGACCTAGTATTAAGAAATGAACTTTCTCGGGGGGCGCCCGGGGGGCTCAGTGGTGGAGCCCCTGCCTCGGGCTCAGGGGGTGACCCCGGGATCCCGGGATCGAGTCCTGCACCGGGCTCCCCGCAGGGAGCCTGCTTCTCCCTCTGCCTGGGTCTCGGCCTCTCTCTGTGTCTCTCATGAATAAATAAATAAAATCTTTAAAAAAGAAACGTGCATTCTCAAAGCGTGCTGCATCTACCACTCTCGGAGACCGACTCCATCCTGAGGCCCTTCTGAGTGTCCTTCTTCATACAAAACAGTGACACCATCAAATACTGCATAAAGGTCAGCGGCTGCCTCACTGGTGTCGCACTGGGGACGTTCGAGGAGCGTGTTCTGTGGTGAAGAACAGGGATGGAAGAATGTTATGGAGAAGACACGGCGGGGAGGGGGGGGTGTTCCGTGTCCTGGGGGGAGGCAGCTCCTCTGATCGCAGCCAGAGGACAGCAGTGAGGCCTGGGGCCCCACCGCCCGGCCTGCACGGGAGGGATCCGGATTGCGGAGAGGCGGGCTCCGCTCTTGCAGTCCCGGGGGCAGAGGCGGCCTCTCTGCTGGGAGGAACCGCGACCTGAAACAGGTGCCATCGAGATGACTCGCTACAGTTCCCTTTTTGCCTCGGCAGCCAGGAAGCGCAGAGCTAAGTGTAAACACACTCAACCACGTGAGGACTTTATTTCAAGTCCTAAGTAAAAAGATTTCCCATCTGAAATTAGACGATTTCACCTTTTTCGAAAGAGTATCTTTTCGTTTTTTTTTTTTTTTTACTACCAGGGTGATACATGTTCATTGTAGAAAATGTGGAAAAGGACAGATTGCCCCCGCCAATCAGCTGTTTTCCCGCCACACAGATAGTCACATTGAACCATTCTCGTTTCTTCTGAGCATGTTTGTCTATATATGTGCGTATCTATATATGTTTACAAAAATGAAATGATCCCTTTCAACTGTATTAAAACTCTTTTTTTAAAGCTTGACCTTTAAAATCATTTTCCATGTCATCATATATTCCTGTACAACATTATTTTTATTTTTTATGCATTTTTAATTTTTAAAAAAATTTATTCATGAGAGACAGAGAGAGAGAGAGGCAGAGACCCAGGCAGAGGGAGAAGCAGGATCCACGCAGGGAGCCCGATGCAGGACTCAATCCCCGGGGTCATGCTCTGAGCTGAAGGCAGATGCTCAACTGCTGAGCCCCCCAGCCGTCCCCACAACATTATTTTTAATGGCCAACGTATTTCCTCATGAGGCTGTACCTTGCACGTTTAGCTTGAACTCAGTTTTTTACTATTATAGACAACTCTTGTCGTGTGCATTCTTGTAGCTAAATCTCTGTGCAGATCCGCAATGATTTCCTTAGAATAGAAATTCTAGAAGTGACACAATTAAATACCTAAAATAATGAAATAATATTTTTAAGGCTCTAGCTTTATATTCCCGTCTTGCCTCCAGAAAACATAAACTAATCTATTTTATCACCTAAACTCTTGAGAGTGCCTCTTCCCCCAGCCACCTCCAGGACTGGGATCATGATTTGTTAAAATCTGTATTAGGCAGCAGCATGACTGGCTTTGGGCCAGGTGTGGAGGATTTATGAGGACCCCATGAAGCAATTATGGATCTGGACAAAATGAACAGAGACAGCCTTTAAAAAAAAAAGATTTTATTCATTTGAGAGAGAGAGAGAGCGAGCGCGTGAGTCCGGGGAGGGGCAGGAGCAGAGAGTGCAGCAGGTGCCCGCCCAGCAGGGAGCCGGTGCCGCAGGACTCGATCCCGGGCCCCCGGGGTCATGACCTGAGCCAGAGCAGCCGCTTGACCAACTGAGCCACCAGGCCCCCCGGAAACAGCCTCCTTGTCGCTCTGGTGATCTGTCAAAAGCATGAAACAATGTGAGAAGCGTTTGCTCTTGACAAAGTGCTGACCTTCGGGCCGAGCAGCAGGCCGAGTGGCGTTCCTGCCTGGGGGGCCTCGCGGCGGCCGCAGCCCCAGCTCGGCCGGGGAGGCCGGGGTCGGGCTCGCTCAGCGGGCAGGGGGCCCGCTCTTCCCCCGCAGGGCATTTCCAATATTCTCATCTTATATGCTACGTTGCAGTTCCTCCTTATAACTTAAGTGGTGATGTTAATAATTATTCACAGAGGATACGTTCTTAGAATTTGGGATCACATTTGATACCTGTTTTCAAAACTGTCTTTCAGGACGTTTTACCAGTGAGCATCTTCACCAGCAGTGTATGCAGGGATCTCACCATTAAAATATTTGAATTGAGAGAAACACCCATTCCATAAAATTATATACTTTTAAGGTATGCAATTCAGCAGTTTTAGTACGTTCACTAAGTTGTGAATTATCATCATTATCTAATTCCGAAATGTTTTCACAATTTCACAAAGAAGTCTTATACTCATTAGCAATCATTCCCCATTGCCTCCTTCTCTCAACCCCCAGTAGCCATTAATTTACTTTCTATTATTATGGATTTGTCTGTTCTGGACATTTCCTATGCATGGAATCATTCAGTATGTGACCTTTTGTGTTTAGCTTCTTTTATTTCACATAATGTTTTCAAGATTGTAAGGTTAATAATGTTTTCAAGGTTATAGCATAAATCAGTCCTTCATTCTTTTTTATGGCTGAAAAATATTCTATAGTACGGATATACCACTTTCTGTTTATTCATCTTGATGGAGATTCGGGAAGTTTCCAATTTTGGGACTATTGTAAGTAATGATTCTATGCACATTCATGTACCAGTTTTTGTGTGGACACGTGTCTTCCGGGTCTCTTAGGTTTATACACCTAGGCGTGGAATTGCTGGATCATATGCTTATCCTGTTTAACTTTTTGAGGAACTACCAAACTGTTTCTAAAGCTGCTGTACCATTTTACATTCTTACCAGCAATGTGGTGAGGATCCCAGTTTCTCCCCGTCCTCACCAAAACTTTTATTGTCTGTCCTTATGCTTATGGCCATCTTAGTGGGTATGAAATGGTATCTCTTTGCGGTTCCAGTTTGCATTTTCCTAATAACCTATGATGTTGAGACTCTTTCATATGCTTATTGGCCATTTGTAGATCTTTGGAGAAATGTCTTCTCAGACCCTTTGCCAGTTTTTAATCAGGATGTTTGTCTTTTTATTGTAGAATTGTAAGAATTAGTTATATATTCTGGGTACTAGACTCTTATCAGATATATGATTTGCAGATATATTCTCTCGTTCTGTAGGTTGTCTTTTCATTCCCTTGATAGTATCCTTTGGAATACAGAAGTTTTAATCTTGATAACATTCTATTGGCTTTTTTCTTTTTTTCACTTGTGCTTTTGGTGTCATATCTAAGAAACCATGGTCTCATCCAAAATTACAAAGGTTTACACCTCTATTTTCTTCTAAGAGTTCTATAGTTTTAGCTCTTCCATTTAGATATTTGGTCTGTTTTGAGTTAAGTTTTATATATGGTGTGAGTTAGGGATCCAAATGTATTCTTTTGTGTGTAATTATCCAGTTGTCCCAGCACCATGTACCAAAAAAGAGTATTCTTTCCCCCATTGATTGTCATAGCCTGTCAAAAATCAGTTTGACCATAAATATATAATTTACTTCTGTGCTCTCAATTCTATTCTGTTGATCTGTAGTCCTATCCTTATGCCTGTATCACACAGTCTTGATTATTGTCGCTTTGTAGCAGTGTTGTTATTGGGAAATGTAAGTTTTCCAACTTTGTTCTTGTTCAGGATTGTTTTGCCTATCCTGGGTCTCTTATATTTTCATAAGAATTTTAAGATTAGTTTGTTAATTTCTGTAAAAAGCCACTGGGATTTGATAGGGATCGCATTAAGTCTACAGATCAGTTTGAGGATTATTGCCATTTTAACAATGTTAAGTTTTTTGGTAATGAACACGGGTTATTTTCCAGTTGTTTAGGTCTTCTCTAATTTCTTTTGGTGATGTTTGGTGACTTTCAGTGTTTAAGTCTTGTACTTCCTTTGTTAAATTCATTACTGAGCATTTGCATTTAATTTTTTCTGGTGCGGTGTAAATGAAATTGTCTTAACTTCATTTTTAGACTATTTGTTGGTAGTGCATAAAAATGCAGTTGTCTTATGTTTTGATCACGTATCTTGAAACCTTGCTGAACTTGGTGACTAGATCTATAGTGTTTTAGGGAATTAACTAGGATTTTCTATAGAGAAGATAATGTCATCTGCAAAGAGAGATAGTTTTACTTCTTTCCAATATGGATGCTTTTATTTCTTTTTCTTGCCTACTTGCCGTGGCTAGAAGCAACAATACGATGTTGAATAGAAGTCACGAGAGCAGACATCCTGGTCTTGTTCCTATGTCAGTTCCCATTTAACAAAGTGGCCAATATTGTTTATGCTAGTTTTTTTTTAAAGATTTTATTATTTTATTTATTCATGAGAGACACACTGAGAGAGGCAGAGACAACACAGGCAGAGGGAGAAGCAGGCTTCATGCAGGGGGCCCCACGTGGGACTCGATCCCAGGACCCTGGGGACACACCCTGAGCAGAAGGCAGATGCTCAACCACTAGGCCCCCCAGGCGTCCCTGTGCTAGTTTTTGATGCCTGTTTTTATACTATAAGAATCTGAATGAAGGAGCTGGAGTTGCTGGTTGTTTTCTCCTAGGGAAGGAACAAACAAAAATTCCCTTTTTTTCTGTGCATCTGAAGGCTTGGCCTGGTAGTTAATAGGGGAAAAAAATGTATTTTAATTGAAGAATCTATTTATGTAACATCTAGGTGCCAAGGAGTTTGATTAATGCTTCCTAGGATATAAGCGATCATTACTTAAAAATAAAACTTAATTTTTCCCTGCTAGTTTTTCCATCCTACCTTTCCATATGTTTGGCTGCCCATTATGTGCTTCGGGTACCGTGCTGGGATCAGAAAGATGAGTTAAACACACACCTTATCTTCAGGGTGCTCATGGGGAAATCTTGGGGGAGACAGATAGGAAACAGGAAGTTTAATATTCCGGCAAGTGGTTCCCATCCAGGGTAATCTGTCAGAAGGAAACAGGTAAGAGGTGTGGGCTTCCCCCTGGGGGTTTCTGGGTTTCAATTTGCTGATGGAGCTTTCACTTTTTACTCCATAGAATCAAGGAATTTTAGAACTGGAGGCCTGGAAATCCTTTCATCCAACTCCATCTTTTTCACTAGGAGTCACCTCTTATCTTGTTCAACAGTTACTCTTTTCTCTTATCAGCAGCTCTTCTTTTTCTGAAATGTTCTCTCTCTCTCTCTCTCTCTCTTTCACACACACACACACACACACACACACACACACACACCATTTTCTGGGGAGACAATCCATGTCTAGCCTGCTTCTTGGCTCCATTTGTTGCATCCGGTAATACAACGCCAGCCTCGGTGCTCATCTTCAGTAGGATTCATCTAGGATTCCTGCTTCCTCTTGACTGTGAAGACCACCCGGCATTGTCCTTTTGGCGGGCACTTCTGACGTGGAAATGATAAGGATGGGGACATTGTACAGCTCCACAGCTGGGTTACCCAGAAAGCTTGCCGGAGGCCTCCTGTGCGGTTTCATTGTAGTTTGAATTTTCTTTGTAAAGAGCGCATTCCAGTTTAATCTCGTCAATAAGGAAGATTCACTAGGATGCATATAAAGTCCCACCTGCATGCTTGCTGCAAAGTCATCTTTCCAGAAAAGAATGAAAGTGTCATTAACAAAAGCAATGAAAAACAAACAAAAAAACAAAAAAACCCCAAAAGCAATGAAATAGGCGTACACCTTAACAAAGTTTAGTTTTTATTTTATAAGTTAAGTCAGCATTGTATGGTACGTAGGCTTCCATTTTTATTTTGCTATTTAAAAAGAGACCTTTTATTCCAGTTTTATTATTTATTATTACAATTAAAATAACATCAGGTTACTTTTTATCATTCCAGTGGTAAAACGAATGCAAACCTTATGGTCTCAGGCTACAGAAGAAAATGAATTGTCCCCACAAACCTTTCAAGTTTAATTAACTTTTAAACAAATACGAAGTTCTCGTCGCCTTTTTTTCTTTTTTATTGCAATGCATTTTTTCCTTTAGATTATGTGAGGGGGTGAGATAAGGATGCAGGGCTGCTTTCTGGTTCGTACTGTTTACTGCATATGATACAGCAGCCAATTCAATCAGAAGGGAAATAGGAAAATAACTACTCTATTTGTGCCTCGTAAGCGGTTTGCACAGTCCCCTCCAGTCTCTACGATTAAATGTTGGCTTCTCTCCTCGCAGGCTTCTAAAATGAAATTAGAAAGTGGAGGAAGCAGCGTTTTAAGACCAGAGACAAATACTGTGTGGGGACAAACCGGGCAAATCGGAGAATCGCAGCACTTGATTTGGTGCTGAGAGATTGCAACGGAAAACCAAAGGAGATGGGAGCAGATCCGGAGCAGCTCGTAGGCCATGGAACAGGGGGTCAGTGGGGTGGGGAGGGGAGGGCCGGGTGGATTGGTGTTTATAGCGGCAGAGCCTTCCCTGCACAGTAAGATGCACCGTCGTGAAGTCACTCGACCTGGGTCTCAGCCCTACGGTGGCCCTGGACTTGCTGGTGGGGGGCAGGGAGGCTGGCATGTAGAGGGCCCTTTCCAGAAAGAGGGGTGGCTCTGTTGGGGGAAAGAGTGTTTGGGCTGGCAGCCAGGACCTGAGTCCTGCTCTTGGTCCTGCTGCCTTCAGACAATGTGGCCTCGGATGGGGTCCCCTCACCCCTCTGGAGCAGGCGCAGGGGGTGGCTCTGGCCTCCACCTTTGTTGTCCAACCCAAGTTCCCCAGCCTCCTCTGAGCCATCTTGGAGGCTGTGCCCATGCCAACAGTTGGGGTCCCTGGCCCCTGCCTCCCAAAGGGAGTAGCCTCAGTTTCCCCTCTCCTATTTATGCTTCTACAAGCGATCGTCTGAACCAAGTAGTCACTAGATGTCTGAAAACTCCTCGGGGGCCTGATCTCGAAGATCCTGTGGCTCTTGCGTCCCGGGCGTCTGTAACACCGACCTCCTGGGTGCTTGTGCAGGGATCGAGGAACACCCATCACCCTGGTGTCTCCCACCTTTCTCGGGCGACACCAGGAGCAGGGAAGTGGCGCTGCGGTGGGGGACGGGGCTGGGCGTGGGGTGCCGGCCTTGGACCCCAGGGGCCGACTGCTGCCCTCCTGTCCCTGTAGCTTCCCCGAGACTCCAAGACCGGCCCGGCTGGTGCAGGTGGCCTCCGCCCGGGCCCCGCCAGCTGCCTGCGGGTGGCAGGTGCTGTTGGGCTGCGCAGCCTGGACCGGACCCGTGGCTGCGAGAGGCGGCCTGGCCTGGGCGCTGGTGGGTCTGGGCTCCGGGGCCTTGGCCCCGCGCCACGTCCTCGCCTGGCCGGGCATCTGCTCCTTCCACCCGGGGACCTACCTGCGTGCCCATCGGCCTCCTCTATGACCTGACCCCGGGCGCCCCTCGCGGCCACTGAGCATCGGGCCCGGAGGCTTGGTCACGGTTTCCAGCGGCCACGGGGGCGGGTGCTCGGGGAACCCTGCTCCTGGGAGGACGTGTGGCGGGAGCGGAGGATGCAATGGGGGTTTGTCGGGAGCCAGGGCTTGCTGTGTCGGAGGGGACTCGGCCCATGACCGCACCCATGGGTGCCTCACGTCCCTGCCCCTCACGGGCTTTGTAACGGGCCCCCTGCGCTGGCCCCGCGCTTGTCGCCAGGCTGCCCCGGGGAGCTGGCGGTGCTGGTGGCGGTGCTCCGGGCTTCGCGGGGGAGCTCCTGCAGGTGGGCGGGGGCCCAGGGTGAGCAGCCGGCTGGGCACCCGGGATGAGCACAGCCGGGCACCCGGGGTGAGCAGCTGGGTGCCTAGGGTGAGCAGCCGGACAGGCAGGAGGCGGGTGCTGCGGGCGAGCCCAGGACCTGTGGCCTGCAGAATGACCCCGAGGGCGCGCAAAGGAGCGCAGGCCTGTCTGGGCGGCGGGTGCAGGGGTGCTGGGGAGCTTGGGGCCGCACAGAGGCCGGTGAGGGACGGAGCAGAGCCTGGCGGGATGAGCTGGGCCCAGGCTGGGAGGGAGCCGGGCTGGTTTCCCGACTGCTCGTCAGTGTGGATTCCACCGGCACGATCAGGCAGCTCGGGGTAGGAGGGTGCGAGGCCGGTGGCCCGCGGTGAGCTAGGCCCAGGGCGGGTGGCTGGGGCCAGCCCCGCCTTTGCCACCTTCGGGCTGCAGGTAGGGGACTTCACTGTGCCTCTCTTGCCTTGTCTTTCAAACAGGGATAAAAATCCTCCCTGCCTTACAGGGTTCTTGTGAGGAATGAATAAGTGGACTCACTCAAGGGCTTGCACAATGGGTGCAGAGTAAGCACCTATTAAAATTTATTGTTTGGGGGGTGGGGGCACAGTGTGTTTCTCACGAGCGGCCTCTTTAGACTGTGTATCACTTGGCTCTGGCTGTAAAAATGCCGTGTAAAAAATACCCAGGACACAGGGGCTTAGAACAGCAGTTATTTGCTGAGGCTCCTGCAGTCGTGCGCGCCGTCCCCCGGGGCTGGGCCCAACCTGGCTCCACTGAGCAGCTGTGCTTCAGGCTCCCACCCAGCTGAGGTGGGATCCACACCGAGGACAGCAGCTATGTGGGGCAGCTCTTCCCCGGGCGTCTGTGGAGCGGGAAGGGGTAAGAAGAAGCCTGCAGGGGCGTCCTACTGCCTGGATTCCTTCCAGCCGAAGCCATTCACAGGCCAGGCCCCAAATCAAGGGACAGGGGATTATTTTGATCCCCATCAGCGGGAGGAGCCACAGAGTCCCCTTGGTGCAGGGGGATCAACACAGAGAGGGTCGCAGCTTGGGGCCAGCGGTGTGAGGGACCATAGGCTGCTCTGGTGCCTCCTGCAGCTGCAGCTTCCAAGAGGGAGCCCCTGCGGGGCAGAGTCCGCGCCCACCGTGGGCGAACCTGAACCCCGGGGGTGCAGTGACCCGCTGTCCCAGCGCCCTCCCCAGGCCTTGCGAATGCTTGCTCTTGCTCGAGTCTTTGGAGGAGACCACACGTTTTAGGGGAAAATGTGTTGATGTGGGTTTGACTTTAGACTCTGCGGGATGAAATGGGCTTGGACATATTCTCCCGTAATACCTCAGAAAGGGTGAAGACGGGCAGAGGAAGGCTCTGCAGCCTCTCAGCCCCCCCGGTGATTCGCTTGGACGTGTTCATAGCAGACGTCAACAGCTACCATACGACTTCGCTGTTTAAGCTCGAGAATGAACCGTGTGTTTGTTTCTATGTGTTTTTAGATCTGTCTCTCCCTGTCTCTGGATGCAGTGGAAGGAGTTCTGTTTTTTCCTGGGCTCCCTGGCATTTGCTTCCTACTCCCTGGGAGCCTCGGGTGAGGTGAGCGTGCCTCTCCAGGGGACGCCCCCAGCAAACGCTGGGCACGGGGCACGGGAGAGGCGGCCTGGTTGGTAGTTAGGAGTAAGCAACACACCTCGTTCTCCCAGACAGCTCCGGAGCAGGATGGGGACCGAGGGAGGAGTCGGATACGGTTGCTTTGCCAACATGTAAGATAATCTCTCTTGCTCTTCCTGGGCCTCCTTTTGCCGCGTGACAAACGCATCCTTCTTCTCCAACAGAAACGAGAGAAGCAGGGCAGGGAGATGTTCTTACAGGTTAGACTTCTCTGCTTTATGTATGAGAATATAGTGTACTATGACACGAAATCACGAACTTCTTAGTATGCTAGTCATTCCTTGGATTAAACAATTAAGGAAGATCTCTAAAATCACACGTAAGTATGATATCAAATCGGGCAATTTTTAAAGATACCGGTTGGAATTATGTTCTAGAATTTTCTGGTAATGAAAATAACGCTGGAAATAAACATTCAGCAGTGTGACTGACACATATAAAGTGCTCGGTAAATTGTAGCACTGATGATAACGATGATGGTGGTGGTGACGGTGTCTAGAGAACTAGTCCATTGATGGTTGGAGAGGATTAGAAAGAGATCACAAGGCTGAGGACTCTCATCAGCTGCCTCTCTCCAGGGGAACCTCGCTCAGACATTCCTTCCCTACGTGGAAAAGCAACAGGCAAACGAACCCAGGCAAGCTCAGTCTCTAAAACCAAGCCAAGTGTACACTTTAGAAGTACAATTTTTTTTTTCCCCTTAAAGTGGTTGCTACTAAAAAGCACAATTCAAAATAGTCACTGCAAGAACAGACATGCTGCAATCCTAATGGTGCAATTCTATTTTGTTGAGTCAAAAAAATAGGGCTGGTAATGACGAGTCGTAGCTATGCAAATGAAAGATCATCATGTCTTACGCTTCAGGGTGTGAGTTGATGGCAAAAATCTGTCCATGTTACTTGGTAGGAGAGATGAATTCAGATGAAAACATTTATATATATATATATATTTAATTTTTTTATTTTAAAAATTTTTTATTTATTTCTGATAGAGAGAGAGAGAGGCAGAGACACAGGCAGAGGGAGAAGCAGGCTCCATGCAGGGAGCCCGACGTGGAACTCAATCCCGGGTCTCCAGGATTGCACCCCGGCCAAAGGCAGGCGCGAAACCGCTGAGCCACCCAGGGATCCCCTATATATATATTTATATATATATAAATATATATATTTATATTTATATATTTGTATTTGTGTTTTTATTTAATATAATTATAAAATAGTTTTATATTTATGTATTATATATGTATTATATATATTATAATATATATATTATATATATATTATATATATATTATATATATATATATAAATTTTTTTCCTTAAGCATCGTTTATGGATGAAACACTAAAATAATTGTTGATCTATTGGCAGGCTTTCCTGGGTGTCTGTTGTGGTCAAGGCTCAGCAAATGAGCCCGCCCTTCCTTCCTTCCTTCCTTCCTTCCTTCCTTCTTTCCTTCCTTCTCCAACAAACGCAGCCTTTACTTTCTAGCAGCTTATATCTTAAAGGGAATGGCAAGATGCAGACATTAGGGGAAAAAAACAAGTCCAAGTTTACATAGTATATATTACGTATGGTAGGTTTCTAATATATTTGGAGGAAAAATCAATAGAGTGAAAATGATAGTTCTAAATCTTAACTAAATCAAGTCATGAATTCTTCAACTTTCAGTGTTTTCAGGCCAAGGGGCATAATATTCAGGTATATTAGGGTTAGAATAATATTGCCTGTCACCCAAGAAGTAGCCCCTCCACAATAATGAGCAGAGAATTCAGACAGCAGTTGGAGACTCAGCTACCGTGTGCTCATAGGCCCTACAGATGCATTCTCAGAGCCTTCCACTGAATGGGAAGAACTGATTTCAAATAGGAATTATTGCTTAGTGGATGCCTGAAATGAAGGCAAAATGCCCTGATGGTCATTTGATTTGTTTATAATCTCTTACTGAGATTTCTTATGAAACTACTGTGTATATTTGGGTTTTTACTTTGAGGTTTTTGTACTTTTCATTTAAAAAGGGGACTGGAATAGTGTGCTAAAGTTTTCAAAATAAGTAAAAAAAAAACCAAAAAAACAAAAAAAAACCGGTCAATGAGGAAGAATTATTTAATTATTTAATAAATGCTTTGCACATAAGAAGATGTCACTTTGGACCCCACCAAGTATTACCGTATCTTATAAGTAAACTACACAGAGAGTTGAATATTGCATATCAAATTATAGAAAAACTGGCAGAAAATGTTTATTAGGTCTGCATAGGAACGACAGTTTTCATGGCTTGAATGCAAAAGAAATAACCAGTGAAACAAAAAACAAGTAGACTTGAATAGATTAAAATCGAACACTTGGGGTAGCCCCGGGTGGCTCAGCGGTTTAGCGCCGCCTTCGGCCCAGGGTGCGACCCTGGAGACCCGGGATCGAGTCCCACATCGGGCTCCCTGCATGGAGCCTGCTTTTCCCTCTGCCTCTACCTGTGTCTGTGCCTCTCTCTGTGTCTCTCATGAATAAATAAATAAAATCTTTAAAAAAAAAAAATAGAGCTCTGGCCTTTAAAAAAATAAATAAATAAATAAAATTGAAAACTTCTATGTAAATGAAGAGACAACAGACTGGGAAAATTCGCATTAAATTTGTGACACATAAATGATCGATATGTGTTATAACTTGAATATATAGCTTACTCCAACATGTAAGAAAAGGGCTGGAGCCTTAATAGATGTAAAATATAATAGCTACCATTTATTGAGTATTTTTTATGCCCACATAGATTTGCAAAATCAGATTATACTGTTTTACCTACAGAATGTTCTGCAACCAGCTTTCCTCACATGCCCAGACTATGTTACTAATTAACCTTCTAAAACATGGTTTTCAGCGGCAGCAAACTACCTCATTGGTAAGGCCGTTCAGCCCGATTTCACTTCCCCGAGCTTTCAGTGCTGGATGCTGAGGTTATGGAAATACAGCGAGGGGCGGTTTCCTGGTATCTCTTCTCCTTGTGAAGCCACCGTCTGTCGTTGGGGCTGTGGTTGTGCAAAAAAACATCTCAGTGAGTGAAACAGTGACTCACAAAGGAGCGTGTTCGATACTGGTTTATCAATGACTTTATGGGTAGCATCTGCCACCGAACCCGGGTTCAGCGGAAGACGAGCTATCGCTAGAGATCCCGGGCTTTGCACAGCTTCGCCGGGCGCGTCACCCTGTCTGCTGAGGCCTTAGTAAGAGGCCCGTTGACCACCGTCCCCCTGAGCATCTCCAGGGCGGCCACGACTACGGGGCTGCCAGGAGGGCGCTTGTCAAGCGCGTCGTCCCCTCATCTTGTTCCATGGCAGAGGAAGTAAAGGCGCGGGAGGCAGAGCTTGGAGGCCACACAGCAGTGACCAGCAGGGAAGGCCTGGAGCCGGCCCTGGGGACAGTGGCAAGCCGTGTTTGGCGGCGGTGAGTCCTCCGTGGCTTCTCTAGAGCTCCCGAGGCTGCTTTCCAGCCGAGGTTCTGATCCACCGCGCAGAACTCGGAGGTCTTGGCCACGTACTCTCCTCCTTGCTTCGGGTGGCAGGAGTCCCCGCGGCCACCCTCTGCTGCCGGATGGAGGGACGCCGGGTGTGGGCCCGAGTCATTCCTTCGGGCTTTCAGGCTCCTGCTGTGGCTTGTGCCGGTAGCTCCCGAGGGACCCCCGGGGAGGCCGCCCGTATGAGGCTGAGCATCCACGGGCAGGCGCCGTCCTGATTCCTTCCCCATCCACCCCTTGCCCGGGGCTCCAGCGTCTCAGAGGCACCTGTCAGCACCAGGTGAGCTCATGGAGGGCACGTTCGCCTTGTTTTGTGTCCTTTCGAGTGATGGATTCTGAATCCGTGGACGGCCTCCTATTCCTAGGCGGCTAACAGAATCACCGAAGGACATGCTGTCGTTGAAAACCACCACCAAGGGGTTTGGCGCGCTTGTGAGTTCTAGGGTGTTCGCAGGCTGTCGGCAACAAACCCGTTAGCTCCTGCAATCATGATGATCTTAATTTCATTGACACCCCCCCCTCCTTTTATAGGACGTAACTAAGGATTTAATCTCCAAGGGTTGACTAGAGAGAGGACTCTGTGCCCTTGTTTTCGAACTTTGAAAGAAGGGCACCTGGGTGGCTCAGCGGGTGAGCGTCCGCCTTTGGCTCAGGGCGTGAGCCCCTTCGGGCTCCCCCGCATGGGGCCTGCTTCTCCCTCTGCCTGCATCTCTGCCTCTCTCTCTGGGTCTCTCATGGATAAATAAATAAAATATTTAAAATATATTAATAGAACTTTGAAAGAAGGTGGAATTCTGAGTTCATTTGCTCTTTTGCTCAGTCTAGAATGAGCTGGGCATGCTTCCGGGGAGAACACAGGCCCGGCTCTACTCACTTCCCGTTGCTTCAAACCTGGGCTGCAGATTGGCAGCATCAGGATCGCCCAAGAGCTTGTCCGAAGTGCACCTTCTCGGGCTGCATCCCTGTGTTTTCAACACCCCCTCAAGGTGGTGTAAGAACCTGAACAGAAGACATGCTCAAGGATGAGACGTGCCGGTATAGACCATGTAGATTGTTCAACTGTGAAAGGTGCCTACTTGATGGTTCATGCTCTTTCCGGATCATATTAGCTATTTGTATATTTTGGCCCTTAATAAACATTTTAGTCCTTTGACATTTTAATAATTTGTCTTTTTAAAATTTCCTTTTCATTATAAATCACTACACTCTCATTCTAGAAGCTTCAGAAAATACAGAAAAATGACATGTGAAGAGCAATTTATCCCTCAGGCACACTCATTGATAACATTCTAAAGGTACATTTTGTCTTTTCTGTGCATTTTTTAAAACCTTGTTGTTTTTTTTTCCTTCTTGATTGTGGACATTATATGTTACCCTTTTGTAAAAATCAAGAAAGTAGGAAAAAAACACAAGACAGAGAACAGAAACCATTCTACATAAGCAGATGTCTGGATATGACATAGTGTTATAAAGCAGCGTTTCAGAGTCTTTGCTTCTTTCCTTTGGTTTTAGAGGATCTTCTCAGATCATCTCAGTCTTTAGTTCTTATGCTACTTATAGGTCAGTTTCTCCACTTAATTTTTAAAATTTTATATAACTTAAATAGAATTCTGGTATAATCATTAATAGAGTCTCAAATAGTTATTTTATGGTTAGAATGGGGAATTTATTCGCTTCCTTGTGCAACCAAATCTTTTAGTTGACTAACTCACCAGTGGGGCATATTTTATATTATTTAGGAATCCTCTTTGATCAGAAACTTCTTGGTGAGTAGAAAAGCTTTTGCTTTTGAAGGATGTCTGACTACCCTCCTCTGAACCTGCCTGATAGGTTGTCTTTTGGAGGGGAGAAGGAGGGACTGGTTAGATTCATGATCCTTGAGAGAAAATCCTTTTTTATCCTTAGGTCAACTGAGTAGAAACTTCTGGATCACTGGGGAATACCATGGCAGGGGAGCAAGTTTTTGTTACTTGGGCTCTTTGGTGAGACTGGAAAAATGCAGGACAGAATGAACCTTTGCCCATATTTCTGCTTTTTTAGGTAGTGTGGGAGCAAATTTGGCATGTGATTATTAACATCTGCTGAATAACCGGCGTCAGTGTTTGAGGCAGGGCAGGGGACGCTGGACATCGCGGCCCTTGATAACGCAGGATGTATCATGTCAAGTGAAGAATTTACTGCATTTTTTTTCTGTCCATAGACTAAGCTCTTTCCCCGAGTCTAGTTGTTCTAAGAGTACTTGATGCCATTTACTATTCAGAGGAACACAGTTCAGAAGCTAACGTAAGAAGTATTTCCAAATTTCAACCTGTATTTGCCCTTTTCTAATTTATTTATTTATCTATCTATTTATTTAATTTTTATTTTTTTGCATTTGCCCTTTTCGAAGAACATTAATAGGGATTTAATGTATATTCCTAGAAATGCTAAGTAATGTCTCTAAAAGTTCTCTTGCTTCTCTCCTAACTCATGCAGTTCCGGATCACCTCTCCTCAAAAATCCTTTTTGCTCCTCTGGTTCCTTCCCTTTCTGAAGTTCGGGTCACTTCTTTCCTTGCTGTTCTTTATCAGGTCGATCACTTTAGCCCCACTGACTTCTTATAGTTTTCCTCCTGGTAATTCCCAACCAGGGGTAGTCTCGGAATGACCCATCAACAGGAATTTGTCCGTTTTGTTGGGGGGGGGGGGCGTGGCCTCGCGGGACCTGCGGGGGAAGGACTGTGGCCTGGCATTGATGACAGCTGTGCCCCGTAGCCTGTGCCAAACTGCCCGGGTGACACAGACTGTGTGTGTCCCTAAGCGCGCCGAGTCCCTGCACTGAACTGCTTAGAATTTATGGGTTTTTGTCCATTGGAAAACTGTTGTCATGATGCACGAAACTGGCTGATTAGGACTGAATGCAACTGGAAGACAGCAGAGCCCCAGGTACCACCCCCAAACCCTGCTGTGTCACACATCTTGGTTGATAGCGTCTTATTCATGTTGAGAAGCTGGTTGGGCGGGAAGGACGTGTGGTCTGGATGGTGCATTAGCCAACTTGGCATTTAAATTTGCCAAAGACCTTTGGGGCATTGCAACATTTAAAGAAATGTCCCTGCGGTAAATCCCGATGCTCTTGTCTCCTGTAATCCTGCGTGTTATTCTTTTACGCCAGCGTGACGTCCTTTTATAGCATTGTTGCACATCCAGTTGCCTGCGGTGCTAAGCTGTGTTCTTTATTGTGATGCTTGGTCCCAGTTCAAAAAAAACTTACACTCAAAGCCACAAACAGTTTTCATTTTTATTAATGGAACCTTAGGATTTTTTTCCCCAGGCAAATACATCGGCTTTTTTTTTCTTTTCTTTTGCATGTTAGCTTTTTGTCCTTTTTGTTGTTCTCTTGAAATATAGAGACATGCATTTTTTTGAAATATTGAAAATTTGAATATTTTCAATAGTTTGAAAAATACTGCAGAGTTTTGAGTGAATGAAAATTTGGTGGATGGGGCACTTTTCTCTGTGATTGATTAAGAGGTGTGCGTGTCGGAAGCATACATCTCGCTCCCTGCTCCTCTTGGGTTTTGTTTCTTGCATCTATCCTCGTGAATGTTAGGCTTCCTTGATGTTTCCCAACATGCCAGCCCTGATCTGCCACAGGACCTTTGCATTTAATGCTGCCTTGAGTGCCCTTCCCCATGCATCTGCAAGGCTGGCTCCCTGACACCCTTCAGACTCAAACAGGAGCTTCTCCCTGAGGGAGTTCTTAGCTACCCGTCTATAATCCCACCCTTCCTTTTGGCCCCATAACATGTTATATCCTGCTCTTCCCTATTGTTTTGTTCTCTTCTCCTCGGCACACGTCGGTATCTGTTTAGCACAGTGCAGCTGACTCTTGAACAACGTGGGGGTCAGGAGCGCCCAGCCCTGTGCTGAAAACCCTCGTGGAACTTCCGACTCCCCCAGAACTTAACTACCTCAGGCTACTGCTGATCAGAAGCTTGAGCGACCGCACGGGCAGTCGACGCACACAGGTTTCGTATGCTCTGTGCATCGTACGCTGTATTCTTACAAGGCCCTAAGCTAGAGAAAGGTCCAGAAAGTCCCAAGGAGGAGAAGAGACATTTAGGCTGTTGCACTGAAGAAAATCCACACGCAAGTGGACCTAGAAGGTCAAACCAGTTGCAGCTCAAGGGCCAACTGTATACGTCGGGCCATGGTTGCTCTCTCCCTGGAAGGCACCGTCCCGAGGGCGGGCCAGGGCTCATTTCCTCTGTGTTCGCGGCGCCCAGGATGTGCCCAGCCCTCGGAGTAACTATGACGTCGGCACAGAGAGCACTGGATGAGGAGGAGGGCTGGAGGGAAGGAAGGGGGGCGGTGAACGCCTTGCTGGCCTGTGCCCCTCAGAGCTGTCCTCCTTCAGGGCTGCCCCCCGGGCACGGAGCAGTCCGATTTGGGGGAGTTTGAGGCCCCAGGTGCCTCAGGAGGCCTCGGCGGTGCGGCCTGAGGGCTTCCTGGAGGCGGCTGTGGCAGTGGCCGAGGGGCCGGTGAGTGGGGCCACACCCCCTCCCCCCCCACCGAGGCTCCACCACCTTTGTCCCTGGGGCCAGGGGTCTGGGCGACTGCAGGGCGCTACGGGGGGGGGGGGGGGGGGGTGGGCCTGCGGGGCTGAGGCCTGCGGGGTCCTGCTGAGACCAGAGCAACACTTCATTAGCTGCAAACATTCTAGTCAAGATCAGACGGAACAGCTGCCTTGGGGAAAATTCTCTGGAGTCCGTATGTTTGCTGCTTCACAGAGGCCTGGCCTGCCGGCCCGCGCTAGCGAGCTTCCCACGCTCGGGCCGGTTTCCTAGGTTTGCGGAGTTTACACAGCAGGTCAGTCCTGGAGGAGGAGGATTAGGATCGCTGTTTAAATAGAGGTTCTGAGGGGTTTCTAACCAAGCTTTCAGGGTGGAAGTCCTTCGTTTCAACCAGTGGACAAGTAGTTTTTAAAAACCGGGTTAAGGACCCTGGGGGATTTCAAAATGCAGAGTAAGATCTTCGCCCTCAGTTTGCTTATCGTCTTGCCGTGGACACGAGGCTTTATCGGCATGTGCGACACGACGCCCGGCGGGTGGTAACGACGGGCACGACTTGCTGGATAGTGAGCAGCACTGAGCACCATCCTAGAGCCTTTTTTTTTTTTTTTAATTTTATTTATGAGACCCAGAGAGAGAGGCAGAGACACAGGAGAGGGAGAAGCAGGCCCATGCAAGGAGCCCGATTCAGGACTTGAACCCGGGACCCCGGGGTCACGCCTTGGGCTGAAGGCAGGCACTAAACCCCTGAGCCACCCGGGCTGCCCCGTCCTAGAGTTTTTCCAACCACGAACGGGCCCATCTCGTCCTCCCAGCCGCCCACCGAGGCAGGTGCTGGTGGTTTAGTCTGAAGCTTCGCATAAACAGACAGCGCTGTGGGAGTTTGGGAATGGGGGAGACCAGGGAAGCAGAAACAGGTGAAGGGAAACTTGAAGGAGGAGGGCTCTCAGTCTGCATCCTACCATCGGGAATGGCCGCGTAATGAGGAGGAGGAGGGGGAGGAGGAGGAGGAGGGGGAGGAGGAGGAGGAGGGCGGCCTAATGGGCCTAATGGGCCTTCGTGGGTCTCGTTTCTAATCTTTTTCCCTCTCGGAAGCTCTTTTACTCCCACCTGGACTTTCAGCACATGTGCTTCTGGTGGAGGAGACAATAAACGAATATGTAGGGAAAACATACAGGACATCAGTGCTTTAGGTGCTTTGGAGAAAAATAAAGGGGTGCTCCTGGGTGACTTCTTGGTTGGGCGGCTGACTCGATTTCGGCTCAGGTCAGGCTCTCAGGGTTGTGGGATGCAGGCCGGCGTCGGGCTCCGTGCTGGGCGTGGGGCCTGCTCAACGTTCTTTCTCGCCGTCTCTGTGCCCGCCACCCCCACCCCTGAAAAAATTAAAGAGAAAAAGCAAGAGTGCTGAGGTGCTGGAGGAAGGGGTTTGTAATTTTAAATAGGGCGGTCAAGGCGTGACCCCGGGGTCCCAGGATCGAGTCCCGTGTTGGGCTCCCTGCATGGAGCCTGCTTCTCCCTTGGCCTGGGTCTCGGCCTCTCTCTTTGTGTCTCTCATGAATAAATAAATAAAACCTAAAAAAGAAAAAAAAAGTGGAGGGGAGCGAAAAGAGCTGTAAAGGCTCCATAGGAGGAGCCTTGTAGGCCGAGGTAATGGAGGCCCTGGGGTGGCGATGGCCTGGTCCGCTCAGGGGACCAGAATAGTGAGCAGGGAAGGGAGGGCCCAGTGATGTCGCTGGAGGCAGTGGCTGCCAGTGACCGTTGCTGTGGCTGCTGCGCGAGGCAGGACGAGCTCGCGGGAGTTTCCAGTGAGGGGAAGGGCATCCTGGCAGGTGGAACCACGTTCTGCAGCCCCGGCTGCTCTCGCTCCTCTTGCTTGGAACTGCAGCCCGGCTGGGCGACTCTCGGCTCCTGGTCCGCTGCTGCCGTGGGCAGAGGCTCCCACCCGCCACCGGGCAGGTGAGACCCGGGCCACAGCAGCTCAAGCCGTGGGGGGCAGGGGGGGCGCCCTCGGACCTGCAGGGCCCCTCGCCACAGCCCCCGGGACGTATTCTGGGCCTGTGATGCCGGGTTCCCGTGTGTCCTGCTGGAACCGCGGCCCTCCCGGCTGGTCCTGGGCCGCTGCAGGCCACTGCCCACGCCTCAGTGTATGGTTACTCGCCCAGTCCTGGCCTGTGCCCTTTGTCACCAGGGGAGGGGACAGCGCTGGGCTGGCGGCCCGTGTCCTGGGGGCCAGGCTGGGCCTGAGGCCCGTGTCCTGGGGGCTGCACTGGGCCTGGGGCCCGTGTCCCGGGGGCCCCGGCTGGGCCGGGCCTCTACTGCTCACCCTTCTCCTGTCTCCCTGCAGCCAAGCCCCTTCCCTGGAGCCCAGGCTGTCCCCCAGGAGCAGGAGACTGGGGCCCCGGGGAGGGGTCACCCGGAGCGGGGGGGACAGCAGGTGAGCGGCGACCTCTGGGGGAGGAAGCCCCAGCAGCCGGGTGTGCGGTGGGCTTTGTGGGGCCCAGGGGAGCGGAGAGCCAGCTGCAGGGAAGGTTACGGCTCGACGTCCCCGCAGGAGTTCCCGGGGCCCCAGCGCCCCATCCTGAGCGTCACAGGCCGTGTTGGCCGTGGAGCCCCCGCTGTGAGAGTGCAGGTGTGGCAGGTCGCGTAGGTGACAACAAGTCGGGTTAGTGTTCAGCCTCGGGGTCGGCGGCGGGGTCACGTGCACACACACGTTCTCAGCCGTGCCTGCCTTTGGGTCTGATTTCAGGCGCCGTTGCTTCTCCGGAGTCGGAAACACGGGCTTGAATGGCGTTGGCAGGAGCGATGCCCGTGCAAATAGGCCCGACTCTCAAATGCACAGACTGGAGGTGGAGGCGATAGAAAGTTCTCCGCATTTGCTCCTTGTTCCCACCAGCGGGACCAGAGTTACTAGGGTGCACGTAGCTGTTTTTGAATCTGCTGTAAATCCGGGTATCCTGTGGGGCCCTTCCAGGGCCGGAGAAGAGGGTTGGGTTGGAAAATGTTATTAGAATAAAAATGTAACAGTGGCCTGGCCCTAGAAGGTGGGGGAACTGTGGGATGTTCCCTCTTTGAAGAAAAATGCTAAGTTATTTAAGGTAAGTGGTCTCCTGGGCCTACCACTTACTTTCCTGGGAAGGGATTAATTTGAGTTAATGTTTATTGAGTATCCTATGAAATGCTTTAAGATTTTGAAATACAGGGGATCCCTGGGTGGCTCAGCGGCTTAGCGCCTGCCTTTGGCCCAGGGTGTGACCCTAGGTCCCAGGATCGAGTCCCTTGTGGAGCTCCCGGCATGGAGCCTGCGTCTCCCTCTGTCTGTGTCTCTGCCTCTCTCTCTCTCATAAATGAATAAATTAATTAAAAAAAAAGATTTTGAAATACAGTTTGTATTTTGAGTAGGTAATTTGCTCACGTGGTCCAACATTTAAAAGCTGCAAAAGAATATTCAGTGACCTTCTCCCACTCATCTCCTTAGCCAGTTTCTTCCTCGGGGCAACCCAAGTTCCCAGTTTCCTTTTCTTTTTCTTTCTTTTCTTTTCTTTTTTTTTTTTTTTTTTAAAGATTTTATTTATTTATTCCTGAGAGACACAGAGAGAAAGGCCGAGACACAGGCAGAGGGAGAAGCAGGCTCCCTGCAGGCAGCCTGACGTGGGACTCGATCCCAGGACCCCGGGGTCACGCCCTGGGCCGCAGGCAGACACCCAACCGCGGAGCCACCCAGGCGCCCAAGTTCCCAGTTTCTGATGTATTTCGGAATCTATCAGCGTTAATGCCCTTAAGGAAAAAGGTGTCTCTTCTCTAAGAACCTTGCTTTTAATAAAAGAAAGGGAGCTAATCATCCATAGCTGCATTTTGGAAACTTTTGTTATAAACCTGCTGATTACAAAATTCCTGGATGCTGGGGACGCCTGGGTGGCCCAGCGGTTTAGCACCTGCCTTCAGCTCAGGGCGTGACCCCGGGGTCCTGGGATCGAGTCCCACATCGGGCTCCCTGCATGGAGCCTGCTTCTCCCTCTGCCTGTTCTCGGCCTCTCTCTCCCTGTGTCTCTCATGAATAAATAAATAAAATCTTAAAAAAAAAATTCCTGGGTGCTGAACTCCGTATATTTGCTACTCAGTCTGGTCCTCAGAGTAGCTGTAGGAACTAGCCCCTGGGAGCTCACCAGAGCGTGGAATCGCAGGTGCTGCCTCCACCCCTCCCCACCCCCCAGGAGAATCAGCCTCTCAGATCACAGGTGACTCAGAGCCCGTGGACGTTTGAGAAGCCCCTGCCGAGTATGACTTCACCGCATTGAGCTCCGGTGGCCGAGTGAGGTCCCGTGTGGAACGGAGAGAGGGGAGCGGTCAACAGAAGTAGGTCTCCCCACGCTACTCTTCACCGTCGATGCTCCAGTTACGTGATGGTGATCTTGCCTTAGTTTGCGGCCACAGATCTAGATGGTCTAGAAACTTTGTGGTTTTGATTGTGAAAATGAAAATCTTCCTTTCCCTTTCCTTTGTTTCTCCTGAATTGTCCTCAAATGTTTGGCATTTGCTGTAACTTTCTTATGGGGCTGTGCCGGTCCGAAGTAAAAAAGTTGTAAACCGGTGATAGAAAAACCTAGAAACAGCCAGTCGGGTCTGGATTGACAGCTTCTAGTCTGATGGATCCGTGTGTTTGCGGCTGTGGTTTTATGTTGTGTTCTGCACCGCGTCCGCACGTTTGATCGACTATCACGTTCTGAGCAGTTTATCCATCAGTGTAGGTTTGTGCTAATCTCAGTGAGATGGAATCAGATAGTTCATGGATTCTGGAAAAAGACAGACTTTTTAAAAGTTGTCAAACTTCTGGCAGAGGAAAGAAAGAAGGAAACTTGTGTGTTTTATGTGAATGGAGAAATAGAGGGCAGAAATTACTGAAAGCCCTATGATGGATGAACCTGTAAACTAGTGCAAGCAATTTGACTATAACTGAGTTTTTTTTTTAAATTTTTATTTATTTATGATAGTCACACAGAGAGAGAGAGGCAGAGACACAGGCAGAGGGAGAAGCAGGCTCCATGCACTGGGAGCCCGACGTGGGATTCGATCCCGGGCCTCCAGGATCGCGCCCTGGGCCAAAGGCAGGCGCTAAACCGCTGCGCCACCCAGGGATCCCTATAACTGAGTTTTGACTAAGAACTTGAGAAAATTTTTACAGCAGGGAATTAGAAAGTAGGTCATTAGACTATATTTTTATAATAAGACTCCTAATCAGTAAAGGATCTATGTTCTAAAAAGCAGGTGAGACACCTGTGTAACCCATATCCATTTAAATAAGGGGAATGGGATGCTTTTGGGGAAGTGTGGTGACAGAGTCAGAGGAAGAGTGAAAATAGGCAGAAACAAAAGCAAAGGGTAACAAAGCCCTGCCCTCCTGCCGGGGGAGGACGGCTCAGCCTAGGGGTTGGGGACAGTTTTGCAGACGGAGGCAAGAGGCTGAAGGGAGAACAAGTCCAGGAGAGGAAGGGAGTCTAGAGAAGAGTGGGTTTTATTTATTTATTTATAAGATTTAATATATTTATTCATGAGACAGAGAGAGAGAGAGAGAGAGAGAGGCAGAGACACAGGCAGAGGGAGAAGCAGGCTCCATGCAGGGAGCCCGACGGGGGACTCGATCCCGGGACCCTGGGGTCACGCCCTGGGCCAAAGGCAGGCGCCAAACTGCTGCGCCACCCGGGCTGCCCGAGAAGAGTGGGATTTGAACACGGGAAAGCAAACTGTCCGATTAACCCTGAAATGCACGAGAACCCTGCCGGCAACCTGTTACCGGCAACTTTAAAATCATTTGCTCGTTTGGCTAGTTCCTCACACCTGGACTAACTCTAACTAGAAACGTATTTTCAAGGAATGTCTGGAATTAAAAATCTTTGGCATAAAGATATTCTTTAAAGTGTGATTTATAATAAAAATGGAAAGTGACTTAAGTCACCCAGTGGAAAGGGGGTGGATGGGTGACTCGTACATCCATAGGATGGGATGCTCTAGAGCTGCTGTAATATTTCGGGTACGTCCTAAATTAGGTATGAAGCGGGATGAAGGTTGTTGGGAAAAACAGGAAGCAGTGTGGATGGTGGTTGTGTGATGGGAATTTTTTGAAGACCATTCTGGTCCTAATAAGTATGCGGCGTAGTGAGGGTCTACTACCCAAAGAGTAGAGTAAAAAAATCCTTACTCTAATTTTATGGTTTTTATTTCATTTTCCAAAAAAGATTTATTTAGAGCATACGTGGGGCGTGCAGAGGAGGGGCAGGGGAGGAGGGAGAGGGAGGGAAGCCTCAAGCAGACCCCCTACGGAGAGTGCAGCCTTACGGGGCTGATTCGGGACCCTGAGGTCATGACCTGAGCTGAAATCAGGAGTTGGCCACTTCACCGACTAAGCCACCCAGGCGCCCCCTCACTTTAATTAAAAAAAAAAAAAAAAAGGACAAAGAGTTGGAAATGGATAGAAAAACCCGTGTGTCATTATTCCGTGGAGGATGTTATCATGACTCTGTAAAACCCGAGGTGTTCGAGGCATTTTTGTGAATTTGCTAGACGGTGGCCTGAGATCAAAATAGGCTGGGGTTGCAGTCAGTGGTGTAGGGGGAGGAAGAACCTGGCGACGGGGGCAGTGGGAACCGTCCTGCCCAGGCCGCGGCGGCCCGCGGGGTCCTCTGTCCCCCTCTACTCGTGGGGAGGCCCGCCTGTGCCGCGGGCTGTCGGTGGACGACCTCGTGACCAGTGTCCCGTTGAACGCCACGGGGAGCCTTGACGGCTCATTCCCGGGACACCCTTGCAACCCTGAAATGATCGAGCAAAAAAAGACCGGGGTGGGGTGGGGTGGTGGGGGGGCCCAGGGCGTCTGCAGGAAGGCGAGGGCCTCGGTTTCCGCGCCGCGTAAGTAGCCATCAGCACGCGACAGAGTCACTTTGAACAGTGCCCTTCCCTTTGTGTTAGGAAGCCATCGTGTTTCTGTAGCGCTTTGATTTTTATTTTATTTTATTTTATTTTTTGAAGACCGTGTCAATCCTAGTAAGTGGGAACTATGGTTTTTAAAAATTTCCCCGGGCCTCTGCTGGAGAAGCTCTTCAAAGGGCTGTTTTTCAAGTGATTTGAAGGGAGTGGCTTTTAAGGTTTTTTTTTTTTTTTTTTTTTAATTTCCCTCCCTTTTTTTGTTCATTTGCTTAAAGTGGGTGAGCTGAGTGTACCCGCACGGTCGCAGGCGAGCCTGATCGCGCCGGGGCGGAGCTTCCATCCACACCATGGCACGGCCTGGGAGCTCCTGCCCTTCCAGGCGCCCTTGTCGTTTGCCGGAAGCCATCTGGTGTCCTGGAGGGACAAGGTGCGTTGGCTCGGCGTTGAGTGCCCGTGGGCCTGGGCTGGCCCCGGGCGACGGCTCTTCGGGGCAGAGGCTGCCGCTGGCCTCCCCGAGCTGGGCAGGGAACCCTAGGGTCGGCACGAGTGTGACCGTGAACGCTGCTGGCCCGCGTCGTAGGCTGACGGGACGATGTCCTGGTGCCACGACGTCGGGCCGGAGAGGGTCCTTGAAGGACGGAGGGAAGCTCGTCCGTGGGGGGCACGCGGCCCTTTCCTTGGACCCGGCCCCTCGCCCCCTCCCCAGGCGCCGTGCGGCCTGGCTGTGCCCAGATCTTCATTTGCATCGACCTTTGCCATCCTCTCTGCTCACGACATGCGTCGCCCGTGTCCCCTCCACGTGTGTTGGAGGCCATGGTCCTTTCTGTAAACGAATCATTTGAAATGTGGAGGTTACTGTGGTCCTTTGGGGGGATTAAATCCGTGACCCCGGTCTTCTCCAGCACAGGTTGGCCTGCTTCCAAGGTTGGCGCACACGCACACCCTAAGGACCACACTCTATAGGTTATACCCGACAGGGGCCTGGAGCCCAGCCTTTGGTACTCATTTCAAGGATAGTCCGGGGAGTTGACTAGCATTAACATTCAGAAGAACAAATAGAAATTTCTAAGATAGTTGTCACTAAATTCTCGCCTTTTAAAGATCGGGAAATACTGCCAGCGTGTGGGATGCCTGTGAGCTCTGTTCTAAGCCCTGTGAGGGCAAGGCTGGGTTCTACTTTATTCACCCCTGGGTCTGATTTTCAGCATGTGAGCTGGTGTCCAGAACTTTTTTCTTTAAAAAAAAAGATTTTATTAATTTATTTGTGAGACACAGAGAGAGAGAGGCAGAGGGAGAGGCAGGCTCCCTGCAGGGAGCCCGATGCGGGACTCGATCCCAGGACCCTGGGGTCACGACCTGAGCCAAAGGCAGACGCTCACCCCCTGAGCCCCCCAGGCGTCCCTGGTGTCCAACACTTACTGCTCAATAATTCTTCCATGAGTAGATTTCCATTTCATGAAATTTAACTCTAACCATATTCTAGCTCGTATGAAATTTAAGATACGTATTGTTTGCTGTAATTTGGACTTCAGCCATAGCTGGCACACACCAGAGATGAATTCATAAAACCCACCTGAACTCTGACTGCTTTTAGGGGTTCATTTTTATCTTCTGTGGCTGCACTTGAAACGGATGACATCGTGCAAGGCCTTTGCTAGACGGATGTTTTTGGAAGACCCCGTAGATTAATTCCATATTAAAGATCAGAAGTGAGCCTTAACTCTTAGCCGCCCCTAAAGTCTTACGACTTATTAAAATGCCATTTCTATTCATATTCTCTTGTTCTTGCCTCATTTGCAGTAGCTACGTTCTTTTTAGCGGACTTAGGTCTTTGAAGAGTAATTCATTTCTACGGTGGGAATTACGAGTCTGGGGGCCGGGTGTGCCGGAGCGGGCTGAGATTTGTAGGAGAAGGACGCACCTTTGGGGACGCGGTGCAGCCACCTTTCTCCTTCGACGGAACCATCCTGAGCCTTCTCGGAGGAGTTAACAGGCTTCCAGGGAAGGAGAGTCGGTCATTTCTTTCATGCTTTTACTTCTCATGACTTTTCACAGCCGACGTTTTTTTTTTTTTTTTTTTCTTTCTTTCTTGATTTCTGAATTCTTACCTTGGTTAGTGAGGGCTTTGTGTCCTAATGCCACCTGCATTACGTCTCTGTACTTGTTTCTTTATCTGCAAGATCAAGCTAGCGCTGCCCTGTGGACCACGTCGCCGGGCCCGGGCTGTGGAGACAGATTCGTTGGCGAGGGCCGTCCTACCAGGCTGACACAACTGAGTGGCTTAAACCACGGAGATGCGTCCACCCCCAGTAGGGAGGCTGCAGGTGGGAGATGGAGGTGGCAGCAGGCCGCTGTGCCGTGGAAGGCCCCGAGGAGGGCCGGGTCCGGGTCCCTTCCCAGCTCCTGGTCCTTCCTGGGCAGTGTAATTCCAGGCTTCACGCTGTCTTCTGTGTGTGTGTGTGTGTGTGTGTGCACACGTGTGCCCGGCCCCAGACTCTCCTTTTCCATAAGGATGCCAGTCGTGTTGGCTTAGGGCCCACCGTCCTCCAGAAGGGCTTCGTCTTAACTAGTCACCCCTGCGCGCCTCCATTTCCCAATAGGGTCACATCCTAGGTGCTAGGACCGCAGCACATGAGTTTTGGGGAGGGAGGGGTGCAGACTCCGTTCAGCCCCGATCAGGAGGCAGGAGGGTCAGCTGGGCTTGGGAGGCCTGAGGGACAGGCTGTGCGACTTCCTGCGAGTCCTCCGGCTTCCTTGCTTTTTAAGAGTCGGTGTCCTTCTCCGGTCGGAGCAGTGCCAACCTGGGACACATGCATTTGCTGTCTGGCCGGGACCCTGTTGAGAGAGACCGGACTGAAGTTCGCATCGGAAGGGTCTTGACCGAGTCTGGATGTTTTCATGTCAGGACGTCAGGAACCTCTGGTCCCTCCCCGAGGTCAGCTGCTGCCACGCTGAGGGGGGTCCTGGCCCCCCGGTAAGCAGGTGAGGACCCTGCTGCCTCTGCGGGAGCCGCTGGGCCTCGTTTGTTAGCTGTCGTCGTAGAGATCCCAGAGGGAAGGTGGAACAGGGGAGCAAAGGCCTTCGCAGTTCCGGCCCTTCCCCCAGCCGTCTTGCGGGTGCCCGCAGTCATTGGTGCAGCCGCTGCGGGGACACGGCTGACCTCACCTACACGCACTTGGATGTTGGCTCTTGGCAGCCTCCAGCTCTCACTTGCATGAAGCGGACGGCCTGACGTCCCCACCGTCTCCGGGCGTGTTGCGGAAGTCCCATCGCGTGGTGGAGGGGGCATTCAGTTGTCTTTATTTTTTTTTTGCATTTTTTAGAGATCTCCTTGACCTACAATATTACATTGGTTTTAGCTGTACAACATACTTTGATATTTGTACACGTTGTGAAAGGATCACAAGCCCAGCCGATATTTACTCTGCATAGTTAGGGAATTTTGTGGTGATCGAAACTTTTTAAGTTAATAGTCATCACACTGCGTAGTACGTCCCCATGACTCGTGTGTATTATAATCAGATGTTGGTACCTTTTGGCTTCCTTCACTCATTTCCCCCACCACTCACCCCTGCTTCTGAGCACCACAAATCTGTTCTCTGGATCCATGGGCTTGTCTGTTTGTTTTTAAATTCCACACATAAATGAAACCCTATGATATTTGCCTTTCTCTGTTTGACTTATTTCACTTAGCATAATGCCCTCAAGGTCAATCCGTGTTGTTGCAAATGGCACGATTTCATTTTTTTTTTATTTTTGTGGCTAAATAATGTTGTCATATACAAAAATATATACCACATTTTCTCCATCCATTTACCCATTGATAGACACGTAGGTCGTTTTCCTGTCTTGGCCATTGTAAATAATCCTGCAAGAGCATGGGAGGTACGTATCTTTTTGAGTTTGTGTTTTCATCTTCTTTGGACAAATACTCAGCAGTGGAAGCATGGGGTTGTAGAGTAGTTCCACTTTTAATATTTTGAGGAACCTCTCTACTGTTTTCCATAGTGGCCACCTCAGTTTATACTCCCAAGACTGCACAAGGGTTCCCTTGTCTCCACATCCTTGCCAGCACTTGTTATTCCTTGTCTTTTTTATAATAGCCTTTTTTAAAACAAGTGTGAGGTGATCCTGCCTTGTGGTTTCGTCTTCATATTTTTTTAATTTAAATTCAGTTTGCCAATATATAGTATAACACGCAGTGCTCATCACATCATGTGCCCCCCTTAATGCCCATCACTCAGTTATGTCTTCATATTTTTAATTCAACTTTTTTTGGAGTACAACCTGCAAAAGGGAAAGTGTATGGAGAAGAGTGGGGTTCAGCGAATTTTCACACACTGAGCATACCGGTGTAACTGTCACCCAGAGACGACACCTGCCCATTGTTCCCCTTCCTACTCACCAGTCCTCTTTCCAAAAACAACTTTTTGTGGTCCTATTTTGGGGTGGCGCATTCTACTCTTCAGTTCCAATCGCTGTGATATTTATTCCAGGGTAGCCTTCCTATTAGTAAGAAGCCACTGTCTTCTCTGTAGTTACCAGGTACGTGAGTGCTGCGGTCACCGCTGAAAGGTTTGTCACCCTTCCTTGGTACACGTGCATGTAGTTCGGCTGCTGCCCTCCAAGATTCAAACACCTGCCTCGCTCCCTTGGTGTTCCAGGGTCTTTTTTTCCTCTTTATTCTAGCCCCGTGGGATATTTGAAGTTTAACTTTACCCTCTTGGTAACTATCTGCAGGAGCTTTGAGGAGGGAAACCTCTGTCCTAGTCTTTGGAATCTCCTACCGCTAGTGTGCGAAGAGCTGTGAGCAGAGGCAAGCGGCCAATTAGCGATGGCCAGGAGGAACAGCTGGGTCTGAGGTCCTAGCTCTCTGCCGTGGTAGAACTCAGGAAGCAAGCTGGGATTTTAATTGTGGTCCATGCTTTCTGATAAGTGATTATGGATGCCTAGACCTGCAAGAATCTGAGGGGTGAATTGCAGTAATGGTGTCTGGGCGAGAAATGGTGAACCTCCTTCTGCCCCTACTACCAATCACCAGTTTTCCAAGGAAAGATGACTGACTCAGCCTTCTGAATGTGAATAATATCACAAATTACTTTTTAGCCTTTGATTACAACGAGTGTTTCAGTCACTAGGTGATTGTAGTACTTAATGATTGACCGCAGCTGGAAATCCATACCTCCTGGTACACGTAAGGCCCCTAGAGTGGGGTCTGGCACATAGTAAGAACTCAAGACCTGTGATTATGGTCTTATTGGAAATAAAAATTTGGGATTTTCCATGTGCCAGCAGAATACCTGGGCGGGCTGGACTCCATTGTGTGGTTAATAATTACCATGTGGTTAGGCAGCTGGAAAAGCTGGTCAGCCGAACCCGGCTGGGTAAGCCATAATTCAGGCCTCCCTTTCTACCTCATTGCCTGTAGGAAATAAGGAATCCAGGGTGTGGAACAGCTTTCTCGCTGCTTGCCTGGGTGCACCTGGGTGTGCCTCCATAAAGGAAACCCGATGCCAGCACATGGAGGAGATGCTCCTGCTGTCAGGGGTGTCTGCACTGGCCTCATTATCTATCTCCAGGCTGGAGTCTGGAGACCCTGGATGGAATATCCTTGAATGGGAATAAAGTGGCACAGTGGGACATCAGGGCAGAGCAGTCAGGACAAAAGGAGATAGCTTCCTGCATTCATGCCACTCCGTCACACCAGCAGCAGCATTTTGCTGTATCTGCTCTTGTGTCTCTCAAATTTCAGACATCTGAGCACTTCACCCCTAAATATTTCAGAAATCATCTTCTAAGAATAAAGATCTTTTCCCTTCATTACCAGAATATAATATTGTACCTAAGCTGATTAATAGTGTTCGTTTTATTATGTATTTCAAATTTCCCTGCTTATTCAAAAATGTCTTAAAGGTGTTTTTGTTTTGTTTTTGACATTAGGATTGAATCAGGCTTCACTCATTGCATTTATGTCTCTCCTTAGTCTCTCTTAGAACATCCTGTACACAACCTTCTATAACTTTTTGGGGGAGTCTAGGCTAGTTGTCTTGGAGTATGCCCTACATAAATGATGGGTTTCTTTTTTTTTTTTTTTTTTTTAATTTTTATTTATTTATGATAGTCACAGAGAGAGAGAGAGAGAGAGAGAGGCAGAGACACAGGCAGAGGGAGAAGCAGGCTCCATGAACCGGGAGCCTGACGTGGGATTCGATCCCAGGTCTCCAGGATCGCGCCCTGGGCCAAAGGCAGGCGCTAAACCACTGCGCCACCCAGGGATCCCAAATGATGGGTTTCTTGACGGTTTCCTCATGTGTTATATACATAGTCTATCTTCCCTATTTCCTTTAAACTGGAAGTTAGGTCTAGAAATGGGAATGCATTCAGGTTAAATATTGGTCCATTCAGCCTGTTGAAACAAAAATTCCATAGCCTGGGTGGCTTATAAACGAGAATTTATTTCTCATGGGTCTGGAGGCTGGAAGTCCAGGGTCAGGGTGCCAACATGCTTGGGCGAAGGTCCTCTTCTGGCTTGAAGACTTCTCCTTGTAGGACAAGGCACTGATTCATTCATGGGATTAGCTCCACCCTCGTGACCCAATCATATCCCAAAGTCTCTGCGTCCTAATAACTAACACCTTCAGAGTAAAGATTCCAACATATGCATTTTAGGGGACATGGACATTTAGGCCTTAGCAAACATTTTTGCCCAAACCATGTCAGGGCTGATGCTGTGAATTTCCTGCTGCAGGATGTCCTGCTGTCTCAATATTACTGATGTGGAACTGCCAGAGTTTTCTACTGTAAAAGTACATTTTTCCTTTGCAATTAGTAAGAGTTTGCGGGGTGGTTTTTGGCAAAGTGCAAACGTCTTGTTTCCTAACAACTTTTCAACCAAGTTTTGAGCTTCCTTTGATCCCTGCCTCAAGCTATTATGTTGGAGTTGCAAAATGGAGATTTTGTAATCCTTTCAGTGCTTCTCCCTTGAGCTGTTGGCATTCTTTAAAGAATTTTCCTCTCTCACCCTTTTTTTGTGAGTTTCACTATAGATGTGTGATTTTTATATATCTAATATGTTCTAAGCAATTATGGCCATTGTTCTTTCTGATGCTCCGGATGTCCGTCATGTTGAAACAAACTTTAAAGTCGTCTGTTAACTATAGGCAACTGGCTTAAAAATTGGTATGTTCAAAAGTATTCCGAATGTTCCAGCAATGGGGTGTATGTGTTGGGGGAGGGCGTTAGTTCTCTTTAAGGAGCAGCTTTGTTCAGGGCGGTATTGTAGAACCTAAGAGCTTTGAAGCTGAGAATTGCCAAATCAAAGAGGTGAGTGAGGGTTGCATCTGGTAACTTCTATGGGAAGGTGATGTAAGTCTTTTTTATGATTTGAAGCGTGATCCTTTCTCCAATTTTTTTCTGGTCACGGATATGGAAGAAGAATGATGAGAGGCCCGTGGGAGAGGACAGGAAGGTAGCTCTGTTCAGAAGGCTTATCATCAGTGTGGACTGGGATGCCCCGTAGGAGGAAATTAGGCTCTCTGCGCCTCTTGGTTAATGCAGGCAGCCGGAAAAAGGTCCATTAAAGACAACTCCGTCAAAATCGAGGACATTGCCAGGAAGCTCTTTTCAGGTGCGGTCTCTGGGCTTTTTCAATGCATGGATGCACCTTAGCTGAAGTGTTTCAACCAGAGTGGAATGCAGCCCATTTTTTTTCCTTCCAAAATGAAATGTTTCCAGAATCTACTTCCCCACCCCCCATACACATAAACACTACCCCATGTAAAACCACCTACCCATATTCTCATACATTTAATAACAATAAAGCCAAAGGCAGCTACATCTACAAAATGGAAAGGAGCCTCCTCGCTCCCTGCCTGATAAAAGCAGGGAGAAACCAGTTGCTTTGGGGATTGTGAATAGTGGGCTTTCTTGGCAGCCTCTCCTCCGCTCTTCGCACTCTGTTCCTCCAGGCCCGGGAGGGGAAAAGGGCCTCAGGAGATGAGTGGTAGAGGTGTCATGGGCTTCAAGGTATCACAGATTGGTAAGTTTAAAATCTGGGGCTTCATTCTCTCCTTCCTTTTTTCGGTCTTACTCCAGAGTGTCTGTTCTGAATAAGAGCGGCCTCCTGGGGCGCCTGGGTGGCTCAATCAGTTCACCCTCTGCCTCTTGATCTCAGCTCAGGTCTTGATCTTGAGGGTGTGAGGTCAAGCCCTGCATTGGGTTCCATGCTGAGCGTGGAGCCTACTTAAAGACTGGCCTCCTTTCAGAACTAGGACATGGTACATTGTCTTAAGGTAGTAAGTAAAAAAAGGATTGCCTTGCTTTTTATATGGGGTAATGCAGTAGTTTTCTAAGGCTGCCGAAACAAAGTGCCCTAGACTGGTACTGGGTGAACAAATTATTTTCTCACAGTTCTGGAGACCAAGTCTGAGATGAAAGTGTCAACGGGGTTGGCTTCCTCTGGGGCCTCTGTCCTTGGTGTGTAGAGGGCCGCCTTCGGTCTTCACGTCCTCTTCCCTTGGGCTCTGTCCAAATCTCCTCCTCTTAGAAGGACACCAGTTATGTGGGATGAAGGCCTGTTTTGACTTATCTCTTTAAAAGTCCTATTTCTGGATATAATCCCATCCTGAGGTTCAGACTTCGATATATGAATATGCACATGACTTTTATATCACATGATAGGAGATCTAGAAACATATCGTAGTGTTGGACTTGAATATCAAAAATGATAAATACGTTGACAACTTAGACTCTTGAGAGCAAACTTCCCGAATGCTATTCTGATGTGCAACTTACCTTTTTCTCTCCCTTCAGTGACAACAAAAATTACCGGAAATAAGAACAAAAGGACAGTTAAGGCGTCATCTAAAATAATCGAGTTTAGTGAGAAAGACTACCTAGCTGATGCTTTCCTTTTCTTCTCTGTGACTCTATATTCAATTTTAGGTGTATAAGGAAAGGAGACAACAGTTGCTAAGATACACAGTGTTCTTGACAAGTGGACCGTATGTGCATGTGAGTGTGCGTGTGTGCGTGCATGTGGGTGTGCATTGTGTAAGTCCCTCAGGCCTGTGGAGAGCCTGGCTCGGGGTCTTGCTCACCCAGCGACCGATATTCAGAGTTACTTGGTAGCAGCTGTCAGAATTGGGACCTAGTGCTCAAAGAAGATTCTGTAGCCTCTCAATCCGGTACCACCTGCGTCAGAATCACATGGGGTGTTTTTAGAAAATTTGCATTGGTGGCTGCTACACCCCGTATGTACTGAATGAGTGTCTGTGGAAGTAGGACCCAGGAATCCGCATTTTAAACCCGTGCATCAGGAGAGTCTCAAGCAAATAGAATTTGAGACCTACTGTACTGTTGACAGGACTTGCAGTTCTGTATCATCTTGAGGCGGCGACCGTCCTCTCACGTATCCTAAGTCGCTGTGTGTAGGTAAGTTACTCAGTGCTTTGGTCCCCGGGCCCTCTTACCTTCATGTTTGGCCTTCATTGGAACACAGGGTGGATGACTCCTTGCCTCCACACCCCTACTCTCTACCTTTTGAAATTGTTACGTTTCTGTGGATTCATGCTTCTCTGCGATGGTGCATTGCTTCTCCAACCTTCCAAGACCTCTGGAAACCAGACTAAGCATGTAACTCTTTGGAGGTTTTTCTTTGAAGTGCTTAGGACTGAGGTTATTTGGAAACATTTTTTCTAATTACTAGTGGTCTGTGTTCACTGTTGGCTGGATTATATTATCCCACAATATGGTTACTCTGGCAGAGGGAGTAAAATATGAATAGATACGTTAGTATAATAAATGTTCTTTTGTCTAAAGTTGATCTTTCAGTTTTAACATTTAATTATGTGAGCATATTGTCTTTCTAAAAATTTGTTTATATATATTTTAAAAGTTTTATTTGTTATTTATAGCATGAGCAGGGGCAGGGGCAGAGGGAGAAGAAGTGGGAGGATCTGAAGCAGACTCTGCACTGAGTATGGAGCCTAACTTGGGTCCTGATCCCACAACCCTGAAATCATGACCTGAGCCGAAATCAGGAGTTGGATACTCAACTGACTGAGCCACCCAGGTGCCCCGAGTGCGTTGTTATTTTGGTTTGATAATTTCTTCTTTGGTCCATTGGTTGCTTAGAAAAATCCTTAATGTCCAAGAGGAAATGCCAGCCACATTGCCTTGTGTCCTGCTTCTTCGTGGATGGTACCCATATTCTTAACAGTCTAAGAACATGATCCTTATGTGCAACTCTACCCCAGACATCCCTCCCAAAAGTGTATCTTCTAAGTAAGGGAATTCTTCTAAACAGTGTTCCATTTTGGATAGTACATACAATAATAAGACTCAAATTGAACACTGTTTAGGGGTAGGACCATGTGTGAGGCTTAAAGTGCTGTGGAGTTGACATGATAGTTGAGATTTCATAGTACTTCTTCACTTTATCAGGGCCAAGACACTAGGACAAAAGGTGTGAAGTTCTCTCGAAGGTAAATAGTTGCATCAAATAGACGATTTGCTCCTTTTGAGAAGAAAAGGGGAGATGATACAGTGTGGTCACTAAGAGAACAGTTTTTTAGGACCGGGAACTGAACAGAACTGCCACATGCTTCCTGGGTGTCTTTAGAGGAGGTATTTAGTCTCGCAAAGGCTGCTTCCTGTGCCCCGCCCCCCAAATGGTGATAATAATAGTACCTGACATAGTGAGCATCGAAAGATACAACACACGCTTTGCTTGGCATGTCGTAAGTGCATCTGTGTGCACGTCCGAGATTTTGTGAATGTTATTTTTTTTAAATATTGAGATGGTTACTTGGCCTGTAGTATAACAAACGTGGATAGAGAACATTTTAGGCAATTAATTCACCTTGAGTTGCATATAAATCTATTATAAATTCGACTCAGAGTTGCTTAATATATTTTAGTTCAGATTGAAAGGGGCTGATTATCATGCTGGCTTGGGATGGTGAGGTGGTTTCTGGGTGCCAAGGGAACTGCTGGGATTGGCTGTGTCCATTCTGGTTCCAGAGGGAAGATTGGTGGCATGCCTACATGCATTCCCCAGTCTTCTAAGTCTTTGATCCAGCAAGGTTTTCTTCATACATTTTTACACTTGATAGGAACAAACAATTCTGTAAGATAATTAAAATACTTAAATCTGATAAAATTTTTCCTGGTTTGATCACCCACACGACATGTATTTATGGTTTGGATATATTATATATCAGTGGATGTGCTTGAAAATGTAAGGAAACTATCACTGTGGACAAGTAGGGGAAGTGAGTTTTAACACCTTTTGTCTATTAACCCCTGTTTTTTGTTTGTTAGTTTTAATTGTTGCTGTGCAGTCTTGCCCATCCTGTAGCTTGTAGGAGGACTTCTAATATGCACTTCAAAATATTTAAGTCGTTCAATAAAAAAGCAATAAAAGATCTGTTTAAAAAAAAAATCAAAATGGCTTAATTGTGCAGAAGCTGGAGGAGGATGTTTGGAACACAGCCGCTGCAGCCAACTCATTTACTTTCCATAGCTGTGATAGAGATCTTGGCCCTTTGTGCTCCCGTTCTATGCTTTCTTCCTCTACAAACTGTGCCCAATGGTGTGTGATGGGAATGGAGACAACATACTCTGGGAACCTAAAATCTGTGACTCTGCCTTTTTTTTTTTTTTTAAGATTTTATTTATTTGCCTGTCAGAGACCAAGCACACAAGCAGCGGGGAGTGGCAGGCAGAGGGAGAAGCAGGCTCGCTGTTGAGCAAGGAGCCCAATGTGAGGACTTGATCCCAGGATCCCGGGATCATGACCTGGGCCAAAGGCAGATGCTTAACCAACTGAACCACCCCGGCATCCTCTGCCTTGATTTGTATATTGGAGGGGTCAGGGAATTTTTGGTACTCTTTGCATATATTCCCATTGTCTCTGTGGTGAGGATTTTGAGTCCACACAGGATGTTGAATTAATGATAACAGATGTATCCTGAAAAAAGACTTTCTATTTCAGAGATACATTAGTCTACCCTTTGAAGGATTTAAGCTTAACCTAAGGCATTACTATAACAGACTCACATGCAATTATATACGCTTTTCAGCAAATGGACTGACCTTCTGACAGTGGTTCGATTTCCAACTGACCACTGAGTCCTAATGACCTACATGGTAAAATGAAATTGTGCACTATTAAGTCATATTAATGACTAAATCCTCTTTCTGGATCACTTCTTTCCATTTTAGGGTTGTTTTGTTTTGGCTCGAGCTAGAGGTCAGAGGTATTCCCAGAATGTTAGGAATGGAAATGATCTTTATCAATATTGCCAGCAGTCTTAGCTTCTTTGTGCAAGATTGTTCTTATTAAATCAGACATAACAAAAGTCTGCATATAAGACTTAAATACACAGTCCTGCTATAAAAATCCTTTATTTTGCAGGCATACCTTTTTTCTTAAAAAGGTTATCTGTTAGGGGAGACAACTCAGGAGGCCCAATGATATTGGTTATATATAAGGCAAGTGAAGGCATGTTAAATATTTAAAACTTAATACAAAAACTCTAAGAATTTTTTTATTCATGTAATTAGTTAACTAATTTCTACTAAGTGCCTGTTATATGGCAGGCATAGATCTTTTTGAAACCCACAGGCTATAAGACCATAGCATTCAGCAACATCAGTGTGCTAAGCATGGGGACAGATAAGTGGTAATGTGTTCCTTTCCCATGAGTTTTGTGAGGTCACTTTGGATTTATTCTGATTGGTCAAAATTATCCTGAAAATATCTGGAAGTTGTGCATTAGACACAGTGCTTGAAGTGTGATGGCACACAGAGTAAACTGGGACTCCGTTCTTGATGCCTTATGTCTAAAAAGTAGAATGAAGTAATTTTGGGAAAACTTCACACAAACTGAGGTTTGCAATAACATAAAGTCTTATACATATTTTTTTCATATTTTTTCATTTATACAAATCTTGTTTATTCCATTATACCTCCACATCTGGTGAAGTTGGGGTTTCAGATCTAGGTGAAGGACCTAAATGAAATGAAGTGCTTTGTCCTATGAATAAATGAGTAAATGAATAAGTGATTGAAAAGACTGCATGTACATCTGTCCATCTATGATAGATAGATTTTGACCATCATTCTAGCCTATGGAAAGTCTTTGGATCTTGTTTCAGGCATATTACATTTCCTCAGTCTTTGGTTTCAAGTTTTTGGTATTTTTAATAATCATACCAACTACATCCTCATCAATATTGTTAGCAGGCCAAGTCCAAAGATAAAGTCTTGAGCTACACTTTTCATGAGCTTCCCTTGGGCTTGTATTCATTATAATTGGCATTTTTTGTTTCACATAGGGACGAACCTACCTAAGTATACTATAGTCCAGTTTATATTTTTCTTGTCATCAAGTCATCTTTCTATCAGTCTACCCGTAAACCAATCAACACTTACTAGTGACTCCTGTGAATCCCCTATTATGCCACTTCTGCAATAAAAACCTAGAGGAGATGTAGGTTGTAAACTAATACAGGAAAAAGTAGCATAAAAGGACAGTTTTAAGATTATGTGACAACTTTAATCCAATTTTGAGGACCACTGGTTTGGCAACAATTGATCCAGGATGACGATTTGCTGGGAAGGTAGGGTGATAGTTGATGGGAGCAATAGTGGTATCCAGATTGGTTAAGAGAGCCAAGGAGGGAAGAAGAACTGGAAGGAGAGAGAGAGATTGATAGAAAGCCCGACAGACTAGAAAAAAAATGAAGCTTTCGGGGACTAGCCGTTTTAATTTATGATAGTGTAGGAAAGTAAGAAAGCTGGAAGGACTGGAGGTTGGGATTGGTGTGGGGGTTTGAGTTTAAGATGTCAAAGGAGATGGATAGGAGAAGGGATAGCAGAACTGAGGGGAAGGTGAAAATGTTGGTATTGAAGTCAAATAATTGTGAAGCTGAGGTGTTGTTAGGCTGTCTGCGTGCATGAAAGTCCTCTCAGATGACGGCGGGACTCGGGATGTTGTGAAGACCATGAACCAGGTGTCCCTGAAAATGCGGAAGTGACTAGGCAATCTTTACAAACCAAGACAGGTGTGCAGTTCTGGAAGCAGCCTTGGAATGTGGGATTCATGTGAAGCAGATACTGTGAGTCGATGCCCCATATCTGTTCTTCCTTGACCATATGATCATAATTTTTAGCTAGTACACGGCTGCCCAGGGTAAGACTGCATTTCCCAGCCTACCTGGTACGTAGGTAAGGCCACGTGATGAGTTCTGACCAGTAGCGTGTAAGTGGCCATGGGCTTACACTGGACCCAGAGCTTCCTTAGAGAGGAAAGAAGTCCCCTCCCTTCTGGCTAACTTTGGTGTGCTTGTGCTCTTACGAAATGACAGCCCTCCTGTACCATGAGGTAGAAGATCGTGCTGAGGGCGGTAGAGCAATGAGCTAAGAAATAACCTTGGCTCCTCCTGCCCTCATGAGGCCCACCCCTAGTTAGTTTCTACGTGAGCGAGAAAGACGATGTCTTATCTCCTAAAGCCATTGCTATCTTGGGGTTCTGAGGTTCTGTCCCTCACAGTCAAATGAATCCTTCACATAGCTCAGGACTGGGGGCAGGGGGTAGAGCAGAACAGGCATCAGAAAGGGAAGAGGCAACAGCTCGGAGGAAGCCAGATTTCAATTTAAGTCAGAAGGTGGAAACAGTGTTTTGAAAAGCGTTTATGGATGCGGAAGGGCTATTCTACGTGGGGCCAGGGCTGCCAGAATGTACAGTGGAAAGCTTTGAGGACAATAGCTGCCAAAGAAAGCAAGGGTGGAGAACAGTTTGGAAATGCAGAGATGGGAATTTACATTCTGGCAGAGATCAAAGTAGTCCAGGATGCAAGGAGGTCACAGGAGCTGACCTCGGACTCCAGCAGCAGGTGTTTGATGTGGTCGTATTGGTCCAGATGCAACTAACCCGAAACAGGGAGGAGGCCCGATGACCGGAACAAACTGGAAGTGAGGTCTGTTGGTGCTGAGGCCTGGGACAGGAATAAGCCTGGTCTAATGGGATCTCACGATAGACTGTCAAGGTACCCTCTCAGCTTTCTGTGAGTGAGGCTGGAAACTGTTCGAGAAGGAAATAGAGGTAATATACTGCCTATTGTTCTGGGAAAATCTCTGGTGGTTTCTGATGATCTCTACTTTTTCTCCGAGTGCTTACAGGCCACCTCTTTAAAGATCAAGGTTAAGCATTTTCCCTGGATTTGACATTTTGAGCTGCACATGGCTCACTGCTCATTACCTAGACATGAGCTAGATGTCTTTATTCTTTCCACGTGTGTATTCTAACGTCACACTTTCTTTGTTACCTACGGCCCTCACGGTTGGTGATTTTTCTCTTTCCTCAAGACTTTGCTTTAACATTCCTTGCGTATATTAAGAATCTGCACCTTATTCACCCACAAGAGCTAAAGAAGTAATCTGATTTTCCCTGATTTATGGTGGTCGCTTTAAATTATTTTTTTCCCCACTTACTCCCAGCGCCACTGGTTTGGGGATACATTTTCTGCTTCATCTGTGATTCTTATCAATCACTTTGAGACTCCTTTGCATCAACTTTGTCCTTCTAATTATAATGGACCAAGAATTTTCTTGACTTTTTTTTTTTTTTTTTTGAACCTGATCTATTCCAATGGAATATGACTTTGGTATTGTGGAGTTGATATAACGTGGTGAAGCAATAAATGGGTAAGATGGACATGTATAATGAATGAGGAGACTTCTCCCAGCAAATAAGAAAATAACTACCTACTTAATTTTTGGTCCTGTTCTAATTATTTTTGGTTCCTGTGTGTGAATGAATATACGTAAATAGTATGTAGAGTAAGACTCTATTTTTTCCCTTCCTTTTTAAATGTTCACTGTGAGGATTTTATTTTTTTTTTTTATTTTTATTTTTTTTAAATTTTTATTTATTTATGATAGTCACACAGAGAGAGAGAGAGGCAGAGACATAGGCAGAGGGAGAAGCAGGCTCCATGCACTGGGAGCCCGACGTGGGATTCGATCCCGGGTCTCCAGGATCGCGCCCTGGGCCAAAGGCAGGCGCCAAACCGCTGCACCACCCAGGGATCCCACTGTGAGGATTTTAATGCCAGAATGTAATTTCACTAAATGTGAATGACCTTCGGACATAGGAATGATTGGACTCGGGCTCCCTTAAGCACAAATAGAATAAAGCTTTGTAACTTCTAGGATGCCAGGGACATGATATAATCTTGAGGACAGGCTTTACATGTAAAGGTCATAATTAGATTTGCTGAACCAAATATCCAAAGGATTGTTTGAAAAATACCTCCTGAACCCCAGGCAGTTGGAAATGAATAGTTAGAGGAGACTGCTACTCTGGGGTTAACCACTTGGGCATTAAGTTCTGGATGTGGTAGCTATTGGAGCAAGAGAGTAATTATGCATTTCCTATAAGACTGGAGTTCTTGAAAGCATTCATTAACTCTCAGATGGATTCTTCTTTGGAAAGAAGAATGAATAAAATTAGATTTTACTCTGAGCTTAGTTTAAACGAAGTGACATTTATGGACAACAAGAACATGAGCACCATTTGCAATCCCTAGATTTTCACGTCTGATCCTTGTCAGTAGGTGGGTCTAACTTGTTCATTGTAATGAGGGGGAAACCAGCACTGTGTCGTTGCTTCCTTTGCTTGGCATTGCTTAGCCACTTGCCAAAGGACATTTAAGGAGGATGTGCGTGAATCAAATAGCAACTCCAAAAATAGCTCTCAAAAGAAAAATCATTAATGAATATGTCCTTGTTTTGGCTTGTGGGGCTTTCAGTGTTCAAGAAATTCTGGTTTAGAAGAGGGCAGCATGGACACCATAGCTGATGGACTAAGACAAAGTCAAAAGTTGAAAGGACCTTTCTCAAGAGGATGGCGTGCAGTCCCATGTGATAGCATGCTCCCAGATAAACAGTTAAAGACCTTTCATTCTTTTTTTTTTAATTTTTATTTATTTATGATAGTCACACACACAGAGAGAGAGAGAGAGGCAGAGACACAGGCAGAGGGAGAAGCAGGCTCCATGCACCGGGAGCCCGACGTGGGATTCGATCCCGGGTCTCCAGGATCGCGCCCTGGGCCAAAGGCAGGCGCCAAACTGCTGCGCCACCCAGGGATCCCACCTTTATTCTCACAGTGAAAATTAGTATGTGTGTGTCTAGCTGGGCTTTTTTTTTTTTTTTTTCTTCCTCAAATGGGAGTTTGGTTAAGCACAGAAGTGATTTGTATGTACTTGGTCTAAACAGTAAAACTTATTTACTCTTAGCTAATCAGGGTAATTATTGTTCCCTGTTTGATGTTGAAGATCTTGGACTTGGACTGAGAGAAAAATCATGAATGGGCCCTGCAAGAAGGCACAAGACCAAGTAAGAGGTGTCAAGGAACTAGGAGGGAGGAAGGGCCAGTGTGACAGCGAGAGGGTGAGAAAGTGATGGATAGATCAGTAAAAAGGACACCAGAGGGACAGACAGCTGAATGGGGATGGGGAGATGTGCAGGGAGGAAGGAATATGCAGAAACACACATAAGCAGGGGAGGGATGGTGGAGAGAGAAAAATGGGGAGTAGTGAGTCAACAAGTTTGCCCAGGTCTTGTGTTCCTGCCTGAATTCCCTCGTGGTGAGTCATCACAGAGCAAATGCAAGTTTATTGGAAGCCAGTTAATGAAGGGAAAACCATTTGAGGAGCAGGTGACAGATTTACCCTATGGGTTAAATTTCTTTATTTCCACTTAGTCTATGCTTTCAGATCTTGAACTTGGGTCCTGAGCTACGTTAATCATTACTGAATATTAATATGGAAATGAGTTTACACTGTTGCAAGTCCCAGTTTCAATCAGTAAGTAATTATGAAAATTAGTCTTAAAAATGCTGTGAAAAGGTGTTGCTTTCCAGGCAATAATTAAACCTCTCAGCCATCTCTGGGTGGTTGATTTTTTTGTTGTTTTTGTTTTTGTTTTTTTCTAAACTTTATGCAGGTGGGAAAAGACAGTGAGTTGCTGCCGAGTTATTCATTAGTGGAGGTAGGTAAAGTTTCCATCAAGGGGAAAAGGGAATGAATGGAATGTTTTGTGACCAAAGATTAAAAGATCAGCTGCTTTCTTTTGACCCGAAGGAAGGATTTTTTTTTTTTTTAAGTTGGAATAGAACCTTTAAAACTCTGGTTTTCATAGGTTTTTTTTTTTTTTTTTTTTTGAGCCAGTTCTCAAAAATGGAGCTACATCTCTGTCCTCAGAGGGAGCCAACCAAACATGCTTGCCAATTTCAGTTTCTGGCAATTAGTAAACAGGTGCTCAAAAATAGCAACACGTAATGGTTGTTATCGCGGTCTCTGGAGGGCCATGGGAGCTGAGCATTACCCCAGAAGCACAGCCTGACAGGCTTGGAGGCGTGCTGCTCTGGTGGCAGGCACCGTGCACCTTTGTCTTCCTACTCCCCGACCACCTGCCCCCAAGAGAGAACCTCTCCCGCTAGAAGGGCAGACCGAATCCTCTTCGAGACTCTTTCAAGGGTGAAGCCTTCGAGGACGTGGTCTAGATCCGGGCACTCTTCAACCTTACATTTGCAAAAGTTGCAGCATCAGCGGGTATTAGAAATCTCCTTTTCTGCACACCAGACCTAGACACCCACAGGGTGGGGGAAAAGCGTTGCCAGATAAAATATAGGACACCCAGTTACACCTGAATTTCAGAGAAACAATGAGTGAAACATTATTCATTGTTGATGTGAAACTCCCAGTAACTGGGAAAAGGAACTCAGTGGTTTTTCCTTTCCCCATAAAAGGCAATGGCCGTTGGATTTGCACCGGCTGTTAATTTGCTGAACTGGCCAGCCAGCTTGCAGCACCTCCCCTGGGCAGTGCCAGGCCCCTGACAGTCTTGGCTGGGCAGCCGGTGGGCTTGTTGTTATGTGTTGATCTGTCCGAGAATCCTTGTATCTTCTTCCAGAAGGGCACAGAGAGAACCGGGAGTAATTGTCAAAGGAAGAAGGCCGGGGTTTTGGACTAGATCTCATCAGAGATTTATACAAGTTAGAGCAGGCAATAAAACAAGCCTCCTAAATTAGGTTGCTTTACGGACTTGAGGGGAAGTCTGTGGCTGTTGATTCATCAGTGAGAAATACAAGTCTGCTTATGTCTAAGCATCAGCACTTTCTTGGGCTATTTGGTCATTCCGTCACGTATCCTACATGATTTTCAGCGCACAGACACAAGAGTTATTTAATGAGGAAATAGAAGGGAGTATAATTTTTAAAAATTGTCGAGTCGAATACTTTTTTTCTTTTTATGACTTCGAGGCAGTATCTTTTACAGAACTTGCAAATAAAAATTGTGAGTAATTGCTTCCTTGTTATAACTTTGCCCTTTGTTGGCTTTTTTGAGGGTGTGAACGTAGAGTGGCGGCGAATCCTAGGAGTGATGAGACCCGGCCCCAGCGCTCTTTCTGGATTATTTCCATTGTGAGTGTTATCAACATTGATAGCTCTTCTGAATTTTATTGTAAATTCCTGAGACTTACATCTTTGGAGCTTACCCTAATTTTTATGTTCCCCAACTGACTTGGATCCATGTTGTCAAAACCCATTTTCCCTGCGTGAGTTGTGTAGGACATGCCCAAGGGCGGTGAAAAAGGGGTTGGATTTCTTCTTGCGTGGATTCTGTAAGTTAAGCTTATTTGCTTCTTGAGTACATTGGAACTTTGACATATCCATTCTAGAGACGTAGATGTAGAGATATATGTAGATAAATATGGATAGGTATAGGTCTATAGATTTTTTAAAGTCCCACTGCTTCAACAATGGATAGCTTAAGACAAATGTGAGATGACGGGACTTTGACGCACTGCTACATCCTGCACTTTTACAAGGCTCTCGTGCCTTTCCCGCATATTGAACTGTCACAGCGATGATCAGTGGTTAAGGATGCCTCCTGAATTCCTGCCCAGCTGCCAGAACAACTGCCTAAGTAAGGTTTCCTGATGTCCAATGACTGTTAATATCCTCTACATACAACTGGTCCGGAGCTGAGATTCTGAAGGCGTGCTGTCTGTACTTTAGTGAAATCTATAAAGAAGCTTCATTCTTGGTCTCCATTGGACGAGGGGAGGCAAGCAAAGGCCCTTCAGAGCGTACAGAAGCCCTTCGTTAACATCTAGTTCTTTAGAGATCAGAGTGGGTCTCTGAACTGCCCGGAGACTCTCGGGAGGATCGCGCCAGTGCCAGGAAGAGGTAAGGCATGTCCCAAGGTCCTCGTCCTTCACCACACCCCACCCTGAGTCTGGAACTCCAAGACTGTCGAATACCAATACCTCTGAATGATGAAGTGAGTCCTGGTAACCAGGATGCAGCCATGCCCACCTGAGGCTTCCCAGAGATCCCCAAAGCTTTGTGTGTGGCCCCAGGAGCCATGTCTAACCTAGGATTGAATTCCTCTCTTTGGAGTGGCTCACCTTCAGGAATACAGTGTTCCACCCAGGGACATTTAAAACCTTGTTTTCCAAAAGATGGGAAAGAGGGCTAGCCCTCAGGGTAGGGCCCACCTGACGACCCAGTCGAAGTCAGAGCACTTGCAAGCTTGTTGGCACAGTAGCGTGGTATTTACTAAGCGGCCAGGGCCTTTGGTCAGAAGTGGCTTCCTCGATTCGTGCGGGCCACATAGAGCTGTTCTCAATGGGAGTGGTCCCTCCGTTGTCCCAGGGCTGTTGTTCCGATGCGTGGTCTGTCCTCATCATGTTCAGTATGAGGAATTTCACGTCATTTTGTAAAGAGAACCATTTACACCGGCTTATTTCCTGTTAGGAAAAGATTGTTAGGGGTTGCTGGGAAGGGATGGGGTATGGGGCAGAGCATGTGATAGTCTAAACCGGATCACACCATATTTTAATAGAGTTATGGTCCTTTCCTTTGGGCCCAGGCGAGTCCCCAGAAGGCTTCTCAACTCCACGCTCCACACAGTCCTGCTAATCAGTTGTTGTTGACACATGAGCTGATGACAGGAGCCACTTCCAGTTTAGAAGGATTATTTCTGGGATCCCTGGGTGGCTCAGCAGTTGAGTGTCTGCCTTTGGCTCAGGGTGTGATCCCGGAGTCCTGGGATCAAGCCCCGCAACGGGCTCCCTGCATGGAGCCTGCTTCTCCTCCCTCTTCTTATGTCTCTGCCTCTCTCTTTGTGTCTCTCATGAATAAATGAACAAAATCTTTTTTTTTTTTTAAGGGTTATTTTCTCTGCTGATTTCTCTAGAAATTTGCCTTGAAAATTAGCTCTGGGAGTCTTTTTAAAAGCAGGGTTCAGGTTGAAGTCCTTTGGCCTTAGTGGAAAGAGGGCAGGTCTTGAGACAGAAGGGTGGTCTGCAAGGGATTGGGCGTAAGGAACCCTTGCTTTCTACCCCAGGCTCGCTCGCCCTGTCACCAGTGGACAGCAGGGCCCTGAATGGGACTAGAGGACCCTTAGAAGGGACCCTTAGCTTCCACTAGAGCTAACCAGCTCATTTATCCTCTTCTCGGTGAGTTTAGTTGCTCCTCATACCCTCTCCCACGGGGCCGTATGAACGTAATCTGTTTTATTAGCTGGGTCTTTAAAATGGGAGCTTCAGGGATCCCTGGGTGGCGCAGTGGTTTGGCGCCTGCCTTTGGCCCGGGGCGCGATCCTGGAGACCCGGGATCGAATCCCACGTTGGGCTCCCGGTGCATGGAGCCTGCTTCTCCCTCTGCCTGTGTCTCTGCCTCTCTCTCTCTCTCTGTGACTATCATAAATGAAGGAAAATTAAAAAAAAAAAAATGGGAGCTTCACGTAAGCTTGTTGTAAGGCTAAATGAATCCATCGTTGAACCTAATAACAATTTAGAATCCTCCTTTCAAAACGACTATATGGGCTAGGCTGTGAGTTCCCCAGAATGTGGAGCGTAAAAAGCAAGACAAATAAAAATATGCTTTCCATCTGGGCTCACACTAACCCGGATCCCTCCTGCTGCCCCCTCCTTGTGACAGTTTTACCCCACACTCCTGATGCGCCAAACAACCCTTGTCAGGGCGCTCATCTGGCAGGACAGAGCGGTGTCCTCAGACGGAACACGTCTACTTAAACCAGGGACTCTCCTGTAGTCCGTTCGGCAGCTTCAGTAGTCGCTCCGGGCCCGCTGTTGGTCGGTGCTACGTGGGCCCGAGCCGCGCGCCTCCAAACCCGGCCGCCGGCCCGGCTTCCCGCAGCAGCACGAGGGAGCGGGCCACCCCCTGGGGCTGCGCTCCGGCCTCAGGCAGCCTGGATGTGGCGGGTGACGGGGACAGGGCGAGCAGGGCTGAGCCAGCGACTGCTGCAGATGCCGAGGCTCAGGGAATACCTGGCGGGCCACCGGGTGTAGTTGTGCCCGTTGTTCATCGCACGAGGGCACCGGGCCACGGGGCTCAGCAGGCCACACGCCAACCCTCGCTGTGGTGCCAGGCGGTGACGCTGGCCTGGACAGAGAGGCCTGGCTCACGGCTCGCGTGGACCCCGGGTGGGGACCCCCACGCTGGGTGCGCTCCTGGGGCGCCTCTCCCATGGTGGCACCTGTTCCTGATGTGTCTGTACGATGGGGCCCGGGGCCCGAACACCTGCTCCCGGGGCCTGGGACCAGCCGGACTACCGTGGCCCCTCTGGATCTGCCGTGGCCTCGGGAGCTCAGGAGTCAGGCGGGAGGCCCCGTGGCTCGAGGGGGTCCCGGGGCGCACCTGCAGCACCCCCGGCCCTCCTCGATAGTCGGGGCGGCCACTGTGGGCCGGAGCAGCCCCCGCAGGCCCCTGTGTGCGCGGGCGGAGCCTGTGTTCACAGTGACCTTCTCTGCGGGGAAGCTCCTCTCCGCGTCGTCCAAGCCACCTCGGCAGCGGGCCGGACTGCACCTGGGCCGCAGGACGTCAGTGGGAAAAGGGCAAATGCAGGAGGGATTATCCGAGCGTGAGAAACACAGGGCCTCGCAGTGAGGCGGGTTTCTGGCGACTTGTGCTAAGAGGAGGCTGAAGCATTAGCACTTCTGTGGGAGGGACCTGGGCTTCGGCTGTGCCGTGTGCACGTGTGCTTCTGCGCGTGTGTGCACGCGTGTGCCCGGCCTGCAAAGGAAACCTGAGAGTCTGGGCTGCTCGTGTTCCTGCGGCCGGGCCTGGGAGACTAGGCGAGATCGCGGTGACGGGGACGCCAAGCAATGGGTGCCCCAGGTTATCTGTAGGGAGGAAAGGGCTGGATTAAGGGCAGAAAGTTCCTGAAGAGGAGCACGGCTGGTGGCACTTGGCCGAGGTCGTCTTCACACGTCCCTCTGCTCCTCCGCTTTCTCTTTCTCACACACGAGCGTGTGGAACCCCCCAAACCACCGATGCCCCCACCTGCCACCTCCCTGCACAAGTCCCCGCACAAGTGACCGTGAGCAGGCGTGACCCCCAGAATCGGCCGCTGTTGTCGCAGCCTCCTCGGTGAAGGGCTCCGCGGCGCTGCGAGTCCGGCGGGTTCCTGCGGTAAAGGCATGGCCGGTGGGTATCCAGTGGCGACGTGAGCTGATGTTTACAGAAAGGAAAAAAGTGTCATCTGATATGAGCTCAGAAAACTGCTGCCACAGGCCTTTGAGACAATTAGTTGAGACTATTTCACAGGGCATTAAGCTTAACAATGTCAGTCTGTTCCTAAATGCTCTTCGGGAAAGTTTCTGCAAGGAGGCCAAAACTTAGGTTGGCAAAAGGGCAACCTCAAATAGGCAATCTCATCTTTTTTTTTTTTTTTTTTAAGCAGCTTTTTTGAGATAAAACGGACCTACAATAAACTGCACGTATTTAAAGTGTAATTTGCTAAATCTTGACATGTATATATCTGAGAATATCACCGTAGCCAAGACAGTGAACACATTCGTCACGCCTAAATGCTTTCTTGTGTATGTTTTTTTTTTCTTTTTTTTTGGTAATCCCAACCTCCTGACCCCCTTCTCCTGGTGGGGAAATGTCTTCCGTCACTCTAAGTTGGCTTGCGTTTTCTAGAGTTTTAAGGGTACGGTGTATATTCATTTTTGTCTGGCTGCTTTCAGCGTAATTATTTTGAGATTCATACACATCGTGCGCATCGTTAGTCCATTTGTTTTACTGGTGAGTGGGCATCCCATTGTGTGGTCACGCCACAATCTGTTCATCCATTCACCTGTCGATGGACAGACACTTGGACTGTTGGCAGCATTGGGCTAGTACAAGCTACTATGAGCATTTACGTAGAAGTCTTTGTATGGGTGTGTATGTTCTCTTCTCTCAGGAATGGGTCATAGGAGTTGTAGGTTTTGTCAACTACCACACTGTTTTTGGAAGAGTCATACCATTTTATGCCGCCATCGAAATGGGGGTTCCATTTCTGGTGTGAGTTCCAGTTCCACTGAATCCTTGCCAGCACTTGACAGCATGTAAGCCTCTTTTACTTCTTTGTGGTGTTAATATTTCTTGAGTAATGGTGTTGCACATCCTTTACATGCTATTTACCATTTGTATATCTTGGATGTGTCCATTTACAAAATGGGGTGGTTTTCTCATTATTCACTTGTTTATCCTTATATATTTCTGAATGCAAATCTTTTATCAGGTATATGCTTTGCAAATATTTTCTCCTAGTCTGTGGGGAAATGCCTTCTGCCTTCTGTGGCTTGTCTTTTTATTCTGACAGTGCCTTTCAAAGAACTGAAATTTTAAATTTTGATGAAATCAAATTTATTGATATATATTTTTTTGTTTGTTGTTTGTTTTTCATTTGCAGACCTTGCTTTGGGTGTCACATCTAAGAAATCTTCACCCAACCTGAAGCCACAAATATTTTCTCCTCCATTTTTTTCTAGCAGTTTGAAAATTTCAAATTGTACATTTGGGTCTGTGATCTGTGTGGATTTAATTTTTTTTTCAGTTGGAGCCAAGTATGGATCAAATTTAAACTTTTTGCAAATATACATCCAGTTGTCCAGCACTGTTTGCTAAAAGGTATTTTTTTCCTCCATTGAATGGCCATTACGTACCTGTTAAAAAATCAGTTGTTTATATGTTTATTAACATGCCTATTCCTTTTTATTTATTTTTATTTATTTATTTTTTAATAAATTTATTTTTTATTGGTGTTCAATTTACCAACATACAGAATAGCACCCAGTGCTCATCCCATCAAGTTAACATGTCTATTCCTGAGCTCTGTTCTGTCTCGTTGACCTGTGTGCCTATCCTGACTTGATTACTTCAACTGTGTAATAAATCTTGAAATTAAATAATAGTTTCTGTTTCTCTGGGTTTTTTGCTTTTTTCAAATGAATTTTAGAATTGGCCTGTCACCTTCTCTAAAAAGCCTCTTGCGATTTTGGTTGGATAGTGTTAAATCTTTAGACTGATTAAGGGAGAACTGCCATCTTAACAATATCTCCCTTCCAATCTGTGAATAAGGCTGTAACTCTCTATTCAGGTTTTCTTTTCTCTGTTTCAGTAATGTTTTCAGTAAAGAGTTCCTTCCCATTTTTGTCAGGTTTATCCTTCAGTGGTTATTGTTTTTAATGATAATATAAATGATTTAAGATATTTTTTAAATCACTATTTGCAAAAAGAAAAAAAATCACTATTTGCTCCTGATATGTAAAAATACATTTTTTTAATATTGAGATGGTATCCTGCAACCTTACTAAGGTCAATTATTAGTAGTTTTATTGAGAATTTTCTTAAATTTTCTACATGTATCGTCATGATATCCTCCATTAAGGTATTTTTACTTCTGTCTGGATGCCTTTTATTCCATAGATTGACTTACTCTACTGACTAGATGCTTCTGTAGAGTGGAATAGAAGAGGTGAGAGGAGACATCCTGGTACTTGAGGAAGGTATGCAGTCTTCTGTTGAGTGTGATTTTAACTGTAGGTGTCTTATGGATATCCTATTAGATTCAGGAAGTTCCTTCTGTTACTAGTATGCTGGGTGCTTTTTTATTTTCTTTTATCAGGAAGAGATGTTGTATTTTGTCAAGTGATTTTTCTGTCTCTTGAGATAATCATATGGTTTTACTTTTAAAGTCTCCTAATAGGGGCACCTGGGTGGCTCAGTGGTTGGGCGTCTGCCATTGGCTCAGGGCGTGACCCCGGGGTCCCCGGATTGAGTCCCACATTGGGCTCCCTGCAGGGAGCCTGCTTCTCCCTCTATGTGTCTGCCTCTCTCTCTCTCTCTCTCTCTCTCTCTCATGAATAAATAAATAGAATCTTAAAAAAAGTCTCCTAATATAGTAAATTATATCATTTTTATTTTTCTGATGACTTTATACCAACCTTGCATTCCTGCAATAAAACCTATGGGATTATATGTTATCTTCTATATTAAATTCAGTTTGCAAAAATTTTGTTTAGAATTTTTGCATCTATTCATAAGAGATAGTGGTTTGCAGTTTTCTTGTAACGTCTTTTCTGCTTTTGGTATCAGAATGAGGTTTCACAGAGTGAGTTGAAAGTATTATTATTACATTATTCTTTTTAATTTTTCTAGAAGGGCATGTGTGGAATTTGTATTCTTTCTTCATTAAAGTTTGGTAGATTCACCAGTGAATGTATCTGGGTATTTTGTTTGTGGGAATGATTTAACTATGAATCCAAGTTCTTGAGTAGATACAGAGGTATTAAGGTTATCAATTTCTTGAGAAAACTTTGGTAGTTGTGTCTTTCAAGGATTTTTTCATTTAATCTGTGATTTTGAAGTTATTACTATAAAGTTCATAATATTCTTTCATTCTTTTAACATCTGTTGAATATGTTGTGATGTTAACTCTTTTTGATGTTTATAATTTGTGTTTTTTCTTTTGTTTTCCTAATCTACATACAGTGTTATAAAATTATCGCTCTCAAAGACTAAGCTTTTAGTTTTCTTTTCTTTTTTGGCCTTCTACTTGATTTCTGCTCTCGTTTTTCCTTTCTTATGCTTATTTTTGGAACTTATTTTCTCTCATTTCTAGTTTAAGATAGAAACCAAGTTCATTGATTTGAGGCTTTCCCGAAGCATTTAGCATTTAGGCATTTAGTGCTATAAATTTTTTCTAAGGGGATCCCTGGGTGGCTCAGCGGTTTAGCGCCTGCCTTTGGCCCAGGGCGCGATCCTGGAGTCCTGGGATAGAGTCCCGCGTCGGGCTCCCGGCATGGAGCCTGCTTCTCCCTCCTCCTGTGTCTCTGCCTCTCTCTCTCTCTCTCTCTCTCTCTCTCTATGTCTATCATAAATAAATAAACCAATCTTTAAAAAAAAATTTTTTTCTAAGAGTCCCACATACTCTGTTTTCATTGAATTCAGAATACTCTCTAATCTTATTTTAACCTTTTCTTTGACTCCTGGTTTAGGTTTATGTTTTAGTTTACAAACATTTGGGGATTTTCCAGAGATCTTTATTGCTAATTTAATTCTATGTAGTCAGAGAACTATGACTTGAAATATTTTTAATCTACTCAGATTTGATTTATAGACCAGAATATGTTCTGTCTTGTTAAATGTTCCATGTGCACGTGAAGACAGTTTATTCTACTTTTGATTGGTATTCTATAATTGCTAACTAAGTCAAATTGATAGTAAATTCTTAATGATTTTCTGTCTACTTGTTTGATCAATTATTGAGAGAGGGGTATTGAAATCTCCAGTTATAATTATGGATTTGTCTAATTCTCCTTGCAGTTCAAGGAGGTTTTTTTTTTTTTTCTCTCTCTCTCTCATATATTTTGAAGCTCTGTTAATAGATTCATAAATGTTTGGGATTATTCTGTCCTCTTGATTAATGACCACTTTATGAAATAGCTATTTTTAGTCCTAGAAACATAACTATATAAAATATATTGCTCTGAAATGTACCCTGTCTGGTGTTGTCACTCCAGATTTTTTTTTTTTTTTTGGACTAGCATGGTATATCTTCTATCAATTTAATTTTAATCTATTTATATCTAAAGTATGTTTCTTGTAAGTAGCATATGGTTGGGGTATATCTTTTTCATCCAACTGACAATATTTGACTTTAATTTTTGGGGTATAAGGCTGCTTGTAGTGAATGAGATTATTACTTTTTACATAGGCTTCATGCCCTGCATGGAACCCAACATAGGGCATAAACTCACAACCCCGAGATCAGGACCTGAGATGAGCTCAAGAGTCAGACATGCTTAACCAACTGAGCCACCCAGGTGCCCCTGAATGTGATTACTGATATGGCAAAGTTTAAGCCTTTCATCTTGCTGCTTGTTTTCTAATTGGTCCTCTGGGTTCTTTGTTCCCTTTTCCTGTTTCTCAGGCTTCTTTTAGATTGAGTTTTTTTTTTAAGATTTTTATTTGATCTTATTAGCTAATTTAAACCTTATTAAAGCTTATTAGCTTTATTTTTTGTAATTGTTGCTATAGCTTATATTTTATGTCTTTAACTTATCCTAGTCTGCCTCAAAGTGATATTATTTCACTTCACTCATAGTATAAGAATTTTATAATAGTATACTTTTATTTCTACTCCTCTCCCCAGTCTCTAATGCTATTTTTTCATACATTTTAGTTCTATATCTGTAGGAAATTCCACAATACACAGAAAAGATTTTTGTTTAAACAGACCTTGATTTATTAAGAAGACTTAAATAATAAGAGACAGTCTTGTGTTTATCTGTATACTTAGGATTTTTGGTATTTCTCACTCCTTTCTGTAGATCTATTTTCCACTTTGTATCTTTTTTTTTCTTTTGTTTGAAAGACTTGAATGTTTTTGTAGTGCAGGTCCTAAAGCTATTTCACCTTTGTTTTTGAAATATATTTTTACTAGGTATAAAGTTCTAGACTGATGGTTTTTTTTTTTTTGCCCTTTCAGTATTTTTAAAGATGTTGAGCCATCTTCTCACTCACATTGTTCCTGGTGAGAAATCTGCTGTGCTCCTGATCTTTGTTCCTCTGGACATAATGTGTCTTTTTTCTCTGATCGTTTTTTAGCATTTTCTTTTTTACTACTGTTTTTGAGGATTTTGATAGTTATGTGTCTTGCTATAGTTTTATTTATGTTTCTCATGCTCTGGGTTCATTAAGTGTTTTAGACCTGTAAGATGATTGTTTTAATCAAATTTGGAAAACATTTAGCTCATTTATTTCTCTTGCTCTTATCTTTAAGGGAACTCCAATTATATGTATCTTAGGTAACAGAGTTGTTTTATAGTTCACTGATGCTCTATTTTTTTTTAAATTTGTTTCATTTTGGGGAGTTTTTATTGCTATGTTGTCAAGTTTCCCGATCTTTTGTTCTATAATGTTTAGCCATTAATTGTCTTCAATGTGTTTTTCATCTCAGAGGTTGCAATTTCTTTTGTAGAAGTTTGATTGGGGGTTTAAACATTTTTTCTTTTAAAAAACTTAAGTAGAGATAGATCACAGCTACGATAGCTTTAATGTCCTTGTCTGTCAATTCTAACATCTGTGTCTGTTCTGGGTGATTTTGGATGATTTTGTTTTCTCCTGCTTCTTAGGCTGGTAATCTTTATTTGCTGGACATTGTGAATTTTATCACCTTGGGTGCTGGATATTTTTGTATTCCTATAAACATTCTTGAGCTTTGTTCTAAGATGCAGTTAGGTTTTTTAGAAAGTTTGACCATTTTTGGTAATTTTTATATTTGCTAGGCAGACCATAGTAGCATTTAGTTTAGAGTTAAGTATTCTCCACTACTGAGTGAGGGCCCTTCTGAGGACTATATTCTATGCCCATGAATTATGAAGTTTTACAATCTGGCTAATGGAAATGGCAACTGTAGAATATTACATATTATATTCCATTTTAATGTAAAATATACATATATTATGGATGTTTCCCTTATTTATGTAGTTATTGTTTTATGAATACATATAATGTGATAGACATCAGACATAGAATAGCAAAAAAAAACCTTGCTCTCAAGGAGTCTGCATTCTGTGGCTGGAGACTTACAGGGCAGTAGTTATATAAGATGTCAGGTAGCAATATGTGCTTTGAAGAAAATCAGAGTAAGGGGAGTGAACATGATGGTGAGTGGGATAGGGTACAGAAATATGCATGGGAGTAATTCCTTGGAAAGATGACATTTGAGTAGAAATTGGAATATGAAGTAAAGGATCATGCCAGGTGGCTCTCTGGGGGAAAGACAGTCTAGATATTTGAATAAGTGCTAAGATGGAATGAATAGCAAGGAGGATGGGTTTGGCTTGTTTTGAGGAAGATCAAAGAGGTTGGTATGGTTGGGGTGCTGGTAGAAAGTAAGGGAAGGAACGGGGAGGGGGAGATCATATAAGGCTTTGCTGCATGTGATAAGAACTTTGGGTTTTGCTCTGAGGGTGATAGGAATCATTTAGGGGTTTTGAGAAAAGTAATGGTATGACCCGCCTTACCTTTTTGAAGGTATGCTATGTAGCCATGTGGAGAATTGACTGTAGGTGAAGGGCAGTAACAAGATCAGATTAAAAGCTGTTATAATCATTCAGACCAAATCAGTTGGTAGTGGTGAAGGCAATGGGGAAATAGGCTCAGGATATCTTTAGAAGTTAGAACCTGCAGGATTTGTTGATGGGCTTAGATGTAGGATAAGAGAAAGAATGAAATTAAGAATGGCTCCTCAGTGCTTTTGTTTAGTTTTTGCCCCTTCTCCTTGCACGCCTGATACACAACAAGAAAAGAAGTTACCATTAGTAGGATGGAGAAGACTTGGGGAGAAGAATCGAGTTCAGGTTTGACATGTTGAGTTTAAGATTCCCTATACAATGTCCAGTAAAACATTACAAGGCTAGAGTTCAAGGGAGAAGTCTGGGCTGGAGAGCCATTAACATGTACAAGACATGTGAAGCATGGGCCTAAATGAGATCACCTAGGGAATGAGTATAGATGGAGAATGGAAGAAGGCTGAGGATTGGATTATTCTACATTTAGAGGTTGGGAAGATGAGGAAGAGCCATCAAAGGAGATCAAGAAGGAATAGGTAAAGAGGCAGAACGAGAGCTTGGAGAGGGACATCCTAGGAGCTAAGAGAAGGAAGTGTTTCAAGAATAGAGGATGTAGTGTACTATGTCAGCCACTATTCAGAATTTAAGAAAATAAGGTCTTAGAATTGACTTTGGGGCTTGGCAAGGTGAAGGGCATTGGTGACCTTGACAAGTGCCGGCTTGTGGAAGTGGCAGGAATGAAAATCTGATTGGGGTGAGTTCCAGAGAGCCTGGGGAGAGGACCTGGCCATAGTGAGCATGGGTGGTCTTTGGAATTGTGTTGTGAAGGGGAACACAGGAATGGGGTGCGAGCAGATGCAAATGCCCACCATACTTAGATGTCTTAAAGGAGACTCAAGAAAAGTGCACCCTGTGGTTACCTCTGAGAGAGACTGTGTGGACTTGGGTATAGAGGAGATGGAGGAAACATTGTGTATTGCTTTTTCTTTTTCATCATGCTTGTGGTGCTCTTATTGAGAAGCAATCCTCACAGGGTTTATATCAATACATGAATATACATATAAAGATAGAATATGATATACATGGTGTTATGTTAAATCAGGAAAGGACTATGCAGAGAAAAGGGAAAAAATGCATAAAATATTCAAAATAATGTATAAATGGAATGAACTTTGGAATCAAAGTATGAAGAGCTTCCATACAAATCACTTCATGTCTCTTAGCCTTGGCTTCTTTATTTGTAAGTAATATATAAAAATACTAGCATCAAGGGTTAATATGAAACTTAACTGGAATAATGTATGTTATGTGCCTGTTATTCCTTTGAGGTTTCCATATTGTCTCATGTTTTAAAAGGGACAAAATATTCACGAATTACTAGTGTAGTTAAAAGTTTCACTAGTGTAGTGAAAATAGATTGGGATAGCAGTTAGTAGCATTTGGTTCTTGGTCATCTCCTATTCAGTATAGTTTCTGTGCTTTTAACAACCAACAAGTCAATAAGTAGTTTAAGTAGAAACATCAGGTGATTTTTTTTTTCCCTTGCCCAGGTGACTCACTGTTGTTGAACAAAAGCAGAAGGTATATGGGGTGGGGAGGACTGAAAGCTCAGATGGTACTGACCATCTGAAAAATTAGCTGGAGAAAATCCAATGAATGCATCAAAAAATAGGTTAATGAAAATGTGATTTCCTTTATCGATACCTCCAAGGCCTGTATCTGCTGCCTGGGTTGAGGTCTTCTGTGTGGCTTGTGAAGAGCACTGCTTGTAAGGACAGCTCTGGTCTAACTGTTGTCCTGGTATCATTACTTATAACGTCCCCTCTCGCTTCCAGAAATGCCCCAGTGCAGAAGACAAATTATAAGGTTCCCCTACTTAAGGGACGTGGAACCTGCAAAAGTTTTCACAGTGATGCTCTTGGATGGTTTTGCTCGAAGATTTGTATATTAATATGGGAATACAGTAAGATTAAAAGGACGTCCAGGTCAGTTTCCAGATTGAAATTCTGTGATAAAGTGGAGAAAGAAAGCATTTGGGATGGGACAGTGGCGTTTTCTGTCCTGGCTAGATGGGCAGCATAAATGTGGGTTCTTAATATAGGCCAGAGGGAGCCATGTTAAGTATGACACATTGCAAATACTAAGGCTTTATTCAAATGAAAAGTGCTTTCATATGTATTTTTCCATTTGAGTCTCACCATAATATCTGGTTTGATTTTTTTTTTTAAATAATAGTTGTGGGAATAGTGGTTATTGATCTGGAAATAAAATTCAAATCTCCTCATGCTCTTTCCATTATAACACAAGCATTGGAAAGCCTTTGCCATAATCTCCAGGGAAGGCTTTTTCTGACTAGGACAGAAAGTGCATTGAGGGGGCTTCCTGGAGTGAACCATATGGTTACCTGTTCAAAAGACCAAGTTACCTTTACTCTCGGCAGTGGCTTTGGTACATAAGGTGTTGGACTGGAATCCTTGCCTATCTCCAATGTTTTTATTATTATTTTTAAAATTTTTCTTTGAAGATTTATTTTTGATTTATTTATTTTACAGCATACAAGCAGGGGGAGGGTCAGGGGGAGAGAATGGAGCCCGATGGTGGTACTCAATCTCATGACCCTGAGACCATGATCCCAGCTGAAATCAAGGGTCAGCTACTCAAATGACTGAGCTACCCAGGTGCTTCAATTTCCAACAAACAGAAAAGCAGTTGGTTGACTACTGTCAGATTTGGGTACATGCTATTTACCTTAACCTTGGGAATTCCATTGCTTCCTTTTCCCCCTCTGAAAGTCCAGTAAAGCAAAGGGCAGGAGGAAAGTCATGGACAGAACAGTTAAAAGAGCTTCGAGGGATTGAATTGATATCATATGAGGCTCCTGCTTAGTACCTAACTTCACATACCAACTTCTAAATTAAGTATTACAGTATGGAATTTGCGGATTGAAAGAAAAAAATTGGAACTTCTAGCTAATTACTCTTTCAACTATTTTTTTTTCTTTTTCTGAATGCACAATCTTTGGAGAAGTCTTATTATAAGTAATGCTTTTATCTCAGTGCGAAGTGATATTTCATTTTGATCTAGGAATCCAGGGTTTGGATATGTATTTCTTTTTTGCAAAATGTTAGCATATTGTCCTGCTAAATTAAGTAATGACAAAGGAAAACTTCAATGCAGCTCTTCCTTACTATCCTGAAATCCTATATCAAGACCCCACATATCTGAGAGAAGGAAATTGTACCTTAAGGTTTAGCACAGAAGTCATAAAGGCGGGGTCTCTGTAAGAGCTGGGCTGTCAGCAGCCTGCAAATTACAACTCTAGGGAGTGTCAAAACTTAAAGTTCGTCTTTAACATAAAGGGGGTTCACACAGTGCGACTCTGAGAGCTAATCTTTAGTGACAGATGAAGAGAAAGGAGCCTCAAGTGTTGTCAGGAAAATCCAAGTCTTCTATCCTAAGCACTTTTGACTTTCTAGACATCAGCCAGTCATTGCCAAGAATACGTCTGAAGGGACTGATCCCAGCTATTTGAAAGGGCTTTCTTTTTGTATAAGGTGCTTAGAGAATCATGTAGTATTCTGTTCTGTGGCATATTTTACATATAACTTGACCACAAATAACAGTGATCCTAATGATTTTTTTTCCCTCCAAGTTGATGGCAGCACGGACTTGTGCAAAGAAAGCTCATGGAGCTGGGAGGCAATCCTGACCACGACAATTCAGATTTTACTACCAATTAGCTTGTTTAAACCTTTGTTACCCCAGTTTTCACATCTGTAACCAGATTCTAACAACTTTCCTATCTACCTTATTGGAATAGTTTTGTGGTCAAATGGATGATTAGATGTCAGATCCTTCGAAAAGTAGAATCTTGCCTCTGGTAGACTCACATGCTCACCTGCACCTCATTCATCTTCACGGGAGGGTTTCCCTTCCCGGCCCCTCTTGCAGCTGGGCAGGTCCTGTGACTCTTCGTGGCCAGTGGGTTGTGGTTGGACACGAGTCACTTCCGGGCCAGACTGATTAGTTGGTGTAAGACCCTTTGGCGTGCTCTTTCCCTGTTGTGGTGATTGTGGGAATATGTTTCCACCTTTGGAGCTGCCTGGAATGCTAAAACAACACGTGGAAGACGGTTACTTCAGAGAGGTGCCTGGACCCACCACAGGCTTCGATGCAGCAAGAGACAGACCTAGGGTGTCAGATCACGGATGCTGAGGGATTGCTTGTCATGCAGCATAACCAGCCAATCCAGGCAGCTCTCTGTATCAAGAGATCATTGGTCAGAAGTCTTCCAGACTCCTCCTAATATCTACCCATGATTTGCTGGTGTTTCATATTCTGACACCTAATGGACTTGAATCTGATTATCGTGACTCTCGGCCCAACCTTCCACCCCTAAGACTCTCCACTGTCCTTTTGGATATAACCTGAAAGGATGCACTGTATTGGCAGTCGTACCTAGTGGCAGTTACAACATAAAGGGAGAGGTGGTAAGCCCAAGAAGCAATGCACCTGGCATTTGATGGGTAGTCAACAAACCTTTCCGGGCTGTAGGAAGAGCAATTGGACCATATGGTCGTTACCAGTGATTCCATGTAGCTAAATGGAGAAGCCAACACTCAGTTCTCCTCGCACTTGCCTCAGAAGCAGGGTTTGGCACAGTTCGTCACTCTTTCTTGAAACTCTTTTTGATCCTTGGCTTCCTAGACACTAGCGTCTTCTAGTTTTCCTCCTGTCCTAGCGACCACTCCTTGGTATCCTTTGCTCAATCCTCTCGTGCCTGATATCTAAATACTGAAGTGCCCTGGAGTGCAGTCTTTGGAGCTCTTCTCTTTTATTCGAATCTCTCCATCATATCCGCTTTTTGTTTTATTATTGATGACTTATTTTTATTGATTTATACAGTCTCTTTTATATCAGATATTAACCCTCTATCATATATTGCTAAGAATTTTCCTCACTCGTTATTAGATTTTTACTTTATAGTTTTTCCATGTAGACATTTTGTCATTTCTACATAATCAAATATGCCATTTTTAAAATGGTTTTTGGAATTGTGGGATTTGAGGGATTAGTTAATGTGTGATACGATGATACTTAAAATATGAAATTGCTTCTATATTAAAGACCAAATCATTGGTCTGGAGTTGTTCTCTGGGTTGGTGGTTACATGGTGAAGGATCGTGTCATTCCAATCCATATTCTTGATAAATTACACTTGTTACTATAACAATAATTTATTGCTATGTAGCAACTTCAAATTTTAGTTGATTGAAACACCCATAATCATTTATTATCTTTCATGGTGTCTGTGGATCTGGAAATCAGAAGTGGCTTGGCTGGGCAATTACGGATCAGTGTTTCTCGTGAGATATGCACATGTTGGCCAAAGCTGCTGTCATTTGAAGACTTGGCTGGGGCTGAATGATTTATGTCGAAGGGAACTCACGTACCTGGCAAGTTGGTCCCTCTTTATATGGGCCTTTTTATGGGACTGCTTGAGTATCCTTATGACCTGGTTATTGATTTTCCCCAGAACAATTGATCCAAGAGACCAAGGCAGAAACTCTGGTGTCTTCTAGGATCCAGCCTCAGAGGTCAAACATCATCACATTCAGTTAATTTCATAGGTGGCATCATAGACCAGTTGTACTTCAGAATGTTGAGGGGTAGGAAAGGATACTACTAAAGGCATGGCCACCAGGATGTGAGATCCTTGGGGGACCACTGTGGAGCTTGGCTACCACAGTAACCACACGGTATTCCTTATTCGAGAGGTTTTCTTGGGTTTGATACAGCTTCTAAACTTAAAATACAGGAATGCCAACTGATGAGTATTGGGTTTTATCCAAAGCACTGTTAACTTTACACGCTATTAAAGTAGCAGAGATGGATGAGTATTTGCCGACTGCTGGAGTAGGCCCCTCAGGGCAGAAGATGTCCGAGATTATACCAATGTACGTCTCCCAGTATGCTTTCTGGGACTAATGTCGTTCTTGATTTTCTACTTCCTCCATACCTCTCTGAATTCAAATATTTTGAAGAAAATAAGTCACGTAGGGGCCAGACAATGTCTAAGAGGAAAATAGCTGCTAATAATAACTTTTATAAATCACTTGCTATGTGCTAGACACAGAACAGACCCTTTTATAAATTACATCTTATTAAGTCCTTCCACCAGTTGTTGATGGAGGTAGGTTTGGTTTTTTTTTTTAAGATTCCATTTATTTGAAGGGGCCAGGAGGAGCAGAGAGAGAGGGATGAGCAGACGCCACACTGAGTGCAGAGCCTGATGGGAGGCTTGATCCCACAACCCTGAGATCATGCCCTGAGCCGAGATCAAGACTTGGATGCTTAACCGACTGAGCCACCCAGGTGCCTTGGAAGTGGATATTATCCTTTTTGTAAGTGTGGCAACACTGGTGATCATAGTAATTCATCCAACGGCATGGAGTAGGTGGTTGAGCTGCTCTCTGAAGCCGGGTTTGTCGGTCTCCAAAGGCCGTGGTTATTCTACTACCTCTTACTGCCTCCTGTTGATATAAACATAGGTACATAAAATGTTTGGGCATGAAAGTCGAAAAACTGTAGCGCTGTGCATTTTCCAGGACAATCTGTCAAAGGTAAAAGGCTCAGGAAAACGTAATCCCGGACACTCTGAAGATGAAGAGTGCTTTATGAATGTAGGGTGGCAGTGTTGTTCATAGTATTCAGCTCAGAGAAGTGAGAAAATGAATCATGTGTAATTCCTCTATTTCTTCTTCAGTCAGAGTATAGCAGAACACCTGCCCATTAATCCTCACCCCGTTAAAACAAGAACTGCCTAGCCAGGTAGTACGTTGGAATTAATGCGTAATTAAAGAAAATTATCGTCCGCTCAGCTATGAAATAGGAATGGCAATATTTCAAGTTAATATATATCCTAGACAAATAAATGTTCTAGATTAGGAAACTCTGCTGAAATGTATAATTTAGGGAGATATCAAATCATCGGTTTAAGATTAAAGCGTGAAGAGCTTTCTGTCGGTATTACGCCCTCCGCTGCAATGCTGACGGGTGTCGAGTTTGTCTTCAGTACCGAGACCTGGTCTTTCTGACAACCGCCGTTTAAGGGAAGCCAGCCTCGGGCGCGGGGACAGGGTGCCTCTCTTGGGTCGCCCCTCTCCTGACGTGTTTGTTGGTGACACTAGCACATTAGCAGTGACCTTGGGGTGGGGTTGTCTGTGGCCCTCATTACCGGGCCTGGGCAGCGGGCCCGTAGGGCGGCGGCAGCAGCAGAGCCTTGATTTCATGTAGAAGGAGTTGGAGGAATGGGAAGAAGGTCATAGCTGTCAACCTGTCATCACTCTGCTAGATAGGATCTCCTTGAGGAGGAGCATGAAATGTATTTTAAAACCTCCAGTGAAGGCCCCCACGTGACAGCGTTCGTCTTACCGCTTTCTAATCAAGGTGCTCGATCTCTGACACAGCGCTCTCCGCACAGCACCCCCAAAATTTGTCTAAGAAAAGGATTTCGTTTTCAGTTGCCCCAGCTAGAATCAGCGCGTGGTCCGTGTAGACAGTGGAGTGGGTAGGAGAGAGCCAGAAACCTCCCCCTGCAGTTGGCTTGGGTTTCGCGGAGGCGGGTTGGTAGGCCTCCCGCTCGGTAGGCCTCACGCCGGCAGGAGGCAGCTCGCGGGTTGGAGGGGAGGGTGCACTTGGTCGGGGGCTTCACCGGCGGTAGCCCCGAGGACTCGGGACCGTACGCACTGTGTTTTATTTCTAAGGAGGTTTTAGAAAGACGCACAGTCCTTAGAGTTTGAGTCCTCCAGCCTGGAATTTAGTTTTGTGGAGTTGTCCTTGCTGTGTGGGTGCAGGCCTACTGTTGCTCAGTTAAAAGACTTACATTCAAATGTATGTACAGTCTCTTCTGATCCTCCTCTCATTTAAGCTTTTTTTTTTTTTTTTCTTTCCTTTGCTGTTGCTGTGAAGTCTTAATAGTATTTCATGGCGGCATCCTAGTCCCTCAGGCAGATAATGTCATAATATTTTCTTACTTTAGGACATCTAGGTTGTTTCCAGAATTTCCCCTGCTATAGCTAATGTAATAAACTCTTTCACAAGGTTTGCTTTTTTAGTTTCCCCAGGTATTATTTTTTTTAGCTGAATTTCCATGACTGGTCCTAGAGGGTCAAGGCCACTTTTGTTTCTGTGATTATCTTCATGGGTTTGCCTCCCCGATGGATGATTCTTTTCCCCCTTGTTGTTGATTTTGAGCGTCTCATCTGTGCCCGGGGTTTGTGGGGTACTGAGATGCCTGGTGGATTTGGTGATTATATCCCCTCGCCTGCCCCGCCCTGGGCCGCCAGAGCCACCCCAGGCCGGCCAGCACAGGCACCTGGGGGAGCGGTCTGCGGGGGCCCCCCTGGGGACCGTGAGCGCAGCGCAGACAGTGGACCTCAAGTGGTAGAGCCCGAGGTCGCGCTTGCACACACACACACTTGCACACACACACACTTGCACATGCACACGCACCCAAGCCACCCAGCCCAGTGGTGATGGGAGTTTGTTTCAGTGGCTGCTACAGGGCGACGTTTGTAGCCTCTCCGGCTGGGGTGATAGTTAACATCTGTCCGGACTCGAGTCTCTGAGACGTGCTCAGTACTGCATTTCCTTTATTACGAAAACTAGGCCACTGTGAGGGAGCCGGGGGCTCAGAGGGAGCCCTCAGCCTGGGACGACAGCGAGTCCCACGTGGTGACTCCTGGGGTCGCAGCTGACGCTGTTCCCACTAGGCCTCCCAGCCCTCCTCCAGCCCCCCATCCCCCGCCCCCCCGCTCCTCCAGGTGTTGACCCAAGTGTGTCTCTGGTTTAGGACACACCAAGGGCACAGGGTGGTCTGTAGGCACCTGCTCCCGGACAGTGTTCCCTGGGGGGAGCTGAGGACCCCTCAGCTTTTGTGACCTCGGGGGTTTGTGAGTCTTGTGGAAGAATTTGAAGACGTTGCTTTCATTTGGTTGGCAATAAAAACTTTATCTAGGCCTACCCTGGATCACTGGATAGCTGTCTTAGAACTAAGCACTGGGGGACGCCTGGGGGGCCCAGCAGGTGAGCACCTGCCTTCAGCCCAGGGCGTGACCCCAGGGTCCCGGGACCGAGTCCCCCATCGGGCTCCCTGCAGGGAGCCTGCTTCTCCGTCTGTCTGCATCTCAGCCTCTCTCTGTGTCTCTCATGAGTAAATACATCTTTTTTTTTTTTTTTTTTTTTTTAGATAACTGGGATGTGATTTCCAATGTACATTGAGATCTGTCTTCAAATTAGTGTCACGTAGAACCTTGTTTAAATGTGGAGAGCGCCTAAGAAAAACCAGCATAGGATTAACCTGATGCCGAAGCGCTATTTACATTTAAAGACCAAGTGCCCACCGGGCGGGCTGGGAGGAAAGCTTCCGCAGCACTTCTGGAAGGGGAGGTGGTGGGAATGCAGTCTTCACGTAGACCACGCGAGCACATGCTTGCCAAGCTTCGGAGGGCCCATGGCGCCGCTGTCCATGACCAGTGGCGTACATGTCGGCCCTGGGCAGCACCTAGGCACCTGGTCACCAGTCCGTGACCTAGTGTGGCAGTTGTGGTTATTAATTCAATGCTGTTGGTTCTGCAGTTTGGTTGTATTTGCTTATACATGTGCCTTGGTTCGTAGATACAGGGTGATACGTCTAAAGATTTTGTACCTGGTTTTATATTCTTGTTTTCTAAGGAACACACTAAAAGCAAAATTAACATTTGGTCATTTGAGGGAACATTTCTTTCTTTTCCTTTTTTTTTTAAAAAAAAAAAAAGACTTATTCACTTATTTTTAGAGAGGCGGAGGGGAGAGAATTTCCAAGCAGATTCCTTGCTGAGCTCGCAGCCCCATGCGGGGCCCCATCCCATGAGATCACAACCTGAGCCAAAACCGAGAGGCAGACGGTCGACTGACTGAGCCACCCAGGTACCCCACTCATTTTTCTTTTTCAAAAAAAAAAGTCTACATATGATTCAAGTTGGACAATTACAGTGGAGTCAACACCGGACTGGTAATTTCTGCCTCTGTGAGCTGATTAAAGGAGGGAGGAAGGAAGGAATCTTTTTAAAACCTCTCTTTTAGTCCTAAAAAGACTTTATGAATCTTCATATCAAGAATTCATGAGGTTTTGGGTGATTTAGTAGCATATATTTAGGAAAGATGACCTAGGAATCAGCCAATAGGATCCCTGTGGCTCATCTGCTCCATGATTTTCTTGTTCGGGACTCTTCCCTGCAGAATCCAAGGCTGATTCTTCCTATTTCTGCCATAACCAAGTAGCATGGTGAAATCGGGTAAATGTTTGGGGACTGATTTTCTGAAGTATTAATTTCATCGTTTGAAAATATTAAAGAATGTCTCTGGGGCGCCCCGGTGGCTCAGTCGGTTAAGCATCCGGTTCCTGGTTTCGGTGCAGCATGACCTCAGGGTTGTGAGCTCCAGCCCCATGTAGGCTTCACGCTCAGCGGAGAGTCCGCTAGAGCTTTCTCGCCCTCTGCTCCTCCCCCTGCTGCTCGTGGCCCCCTCCCTCTGTCTCAAATAAATAAATCTTAAAAAAAAAAGAGAGATCTCTTAATTTCTCACCATATTGCCTCCCCACCCCATCCCGCCATGTTCTGTGGATTTTGAATGCAATACTTCTGGGGGTGGGGGGGGGGGTGGAGAGCAATACATAGTCGTCTCTGGGGCTGGGAGAAATTGCCTTATAATTATCAGTGACAATTTTTCTCCTGGGCATTGTCTTCTCTATGCACATAGGCAGGTAACTTATGTTAACACTCAAGGCAGCTACATGCATGTGGGGAGAAACAACAGGTAGTGGCGTGTTTGGTATTAAATGCCCGGGTCTGTTTTTTAGGCAGAGGCTATAAAACACGGTACGTAACTGAGGCATCAGAGGGTACCGTGGACAGCTGTGCCCGCGGGAGTAGCCGGGGATTCCTAACCAGACAGCATCTTTTCTTTTCTTAGCAGCTCTCAAGACCAGAATCACTTCTAAGGCTTCCGAAGCTGTAGTAACGAGGGGCCATTCGCTGTTGTCCCCGCTCACGGATTCTTCTGATGGTCTTCAGCGATGAAAGCTCTTAAATAACTTGGAGCTGGCATTGAAATGTGCGGCTCTGGTTCCCCCTTGCCAGTTGACCTTTTGCTGTTTGCTTTAGGGTTATGTAAAAAGGAGCCTGCGTTCCACAAGTTAGGATTCCGGAGCTGACAGTGCAGCTCCTCGCCGGCATCGCCCCTGACCAGCCCCACTACCCGAATGATGAGAAGGGATGGACTGGCCACCGGAAGCTCCTCTGGATAATTTTCCTGGAGGCCAACCCTGACACTCAAGACCCAAGCTCAGTAACCAAGTCACAAGGGGAGCCTTTGAAGAAGGTCCTTGGTTGTGATTTTTATTTTCTCAAGAAGGAAGTTCATATGGGATGATGAGGTCAGATTGCACTTTGCAGAAAAATTCCAGGAGGAAATTGGACTTTCCCGGGCGAACATAGACCTGTGGTGTCCTCTCTTCCCTGCCACCCCAAAACTCTCTCCATTGGTGAGACCCAAGAGCTCAAACACATCCTCACGTACCAGTCGGTGCAGTGACTTCACAAACCCCTAATTCCCACGCCTGTTTGCCCAAGTCAAACAATGTGTAGCCCCAACAAAGCCCTTCACAAACAAAGCCACACCTAGTCTGGTCTGCAAGTGAAGTAAGTGGATTACTTTCTAGACACAGCTGAAAGTTTGGCTGCAAAAAACACCGCCTTTCATCTGCCTCTGGGCCTTTTCTTGGCTCAAAGCCGTTTCTCGTATCTTAGGGACCGACCTGGAAGCCCCTTCGGTCAGGAAACATGTCAGAGCTGCTGGTTCTTCCCCACCCCCCAACTCTTCCCACCTGGATCACAAACCGGGGAGGCCCAGGTGTAAGGGGAGACGGAGAAAGGGGAGGCCTGGTGTGCTCCGGGCCAGTTAGGGCCCTGCTGCCAGTTTCCCCCTTTGTGAATGAGGTTCAGTAGGATCATAACCCCTTTCTAAGCAACATGGGAGCACTTTAACGACTCTCATGAATTATATTACTGTTATCTAATATTCTAGGGTTTTGTTTTTTTTTAAAGACTTTATTTATTTGAGAGAGAGCAAGCACAAGCAGAGGGAGGGGCAGAAGCAGGCTCCCCACTGAGCAGGGAGCCCGTTGTAGGGCTCGATCCCAGGACTGAGCTGAAGGCAAATGCTTAACCTACTGAGCCACCCAGGCACCCCTAATATTTGAGTTCCGATGATTTTTTACAACCATTAAGATACACTTTAGTTTTAGCACTGTTTTACAGATACTGGTAAAAATATCTATAAAATTACCTACGTGTTTACTGTCTTTTCTGCTGGTCATTTCTTGCATATCAGATATTCCTCTGGGTTCACTGTCTTCCTTCCCAAAGTACATCCTTGGGGCGTGGACTCTTGGTTTTGGCTGAGGTCATGACCTCAGGGTTGTGGAATCTGCACTCAGCAGGGAGTCTGCTGGAGTCTCTCTCTCTCTCTCTCCCCCTGCCCTGCACACACGCTCTTTCTTTAAAATAAATAAATCTTTATTTTTATTTTTTTAAAAGATTTATTTGTATTTATTTATGATAGACATAGAGAGAGAGAGAGAGAGAGAGAGAGAGAGGCAGAGACACAGGCAGAGGGAGAAGCAGGCTCCATGCCGGGAGCCCAATGTGGGACTCAATCCCGGGACTCCAGGACCGCGCCAGGGGCCAAAGGCAGGCGCTAAACCGCTGCGCCACCCAGGGATCCCCTAAAATAAATAAATCTTTAAAGCACATCCTTTAAGGCATTTCTTTAGGGAAATGTGATGGTAATAAACTCTCCGTCTTTGTTTACAAGGAGCATGAAATAAATACGTCCTTAAAGAATAGCTTCACTGGGTGTTCTAGTTAAGAAAAATTCAACTGAGTAAATTTGGGAGATCTAATTGGCTTTATTAATAGGTTCATGATTCAGGCAGCATCCCATCTGGCAGGGAAAGGGGTGCCCTTGAGGGATCGGACGAAGCGGAAGGAGGATGGGGCAAGCAAGCCGTTAGCCAAAGGACAGACCAGATTGTTCAGGCGAGGTCACCGCACCCCTGGGGGCTGCAGGGGTCTGAGGACATGACTGGCCTCCCCTTCTTCTGGGTCCATTGACGGAGGATCTCCTCGTCGGTGCTGATCAGAAAATCCCTGGCCGACCCCTTAAGACTTACAGCTCTGGGGGAGGTTGAAACTGCGGTCAGGTTAGGTGTGAGCCCCAGTGTGGGCACCCGCTGCAGTGACACCGCTTTGGGCCTGTGGCTTCTTTGTGACCTAGTTAATAGTCCTCCTCCTCACACTTGGAAGGTCGGGTCACCTCTGTTTTCTGACTCCAGTTGCCTTTGCGAAAGCCGTCGGTCTGATTGTCCGTCTGCCTCGTGGGGGCCCTTCTATCCCTGTCTCTGGTACCCGTGCTGTGGCGTCAGGGCACCTAGATGTGGGATCCTTGTTGTTTTGCTTGGCCTGTAGCGTTTTCTGCGTCTTCGTATCGGTGTCTTTCATCGACCTTGGTCGTTATGTCTCAAAACTGCCTGTTCTCCAATCTCCGTTCTCTCCCGGGACTTCCGTTTTCAACTTTCTTATTCCGTGTGCTCCACGCCTCTTACATCCTTTTAATACTTACTGTCTCTTTTTATTGCACTCTAATCACTTTTTTCCAGAACTTTTAACACTCCAAGTGATTCTGTCTTCAGCTGTGGTAAATATGAGGTTTAACCTCTTCCATTGAATTTTTATTTTTATTTATTTTTAAAGATTTTATTTGTTCATGAAAGACACAGAGAGAGGCAGAGACAGAGGGAGAAGCAGGATCTCAGCAGGGAGCCCGATGGGGACTCGATCCCAGGACCCTGGGGTCACACCCTGAGCAGAAGGCAAGCCTCAGCCACTGAACCACCCAGGCGTCCCTGAATTTTTAATTTAAATGATTTTGTGTTATTCCCAAAAATTCTCTTTGGCTAATTTGTGGCTATTGCTAGTCATTTTTCTAAAGTCTTTTTCTTCCTTTTTAATTCCGTATTTTATTCCATGAAATATTTCATATATAGTACATATTTTTTGTACCATTTTGGTGGTCAGAAATAGGTTATCAGGTTGGTTCTGTTTATCCAGGATCTTGGTGTAGCAAAAGGGCCTCTCCGAGAATGGACCCATCTCGTCAGACGATGCCCCAGTTCCTTGTCTCCTCTCAGTAGCAGCTGACTCATGCCTGATTATAGACTGAGTCCTGGCACTCTTCTGGCTTATGGGTGTGACGGTGCGCTCCTCACCTGGCATTTCACATACTACCTTGTGGTCTTTACTGATAACCCTGAGGTCACTGGTCAGAGGTGTGTCTTCAAAATACACTACTACAGAAGCCAGTGACTTTTTCTTTTTTTTTAAGAAAAAAAATCAGACCCCCTATTTAGGTATTGAATTTCTTTAAAAGATATATTTTCAGCTAACATGTCATGCAACTGATTTCTTTATTTAGGAAAAAAAAAAAAAAAGCATTACCCATTATCAAGTTGCTCTTTCTACTTGGGGTATGGCACTGGCATCATTTGCTCCTTGAAAATTAGGTTTGTGTCTCATTTTTCTTCTTATACCTGACTACACCTACCATTTGATAAGTTTTTCTGGCTTTTCAGAGCTCTGGATGTGGCATGTAGGGTTTTCTTTTTTTCTTGCAAGATTTTTTTGCAGACGCAAAAATTATACCTTCAGATAGCATTTGAAATCCCCTGATAGGCCAGTCTAAATAGAATGAGTTGTTTGGTTTAAGGTGCAGATTCCAATCATGGACTTTAGGGATATTTTCTGGAAACTGATTCCTTGTCCTGGTTCTAATCATTGGTACTGCATCTCCCTTCATACTGTTGATGAGCAGCTGCTATGATTACATGGGAGAGTCTCACACAGATGGAAAGTGGAGATAGAACTGGGTTTTGTTTGGTGTTCAGGTAATAGCATTTTGCCTCCTCTGGATAGAGACCTTTGAAAGGGATGTATGTGTAAGGTACTCTCTGTTCTCAGTGAATAGTGGTAAGAGGGTCTTTGAATGTGAAACATGTCCCGAATTTTCTCTCTTCAAAAGTAACATTTCAAAACCAGTCCGAATTTCTTAGGGCAATTACAGAGCCATTTGTATTGACAAAATAGCCACAAGATGGGTTGTAGAAGGTTATGTGTCTGTTCATTGCTCAGAGGCTTGAGGACATGCCAAGGAAGAACATAACACCGGCCTTTCATTTTCTCTTGAGGGACTGCTCTATTTTTAATCTTGCCTGGTGTTCTGATCCTTTTGGTTGTATACTGGAAGAAAATCAGAGGAGAACTATGTAGGCTGCCTACCTTAACCTCACCAATGAGAGGAACAATTCTCATTCTCTTCTCTGGTGAGAAGAGACGATCCTGATGGATTGAAATGTCATGCGACTGGGTGACTACCAAAGGGTATACGTGATCTGTGGGTCCATTGCGTGCTTCCTAGAACTCCACATTTGGGGGATGTTCTTCAAACACAAGGAGGTCCTCCTCTTCTGGTTATCTACCAGGGACATGCAGAGCAAGAGTGACCCAAATCTGTACGTTTAGGAAGGTTCTAAAAAACCCCATCTCCTCTAGACTTCTAAGACCCTCATAAGAAAACAAATCTAAGAGTTATCGCATATGGAATTGCTGAGAGCATTAATGATTTACCAAACTTGAGAACAAATAATATACAGCCAGCCGGATAGTTCTTAGGAGCGTGGCCTGAGGGAATTAGGACAAGTGCCTGGCCTGGGCTGCCCTCTGCATACTCTCAGATTCTCCATCTCAAAATCTTCCCTTTGGGCTGGATGCAGTGAACTCCTTCATTCAGAGGCATAAATCACCAAGAAGTTTCACGAGTGTCCTCTTCCTGGTTTTCAACTGGAGATTACGTTTCAGTCAAGGGAATGTGACTCTAGTTGTATAATAGCAAGGCTGTCCACTGGGGAGGGGAACTTACCCTTGGAAGGAGGAGCGAGGAGTGCTGAGGGCTTTACAGAGTCGCAGGCCTTTCCTATGATGCTGTTAGCATCCACAGCTGGTGGTGCTTGTACTGAAATAGAGGAGACCCCAGTGGACCTTATCTAGCTTTTTGCTGGAGAGTAGAGAACACATAGGATTCTTTTGTGTCCTTCATTTCTTATTTTTCCTTTTAAATTTTGATTTAAATTCTAGTTACGATATAATGTAATATTGGTTTCAGGAGTAGAATTCATTGGTTCATCACTTACAACATAACATCTAGTGCTCGTCCCAGCAAGTGCCCTCCCTCTTTAATACGTACCCCCATTTAGCCCATCCCCCACCACCTCCCCTCTAGCAACCTTGAGTTTTTCTCTATCATTAAGTCTCTCGTGGGGATGGGGGAATGGGGTAACTGGGTGAGGGGTATTAAGGAGGGCACGTGCTGGGATCCCTGGGTGGCGCAGCGGTTTGGCGCCTACCTTTGGCCCAGGGCACGATCCTGGAGACCCGGGATCGAGTCCCACGTCGGGCTTCTCCCTGTGCCTATGTCTCTGCCTCTCTCTCTCTCTCTCACTATCATAAATAAATAAAAAATTTAAAAAAAAGGAGGGCACGTGCTGTGATGAGCACTGAGTGTTATATGCACCTGATGAATTACTGAATTCTACATCTGTAACTAATGATGTACTATATGTTGGCTAATTGAATTTAAATTTAAAAATGTTTCTTGAACATAAAAAAAAAACATATGGTTTGCTTCCCTCTCCCTTTTCCCTTTTTATATGTTCACCTGTTTTGTTTCCTCAATTCCATGTATGAGTGAAATCATATGGTATTTGTCTTTTTCTGACTGGTTTCACTTAGCATAATAGACTCTAGCTCTACCCACATCATTGCAAATGGCAAGAGTTCATTCTTTTTGATGGCTAAATACTATTCCAGTGTATGTGTGTTTATCCACATCTTTTTGATCCATTCATCAGTTGATGGATATTGTGGATACTTGGGCTCTTTCCATAGTTTGGCTTTTGCTGATAATGGTGCTGAAACCTCGGGGTGCACGTACCCCTTTGAATCTGTATTTTTGTATCCTTTGGATAAATACCTACTAGAGCAATTGGCAGGTTGTAGGGTAGCTCTATTTTTAACTTTTTGAGGAACCGCCATACTGTTTTCCCAGAGTGGCTGCACCAGTTTGTGTTCCCAGCAACAGTGCAAGAGGGCGCCCCTTTCTCCACATCCTCACCAACATCTGTTGTTTCCTGTGATGTCAATTTCAGCCGTTCTGACAGGTGTGAGGCGATAGCTCGTCATGGTTTGATTTGTATTTCCCTGATGATGAGTGATGTTGAGCATCCTTTCATGTGCCTCTTGCCCATCTGGATGTCGTCTTTGGAAAAATGTCTATTCATGTCCTCCGCCCATTTCTTAACTGGATTATTTGTTTTTTTTTTTTTTGGATATCGTGTTTGTTAAGTTCTTTATAGATTTTGATTACTAACCCTTTATCAGATGTGTCATTTGCAAGTATCTTCTCCCATTCTGTAGGTGGTCTTTTAGTTTTGTTGTTTCCTTCACTGTGCAGAAGCTTTTTTATCTTAATGAGGTCCCAATCGTTCATTTTTGCTTTTGTCTCCCTTGCTTCTAGAGACGTGTCTAGTAAGAAGTTACTGTGGCCGAGGTCAAAGAACTTGCTGCCTGTGTTCTCCCCTAGGATTATAATGGATTCCTGTCTCAGATTTAGGTGTCTCATCCATTTTCAATATGTTTTTGTATATGGTGTAAGAAAGTGGTCCAGTTTCATTCTTCTGCATGTAGCTGTCCAGGCTTCCCAACACCATTTGTTGAAGATTGTCTTTCTCCCATTGGGTAGTCTTTCCTGCTTTGATGAAGATTAGTTGATGATATAGTTGTGGGTCCATTTCTGGGTTCTCCATTCTGTTCTGTTGATCAGTGTGTCTGTTTTTGTCCTAGTACCATGCTATCTTGCTGACTACAGCTCTGTAATAGGGCTTGAAGTCCAGAATTGTGATGCCTCCAGTTTTGCTTTTCTTTTTAAGGATTGCTTTGGCTATTCAGGGTCTTTTGCAGTTCCGTGCATCCTTCATTGCTAACTCTATGCCTGGTACTAGGTAGGAGCTCTGTGTGTTCTGACTGTTGAGTGGATGTGAGCTCAGGACTTGCCAGCAGGGTTATGGTACCAGGGAGGGAGGGAGACAAGGACCTGACAGGGTGAGTTGGCATGCTTAACATAACATTGTGTCACCCTTTCCTTTGCCATGGTTCCAGTCCTTCTTGGTACTCTTCTTTTGTGCAAAAAAGTGGGTCTTTGTTTTTATTTCTTCGTACTCCCCCAGATTTATACTTCTGCTCCATCCCACACCCTCCCCTTTGGTCCAGGAACCTGGGTGCCTTTGGCCTTGTGCTCAAATATAGTGAATACATCCCCCTATTCTCTGAATGCTTTTGAGAGGTCTGTTAGAACAGGACTTCCAACAGCAACTGTTCTCCTTCCACACCTTAAGCCTTGCCTTTCTCTGCTTTGGATTTACCCCAGACACAGCTAGGAGCTTTAGGCTTTTGCTCAGGACGGAATTTGTGCCCCTCTATTGATCTGTCCTCCAGCCCCTGCTGCCAAAATGGCAAATTTCCAGATGTATTATGATCCTATTGTTCTAGGGGGAAAAAAATTAAATGCTCTTTTGAAGGGGAGGGGAAGGGGGAAAAGTCAAGTGTTTTAATTTGGACATCAGAGTGGTTTGGCTTGTGTCCCGTAGCCATTCTATATGTGTTTATTTAGGCAGACATCCACAAAGTGATTGATCAAGAAGGGACAGAAGTTAGTCATCCATCTTAGGTACCTGGCAAATTCTCTTTTACACCTGGAGATACAGTTGAAGGTGCATGCTGGGAAACCAAAAGTTTGTGCCTCTGAAAGAGGAAGTGGTCCTGGTCCCACTGAGTTACAGCAGGGCCAGATTAAGTGATTCTCCATGACTGCAGAGAAGGAGCATCCACTGTGTTCATCCTCTCTGTTCCTACTACCACTTAAAATTTGCATCAACTTCATCCCACCAAGTCTTTCTACTTGGGGACAAGAGGATGCTGTGCGAAGTTTGAGTCATTCTTGCACCTGGTGTGTGGCTGGGAAAGGTTACTGAGCCTAAGGACCTCCTTAAGACTCATTCCCTGCCTAAAGTTTCCTACTTACTTTAAAAAACTTGCATCCCAAATGTCTACAACTTCAGTTATAATGACACCTTTCCCCGTTCATTTGTTTAGATATGCCACATTTCTGCCTGCCGTTGGCATCCCTCCTGGACTAGGTTGCTTTGGTTAATCACATGGATGTTGTGAGTATTATGCTCGCAAGTGGATGTAGAGAAGATAATTTGATTGAATTACAAATCCTCACCACGCGAGCTACTCCTGCTTAGCAAAAATATATTAAATAGTTGTGATCTGGAGTTTCATTAATTCCTTGGATTATGCCGCCTGCACATTGGTTAGATGCTGTGGTGTCTGTATCTTATTCTCATCGTCGACTTTTTAATCAAAGAACTTTGGACACAAAGCAGCGTCTTAGAATGTTTTAACATGAAGGTAGTTATTGATCTCAATTTGCAATCCTGAATTCATTTCATCTCCTATGCTTTTATGTTGTATAGCGTTCTTAATGTTGTCAATATGAATGTGCTTCAAATAGCTTTTCAGTCCTAATCTTGTGGTTCTGTTCATTGAAGATAAGCAGCAATTTCCTATTTTTCTACGGGTAACCAGTAGGTCTAAATAACCCCCTTGGTTGTGCTGGCAGGACCAAGTGAGAGAAGATGAGAAAGGAGGAAAAAAAGAAAAAGAGAGAAAATATGAGAAAAATAAAGAGAAGGGGGAGAAAAGCATTTGGGGAGGGTTGTTAATTACTTCAAGGCTTCAAGTCTTCTGTATGAGTTTAGAAGCCAAGGGCTAGAAAGGGCCCTATCTGCAGGCTCCCCAAAGAAAGTATGTGTGTGTCTTAAGTCAGTCTCTTAAGTGACCTGAAGAGTCACACAGAATATTCTCCAGCATGAGGCAAAGGACGTCTGACTAGTAAAGTCCCTGGGGATGAATAAGGGCTAAACAGGCCAAAATGAATGCATGATGAAAATACTACTTTCAAAGAGGGAGACATCCCAGAAAAGCCCACAGAACCAGAGGATCTCAAGGTAGACAGCAGTCTCAGATTTTGTTTTTTTTTTTTTTGCTTTAGAGCTGGGAAAACTGAGACCAAGAAAGAAGTAGTGATGTGGCCAGAGCTGCACAGTGAGTGGCCGAGCAAAGTTGTGCATCATGGGTGCTTTCCATACAGCTAGGCTGCCTTTTCTAGAAATGTAATTGCAGGCAAGTCAGCGCCGTGTTGCATAGAATCACCTAAAACTGGGCAGACAAAAGTTTGGTTCATTATTTTTTTTTTTTTAAGATTTGTATTTATTTATTAATGAGAGACACACACACAGAGAGGCAGAGACACAGGCAGAGGGAGAAGCAGGCTCCACGCAGGGAGCCTAACGTGGAACTCGATCCCGGGTCACCAGGATCACGCCCTGGGCTGAAGGCAGCGCTAATCCACTGAGCCCCCCGGGCCGCCCACGTTTGATTCATTATATCAAAAGGCTAGCCATGCGGAGTGGAGTTGGTCTTTTTGAGGTCTTGAAAACTCCTCTTTCCAGGGCTGAGCTGGATTCTCCCCATGCACGGCAAATAGAAGCAGCATTCTCTGTGCAACCCAGGTGGCCTGGTGCAGACTTCCACCCAAAACTGTGACGTGGAAATGCACTCCTCTTCCCTGTGACCTCATGATTTGATTTCCATTTGGGCATGAAGAAAGGGACTTAGAAAAGATATAAGGGTTACTAACATGGAGAACAAGAATCCACGTGTTCTTCAGGGATGGGATCAGATGCAGCTGGAATTTCTCAGTTCACGGCCACTCCAGTGGGTCTGGGGCAAAGCCCCACGTTTCGGCAGCCTCTCTCCTGCAGAAGGAAGTAAACTCATTGGCAGCTACACACCAAGAAGGAGAAAGGCTTCAAAAGTCTTTGAGAGCTACTTAGTGAGGAGAGTTACTGCTAAAGATGAGGACGGTGTATTTCCATCTTACAGATGTGCAGTTTGTTAAGTGCACTTGGCCCTGCCCCATTAAATTAGCCTTCCCATCTCATCGCTTGTTGAAAGAATTACTGGGGCTCTGCTTCATTGCTCCTTGGCAGGCAGTTGAGTAGAACACTTTGGTAGCAAACGTCAAGCCACAATACCGAGACTTAGAATTATGGCCTGCCCAAAGCCCCTTAGCTTTGGTGGATTGAAGTTTTTATTTATTTACTCATTCTTAAAATTTTTTCTATGACACGTGCCCTTGTAGCAACAGAACTAAGAGCAATTATGGATCAGACACTTGACTGCATATTTGGTGGTTCTGTTTTTAATAGGTTCTCCGTCTCCTGTGATTTAAATGATTCACAGCCTCTCATTTCTTGGCATCTCTGGTTTGCTTGCTCTTAGCTACGCTTAAGACTTAAGGGGGCTTATAGACTCATATTCAGGAAGGTGAATGTTTTCTGGCTGGAGAGATTCTGAAGTGTGAGGTAGCCTTAGTAAACTGGAGCTGTGTGGTCCATTTAATGAGGTTCATGCATGTACGTGGATAATCACTGGTCTTGTGTCCCCCTCCCCCTTTAACTTAGATGCTGGACAGGGAGTCAATGTGGTTTGTATAAATCGGTCTCATTTTAGGGCAGTGACTAGCTAATAGTGGTTGATTTCTCCTGTTTTGGAGAAACTCTTGGAGAACATTTTTGGGACCCATGCAGAGTGGTCATGTTTCAAGAGCGTCAGAGCCACTAAGTCAAAATACTTTGAATTGTTTAAGGTACAGTTCTGGATGTACTGCTACAGGATTAACAAATTGTTGGGGCCTTTGTTTCGGTCAGCTTTGACTTTATCATAGAGCACTGTTCTTTGCTAGAATAATGGAGAAGAGGGCGTTGGAAAAATCCCCACCTTCTCTGTGCCTTGGTTTCACTATTGAGATACTTGGATGGAATGTGAGTGAGTGGAAAGTGTCCAAAAAAAAAAAAAAATCCTTCGCTCATCAAATATTTATTGAAGGTCTACTTGGTGCCAGGTGTGTTGGAGGTACAATATTGAATAAAACCCAACCCCTGCTCTCTGAGCACGTGTTAGATTCAGGGAAGAGGGAAAACAGACATGTTTCCAGTGGTAGTAAGTGCTATGCACAAACAAATAAATGGGGAAAAATGAAAAGCAATAAGCAAGCAGAGAAAAGAGGACTAAGGAATGCAGGGATTGCTATTTTAAAGAAACGTGGTCAAGAAAGGCCTTTCTGATAAGGGGACATTTGAGCAAGAGCCGAAGGAAGGGAGGGAGAAAGCCCTGTGGATATTAGCTGGAGAATGTTCTGGGCAGAGGAAACCCAAGGCAATAGTCGGTAACTCCCTGCAGCTCTTGGCCTGAAGGCACACCTTCTTTTCCTTGCTGCTTCTGATTTATAAGCTGAATATTATCACTTTTACCATAGGTTTATGCAGTAGTTACTATTAAGTGAGAATTATGCATATAATATACTTTATTAGAGCAGTTGTTGGTAAGCACCAAATTCATCACCTTCCTATTACATGGAATTCTGATTTTCTAAAAAAGCCACAGACAAAAACGAGACGCCAACCCACCAAACTCTTTATTGCTTCTAAGGTATTTATTTGTAGGCATGGAAAACTATTCCTTTGGGGATGAGAATGCTACATAAATGTACAATTGTTTTACTGCCCCTGCAATTCAGATCGCTGGAGAGTGTTCATCTGAAATAAAAGCAGGTTTGCTTGGGGATAGATTTGAATCAATGATATAACTTGAACTTGTGCCAGCAACCCCATCGTCTCCCGGCGTATGCTGCGGCAGAGGGAGATGTTGCTAGAGGGGGAGGCGAGGAATGCAGTGGGTTAGCATTAGCCAAGTCTGGAAGTAAGCCAGGATTCATCTAGAAACCATATAGTTAATCCTTGTCGTCAATCACTGTCGACCGGCCCAGAGCTATCGAATCAAGATCTTCGAGGTTGGCCTCCCGGAGTTAACGGTAGCGAGGCAGACAGTGTCAAGAATACGATAAATTAATAAGAGGATGCCTTCCTATTTTTAAACCAAAGTTATTTTGGAGTCATGGAAAATATTCACGGAATAGTCAAGAATCAACTCTTCAAAGCAGATCACTCCTCGTTACACCTGATCCCCCCGCCGTCCCTTGTAATACGCCAATATAAGCTGTGTTGTGTAAATAATGAGGGTTCCTCTAGGTTAAAGGGATATTGTTTCATGTGCATATTTGAACATGCTTATGAATGAACAAAGATGTATTTTTCCAACCTATTTCTATGAAAGCTTAACGTGTTTTAAAGACTTAGAGACGTCAGAAATCAAATGAGAGCTAACTTGCCAAGAAGCAGAGCTGATGCATCATTTCTAAGGGGCGCCTTTCTTGCTTCCTTCTCCTGGCCGTGCCCCCCCCCGGCCGCCGCCCGGCTGCCCCGAGCTCTCGCTACGCCGCGGGTCTGCCCGTGGGTCTCCGCCGCACTCAGGGCCACTTGTTAACTTCAGTCTCTGTCCGAGGCGTTCTGGAAGATGCCCTGTGTCCTCGAGCTCAGAATTCCCAGGCCTTTGTGTGATCCTTGACGTACAATGGGTTCTGTAGATGTTTACTGAAAAGATGAGTAAATGAAGTAAGACCCATAGCTGGTCCTGAGCTTCCTGGCAACCGAAGCAAAAAGAAAAACAAGCGGACTATACGGTTCTCATAGGAGGGAAAGTTACAGAGAGCATCACCTCAGGAGGTACAATTCTTTGCTTGGTGCTAAGTTCCTGAGAGCATTTATCTGATGCAACGTGCTGGAAAGGCCGCGAGTCGCCAGAAATGTCATCTTCCGTTACTTTCTGTTCTCCGAGCCCGATGTGGGACTCGATCCTGGGACCCCGGGGTCACTGTGGCCCCGGACTAGATGGAAGCACTAGATGGAAGCTTCTGGAAGTCAGCTAGTGGCTGACTGGCACCTGCAGGCTCTGGGTCTTCGTGGGCGTTTCAGCAGCGTCCCCGCTAGAACCCCACGTTCCCAGCGCAGGGGGCCCACCCGAGAGCGTCCCCGTGCCGGTGGGTTTTGTTTCCGCGACGGCAGCTCTCTAACAGATACTCTGCTGGAGATTCGAAGGTGCTGGCGGGCTGGGGCCTCAAGCGGAGTGTGAGTTAGGGGGACAGGTGCAGGAGAGGCCAGCTGGGAGGCTGCCACGGTCCGCGGGGGCTCGCCCGGCCGCGGGCCTCGGGCCTCCCCTTGCCTCGCGCGTGGCCTGGCTGAGCGGTCAGGCCTGGGGAGGGAAAGCCTGTTTGCCGGACACCAGTGGGGCCGGCAGAGCACAGGGGAGAACGAGCTGATAGATACCTGCTCAGTTAAACAACAACAACTCATTTTTTAGCCTGTTGCTTCTGGGAAGAGGGGATCATGCTAAGAAGGGAGGAGTCGTTGCAGAGGAAAGAAGACTGATTGCTTTTAGTCTGGGTGTGAGATCGTGGACAGACACCTGAAACGTTCTTTGATCCAACAACAGTATCTACTGAATTTTTTTTTTTTTTTTTTTACTGAAATGTTTTTAAAGGAGGTATTTTCTTTTAAGTTGGATAATCAACTAGTAGAAAAGACGTTGGGGGGAACACCTGGATGGCTCAGCGGTTGAGCGTCTGCCTTTGGCTCAGGGTGTGATCTTGGGTCCTAGGATCGAGTCCCACGTTGGGCTCCCAGCGTGGAGCCTGTTTCTCCCTCTGCCTGTGTCTCTGCCTCTCTCTGTGTGTCTCTCGTGAATAAATAAAACAAATCTTAAAGAAAAGAAAAGAAAAAAGAAAAGACAAGACGTTGGGTGGTTAAATGTTGTGAATCCCAAGGCGTTCCAAGGAGAAAGGCTGGGAAAGATGCCTACTGAGCATCTACTATTTCCCAGGCACCTTGTGAAGAGTCTGAGACATTTTTCTTTTCCTCTGAACCCTTATGGTAATTCTGTAAGTCCAAGAAGGGGAAACTGCATTAACCAGGTTATGTCAACTCTGAAGACCATTGAGTTAGCGTGGACTTTGTCAAAGCCAGGATCAGATCCACTTGGTGTGTTCCAAAGCTCAGACTGGTGTCATTTTTTTTATTTTATTTATTTTATTATTTTATTTTATTTATTTTATTTATTTTATTTTATTATTTTTTAATTGATTTTTTAATTTTAAAAGTGCTCCAGTGGCTTCCCATTTGTTCTGAGTCCACAGGAGCTTCAGAGCTATGGCACGAGGGCGACAGTTAAGGGCCCATCTAGCATTCTCTGCACACAAAACTACGTGTCTGGGGATCTCTGGGTGGCGCAGCGCTTTGGCGCCTGCCTTTGGCCCAGGGCGCGATCCTGGAGACCCGGGATCGAATCCCACGTCGGGCTCCCGGTGCATGGAGCCTGCTTCTCCCTCTGCCTGTGTCTCTGCCGCCCCCCCCCTCTATCATAAATAAAAAAATTAAAAAAACAAACAAAACAAAACTACGTGTCTTACACATACATGTACATATGTATTTCAAAAATATGTAGCCGTTTTGGAATTTCCCCTTAAGCTAATGTTTAAAAACATTATGTGTAGAACTTCAACTCAAAGGACCTGGGATGTTGTTGTACTCTGTGTAACATCTCCCATCACAGTCGCCCGACAAATGCTTGTGCATGAAGGAGTGTGAGAATCATTAGAGTTCTTGGTGCCATGCTTTATTTAGTCACCTTGGCTTTTTTTTATTTTTTTAAGATTTTATTTATTCATGAGAGACCCAGAGAGAGAAGCAGAGACCCAGGCAGAGGGAGACACAGGGTTCCTGCAGGGACCCCGATGCAGGACTCGATCCCGGGACCCCGGGGGTCACGCCCTGGGCCGAAGGCAGGCGCCCAACCACTGACCCACCCAGGGGCCCCTCGACTTTGTATTAATAGACATTCAGATTTTTTCCATTTATTTTTTCTTGCACACACTACACCGGTACATGCTGCATTACGTTCTTTATCTATACATCTTTGCACTTTATAAGCAAATACTTTTCACTATAATAGATTCCTGGGAGTGGAATCGCTGGGTCAGAGGAATACATATTTTAGATCCTGATACGACCTTTTTGGGTGCAGTTCACACGCCGTATCAATGACGCTGCCTCTTTCTTACAGCAGGTAAGATGATCTGTCTCACCCCAGTCTGCCCGACGTTAGGGGCTGTCGGGCTTTTCATTCGAATGTATGTATTTTTTTTTAAGTGAATACATTTTTATTTAAGGAATTTCACATGTGAGTCCTTCCATTGCCAATCACCTCGGTTCTTCTAAAGACTAAGTAATGATCTTCAAGATAGCCCTTTTATTTTTATTTTTATTTTTATTTATTTATGATAGTCACAGAGAGAGAGAGAGAGAGAGGCAGAGACACAGGCAGAGGGAGAAGCAGGCTCCATGCACCAGGAGCCCGACGTGGGATTCGATCCCGGGTCTCCAGGATCGCGCCCTGGGTCAAAGGCAGGCGCTAAACCGCTGCGCCACCCAGGGATCCCTATTTTTTTGATTTTTGTTAGATTGTATGTATTTATTCGTGAGAGACACAGAGAGAGAGAGAGGCAGAGACGCAGGCAGAGGGAGAAGCAGGCTCCATGCAGGGAGTCTGGTGCGGGACTTGATCCCAGGACCCGGGGGTCACATCCTGAGCCCAAGGCGGACGCCCAACCGCTGAGCCACCGGGGTGTCCCTCAAATAACTTCTTTAAACTCCTCCCTTCAGACTACTTCCCTAGCACTGGGGCTTTTATTCCCCATACCGTGAGGAGGTTTCCGCTAACTTGTACGGTTAGACGGCCGAGGAAGCAGATGCCGATTCTGAGCTTCTAGCGTGTTACCGGGGGAGCTTCAGCGGAACCCAGCGTCGTGGCACAAGTTCGTCCTCCGTTCTGGAGGCTGCTCTTTCTCCAGAGAGAAGTCTTCTCTGTCCGCCCTGTTTCTGATCGTTGTTGCCTAGGTGGAAAAGGAGGAAAAGCTGCCGTTGGAAAAAATAAATTTACGTGAGATAGGGTTCGGCCAAAATATGAAACTATGCTGTAGACTTACCATATGCAAATTTTATTTAAATTGCGACACTTATTTAGTGCCTAGTGTGCGCTGCAAGGGATTGTTGGACTAGTCAGCCCTGCTTTCATGGGGCTTATCTTGTAGCGTGGGAAGCAAATAGACGAGTAGTGAAATTGTGTCAGGTTGTCATAAGTGAAGGAAAAAAGAAGTAAAGCTGGTCGGGAGATGGGGAGGGTCTGGGAAGGCCCCCTGTCGTAGCTCAGCTGGTCGGCGGAGGCCTTTCTGAATAGGTGACATTGGAGCAGAGACCTGGGTGCATCCAGGGAGTAAGCCGTGTGACCGTCTGGTGGGAGTAGGAGGGGATGGGATCGTTCCAGGGAGCAGGATAGCACATGCAAAGGTCCTGAGGCAGGGCCAGAAGGCCGTCGATGTGGTCTTTGGGAGTAGGTAGGTAGAGGGGGATCAGAAGGTGGCTGGGATCCATCCAGTTGGTTTGCATGAACAGAAGCAGCCTCCATCTGTCTCTACTGGTTCTGCTGCCAGTGTTTGACTGAGCACCGTTACGTATACCGGTCAGATAATGAACCTCTTAGAAACCTTGCCGAACGTGTTTGCTGGTTTAACTGCACAGACATGTCAGCCCTGACAGTTCATCAGAAAAGGAATTTGAAGGGAACACACAAAGGAATCTGGAATTTCTGCAGTTCATTACGCCTATCACTAGAGACTGCATTTTATTTAGATTCCGTGTTTTAAATGAATAATGTGACTAAAGGCTTTCTGTTTAGTTAAATGGCACGATGCGAACAGGGTAAACATGCGGCTGCTATGCTCTAGTGGGAAGAAGCCTGAAGGAAGCCGCTACGTGGTCTGCTGTGCATTGTGCTACGGGGTGTTTCTAGAATGTGGAGACGGTAGGAGCGCTGGCTGGCACCACGGACTCCGTCGTTGACGCTCACCTTGTTCTCCCCCGAGGTGCCCAAGGTGCCACTGCAGAGAGCTACCCTGGGAGTCCTCAGCACCCTGCCCTCGCTCCATGAGCCTTGGGGACTGCGGTGAGGAGAAGAGCTGCACAGTACTGCTTCCATCCATCGCCTGCCTGCCTGCCCTCCTGCCCCGTCCGTGAGGAACCCGGAATACAGCTCCACGTAAAGGGTACGCACATGCCTGCCTCATTTTTCTTCTTTCTTTCTTTTTCTTTTCTTTTTTTTTTTTTAAAGATTTTATTTATTTATTCATGAGAGACACAGAGGGAGAGAGGCAGAGACACAGGCCGAGGGAGAAGCAGGCTCCCTGCAGGGACCCCGATGCGGGACTCGATCCTGAGACCCTGGGATCCCAACCTGGGCCGATCTCAACCACTGAGCCCCCCGGGCGCCCCGATTTTTCAGTTTTAAAGGGCCTTCTCAGTCTGGAGGATACACTGCTGACCCTCCTCCATGCCTCCAAAGGCATTTCTAGCAAATTCCTTTCCCCTCTCTTAGACAACCACCAGCACCACCACCACGTGACCAGATGGGCTGTCGCACGCTTGCAGGTTCTGGAGCTCTTCCGTGGCCTAAGCGTAACCTTGCCTCACTCTTGTCAACGCTCATTACCGGACAAGACCACAGTTGAATCCTTCCCACGTTGATGGCCATTACGGTTTTTGTATTTTGCGTCAGGGTCACTACCGTGATGAAAATCCTTGCAGGGTCTTCTCTTTGCACGTTTGTAAGTGTATCTATGGGAAGGATTCCTAGGAGTGAGTTGGTGGGCAGAGGGGGACGGAGCTCTTCACTTGGACACAAACTGCCAAATCGAATCCATTTACAGCCCCCCCTCCCCCCCGCTGAGAATACGTGTTTTCTCACATCCTAAGCGACACCTCGTATTACCCCTTCTTTGGTGTTTGCAACATAAGTGAAGAATGCTATTCTCTGATAGTTTTATTTGCGCGTCTTAGAGTGAAATCTCAATCAGAGGTAAACAATCCTGCGTTTTTGCCAGATGTCGTTTGACCATGATTCTTTGAAACCTGTTGAGACTTCTTGGAGACCCAGTACATGGATAATTTTATACACGCTCCCAAGTCCTTGGGGCGGCGGGGGGTGGGGAGGGGGAGAGTGAATTCTATTTGTTGGGAATAGGGTTTTGAACCCAATTTTAGATTAATCTTGCTAGTTAAGTTCCCATTATGTGTAACCCTAGTAGTTTTTTTCTGGATACGCCATCAGATTATGACTTTCACAAGAGAAAGTCTCCCGCTCTGTGCATTTTTCCGTTTGTCCTCGCACGTGTCAGCTTTCACCGGATATCGTTGTAGGCTGTGCTGTTCAGGAAGACTGTGGTTATTTCTTCTTGATGCCTTATAAGCATGTATTTGTTCCTTTTCGTCTCTGATACTAATATTGCTACAGCATCTGACCCCCCCGATTTTGGCTCAGGTCACGATCTCCAGGGTCCTGGGCCGGGCCCCACCTCTGGCTCCATCTCAGCTTCTCTCCCTCTGCCCCTCTGTCTGCACACTCTCTCTCAAAAAACAAATTTTTTTTTTTTAAAAATATTGCTACACCAGCTTTTTCTCCTTTCGGGTGGTTTTGGTATATCTTTTTCATGTTCTTCATTTTTATATATTTTCTGTGACTTTGTTCTGTTATTCTAGAGGTGTCATTGGAAGACTATAATTGAATCAGATTTGTAAAGCCATTCAGCACCTTGTATTCTAATGTTTCACATGTCCGTAATTTTTGAATTCCTGATGTTTTTGAGTATTTTTTTTGCTGTTTTGTGTTTGTCATGTAAAACCATTTTTCCCCCTTTGCTACTTAAAAAATAGTTCCTGCCTTTTGCTGGATTACTCAAATTTTCTCTTATTTTTCCCCCCTCCGTCTACCTAATTAGAAGATCATTTTATTTTCTAGACCTATTATAGCAAAGTGCCACCAACTGGGTGGCTCAAAACCCTAGAAATTTATTCTCTTGCAGTTCTGAGGCTAAAGTCTGAAATCAGGGAGTCAGCAGGACCACGCTCCCTCCGGATCCCGTGGGGTGGAAGGAATCCTTCCCTGGGCGATAGCATCTTATGGTTTTCTGGCATTTGTTGGCGTTCCTTGGTTTGCAGTTGCTCCAATCCCTGGATTCCTGGTCACTTTATGCTCCCCCATGAATCTCTGAGTGATTTCTTCCTTTTTCTTTTTTTTTTTTTTTTTAAGATTTTATTTATTTATTCATGAGAGACACAGAGATGGAGAGGCAGAGGGAGAAGCAGGCTCCCTCCGGTGAGCCAGATGCAGGACTCGATCCCAGGACCCGGGATCACACCCTGAGCAGATGCTCAAGCACTGAGCCACCCAGGCGTCCCCTCTGAGTGATTTCTACACTTAGTTTATTATTCCCTCCCTTCTGCTTGCTTTGGGTTTATGTTGCTCTTTTTCTAGGTTCTTGATGTGGGAGATTGGGGTGATTGGAGACATTTCTTTTCTAATTGTTGTATTTAGTGCTACAAATTGTCCTCTCTGCACTGCTTTAACTGTTCTACATATTTTGATATATTGTATTTTCATTTTCTTTCAGTTAAATATAGTTTTAAATTTCCTTTGACTTGCCTTTGACCAGTGGATCACTTAACAGTGTATTACTTCGTTTCCAAATATTTGGAGATTTGCCTGTTATCTCTCTGTTACTGATTTCTGGTTTGATTCATTGTGGTTGGAGAATACACTCTGGCTGATAGAAAGTCTTATACATTTGCAGAGGCTTGTTTTATAGTCCATGACGTGTTCTCTCGCGGTCTGTGCTTCATGAGCATTGAAAAAGAATGGATGTTGTGTGTTGGGATGGACTGTTCTAGAAATGTCAGATTCTATTAGTTGATGTTGTTCTCTTATGTTCCTCTATGTTCTTGCTAATACTGTCTAGTTGTACTAACAGCTCTTGAGAGAGGGTCACTGCATTTTAGGAAGCTTTTTTTTTTCCCCTAAGAATATATCTTTCCTCTTTGAGGACTAAAATATTATCTGAATTTGGGACGTCCGGGTGGCTCAGCAGTGGAGTGTCTGCCTTCGGCTCAGGGCATGATCCCAGGGTCCTGGGATTGAGTCCCACATCGGGCTCCCTGCAGGGAGCCTTCTTCTCCTTCTGCCTGTGTCTCTGCCTCTCTCTCTCTCTCTCTGTGTCTCTCATGAATAAATAAATAAAATCTTCAAAAAAATGTTATCTGAATTCATAAGGAGCATTTCTTACCTGACCATCCAACAGACCTTGGAGGTTCTGCGACACCAGTGTCCCGTTCTTGTGCGCTTCACAATTACAGGCAGACAGTACATCTCAGCCGCTGGAGGTGAGCACGGTGAATCACAGCTGCTGGAGGAAGCGGAAATAGTAATGATTTGAAATTCCCCCGTCCGTACTATTGTACTAAAAGTTAACTGATTTCTTAATACCCGGGCTTGCTGTGCTCTAGTTCATCTTATAGGCTTATCCTGTATGCTCAACCCTGCTGCACGTTACAGCCTCCTGGGAGCTTTTTAAAAAATCCTGATGTTTTGGCCCCCACCCAAGATCAGTTAAACTAGAATCTGTTGGTGCCCCTCTGGGCGCTGGCCTTCACAAGAGCCCCCCAGGGGGGCGCACTGCCAGCCAGGGCGTGGCCTAGCTAATCTCTCCAAATGTTTGTGGAGCACCTTGAGTCTGCAGGTCCTGTGCTAGGTCTGCAGAGGCCCAGCTGAGAAACGTCCTTGCTTTTTAGGAAACGTGGTCCCGTGCCATTTTCTGCAGGTCTTTTGCCTGAGACCCAGTTCATATTTCTTAATTGGCTGACCTAATCACAGACCACTAATAAGCTGCCTGGGATAGGAGTGAAAAATGTTAGGAGAGTGAGGGGAGTTGGGGCGTAGCAGCCTAGTATTTAATCAGGGAAATAAGAAATACTACATCCTTTGCATTCAGTCCTTATTTTTTATTTTATTTTATTTTTGATCATTTTAAACATTTTTATTTAAATTCAATCTGCCAACATCTAGTGTAACACCCAGTGCTCATCCCGTCAAGTGCCCCCCTCAGTGCCCATCACCCAGTCACCCCATCCCCCCGCCTACCTCCCCTTCTGCAGCCCTTTGTTTGTTCCCCAGAGTTAGAAGTCTCTAATGGTTTGTCTTTCTCTCTAATTTTTCCTGACTCAGTTTCCTCCCCTTCCCTTCTGGTCCCTTTCACTATTTTTTATATTCAATGTATGAGAGAAACCACATGATACTTGTCTCTCTCCATCAATCCTTATTTTTGCCTCTTCTGTACTTGCTGTGTGCTGTGCTGCCCATCGGTACCCCATATTGGTATTATTTCCTGCATTCTCTTGGACTAAAATTCTCAAAAGTTTACCCTTTCCCTCTCTACCTGATGGATTATAAGCTACATATCTTAATTGTATTCTTTAGGGACTACCTCTGTTTTTCAAAATTACTAAACTTTTTATTTCAGAATAGTTCTAGATTTATACAAAAATTGAAAAACTAGTAGCACTCCCACACACCCTATACCCACTTCCTGCCTGTATTACCATCCTACATTAATGTGGTACATTTATCAAGATTAATGAACCAGTGATGATGCATGATAATTAAAGTCCATATTTGTTCACGTTTCCTTAGTTTTTAACCTAATGTCTTCTATCTACCTCGGGATCCCATCTAGGATACACCATGTTACATTTATGGACTATCTTTTTTTTTTTAATATTCATAAAATCACTTATTTTCCATTTAGTTTAAGTTAATTGGTAGCTTTCTTTCTGGTAAAGCAAGAACATGAACATACCTTAATTCCCCTTTGTTTCTCCATCCCAACTTCACGGCTAGTGTTATGTAAATTCTGGCTTCAGTTTGCCTTTAGGAACATCAATGCCAATGAGTTTTTCTTTTTTTTTTTTTTAATTTTTATTTATTTATGATAGTCACAGAGAGAGAGAGAGAGAGAGAGAGAGGCAGAGACACAGGCAGAGGGAGAAGCAGGCTCCATGCACTGGGAGCCCGATGTGGGATTCGATCCCGGGTCTCCAGGATCGCGCCCTGGGCCAAAGGCAGGCGCCAAACCGCTGCGCCACCCAGGGATCCCACCAATGAGTTTTTCATGGGGCAAGGATGTTGCATGGGAAATGGCTGTTGTTGGTCTTCCTGTGCTGAGGACATCAGTGAAAACCACAGGTCTGCAGCACCAAGTTTTGGTTGTCTCATTTGATGATTTTAGAAATGTGTCTTCAGAAATCGCAAAATGATGTTTTCTTAAACCACCCCACTCTCACCCCAAAAGAATGGCAAAGGAAATTAACTGTGCACAACAAAAACTTGTCCTTTCAATCTTGGTACTTTCTAGACCCAGATATCTCTCCATCCCACTCTCTTTTGAGGAGCTTAAAAAACAGAATCATCATGAGATGCAGTAAATAACACCCATGGAGCTTAATTGTTTTTAAAATTGCAATTATAACTAATTAAATGCTAAGATGTGAACAGCTGCATGAGAATATTTAACGGCTTTCTTGGAGCTATCCCCACTTCAGATAGGACTTTTAAAATGGCTACTTAATGGAAACACGTAGCGAGTGGTTATTGTATGTCTCACATAAAGTGAGGAATCAACCCGAGAATTGGCAAGAGGTGAATTCTCTGGGTCTTTTGCCTAAGCCGCTCATTGTAGGTCTCTTTGGCTGGTGGGCAACCTCAGTACCAACATGAGGAGGGCCTAAGAGTGGTCAGCAGGCATGGCCAGCTGAGGCAAGATCCATTCCACCTGGAGGGTAAGGACTGAGCTCAGTCTTGAAAGATGAGCAGGTTTTGTTTTTCATTTGATATGCATGGATTAAGCTTGGACTATGTACCCATCACTGTTAGACCTGGGACCTCTGGGTGGACTAAGTCATGACTTTCACCATGGGGGAGCTCACAGTCCGTGGGAGGGGGGCTGATTCATCAGTGGCTGCAGTCAGGTGCAGGGGATGGGGATGGCCAACTATGGCCTGTGGTACCTGCCAGTCTTTCTTTCCTACCTCCCTTCCCCCTCCCTCATCCGTCCATCCGTCCCTCTGTCCCTCCCTCCCTCTTTCCTTCCATTTATTTTAGAGAGTGCACGCATGCGTGGGCTCATGAGTCAGGGGAGGGGCAAAAGGGGAGAAACTCAAGCAGCACACTGCAAGCTGAGTGCAGAGCCCAATGCGGAACTTGATCTCATGACCCTGAGATCATGACCTGAGCAGAAACCAAGAGTCTGATGCTTCATTGACCGAGCCACCCGGGTGCCCCAAGCTGAAAATGATTTATATAAAGCAAAGAAAAAACAGGGATGGGTATGGGGTCTCCTGCCACCGCCTCGGTATGTGTGTATGTGTTTCTGGCCAAGCCGATCCCCATCTGGCCCTTTCGATGACGGCCCAGTGTTTATGGGTTAGAATTGCAGCACACCCGGCACCCCCACAGGCTATAGGGACACAGCTAAATCCGACTGGGGGAGTCAGAGAAGGCGCCCCTGGACGAGGAACTGCAAGAACAAACATCTGACACCTCTTGCACTTTAAATATACCAGCTTCCCTATCATCCTTCCTTGTTTTTTTTTTTTTTTTTTTTTAAGATTTAGTTGTTCTTTCATCTGCTGCTTATCAAATGTGGCTTCAGTTGCTCTTGTCACTGCTGATTGTGTTTCTCTTCGTTTCTCTGAAGCAGTTTCTTAACATGAAACCTGTGGATGGGGCTTCAGGGGTTCTTTGAACCCGTCGCCTGAAAGCAAACTGATGCGTGTGCATTTACCTGGGCAGAGGGCTCATGAGTCTGTCCTCAGGTTCTTAAGGGATCCCTCCTTCAAGCAATTTTGAGAGGCGGTTTTAGAGTGACTTTGTCAAAATGAAAATCAGCGCCACTGCTGGTGGGTCTGGCCAGCGCAGGATGAAGCAGAGGGATGGTGAGCTCCGACCGTTGTGCGTCCAGGCGGAGGTTCCAGTAGCTTTGCTGGCTCACTTGACGCTGAGTGAGCAGCTCCCCTCAGAGTACCATGTGGCCGGGCTGTGGGCGTAGTTGCTGTTTTAGGGGATACAGGGGAGATCAGAGGATCTCAGCCCAGCTGCTGAAGCAATGTAGAGAAGAACTAAGGTACCAACAATTGTTCTGGAAGATGCAAGGCCCGGGTGTGAGTGCGAGGGGTTCCAGGGAGATGGGGAGAGGTGCTGCTTGGGTGCACCTCCCCACAAGGCGTGAAGAACTGTATCTGTGTCTCCGTAGCCTCTGGACTCAGCCCAGCACCTCTCCAGGAGGGTGGCCGGGAGGGGCGACACCTCCAAACCACCTCTGGCAGGGAGAAGGGAGGGTGGATCTACTTGCTGGCCTCACGCCCATGTCTTTTTCACGTTGTGACTGTCCCACGAGGTGCCAACCCTGCTTGCCGTGACGCTGGCATTGTCCACCCCTCAGGGACCTCAGGAAGCTGGGTACTGCTCTCCTCAGTGTGCTGGTCTAGGCCGAAAGCAGAGGGGCGCCCAGTGAAAGGGAGGATGACACTCGAAACAGAGATGTTGGGGGTACTGAGGGCATCAGTGAAGGTGCACAGGCTGTTTCTAGCGGCGGGGGAGGCAGGCCTCTGAGCAAACAGCAGGTGGAATGAGGGGCAGAGGCAACCAGTGACCGAAGGTAAAAATAAGCGAGTGGAGAGGCGAGAAGACCGTCCTGCCGAGGTTGACGCTTCTACACACCCAGCTGATGTTGAAGCCTCCAGCCTGTGCCCAGGGGTGCAAGGGGCGAAAACAAACAGACACGGTCTCCTCTTTCATCCAGTGCCTGAGACAGATACCAGTCACTTGATCACACTCACGAGTGTAGAACTGCGAATGACGAGCAGCCTGCCCCGAGAGCCTCCACGAAACGGAGGGCAACATGACGGGAGAGGCCCGAGAAGGCTTTCCAGGCCAAGTGGCGTGTGAACTGAAATAGAAATGCTGGGTAAGAGTTTAGGGCCAGAGGAGAGCTGGGCGAGCCCTGTAGGCTGGGGGACACCACGCCCAGAGGCCCCGTGACAGGATGGCATGTGGGATATGGATGGTCAAGAAGAAGGCCAGCGTGAGCAGAGCACAGAGCACCAAGGAGGGTGGTTGGGGAGGAGGGGCTAGAGGGTACTAGAAGTCCTAGCCTAGCAATCAGGCAATGAAAAGAAATAAAAGGCATTCAAATTGGCAAAGAAGAAGTCAAACTCTCCCTCTTCGCAGATGATGTGATACTGTACATAGAAAACCCAAAAGACTCCACCCCAAGATTGCTAGAACTCATAAAGCAATTCAGCAGTGTGGCAGGATACAAAATCAATGCCCAGAAGTCAGTGGCATTTCTAAACACTAACAATGAGACTGAAGGAAGAGAAATGAAGGAGTCAATCCCATTTACAATTGCACCCAAAAGCATAAGATACCTAGGAATAAACCTAACCAAAGAGGTAAAGGATCTATACCCTAAAGACTACAGAACACTCTGAAAGAAATTGAGGAAGACACAGAGATGGAAAAATATTCCATGCTCATGGATTGGAAGAATTAATATTGTGAAAATGTCAATGTTACCCAGGGCAATGTACACGTTTAATGCAATCCCTATCAAAATACCATGGACTTTCTTCAGAGAGTTAGAACAAATTATTTTAAGATTTGTGTGGAATCAGAAAAGACCCCGAATAGCCAGGGGAATTTTAAAAGAGAAAACCATATCTGGGGGCATCAGAATGCCAGATTTCAGGTTGTACTACAAAGCTGTGGTCATCAAGACAGTGTGGTACTGGCACAAACACAGACACACAGATCAATGGAACAGAATAGAGAACCCAGAAGTGGACCCTCAGCTCTATGGTCAACTAATATTCGGCAAAGGAGGAAAGACTATCCATTGGAAGAAAGACAGTCTCTTCAATAAATTGCTGGGAACATTGGACATCCACATGCAGAAGAATGAGCCTAGACCACTCTCTTACCCTAGACACAAAGATAAACTCAAAATGGATGAAAGATCTAAATGTGAGACAAGAATCCTTCAAAATCCTAGAGGAGAATACAGGCAACACCCTTTTTGAACTCGGCCACAGTAACTTCTTGCAAGATACATCCACGAAGGCAAAAGAAACAAAAGCAAAAATGAACTATTGGGACTTCATCAAGATAAGAAGCTTCTGCACAGCAAAGGATACAGTCAACAAAACTAAAAGACAACCCACAGATGGGAGAAGAGATTTGCAAATGACACATCAGATCAAGGGGCCAGGCCAGGCCAGCCTGGGGGACAGGGTTTTCACGTTTCTCTGAAGAGCAGTGGAGACTTGTTGGAGGGATTGAAGTGAACCGTTACAGTCATGTTAGCGGTAATTTGGAAGACCCAGAAAGAGGACCCTAGGATACTGCAGAGCCTCTGAGCTTCACACTGTCATATGAGAACTGTGGATTTTGCTTTTTGGTTTTTGTTTTTAGAGAGGGAGAGAGGCAGAGGGAGAGAGGATCCTAAGCAGGCTCCAAGCCTGGTGCAGAGCCCAACGTGGGACTTGATCTCGTGACCCTGAGATCCTGACCTGAGCGGAAATCAAGAGTCGGATGCTTAGCTGACTGAGCCACCCAGGGGCCCCAAGAACTACAGCTTTTGGAGCCGTTCCTGAGAAATCCCAAATATTAACCACCCCAAGGACATGTGAGGGAAAGCCACTCCAGGAAAATCCCTCAAGTAACAGAGAAGAGGCAGTCAAGGCTTGGGGGCCGGTGGCTCTGGGAGACCCTCATACCTACTTACTTGCTGGCCCTAGGAACATTTTTCAAAGTGATGCAGAACTTTTCTTCTAGAGTATTGTTATCTTAGATTTCCTAGCATCATCATCAGGTAGGGCAAAAACCTAGAGGTAACCACGTGGAACATTCTAGAACTGAATCTGGAATACAGGTGTCTTCCCAGGGCCTCGTCCCCGCAGTGGCAATCCTGGGTGACGGTCAGGTGAGGGGCTCCTCCCTCACTGTCTGGGGCCAGGACTGTACACAGGAGCACGTCCAGTCCCAGCTCTTAGTGGTTCTTCAGAGCAGGGACCCAAATTCCGTCTGAGCCTTACTGTGAGCTTGTGCCCCGGCCCCCAACACCTATTCTGCTTCCAGGAGCTTTGGGGAACATTGTGTGGCTAAAAACTCCACGCGTTCAAAACAAAACAGAGCAGAAACCCCACGGTGAAGCGATTGGAGAAAGGCCTTTTATGTGTCCAACGACTCAGTCACCTCTGGCTCGTCGTAAACCGAATAATCCAGCTCATTCGCCCAGGAGAAGGTATCTCTACAGGGCAGCCCTTCTGTCCCTTGAGAAGCTTTGGGAGGAATTTAAATTAATTCTTATTTGGCAGGAGCTTCCTTCTGCATTGTGATTACCTCTGGTCAGAACAAAGGGTCTGGTGAGCAGCAAGCTTTGGGACTGGGCACGGCAGCGTGGCCGATCACGGCTGTATGTGTGAGCCGACGTGCGTGTGTACGCGGGTGTTTTCTTTTCTTTTCTTTTCTTTTCTTTTCTTTTCTTTTCTTTTCTTTTCTTTTCTTTTCTTTTCTTTCTTTCTTTCTTTCTTTCTTTCTTTCTTTCTTTCTTTCTTTCTTTCTTTCTTTCTTTCTTTCTTTCTTTTCTTTCTTCTTTTTTTTTTAAATTTTCATTTATCCATGATAGTCACACACAGAGAGAGAGAGAGAGAGAGAGAGAGAGGGGCAGAGACACAAGCAGAGGGAGAAGCAGGCTCCATGCACCGGGAGCCCGACGTGGGATTCGATCCCGGGTCTCCAGGATCGCGCCCTGGGCCAAAGGCAGGCGCCAAACCGCTGCGCCACCCAGGGATCCCACGCGGGTGTTTTCTAATCAAGTCCGCGATTCTGGTAGTCCTGTGGTTTGAGCTGGGAGTCGTTTTGATCCTTCCTGTTTTTCCTTCAGGATATTTGCAGATGGCTGCAGGAGCAGAGCCCTCGTGACCCATTAGTCTCCGCAGTGTCGGTGCACCAGCAGCAACGGGGTGACGTCTGTGTGCGAGGCCCCCATCCTCACGTCCCCTGGAGGGCTCTGCGTTTTCCTCTTTGAACTGGACAGCTGCATGTGGGGAGTTGATTTAACACAGCGAATCGTGGATGTTCCTCCTGAAAGCTTTCAGGTGCACCCCAAACTGCTACATCTTCCCAGGAAGGTGACGAGAAAGGAAGAGGGGCTGTTTCAAGGCTCTTACCTTCTTTGTGGGTCATGGACCCCTGTGAATCTGGGAAGACCTCTGAACCGTCTCTTCGAAAAAATGTCCGGGCTCACACTTTCCCACACTATCTTTTTCTTGCTCTTACCTCCAGGCTCCACGTGAGTCTGGAATTGCCAGACCTTTTGATTTTTCAAGACAAGTTAGAAATATAGATTTTTGTGTGATTTTTTTTTCTGTCATTATTTTAAAAAGCCATGCAGCCAAATTAATACCTCTCCAGGCCGTTCTAGATAGTCACGAAATCTTCATCTTACGTAGGGTCTCTGAGTTCCATGTGATTTACTTGTCTGTTTGGTTTGGCTTCACTTTTTCCTGGGAGGCTTTCCTCAAAGGCCTGGTGATCTTGGCTGAAAATTCAGTGGGTGGGGGTTTGCTGTGGGTGATGGATGGGGAGTATACACGGGTATTTCTCTTTCCCAGAGAAGAGGAGTCCGGTCTCCCAAGGGAGGAGGAGGGGGTGGAGTATGAAGGGACACAGGGAGGGAGAATGTAGGTCTTTCTAAAGTTGGATGCTACTGTCAGAGGAGCAGCTCGTTTAGCGGGTGGACTTGCTAATTCCCCTGCTTTCAGTTTTACACTTCATCCCACTGCCTTGAAGTCCAGAGCGTCCTCTTGTTAAACTTTTCCAAAGCACAGAGCCCTAGTCCTCTGTGGGGTTAGATGCCTGGCCTGCACAGGGATGAGGAGAGGCGCTGGAGGTGCTTTTTAGATAATCTCTGCTTTGAACCTAAGATCCACCCCTGCCTTCCTGTCACCTGGTACCTTCAGGTGTCGAACCTCTCAGGGATTCCACAGACTGTTGTCTTTCCAGTTTCTTCACCACTGTTTTCTTTCTCACCTTCTGTACACACCTCCTGTTCTGAACCCTACAAGTTATCCCTCAGCTCTTCTTTTTTGGCTTCAAGTTTCAACACAGAGTAGCTTAACATTGCTGCTCTGGTATTTTTCAAGCCCCGTCACCCGGTGACTTGTCCTGCCACAATCACTGCTGCTCCTTGACGGGTGCTGCTTCCCCAGTCTCGGGTGTCTCTCCGTTCTTCTCTTTATCACACACAGGTCACGGTGGATTCTTGACCCTTGACCTTTCCTGTGGCTTCTTGATCCCAGTGGCCTTTCTCCTTTATCTTGATCCCGGCCACTGCTTTATCTCATCAGCTTGCTCCTCTTATGTGATCTCTCCTAGATTCTATATATATGCATCCCCGAGGGACCCGCCCACGGCTCTCTTTTCTCTCTTCCGAAATGAACATAGCCAGGTCCATGTGCACAGCTGTGACCTGTCACTAGGCCATCCTGGATCTGTGTTGTGATCCCCAGCCCTCCCCCGGGATTTAATCTAGTTCCTATAAATGCCTGTTGCAGATGCTTACGTGAAGATCCTGCAGAAACCTAGATTCACACGTCAAAAACCAAATCCATCTTCTCTCCCACAACCGGCCCTCCTGTCCGTGCTTTCCATGTTTGTTAAGGGTCTTCATTCAAGTTAAAGTCCTTAGGGCCTCAGATTCTAATTGGCTGCAAAGTCATCGCAAGTCTCCAGGGCCTCAGAATCTGTCCCCTGTCTTTTGTTTCCATTTGCATTGCCCGTCTTTAGGACTGCAGCACCCCTGCTTGAAGGATCATTCTTACAGCTCTTCCTGCCTCTGCTTTATCTTGTCTCTACTTGGTCTTCTACACCTGTAATGCCCCAGTCCAGGTCCAGTGACATCAAAATGAACCGAGAGTTTTTAAAGATGGTGTATTTCTGTACACCTCTACTCAGTGATTGTGATTCATTGGCTCTGGGTTGAGACGCTGGAATCTGAATTTTTCAGGATGAGTCCAGTGAGTAAAGCAAATTTAGAGCAATATTTGCTGAATGTATTATTTATGCTTCTAGCACAAAGAGCAATGCTATGTGATTTTTTTTTTTTTACAGATGTATGCATATATCTCTATGTTTCTTTGTATAAACACGGACTAGAAGGATATCCACTGAAGGGAGTGTTTGTTTCTGGGGAAGGGAACAAGGTGGAGCTCAAGGGTAGGGATGGTTTATTTCTCTTAAAAATCCTAAAGCCACCCTGGCAAAACATCAACATGATTTTATTATGAATGAGGAGGGTTATATTGTTGTTTGTACTTGTCCTTCTGTATTAAGCAATTTTGAAACTCTGCAGATGATCCTGATACGTACCCAGGTGTCGGCTCTGGGGTCCCACCTGAAAGTACAGACGTGACCACATCACGCCTATTTGAAAGCCTTCCATGATTTCCATCTCCCACAGAGTCCATTTCAAATTCCTCGCCATAGCATTCGAGATGCTGGCCTAGCTTTTTTTTTTTTTTTTTTTTTTTTAAGATTTTATTTATTTATTCATGAAAGACACATAGAGAGAGGCAGAGACACAGGCAGAGGGAGAAGCAGGCTCCACGCAGGGAGCCTGATGTGGGACTCGATCCCGGGACTCCAGGATCACGCCCTGGGCCAAAGGCAGGCACTAAACCGCTGAGCCACCCAGGGATTCCCTGGCCTAGCTTTTTAGCTTGCTTTCCATTACTCACCATTCACTCAGTCAGTAGGCCAGAAAGCTCTACTCTTTCTTTATGGAAGCTGGAAAATGCCATTTGCTTTCACTTGGCTCTTTTTGAGATTTTGCTTCTTCTGTACTTAATTCTCTTCCCTGGCTTACTGCTTTTGCTCATCAAAATATTGTGTTTCCTTCAAGATCTCTCCTAAGTTCTGCTTCTTCTAGGAAATGCTCACCCTTTTCAAAACTTCCATTTCTGGATTTCCCCTAGAATTTCACCTATACTTCTATGATACTTACAGTATTGTATTAGTCATTGTTACTCACTTTTGTGCTTATCACATCCTCCCCTGTCCCCAAACATAAGTGCTTGAAGGTAGAGACTGTATTATTTATTTACTCAATATACCTTTTATTGATCAGATATTCCTGAGTGCATGTTGTATGCAAGACTCTGCGCTAGATTATGGGGAAGATGTACGTGAGTAGAACAGAGTTCCATTCAGACTCGGTCATGAGGTTTGTGACAAGTGTTCAAGTCACTAAGGGGTGGAGAGCACGAGAATGCCTTATCTGTCTGGCAGGCTTCTAAGTTTTAAAAGAAAGAGGAATCCAGTGTGGTTGATGAAACTTGTCAAAGACTAATGGATGAGTTGTTTTTTGAGTTGGGCTGTTCTGTGTAAGACATTGACAAGGGGATCATAGGTCAAGATAGAAGCTTGTTGAATTAATGAATACTTCTAGGCAGAGGGACTTGAAAGTCTTGGAGGCCTTTGAGAATCTACTTAAGAACCCTCAACAATTTGACCAGACCTTGGACCAAGTGCAAGGGAGCAGTGGAAAATAAGACTGGGCGAGGGTTTGGGGCTGATTCTAGTGGATCTGGATGCTAGGCTCTATGGAGATTGGGCTTCATTTGAAAGCCTGGGGACAAGGTTGTGGCATGATAGGGCTCTATTTAAAGCAGCAGCATGTGGCATGGTCAGGAAAGGAAGCTGGCAGGCTGGGAAGGAGACTGGGGATTCAAGCTGGGGCCAAGGCAGTCAAGCAGCAGGCATGGGAAAGAGGAGACAGGCATTAAGCACTTTTGTAGGATAGAACTGATTGAATTGGACTTCTTCACTGCAAGTTACAGAGCTGATGGGAACCCAGGAGCAAGTGGGTGAAGGCCCTTGAACATGACTCAAAGAGTTCATCCTGGGTCCTGAGTAGGAAACGAGCCTGTTAATATGAAGAAGAGCACTGGGAAGAAGATGGGGTTTTCTGGTACAGATGATGTGTTCTGACTTTGGATATTTAGTGAGTTTAATAATATCCCCCTCCCAAACTAGATATATCTAAGTCCTAACCCCCAGTGCCTGTGAATGTGCCCTTACTTGGAAATAGGATCTTTGCAGATGTAATGAAGGATCTTAGGATGAGCTCATGCTGTATTTCAGGGTGGGCCCCAGAGCCAAGTGTCCTTAGAAGAGAGAGGGAGATTTGACCAAAAACCCAGGGAAAGGGCATGAGCAGACCGAGCAGTTATGTAGCTCCACACCGAGGAGTGTCAGCAGCCACTAGAATGTGGAGGAGGACACAGGCTCTCTCTGAGCTTCCAGAAGACACCGACCCTGCTGACACCTTGATTTTGGATTTCTGACCTTCTGAACTATCAGAGAATAAACATCTGTTGCTAGTCACTAAATTTGTGGTAGTGTTATGGCAGCCCTGGGAAACATACAGAGATGCTCAGATTTTAAAACAGGACAAGAATAGACCAACCTTGAACCCCTCTCTGTAACTTTGTTGTTTTGTATGATCCACTGAATCCACTGTGGATATTCATTGTGAAGATCCTGTTGCTGTTGTGAGTTTGGTGAGGGGGGTAAGGGTCAGGGAGAGGAGCGAGGCGTGTTTTTGATTACATGAGGCAGGGAGAGAGTGGATTTGCTACCTTACAGGGAAAACTATTTCAAAAGCAAGAAGCAATCAGTAATTGAGCCTTTACCAAGTTTCCATTTTGTGTCCAACGCTATGCTGGGCTCTGAAAAGAATATGAGTAAGATTCAGCTCAATAATTGAAACAGAGCCATTAGCAAGGTGAATGTGTAATCAATTGTTAAGAGGTATAAGGAAGATTGAACTGGATGAGGAATCTTTATTTATTTTTTATTAATTGGATACTTAAATTTAAAAAATCCATCACTGAGTTTGAGATTCTGTGACAAAGTCACTCAACAGGATGTGTCCTTTGATTCCATTAAGGTCAAGTTACCCCTTGGTTGAAGGCATGGTGCCTGCTGATTTAACATGCAGAGCCTTGGAGTTTGTAGGCTGAAAAAAATCATCCTTTCTTTTTTCATTTCCTTGCTAGCAAAGTGCTGTGCAGCCCACAGAATCAGCAGGGGGTGGAAGCACAATCACCCTCCGGGAACGGGAACTGAATAAATTCAAGTACTGTCTTATCTAAATGGTTTGACAAGTTCCCATTCGCCTGGCTAATTGCATCAGTCTGCTCTCCTTTTTCTTCCACGGGGCTGGGATTAGGCAGATGTGAGTGTTAGCCTGAGTGTTGGTGGCCCCCACTGCTGGAATGCACCCTGGATGGGATCCCCCACCCCATCACTGTAGTCTGGGGAGGACCCACGAGCCTTGTCCGCTGACCCCAGGGATGCTGGGTGGGGGGGCATTACTTCTACTAGGAGATCTCACATTTGTCTCTGGACATTCCAGACAAAGTCATGTCAAGCTTGTGTTGGACTGGGGAGGTGGCCAGAGCAAGACCGAAGAGCTTGAGAAGGCTAATGGGGCTGGGACCTGAGGACAGGCGAGGTGATCCCTTTTGGTTCCTCTGTCACTGGTGACTTATCACCATCAACCTAGTCCATCTGGTATGACTGCCCCCACCCCCCGCCCCACCCCAGTGCAGTATAGTCCGTTTCAAGCCATAGCACCTGGAGCCAGACCCAATGCCTACCTATGCCATAAGCCAAACATTATCTACGGAGAGTAGGAATTAAACTACGGTGTTCATGGCTCCCAGCACTAACCAAAACATCAGGCAGCTTTCCTGTATGGATTTCTCCAGTGAAGGAGAAAGTAATTACATGTGAATCAAGTCTTGAAGCAACTGGGAGTCCTCTTATCCTTCATAATCTCTTGCTCTGGGCTTGTTTCTGTAATGTGCAAGGCTCTTTGGCCCCCAACCTGTCCTTTTCTTTTCAAGAAGAGAGGGGGTTAAAGTTGGTTAAGGCATCTGAACCAGCCTTGGGTATTGAGGCAAGAGAAATGAAGACTCCGTGTCTGGGAACAGTATCCCCAAGATTGTTTGTAGGGTGACTTCTGGTTGGCAGAGAGCATTTGGGAAGGGGGCAGAGAAAGCTCTTTGAGTCTTGGAGGTCCAAAGTCTTGGGACAGGCCCTGGGGCCCTGTTTTAGAGTAGGGGCCTTCAGGGTGTCTGGGAGGTGTTCCTACTTGTCACTTTCTTTGGGTTTATCGATTATCCTGGTTGGGGATAAGGAAATGAATGACAGGGAGCCCCTTGAGAGGTAGGAGACAGGGGGTCCTTGCCTGTACAGTCTCCTCCCTGGAAGTGTAGGCATTCAAGGGAGGAAAAAGGGAAGGGATGCCATGGCAAGTATCACAGCAGCAGAAATCTCTCATTTCACGGTTCTGGAGCCTGGAAGTCTGAGGTCAAGGTGTGGACAGGTTTGGTTTCTTCTGAGGTCTCTCTCCTTGACTTGCAGATGGTCGTCTTCTCCCTGTGTCCTCACCTGGTCCTCCCACTGTACACGTCTGTGTCCTAATTACCTCTTCTAAGGACGGCACTCATATCGGGTTAGCGCCCACCCTAAAAACAAAAACAAAACAAACCTCATTTTAATTTAATCACCCCATTCAAAGGCCTCGTCTCTAAACATAGTCACATTCTGAGGTTCTTGAGGTGTTAGAACTTCAACATATGAATTGGGGTCGGGGAGGGAAGAGGATACAATCTATTCAGCCCAGAATAGAAAGGAATTGGCGTTCTCTACCAGGTTCAAGCTTAATTTTATAACTTCTGATGAACACTGATAGCTTTATCAGGGTTCTTTATTTTACTGAAGATTGATTGATTGATTTGAAGGGGTGTGGAGGGGCATAAGGAGAGGGAGAGAGAAACCCAAGCAGACTCTGCTGAGCGCAAAGGCTGACGCGGAGCTTGATTTCAGGACCCTGAGATCACGACCTGAGCTGAAACCAAGAAAACTGCAGTGACTGCACCACCCAGGCGCCCCACTTTATCAGGGTTCTTATCTTTACAAATGGATCCATGCCATGGGAAGACATTTCTGAATGTGTGTGTCTGTGTGTGTGTATGTGCACATGCGCATGAGAAAGATTTGAATGAATTTAACACAAGTTGGAGGATCAGAGTGATAATCACAGTCGAAGCTTTCATATTCCAGCTATGCCCCTCATCCACCCCCAAAATGCCTATTCCCGATGCCCTGAGAAGAGGGGGAGAGTCATGACTCGGGAAAGAGAACTGAGTGTCTCCTCATTCTGAGGTTTCCTGATTAGGCTAATTTGAGATCCTTTGTGTTCATCCTACTTCCAGCCTGTTTGGGGCCAGCTCCTACAACCCATGGAAATGTCTCCTGTCTCAGAGGCAACGGACTGTTTACCTATATACTAATAGGAACAATCTTAACCGTGTTCATTTTGTTTTTATCTACAAAAAAACTCTTGCTTTTGAAGTCAGTATTAAAAAGCATACAGGAGGAACTCCAGGGTAAATTCTCTATATTTTTCTAAAACCGTTTCTGTTGGTTGAATGACATATTCCCAGTTAACTGAACGCAAAAGTGGTAATGAAGTTCAGCTCAGCCAATTGTTAACAACCCGGGATGACAGCAAATCCTCCCAGCTGAGAAGTTTATGCTGAACAAAGTGGCCCAAATCCTCTATGGCTCTCGATTTTTTGCTTGGAATTCCCTTGTCAGTGTGCAGAAGTGGTGGTTTTTCATCAACTTCCTGCGGACATCTTTTGATGACTCACACTGGGCCGCTTTTGCGAACTCAGGTGTGTGGTGGCATCCCCACCTCGTGCCATCTGCCCTTTTATACGCTCTAAGGTGAACACCGGAGTGGAGTGCAGGTTCTCGCTTTCTCTTTCAACTATTAAACTGTGTTGCTGGGAAGGCGCTGTGTGCTTCTTAGGACCCGTGTGCCCACACAGAAGACTTATTCCCTTGTCTATGTGTCTAGAAATAAAAAGCTGATGGACGGCAAGCTAGTTAGGGGAGAGATGTGCTTTTCCAGCTGATTCTGACCGAGTACCTTATCTGTAGGGATAGAAAGCAGCCTCACAGTACTGCAGCTCCTCTGGCTTCTTGACATCAGCTGTTTAGATAGAAGCTCATTATCGCCGGGTTGGAGGTCAAGAATGACACTTGGTAAGCTGTAGGCACCGTGATATGGAGCCTTACGGAGCACACCGGCCCCAGAGCCGGGATGTTCTAACCCCACTTCAGCTTGAAACATGAAGAACATTAATTAAGATCGTGGGGGGAGATTTCCCTAACCCTTAGGGAAGAACAAGCCAGACTTTTGTTTGCTTGCTGCTGCTACTGATTCTGAAACGGGGATTTATACAATTAATTGGCTGCTTGTGGAGTCGCGCTTCTGACTCTTACATACTGTCCTTAGAATAAAGTCAACGTCTAAAAAAATCAGACTCGACACATGGCAAACATTCAGTAGCTGTTGAGTTAATTACACAATAAGTCGTGCCAGGACAAACCCAGGGTGGTATAGACTAGCACCGGAATATTATTCGGCCATAAAGAGAAATGGAGTTCTGGGACATGGTACAACATGCACGACCTTGAAAACGTTATGATAAGTTAGATGCAGGCCCAGATGAGCAAATATTACACAATTCCACTTCTGTGAGGTACCTCGAATAGGCAAACTCATAGAGACAGGAAGTAGAATAGTGGTTATCAGAGGCTGCGGCGTTGGCCACGGTGGGGACTCGTTTAATGGTACTGAGATTGTGTTAGAGATGATGAAAAACTTCTGGAAATGGGTGGTGGTGGTGATGGTTGCATGACATTGTGAATATACTTAATGTCACTGAGCTGCACACTTCAAAAATAGTTAAAATAGTAAATTTTATGTCTATTTCACCATAATAAAAATAGTTTTTAAAATTGATTCCAGGGATCCCTGGGTGGCTCAGCGGTTTAGCGCTGGCCTTCAGCTCAGGGCTTGATCCTGGAGACCTGGGATCGAATCCCGCATGGAGCCTGCTTCTCCCTCTGCCTGTGTCTCTGCCTCTCTCTCTCTCTCATGAATAAATAAATAAAATCTTAAAATAAATAAATAAATAAATAAATTGATTCCGATGCAGGAAGGGCATGTAGGACTTCTTCATATGCAAATATATGAAAATTAAATCTTACCGTTCTTAGACATGTATTATGTGAACTTTTTTAATTTAATTTTATTTTTTTTATGTATTACGTGAACTTATAAGCCTGTTTGAGGGCAGTTTTTCTGTGGATCGGCCCCCAATCAGCAGTATAAAATACCTTTTCTCCAGGCATTGCCAGGGACTACAGCCTTAGACAGTGTAGCCCACTTCCCACCTAGCTTTTCATTGGGAGAAATAATATATATTGGGCTTCTTTTGGGCCTTGGTAAATCACTCTATTGAATTGTGCTTTCGTATCATATGTCTCCTTGAGGGATGCGGTAAGAATCATGATAGGAGACTCCCTACTTAAAAAAAAAAAAAAGAGACTCCCTACTATATATACTTAGAGGCGCTTCTAATTAATTACTTTCCCTCCCTCCCTTCAGTGTGAATGATAAAAAACACTTTGGGAATTTACCCCAGGAAGGAAAGGCTAATACCTTGGGAGAAATTTCTTAATAACAAGAAAAAGGCTAACACTCATGAAGCGTGTACATTGTACTTTATCTTAGAGTCAGTGTGATTGTGTCTCTTCATTGCTTTGGCCACTAAGATGCTCAGAACCTAATTTATGAGTCATTTCGGGCTATAGCTTAATACCTTACAAAATACAGTTCTGTGGATTAACTTTTCCTCGTGCTCTAGCCTCTCTTCTGTGTTGTCTTCTTCACATTGTATACTCACCTTGTAAGTTGATGCGTTCTTTCTTGGCATTAGGTGGTGAATTAAGGTTCTCCAGAGAATCCTGACCAATAGGGAGTGTGTGTGTGTGTCTAGTGATTTTGATCGATAGATAAAAATTGATTTTAAAGAATTGCCACCCCCCCAAAAAAAAATTAAAAATAAAGAATTGCCACCCATGATATGGAAGCAGGCAAGTCTAGGATTTACAGGGCTGGCTGGAGATCCAGGAAGAGTTGATGTCACAGCTGTGAGTCCAAAGGCTGCACTGAGGCAGAAATCCCTCTTCCTAAGGGAACCTCACCTTTTCTCTTGAGGCCTCAACTGGTCGGATGAGGCCCATGCCTGCATGCTTCGAGGGGTAATCTGCTCCACTCAAAATCTCCTGATTTAAATGTTAATCACATCTAAAAATGCCTCTACAACAACATCTAGACTTGTGTTTGACCAAAGAACTGGGGGCCATAGCCCAGTCAGTTGATTAAGCCCAAAGTTAACCATCACAGTTTAGGGCTATAAATACACAATAGAATTTCCTTAAAATGGGCCATAATTGCGGTCTTCTACATTTGTTGCTTTGAATGCGTGTAGAAGATGATTACATTTCCCTCCCGCCGCCTCATCTAGGTTCAAATTCCATGTTGTCATCCTTTCATCAGCTGGTAGGGCTGTCTTCCAGAGCGGGCTTATTTCCACGGCATAGAGTCTTCATTGTGCGCGGACGCGTTCAGTGTGTGAATGCTCTGACCCGCCAACACACCCTGGTACAGGTAAGTGTTATACGGAGGTCCGCCAGCACCTTGCAGGGGGTGTGATGAGGTCCCTGATTTCACCAGTGATTATCATTCCCAATTAGATGGGCCCCAGGTGTGTGTTCATAAACGGGTAGCTCACTCTCTGCAGCTTTAACAGCCCCACCCGACTTGATTCCAGGGATTTTATATTGCTGCTGTTGTAGGCTGAAAGGTCTCCAAACATCCAGAGGCCTGCTGTTTGCTAGAGAACATTCCAGTTGTTGAAGAATGTAACTCATCCCCTGCAGCCGTTCTTACTTTATCTTTTTACCTTTGGTAGGCTGGCTACTTTGCTTGGGCGCAGACCTCGTCACGGTCAGTTGGAGAGAGGAGCCTGACGGCCGCGCTCTCTCTCATAAGGTAAGAACGGGAGCGATTAGGGACAATCTTTGGCTTTTCGTTTGGGAGCTGCAGGTCAGGCGATGGGGGATCCAGGCGGACTCTGGAACATCTTGGGACTGTCTTTTGCCAGTTTCCTGAGTCATTTGCCAGGTGTCCTAGCCCATCCTGAACTCTGTGCTGCTCCCTGTAGTCCTGGGATTTGGTAGGCAGATTTTGGCTCAAGTCATATTTCTGGTGAACCCAAAGAGGGGGTGCCCATGTCCAGGGAATGGTTAGTAGATGAAAGACTCCTCTGTTTCCCACATAATGCATGACTTTAGTCAGTTACAAGAGAATGTTCCAGAGTTACTATCCCAGCAATGGGGGCAGGAATTAGTGGAGGATAGGAAATGATGCTCAGAAGTGTCTAGATCAAATGAAAACCATTGCTAACTCTTACTTAGGAAGTGCATTCACTAATTATCGAGCATTTGTAATTATAGGACATTTAAATGTTAAGGATTAGAACATTTTTCCTGATCCAAAATAAGATGAAAGTGTTACCCCCACAGAGAAGAGGCGGCAGCATCTATTTGGGCATGTTTAAAGTTGTATGTTTTACCCATGACCGCTTTTTACTTCATTCACTTGCCTTTTCGGTTTTAGGTGTGACGTTTAATACGCAAGTTGACCAGGTTCGGTTGTTGGACCCGTCTCTATTTTCTCAGTGAAAAAACTGAATCTGTGATCTGATTTTCTCTGGGCAGGCTGTCAAGGCCAGGGAATGTCTTCTTGAGGCTCCAGGGACCTGAGACTGGTCTGCTGAGGAGCCTTCCTCCTGGTGGGGGCTATCAGCAACCAGCTCGGAGCCCCCCCTACCCCACCCCACAAACAGACCTCCCACCTTGAGTCTAGGGGCTGAGGGAGGCGGCCTCCACAGGAAGTTGTCTGAGATCGTGAGCTGATTTGGAGCCAAAAATCTTCTTGTTTCTTGTCTAAAGAGCGGATAGAATTATTAGCACCCATATTTGTAGGAGATAATTACAAGTTTCAAGCACAAAACAGAATTCTGTAGAGTATCTACTCAGGTGGTTTACTGCTTGCCCTTTTTTAAAAGGATGACATTGTATTCTCTTAATTAGGCCCAAGAAAACAAGTAGGAATCTGTATGTTATCACTATTTCCCTCCGGGCATATTGGGTGGTGTGCAAGCTGTTACTTCATCTGAAAAGTCTACTAGATATTAATAAACCCGGAGAGTGTGGAGATTAGAGAAGGGATGGTCCAGTAATGAGACGCATGGAGAGCACTGGGCCGTCTTCCAAAGCAAGGAAACTTCATGCCTTTTTAGTTACGGTGTTAAACACAGTGTTAGGAACATCATGATGCTGATAATCATAATAATAATGATAACAATGGCAATAAAAAATAATAACTGTGGAAAAAAAATAATAATAATAACTGTGATATTAGCCATCTCTATCACTGTCATCATGACAGGTGTCATCTGCCAGGCGCTAGACTAAACGTTCTGTTTGCATTATTTCCAACCTGCGTGGCCTTCCTGTGAAAAAGGTCCTATTAATATCTGCCTTTTAGGGTTGAGGAAACTGAGGCTGAAGGATTGACTTACTTGTTTGAGAAGGAGAGTATACATATTTGCGCGCACTTGTGCAAAAGGGGGGCAGAGGAAAAGAACTCAAGCAGGCTCCCCAGTGAGTGTGGAGCCCGATCTCAGGACCCTGAGTTCAGGACCTGAACCAAAATCAAGAGTCTGACGCTTAACTGACTAAGCCGCCTAGGCACTCCACGGAGACTGAAGTTCAAAGAAAATCGGTAAGTTGCCCAAAGTTGGATAGCCAAGCCCAAAGGAGCAGATCAGGAATATGACTGAGCAGCCAGAGGAGGAGCCAAGCACGTTGAGGCTTTGACCCACATGCAGCTATTCAGGGCTGGCCCCCCCACTTGACTGTCCCCCTTGCCCCTGCACACATGCCCTTTGCCCTCTGGCCACCATTGACATTGTGTCTCTTCTGCATCGAGGTAGCCAGAACAGTAAACAATATATAAATAGTTCAAGAATGTTAAAGAATATTTGGCCTGTAGGGAACAGCAGAAGGAATGAAGAAAAAAACTCACCCAGTTTTTTTTTTTTTTTTTTAAAGCCATCTTTATAGTCATGACCATGTTGGTGTGTTTTGCTACTATTTTTGACCTTTGTGTAGTTTGTTCACATAGTTTCTACATATTTAAGTTATGAAATTTAAATCTAACAAGTATTTTCTTGTGCCTCTGTCTTATAAGCCTATAATGGCCGCTTGAGCACTCATTAGAGGGCTCTTAAGTTTATTCCACAAGAAGTTGTATCCTTGAGTTGCTCCCATGTGACAAGTGCAATTTCTTTCTTTCTTTCTTTCTTTCTTTCTTTCTTTCTTTCTTTCTTTCTTTCTTTCTTTCTTTCTTTCTTTCTTTCTTTCTTTCTTTCTTTCTCTTTCTTTCTTTCTTTCTTTCTTTCTTTCTTTCTTTCTCTTTCTTCTTTCTTTCTTCCTCCTTTCTTTCTTTCTTTCTTTCTTTCTTTCTTTCTTTCTTTCTTTCTTTCTTTCTTTCTTTCTTTCTTTCTTTCTTTCTTTCTTTCTTTCTTTCTTTCTTTCTTTCTTTCTTTCTTTCTTTCTTTCTTTCTTTCTTTCTTTCTTTCTTTCTTTCTTAAAGGTTTATTTATTTCAGAGTGAGTGAGAGAGAACACGTATGAGGGTCAGGGGGGACAGAGTGAGAGTGAGAATCTCCAGCACACTTCCCCCGAGCATGGAGCCTGATGCAGGGCTCGATCCCATGACCCTGAGATCATGACTTGAGCTGAAATCAAGAGTCGGAGGCCCAACCGACTGAGCCTCCCAGGCACCCCAAGTGCAGGGTTTGTGCCCGCTGCTTTGGGGAGCTGGTATTGGTCTACTGCCAGGTGGTCGGAACAGTGGAGTGGCTATGCCACCTCACGGTGTAAACACCTTATATCTTGAGAGGGGTCTCTCTAGGTTGGTGGAAGTCCTGCTGGCCTGGAGCCCAGAAGACCCAGATGTGGCTCTGCACTAAAACCAGTTGTGAGTCCTTGGGTAAATTACCTCATTTTAGCATCTTTATCTGTGAACCAGTTACATCTAGTGAGATCTATGGTTCCATGAAATCAGGAGTTTTCTGAACTCTCTTGACTTATAACCTGATGAGTTTCAATTGATGCAGCAATTTGGGTTGGCCTCAGCTGGGTTACTCTGAATTGCTTCAGGCAGGGAATTTTGTGTTTCAAGATGACCAGAACTATAAGCCCTTGGAACGTGAGATGTCTTTACTTTCATATCATTTTTGCTGTCTTCATTTCTCGGCTTTCCCCCTGCCCCAACTCTCTCATACCTAGACCCCCACAAAACTACATGCTACAGAGTATGTGCTCAACAAATACGGAGGGAATAAACAAATACAGATGAATGCTACTGGTCTTCACCCCTAGCACTGTGGGTCATCCAACTTATCAGATTAATAAGATTGTTTTCATTTACATGTGGTGACTTTGCTTTTTTTTAAATTTAAATTCAATTAGCCAACATATAGAGCATCAGTTTCAGATATTGTGGTCAGTAATTCATCAGCTGTATATAACACCCAGTGCTCGTCACATCACGTGCCCTCCTTAATGCCCATCACCCAGTTACCCCATCCTCCACTCCCCTCCCCTCCAGCAGGCCTCAGTTCCCTAGAGTTAAGAATCTCTCATGGTTTGTCTCCCTCTCTGATTTCCTCCCATTCAGGTTTCCCTCCTTTCCCCAATGATCCTCTGCACTGTTCCTTATATTCCACATATGAGTGAAACCACATGATAATTGTCTTTCTTTCATTGACTTATTTCACTCAGCATAATACCCTCTAGTTCCAGCAATTGCACAACTAGGTATTTACCCCAAAGATACAAAGGTAGTGACCCAAAGGGGCACCTACACCCCAATGTTCATAGCAGCAATATCCACAATAGCCAAACTATGGAAAGAGCCCAGATGTCCATCGGCAGATGAATGGATATAGAAGGTGTGTGTGTGTGTATACAAATATAATGGAATATTACTTAGCCATCAAAATGTGGCTTTGCTTTTAATAGACAGGAACTTAAGCTTCTGAAATTTCTCCTAATGTGTTCAGAGTGATTTTCCTACAGAGTCAATTATCAGTTCTTCCCACATGTTACACATGATAGAACACTGATCTATGGAACTTGGTACTTTTTCCCTTTGTGTTGTGGGTCGAGAGAGAGTTTTTTTGCTTAGGTCACAGCAAAATCAAAGCTTGGGATGTCATCATTCTCTTGTGTGACCAGCAGAAAAAATGAAGATGTTCTGGGCTCCCTGCTTTCTTGGACCACGGGGATTACATGGTTGGGTCTGACCGGCTCTCCCGGATTCCCACTTGGTCATGTGGTCCTTGAGTTGGTTTGCTCCTACCTTGAAGGTGTCTACCTACTTCATTGTGCAATACTGAAGATGCACGGTATAAAGCTACTTACAGGGAAGCCGGATCTTCCATTTTGCACCCTGGATTTGTATTATGGACAAAAAATAACCAAATCCTGTGTTTCCATTCCATCCCTCTCCACAGAGACATAGTTTTGTACTTACTTGGCACAGAAAGCTTGCCTCTGTCTCCCCAGATTTGATCATTAATCAGCCTTCGCTTTTCCCAAGGTATTATGCTGACTGTGGTGGCCTTGGTGGCCCTAGGTGGGTGGGATTGAGAGCTTGGCAGCACCATGTGGTAGTTGGTAAGCCTGTTGACAGACAGATAAGTGGCCTGGTTTCTTGCAAATGTTTGTGTTGGAAATGCTGTTGATAATAAAGCCTCATGTGTTCAGGGCTCTGTATCAGTTATCTATTGCATAATAAGAAACCACCAGAAGCTCAGTGGCTTAAAACAATAACCATTTTATTTGCTCTGGATTCTGCAGGTCAGCAATTTGGGCTGGGCTCTGCTAGTCTTGCCTGCTGGGATCCCTCATGCCGCCATACTCAGCTGGTGCCTACAAGGGAGTTGAAAAATAGAATAGTAGAGAAAATCAAGAATTCATGGCCATGTAAAATTTATCCTAGGGTCTTAACTTGGATATGAAAGCAATCGGAAATTAGTTTATCTGACAGTTATTTTTGTCTTACACCCTCCTGGAGTAGGGATGGTGTTGTCAGCTCGTATGAGAGTAAGGTGCTCAGTGATATAATAATAACGACAGCAACGATAGCAGCAAATGTTAGCATCATTCTTACTAACGCCAAACACCGTTGTAAGTCCTTTATATGTCATAATGCATTTGGTCATCATACGGTCTTATGAATATGTACTGTTTTTATCCCCATTTTATGGGTCAGAAAACCAAGGCACAGAGAGGTTAAGGAATCCCCCCCCCAATGCCACAAAGCTACCAAGGGGAAGAACTGGGGTTCCACCTGGGCAGGCTGGCTCCAGAGTCTGCATTAACCCCAAGTGCTTCCCAGGTTCATGGAAATGAAATCTTCCTGACTCTTAGCAGGTTCTCTCTTGGAGCACGTAGTTTTTCTAGAGGCGGCGGGCGGGGGGGGGGGGGGGGCTATTTGGAGAGGGACTCAGCCTTCCTGGGTATACCCACGTGGCCAAAAATGGATCCAGTTATGTTGTAGGAGACCCTAACTGGAGAGAGTAAGGACACTCGTGATCCCATGGAGCAGAGAGGAACTCTGAGTGTGTATGTGTGCGTGTGGGCGTCTGCTAATGTTATGGTCGTGGTGTCACCTTCTCGGGAGACATTTGAAGATTGGGAATATTTAACAGTGTCTTCCCTAGCCCCTCAGATAGTCTCTTGTTCTTGGCTTTCAGTAATTAGAGGGCCTAACCTCAAAAGGAAAGAATGTATCTCTTTAGCTTATTATTTAAAGATGACCCCAGGGAAAGGATAGGCTCACGGATGCTTTTATCCAGTGTTTGTGAACTACATTCAGTCCAATCTCCAGGTGGTCCCAGGTGGCATAAGGAAAGTGACACATTTCGCTAATATTTATAAGGTTACCCTTGTCACCACAGATGAACTGGCCCATGGCCCCTTCCTTAGTATGACCAGGACTTTCCAGTTACCACTAGAACTGGGGAGAGACTCGCAGGCCAAGACTTGGGGGCAGTTATTCTAGCCATCTAGCCCCTTCCCTCTGTCTAGCCCCTTCCCTCCGTCTAGCCCCTTCCCTCCGTCTAGCCCCTTCCCTCCGTCTAGCACCTTCCCTCCGTCTAGCACCATCCCTCCGTCTAGCCCCTTCCCTCCGTCTAGCCCCTTCCCTCCGTCTAGCACCTTCCCTCCGTCTAGCACCTTCCCTCCGTCTAGCACCTTCCCTCCGTCTAGCCCCTTCCCTCCGTCTAGCACCTTCCCTCCGTCTAGCACCTTCCCTCCGTCTAGCACCATCCCTCCGTCTAGCCCCTTCCCTCCGTCTAGCCCCTTCCCTCCGTCTAGCACCATCCCTCCGTCTAGCCCCTTCCCTCTGTCTAGCACCTTCCCTCCGTCTAGCCCCTTCCCTCCGTCTAGCACCTTCCCTCCGTCTAGCCCCTTCCCTCCGTCTAGCACCATCCCTCCGTCTAGCCCCTTCCCTCCGTCTAGCCCCTTCCCTCCGTCTAGCCCCTTCCCTCCGTCTAGCACCATCCCTCCGTCTAGCACCATCCCTCCGTCTGGCCCCTTCCCTCCGTCTAGCACCTTCCCTCCGTCTAGCCCCTTCCCTCCGTCTAGCCCCTTCCCTCCGTCTAGCCCCTTCCCTCCGTCTAGCCCCTTCCCTCCGTCTAGCCCCTTCCCTCCGTCTAGCACCTTCCCTCCATCTAGCCCCTTCCCTCCGTCTAGCCCCTTCCCTCCGTCTAGCACCATCCCTCCGTCTAGCACCATCCCTCCGTCTAGCCCCTTCCCTCCGTCTGGCCCCTTCCCTCCGTCTGGCCCCTTCCCTCCGTCTGGCACCTTCCCTCCGTCTAGCCCCTTCCCTCCGTCTAGCACCTTCCCTCCGTCTGGCCCCTTCCCTCCGTCTGGCCCCTTCCCTCCGTCTATCACCTTCCCTCCGTCTAGCCCCTTCCCTCCGTCTAGCCCCTTCCCTCCGTCTAGCCCCTTCCCTCCGTCTAGCACCTTCCCTCCGTCTAGCCCCTTCCCTCCGTCTAGCCCCTTCCCTCCGTCTAGCCCCTTCCCTCCGTCTAGCACCTTCCCTCCGTCTAGCATCTTCTCTCCATCCAACCTCATTGTTGCCTCTTGGCTCTGCAAGTAGCCTTGTCCTTCTGATATACTTGTGCTTCTGACTCGGGTTAGCATCGCTGACTGTTCCCTTGACTCAGAGGTGTTTGCCACAACTTCTGCACGGGTGAGAAACTTCATGTTCACCCTAATACGGTCTCTGGCTAGAATGTGAGCTGGAGGATAGGCATTCTAAGCAGGCACAGGCACCCCTGCCCACCCCTAGGTAGAGCAGAACATGGGGGCGGGGAGGAGGCTGCTGGCGGCCCTCCCCTTCCATCATACCTTCCCATACCAGGAACTTCCCTAAAGGCCACATCAAGATTGTCAAGAAATCCTAGTGATGCTTTCCCCATATCAATGGAATCTGTTACCTTTATAGTCTTTTCCTTCAGCTGATCCCAAAGAGTTTATAATCATGTCCTGCATTGAGTACTTCTTCCTTTTTGGATACTTGCTTGCTTTTTCTCTGATTTGAATGGGGCTGGGACCATTTACCCCCTAGCACAGAAATGAAAACCGGACCGGCAGGCCTCTGCAGCAGACATTCTCTGAACAGTGCCTTACTGTCTGCGGTTGCAACTGAATAGTCCAGCCTGCCTTTATGACAGAATGAGAGAACGGACACAGGGAGGAAGCTGCTTTTGTTTCCAAGGCCTTTGGGGCTGTTCTTTCCTGGCTATAAACTTAATTGCTTCCTGGGATGGATCTGTCCAGTACCCCTTTAGCTCCCACCTGTTTGGCCAACCGGGACTCCCAAGCCCTGCACCTTTGTTTTCCTGTAGGCTTGGTCGATGGACATTAGTTTTCCTTTGACTCTGGCTAACATGGCCTATTTGGGGGGACATGGTGGGCCCCAGGCATAGGAGGTGAGTGTGGGGGATGGAGGAGGTGGCAAGAGGCAGCTGGGCCTTCTGCGCCAGTGGTGTATGGGATGAGAGAGTGCACATTGAAAACTGGTTCACCACGGGGGCCTTGAGCACCTGCAGAAGTCCTCTTTTTTTTTTTTTTTAGAAGTCCTCATTTTTCCTGAAGGGGAGGTTGAGTCACCTTACCCCTGCAGAGGACATTTCAGACATGCTGGTTACCTGCATGTTGACTCAGCCTAGGATGGCTGGGTGTCATTGTTCCCCTTTCTCATGGGTTTTACGACCAATGTTGTAGGAAGACAATGCCTGAAAGTTTGTGTGAGCCCCTCCTTTTTTTTTTCCCTACCAGTGAAGATGATTGCTTAATAATAAACACTGAAAGGGAGTTAAAGAAAAAAAAAAAAAGAAGAGGAAGGACTTTGCTCTAGGCTGGCTCTTGGCAAGGTAGTCTGAGCTGAAGAAGGCATTTTAAATGGTTAGGATGCATGTGTACCCGTCTGCACATGCATTTCTCAGCTTCTAACCCACATAGCACCAGGCGCTTTGGCAACTTCCTTATCATCCTCCGTGGCTCTTTGGTGGAAGGAAGGCTGCTATTAGCAGTCCAACCAACTAAAGCACAGCTTTCCGAATTTAACCTTAAGCAGCTCTCGAAATTTCACCTTCAAGAAGTCTTTCTAGAATAGACATGAAAACTTCCTCTATGTCTAAACATGGCAAGTCCATGCACGATTCTCCTGTTTTCACCGTGATCACATTCCATACTTACCCTGTGAACGTCAAGTCCTGTCTACTTCTTAGCCAGGTTTCCTCGCTTTCTCCAAATGTGGGTCCCTGCTGGGGGATAAAAGGGCAAAAAAAGGTGTAACCACCTTCAGTGTGGCAGATCTGATGAACCCCCGGCATGGTGCCACCAGATGGAGGATGAGTCGACGTGCGTGGACAGTGATGTTACCTACAGCGTGAACACGATCACAGGCACCTTGCTTGTGTTCTGCTGTTCTCTTCAGGTGTACCTTGATCGGGCGTGTGGTCAAGCCTTGTTCCAGAACTCTGCTTTGTAGCCTCAGCAATACATACGATCAGATTATCACCAAAATCACACCTAGTGTAAGCCTATTCAGCTACTATCCGAAGGAACTCTAATAGGAGAGAATAATGTAGATAGTTACTTGCCATCTGTTAAATCAGTTTATTTTTTATCTTTTTTTTTTTTTAAGATTTTATTTATTCATGAAAGACAGAGAGAGAGGCAGAGACACAGGCAGAGGGAGAAGCAGGCTCCCTGCAGGAGCCCGATGCGGGACTCGATCCCGGGACCTCGGGGTCACACCCTGAGCCAAAGGCAGACACTCAACCACTGAGCCACCCAGGAGCCCCATTTTTTTGTTTTTTAAAGATTTTATTTATTCATGAAAGAGAGAGAGAGAGAAAGGCAGAGACACAGAGGGAGATTTAACTCTTTAGTAGCATTTCATTTGGAAGTAAATCATATCTTTAAATCTTTAGTTGAAATATGTTTGACATATGACATTGTATAAATTGAAGCTATACAACATGTTGACGTATTTATATATTGTGATATGATGGCTGTTGTAGCCATAGTTAGCATCTCGATGATTTTGCAGAATTACTGTCTCCTTTCAGTGGTTGGATTAAATTAAGATTTAGTCTTTCAGCAAGTTTGATTATAATACTGTATTATCGTCTATGTTCACTATTCCGTGCATTCGCTCCCCAGGACTTATTTCTCTCTGAGTCACAAGTAAACCGTATTTTAACATATCACTCCCCAAAGAGTAAATTAGGGTAATGCAACTTGGAAAAGAGTGGGGAGATGCGGATTAATTAGGCAATGAGGATCCCTAATGCATTTATGGGCTTACTCCTGGGGTTGGTTATACTCTGAGAGGGACAGATTTTCAATTTTCAAGTCTTTAAAATCAACTGCCACGTTCGAAGCTCTTGCGTGTCATCGTGTGTGTTTCCTCTGTTAGAATAAAGCGTCGCATTAGTTTTATATAAAATATTCCTAAAACAACCGAGGCAGTGACCAAGAGCAGAGAGCCAGGTGCTGTTCCTATAGGATTTTTCTTGGCCGATGTCCTCTCCGCCACGTCTCCCCTGTCTCCTCAGGAAGGGAGAGGCCGAATGGATAATGCTGTGGATAGCTTTCCTTGAACTGTGAAGCTGAGATGCACACTTTAAATAGAGAGTTTTAAGATGTTAGGGAGGAAAGTGACATTGATTTATTTGTTGGGTTTTTGGCCAGCCTGAGAAACCTGTCCCGTCAGGTAATGAACAACTGCTTTTATCCTAACTAGTGACTTCAAGAGAACGATTACTCATCCCATCATTACCATTCCCCTGAGTCATCCAGGCTGGCTCATGTTGGTTCCAAATGAGTAAGAATCTTCAGGCAGTGAGTCTAGGGCCAAGGTAGCCATTTATATAAACGTATCTTGGACATGGAGTCATGTCGCATTCTGGAAAAATCCTCCATCGGTCCAGCTTGTCAGCCATGTGTCTATTTGAGACCTTGAATGGTCTGATGTGGTCGAAAGTGGCCATCATAATAATGGTCATTGTAGAAGGATCATGTGAGTTAGCAGACCCCCAGCCTGCCCATGTGGATCTAAAGCGTAAAGGTAGGCAAGCAAATGAGTAGTGACTTGGGAGCACCCTTTGCCTGTTCCTTCTAAGTGGTGCTGTGGAGTGATCACGGAGAGGTCAGTGGCGATCTCAGTAAAGCCACTTTAGGGCCTTGTCCTTGTGATGGTCGGGAGGGCTCCTTGACGGTTAAGAAGGTGTTTGCCGTCGTAGATGCAAGGCCGCTGGAGTCCTTTCCATTGTACGGATATGAGCAGTCCCCTACCACGCCGCCCTACTGTTCTCGGCCCTGTTCTTGGGTCCTGTTGTATATGATTTGGATGACAATCATGAGCCTTAATTGTCCCACATCGAATTTGGTTATATGGGTAGTTGTGGAGAGGACTATTGACTGGCATGTGTGTTTAGTTCCAGTTCATTCCAAGGTTCAGTTGATTTCTGGGTTCTTGATACTCAGTACAAATTTAGAGAAACTTAGTTCTGAGTCCTAACGTTTAAGACTTAGTTGAGCCATCACATGTTTATAGGAGCGCTTGACACGTAGAAAAGGGGGAGAAAATATTCAAGGCAAAATGCGGAATGCAAGTTTGTGAGGTCGCTGAAAATCCTGCCTCTTTTACAGATTCTTGACTAGTCCTGCCCCGGGTTTAAATAAAATCAACAGTCGCTTTTATAAAACAGGTACTCTGTCACCGTTCTCTGCCTTTCGGGCTCTGGAAATGCCTCATTAAGCAATATCAGAATTACTCCAAGGCCCCTTAGACTGAGCTGTTTGGGACAGGAACCTTGCCTTCTTTGTCTGGAATTTGTAGGACCAAGAGGAATAGGGCCAACCCCTCTGGCCCGCCTCAACCCTGTTTTATCGGCAGGTATATATGAAGTGTAGTCAGTAATCATGAAAATAAAGCAAACCGTGATCCTGAAGCCCTGACATCTGACAACATGTCCCACAGCACCCGTGTTCAGGGGGAATCCGGGTAGAGGTGGGGAGCAGCTGCTTGGGGGATCTCGGACAGGGCCAGCCCGGAGAGGCAATAATGCATCTGCGTGCCCTGCGGCCAGCGGGCTTGGACCGTCTGCCCCGGATTCCTGGGTTGCAACAGAAAACTCCGCCAGACCAATGCTAAGGAAACAAAACCCAACTCCTTTATTAGTCTCTACACCATTTATAGGCAAGTCCTATTCAATGCCCTTCTCCTGGAGGCATTCTGACAGTCATCCTAATGATTTATTTTCTTTTTCACAACCAAAAAACAAATAAAATATTTTATCACCTTTTGGGTAGACTTGATGTCTTTCTCTTCATTTCATCACTTTCTGGGTCCATAAAATTCCCCGTACCTTTCAGTTTTTATAACTCAAGGATAGGAATCCTGTTTTTCTCATTTCTTATGTGAAGGCTTCCCCCCCCCCCCCCCCGCCGCTGCCCCTCCTTCTCCCCCAACTTGGATTTTTTTTTTCTTTTCTTCCCGGAGAGTCTGTATCCTCAAGCCTGTTGTTGTGCGTGGTGGTGGGGATGGAGGCCAGGGGATGGGAAATGAGACTCAAGAAAGGCCACATGTTTGCAGTAACAGAGGAATTGCAGGCAAAGGCTTTGAAAACAAAAATTTTTTTTTCGGAGCTGTTCTCCACTATTGAGCAGTATGTGAACATTAGAGCCATTGGTGGTGAAGTAGTGGCTGTGCTGGTTTAAGAAGGAAATTCCCTACCACTGAAATTTGCTCTGTTGGTTTCTTTCCCAGATCTACAATAAAACCCAATGATCTGTGTGAGAGCCCACAGCCCTGGGATCGCCCCTCTCCACTCTGAATCGCAGGTCTGCACCCCAGCTCCCTGCTGTATAGCTGGCGGGCTCAGTTTCTCTACTCTTTCCCCTTTTGTTCATTTCTGCCTCATTTTCCATATGGCTCCTGATACTAAGGGGTCAGCAGCAAGGTACTCCCTCTGACCAGTCATCGTGCGCCACAAAAGCTCCCGGACCACGTGTGGATTCATAAAGGGCAGAGCTCTTCTCTGGGAAGCAGTTTCTAGTCTGAGTTAATGCAGCACACAGGGTTTTTTTTTTTTTTTTTAAGATTTTTATTTATTCCTGAGAGACCCAGAAAGAGAGGCAGAGACACAGGCAGAGGGAGAAGCAGGCTCCCTGCGGGGAGCCCGATGCGGGACTCGATCTCACGACCCCATGAGCCAAAGGCAGATACTCAACTGCTGAGCCCCCCAGGGGTCCCAGCACGTGAGGGGCTTGAGTGTCTTGAGTTCAGCGGTGCAACCGACTGGTCCAGGATGCGTCTCCTGCCCCTCTCATCCCTCCTCCATTAACCCCAGTAAGGACCAGCGAATTGAAGGGGACTTCAGGTCTTTACCTCGAGGATCCTTCAAGGAGTTGATGATTAGTTTTACAAAGAATGGAAAAGCGTTCAAAGAAAGGAATAAAGCCTCCATTGGCAAGTGACCGATGCTTCAATTCCAGCCCCTGCTGCGCCTAGGTCCCTCTGCCTGCCATAACCTCCTGACTCCCAGACCTGTGGCTTGCACCGGGTCATATTAACTACTGATTTTTTTTGCCCTTACCTTAACTGTTTGACTTACAGTCTTCCAAACTATGTCGATTTTTGGCTTTGGAGGGACATTCGGGCTCATTAGATGACCAGAGATGATTGGCAGGACATGTCTGATAGTTATCTACATCGTAGCATGACGGCCACCCCATGGCTTCTACAGAGGGCAGGAATACTATGACCCTAAAGGAGGTCACATGCAGTCATATAGGATGCATATGTGACAGACTTTACAACTAGGGTAGCGCCTGTGCTTTAAGCCAACAGTACCTCTACTACAAAGAGACTTTCCTCTGTACACACAGCCATTACCCCCACGCCTTCCGACGTCCAGCCATCTCCTCTTTGAGGTGTCTTCGCTGCTTCCATCCTCAGTTGAATTGTACGGGAAGATTGGAAGTGGATCCGTTGAGCCGTGTTTGCATTTTTCTGGAAGCGTGAGAAATGGTGTCTCAGTGATTACGTGTGGAGAGACGAGGAAGCAAAAGCACGGCCTGATTTTTAGATCGCAGGTGGAATTGGCAGCATTGGTAGTGAGGGACCCAGCCCCCAAGCACGGGAGCTGCGTAAATGCATTCCAGGCCACGTGGAGAGAATAAACCTGGGGCCCCACGACAGCGATTTTCATCACACGCATTTCTGGCCACTCCCCATTTGGTGGGAGAGAGATTTTGTTTGTCTGTTGTTGGACCTCGGTTTCCATCAAACATGCAGCCAACTGGCTAAGGTAGCAACTTGCAGAGCTGGCTGGGCTCCTGTGTTTGGTGTCCTGGCAGGAAAGAGATGTTTGTTGTAATCAAGTACCTTAACTGTTCTTCCATCTGGCCATTTCCTCCTTTCTCTTACTCCTCTTCCCATCTCTCTCTCTCTCTCTCTTTCTTTTTTTTTTTTTTTTTTTGTCATGTTGCTTTTTATACGGTAAATGGATGTGAATGACCAAGGGCAATGGATCAGCTCATGCCCTGCTTCTTGGCTTAGAGGGTGGACGTTTTGGGAGTCGTCAGTAGCAGGAAGCCTTGCCGCAGGACCCGTGAGGGGCTGGGACAGGTGACCAATGCTCCCGCCGACTCTCACTCATCGGGCCCTTCGTTGTGCCTTCCCTGCAATGAGAGCCTCCAGCAGGTGGAACACGGAGCCTGTTTAGAGGACACGCATAGAGAGGTTCAGCTCAGTGTGCACCGCGGCTGGGAGAAAGCTCCCACGGTGTCAACTCCTGACCCCGCCTGGCGCGCTCTCCTTCCTCCGAGCACCTACTACAGGCCAGGCATTGTGGAACATTCCCTTAATTCTCGGCGTTTCCTTCTCACTGCAGCTGTGAAATTTAGATGATGCTGTCGTGATGTACACATGAGGAAACTGAGACTCTAAGAAGTCCAGCAACTTGCTCAAGTTAACCAGTTTCTACCAGTGGTGACCAGAACCTAAGCTCAGGCGGTGGTGTTGGGGGGCTCAGTTGGTTGGGCGTCTGCCTTCAGCCCAGGTCACGATCCCAGGGTCAGAGGGGAGACTGCCTCTCCCTCTGCAGCTCCCCCTGCTTGTGTGCACGTGCATGCATGTGCTCTTTCTCTCTCTCAGATAAAATCTTAAAAATAAAATAAAATAAAATAAAATAAAATAAAATAAAATAAAATAAAATAAAATAAAGAAGCCTAAGCTCCAGATCTGAACAAGGGTTTCCAGACTCCAGTTAAATCCAGAACCAACTACACCTTGAGAATGACTGGTGCTCTTCTGGGGGGCTAGGGATTTAAATGGAAGCGATGAGGCTTCCGGCACAGCCTCTTAACGTAGGATGCAGCACGTCGACAGGGGCTCGCGCTCCTCCCTTTATTGCCACGTGGTAATGTCGGAGCTTTATTGAAATTGTAGAGCAGCATAAAGACAGCAGCTTGCCAGCGCTGTCAGCCAGAGGTCCGTGCAAAATTAACTCCGTTTCCTGTCATTTTACCCTCTCCTGCCCTGCTCAGATGAGACCGAACATTGCTCCCTAAACATTGCCCCGTTCTTCAGCCCACGACAAACAGCGGAAGTGCGGAAGCTGTGCAGGCGCCAACCCCTCTCCATGGAGCGGAGTCTGTCAAAGTTAGAGACCCTGCATCTCCCCTCGCTTCACGCGGGAGGCCAACTCCCCTTGCTTCTGAAATGTTGTTTTCCTTTTAACTTGAGAGATGCCTTTAAGGCTTCCCTCCTGATACTACTACGGTGCAGACAAGATCTTCTAAGCCAGATGACTCTTTTATGAGGTCCTGGAAGCCCGTCGTTGGTGCACATTCTTCTTTCTCAACAAAAGGTACCTCCCCGCACTTCCTCTGGCCGAAAGGTCTGGTCAATAAACCTGTCAGAGGCCAGGCCCGTCTGCACCAGGCGCGCTTCACACCTTCCCCGACGGGATGAAAGGAGCCCTTTGGAGCTCAGTGGGACGGAAATTACTTTTCCTATCCAGCTCTAGAATAAAAGCGTACATCTATCCGTTTTCGTTCTTGTCTGGCCATACACTGGTCGGGAGATTGGGGTTTCCCAATTAGCCGATTTGTAAATACCCAAGTTGGGAGGCCAGGAAAGGGCATCTGGCTGTGCTCAGCGATTCCAGAATCACTGACTGGCGGCAGGTAAGACAGAGAAGCGCATGCAGGGGACCCGCTTCCCCTTCCCACAACGATGCTCGATGCTCGAGTGCTGTTGTGTTTTGTTTTGTTTTTAGATTTTATTTATTTATTCATGAGAGACAGAGAGAGGGGCAGAGGGAGAAGCAGGCTCCCTGCGGGGAGCCCGATGCGGGACTCGATCCCAGGACCCTGGGGTCACGCCCTGAGCCCCCCCCCGGGTGCCCCTGAAGTGCCATTGTTCAGGAATATGGAAGGGAGGTTTGTGCATCCAGTCACCAGACCGGGTTTTAGAGAGCCTATCACCTTATCCTGGCACAATTATAGGTCTTCAATGGGGACTGGAAAGCTCTGCAGTTACGCAGATGACCTTCAGAGGCACCGGGAGGTATTTTACAAGTCCAGCCACCTCAGGGCCTGTTGGCGAGCCCACAGTGCTGGTAACCGTGTTGCAGCGTAAGACCCGGAGCTTCCACGTTGCTTTGCTCATGAAGCACAGAGAGCTGCATCCCGTATTTTAAGGAGATTTTACATTTCTGACAGTAGTGATTAAAAAAAAAACAAAACCACACCAACCGGGCTCTATTGCCCAGAGCAGCATGTATGCCACACGCATCGTTTTCTCCCCCAGATTTCCAACTGGGATGTGTTTCTGCTTGCAGTGTTGTGGAGCCCTGGAAAGGTCATTCTGATTTGTTATTTTCTTTAAAGTGGGCATTCTCAATATGGGGGAGTTCATCAGCGCGCAGAGGGCTGTTGTTACTTCAAGACTTACAGGCCCCTTTGGAAATGTCTCTAGCCACTGATGTCAGGGCAAGCAAAGCCACGGCCCCCCCCCCGGGGATCCTCCACCCTGAAGCGGGCCTGTGAGGGCAGCTCAGACTAGCCCTGTTGGTTTGTATACCGTCTGCGTTCACTCCAGTTTTCCTAAATTTACGGTCAATAGTGTAGTTACTTTAGGGTTTTTTAGGTAGTTAGGTCAGTTAATTCACAAAACTGGTAAGAAATAGTTGAACCCTAAGTTAAAATGGAGACAGCTATGTCTTCAGTAGACATTTTGCACAAAATCCTATCACTTTATTTATTTTTCTCTAAAGTAGGCAGCGCTCCACCAGCATGGAGCCCAATGCAGGGCTTGAACTCTCGCTCCTGAGATCAAGACCTGAGTCAAGGGATCCCTGGGTGGCGCAGTGGTTTGGCGCCTGCCTTTGGCCCAGGGCGTGATCCTGGAGACCTGGGATCAAATCCCACGTCGGGCTCCCAGTGCATGGAGCCTGCTTCTCCCTCTGCCTGTGTCTCTGCCTCTCTCTCTCTCTCTCTCTCTCTGTGTGTGTGACTATCATAAATAAATAAAAATAAAATAAAATAAAAGATTTGAAAAAAAAAAAAAAAAGACCTGAGTCGAAATCAAGAGTCGGATGCTTAACCGGCTGAGCCACCCAGGCGCCCCAAATTCTATCCCTTTTGTGTGTTTTTCTTGAGAATAAGGAGAGGACATACCAGAATTGTAAAGTCTGTCCCTCTGTGCCTGGCGAGAAGGTGGATTCTGGTCTGCCTACGCCTTCTCTGGGAAGATTTAATCAGCGTTTGCTGTCAAAGAAGAGAAATGCTCAAGCTTCGGTGAAGACACTTTGTCTGTCTTGATAAACACAGTGAAGGCGACGCCAGGCCCTGTGTGAGAAAGTGAGGGGAATACTTTTTATGATTAGAATACAAAAAGACAGATTTACTAGGGGCTCTGCTGGGCCTTCTCCCTCTAAACTCCCTGATTCAGCGGCCGGTGCTGTGGCGGGTACGATGTTATGTGCTGTTGTACAAGTGAAACCAGCGGATTTAACGATTCTCTGCTCCTGGGTCATAATTCTTCCGTAACAGTGGAAATTCCAAACGCGCAGTACTTCTTTATCTCCTTAGGGCACACACATCTCTTTTCTTAAGGTGGATTTTTTGGGTGGTGGGGGTGGGGGGTGGGGGGTGGCTTTAGATAGTCTTCCAAAGGCAACTAAAAGAAAGGGAAAGGAGAAATAAGTGCATATTGAAATATGAATGAGTCAGACCGGAAGTGTCAACTGGATCCTTATTAGAAGCGCCTTAGTTTTCATTTGTGGGTGGGAGGACCCCCAGCAGGGTCCTGGCGTGCACCTCCCAGCGCTCTGGCCCAGTGTGTCCCCATGTGTCCCCATCGCCACCTTTGCCCGCATGGGGGCATCCGGGACTGGATCCACCACAGGCTCCGTAGAGGGCCTGGGCGAAGCCTGGATGTCAAAGGCCATGAAATGAATTTTGTTTTCTGAGGTTTCAGTTGCCCCAGTTCTCCCCCCACGCCCTCAGCCCTACTGAGGTCAAATTGACAAATTGTGTATGAAATTGACAGACTCGTGTTCAGGTGCCCAACGTGGGTGTGATGTTTGGCGAATGTATCCGTTGCGCGGTGATGACCACCATCCTGTCCGTTAACATCTCCATTGTGACCTCACATGGTTGTTTTATTTATTTATTTATTTATTTATTTATTTATTTATTTATTTAGCGAAAAACACTCAAAATTTACTCTTCGCAAATTTTACATATGCAGTTCAGTATTATCAACTCTGGTCACCAGGCTCTACATTACGGTGCCAGAAGTTATTAATCTTATAAGTGGAAGACTGTGCCCTTGGGCCAGCATCTCCCCATTTCCTCTACTTGACCCAACCCCTGGCAACCACCGTTCTACTCTCTGATTCTATTATTTTGACTTTTTTAGGTTCCATATCTAAGTGGTCGCATACAGGACTTGTCCGTTTCTGGCTTATTTCACTTAGCATAGTACCCCCACTTGGATTCACGTCACAAATAGCAGGATTTCTATTTTTATGGCTGAATAACATGCAATAATAACATGCAATAATACGGGTGAAAAAATATTCCAGGAAACCACATTTTTAAAATTCATTCATCCATTGATGGGCACTTTGGTTGTTTCTGTATCTTGGCTGTGGTGAATAATGCTGCAATAAATGTGGGAGTGCAAATATCTCCTCAAGATAATGATTTCATTTCTTTTGAATATATTCCCAGAAGTAGGATTACTGGGTCATATGGGAGTTCTATTTTTAATTTTTGAGGAACCTCCATACTGTTCTGTAGTGGCTGAGCCAATTTACATTCCACCAACAGTGAACGGGGTTCCCTTTTCTCCACATCCGATCCTATGATGGTTATCTCTTGCTTTCTGAGGAAACCTATTCTTACAGGGGTGAGGTGATACCTCATTACAGTTTTGATTGGTATTCCCCCAATGATGCAATTTTTTAATTGGAGTATTTGGTGTTTTGCTATTGAGTTGTTATGAGTTGCTTATATATTTTGGATATTAATGTCTTAGCAGACATTGGTTTGCAAATGTTTTCTCCCATTCCGTGGGTAGGTTGCCTTTTCATTTGATTGATTGTTTCCATTGCTGTGCAAAAATGCCCCATCCAAAAAAAAAAAAAAATGCCCCATCAGTTGGTCTTCCTTGCCCTGTGACCTTGGAAAAGGCACTGCAGGGGCCTGTCTCTGCTTCTTCCTCTGTTTGGGCTGAGATTTAACTAGATCAGGGGCTTTTCAGATGTTTTAAACTATGGAACCCTTTACCCACATGAAATGTTGTGATTTATCATAATAAAAGCAATTTTACACAATCTGACCTATTCTCATTTAAGTGTGGGTGAGGGGCCCAGAGTTGCCCCTACCCTCCTCAAATCCCCTTCGTGTGTTGGAACTGCAACAGGCCTGCGGGCCGCCTCCAGCTCACTTGATCAACAGAATGCAGAAAGTTGCGCTAATATAAGGCCTAGAAATGCGGGTAATTTTACCTCCGTCAATCCTGAAGACAGCGAATTTTACAAATTTTGAGTCAACCAACCTAAAATGGCTTAATCCATTATAAAATTGAAAGCACCAATCATTCTCCTCTTTTACATGCCTTGCTCCTTATGACCAGAGTATTTTTAGCTTTGCTGTTGGTCAATGATGTGCAAACGAATGTGGGTGATGAATTCTGTAAAGCACAGCCATCCCCACATTTCAGAACTGTGCCGGCCCTTTGCTATCCTCCCTCTCCTGGATTCCAGAAACCCAGATTCTTTGCCTCCCACCTTCTACCCCTCTAACCCTCTACTGTACAAATACCATATCAGCTCTTTTACCTCTGTATTTATCATGTCCGTCTCCTTTAAAAAATAGCCCCATTGTCTGAAAGGCCAAAACTCGGCTGCTGATACCGACCTTCTGAAAGTTCCATGATTATTTAATTTCCTCTCAAACCCTATTGCCCACTGCTTCTAGTATACATTCCATTTCAGTAAATCATTCTCTCCCCAGGCTCTGCCTTCAAGGCTGTGGTCCTGCTCTTTGCCCATCTCTCTCTCTTCCTTTCCCTGTAAAGACCCATCATCCTTCTGGTTGCCTACCTGTAACCCCTATAGCTCACCCTTCACATCCTCCACGCTCCCTCTTCTCCCTCCCCTGGTACTTGGCAAGGAGGCGGCATGGTGTGGCAACAAAATTACACAACAGGGAGACCGTGCTAGGACCACTCCCTGGAATTTTCCAACTTATTTGCAAGATGCCCTTGGCTAAGCCTCTTTGGGTCCCAGTTTCCACATCTGTAAAATGGGATTAGTAAAGTAACATCTCCCTTGCTTATCTCACCATGCAGTTGTCAGAATCAAAAAAAAGAATTATATGTGAATGCACTTTATCTAATCAAAGACTCATCTTTCACATTTTGTTTCTACATAATAGTGCGTATGTGGCATTCCTATAGCACTTGTTTTAATTATTGATCCAACTCGGCCCTGTGCTCACTGCAGTCCTTTCATGCATGATGGCCCTTCCGGCCAGTTCTTTGGGTCAAAGAACTTTCTTAAATTTAAAATTTGACGTCGATACAGCTTTACAGCAGTTATCACATATTAGGTAGTTCACGTGGATTTGCTTAAAGGAATTTTGATCTCCGATATTTTCCAAGAACTAGCCATTTTTGGTGTGTGGGCAGGAGAGGTCACTTAATTATCAGAAGGACACTGGGATTCTGGCATTGTCCCAAGACAAGATGGAAAGTCTAAGGATTTAGCTTGGATATGGAAGGCCTTAGCAGCAGGTCAATATGTTCTCCATGTGGGATGCTCTCTTGAAGATTGACTCAAGGCAGAAGTCTCTTCTGGGACCAATTTTTTTTTTAAAGATTTTTAAATTTATTTATTCATGAGAGAGAGAGAGAGAGAGAGAGAGAGAGAGAGAAGCAGAGAGACACAGGCAGAGGGAGAAGCAGGCTCCATGCAGGGAGGCTGATGTGGGACTCGGTCCTGGGACCCAGGGAGCTCCCCCCAGGCATTTCTGGGACCAGTTGTAATGAGTCTGGCCGTTAGTCCTTGGTCAGCACAGCCTTTGAAAAGCTCCAGATACTCACAGTGCATAGAGAGAAAGTTCCAGTGAGTGAGGATTGCCACCTGGGCTATCAGAACACTGGGATCCGCCAAGGAGGCTGCATCTGTCCCAAATAGCCAAAGAGCCCTTGGCAGGCTTCACGTGCTGTGTCTTAGCAGCTCACAGGATGTCGCATCCAACTTTTTCCTAGTCTAATATATTCCCAGAAAATAAATTGTTGTGTTATGTTCATTGTGAGAGTGAGTGCTCATCGTGTCTCGGTGAGTGGGTGGCAGATACTTCTTCATGTAAGTCAAGATTATCGGAGTCATAGGGAAAGATACCTTTTTTTTTTTTTTTCTTTCTTTCTTGGATAAGTGGAATGCCTTCAGGAAGGTAAGGTGAGCGTGCTGTGATAAACCCTGAGGGGGGCAGGGGCAGGCCAGGCACGTCGTCTTACTATACTGGGGATTTAATTTGGGGTAAGCTGGTGATCAGTAAAACATGTGATTTTCCCCCTCCAAGCTTGACTTATCTAGTGGACTGTATGCTTCTGGGAGAACCGAACTTGCTGGCAGGTGAAATCGCTGAACCAAGAATGGGGACGTGGGAGCTATGAATTTGTTGGAAATCCCCAAAGCACCAGGCTGCCCAGTTCCTAGTTTTGGATCTGGAGACAGAGCCTCAACACGATTCCCGCTCAGTGCTACGAGCCCGCGCGCTCATCTGCGCCCATCCACTTATTCTGGGGAGATCTGTGGAAAGTCTCAGCCAACCTGCTGGGGTTTTTTTTTTTCTTTTTCTCTTTTTTTTTGAGAAAAAAAAGTGTTTCCTGAGGCATTTCCTCTACTTGGCCAAACTAAATGTGTGTAGATCTGTTCGTTCGAGATTTGCTTATTTCTGGGGTGTTCCCTGCGTGGTCTCAGTGCAATTAGTATGTTTCTCTACCTACGGCAAGCTACAGGAATCACTGGCATTTTAGAAAAGTAAAGGTGGGGGCCCCCGGGTGGCGCAGTAGGTTGAGGGCCCTAATCTTGATTTCAGCCCAGGTTGTGAGCTCAGGATCGTGAGATGGAGCCCTGGGTTGGGCTCTACACTCAGTGGGGCGTCTGCTTGAGTTTCTTCCTCGCCCTCTGCACCCCCCTCTCCCCCACTCAGACATGCTCACTCTCTCTTTCAAATCATTTTTTTCTTTTTTAAAGTAAGGATGGAGGAATTAGTAACACGCCGTAATCCATTGTTTCCATAGCAACAGGCCCACATTTGCTGTTTGTACATGGGCTGCTTCCATCACGGTATCCAAAATGCTTTAGGGCATGGACCATGTCTTAACCTTTTGTTTCTGGTCCTGTGTGTGGTGCACAGTAGGTGTTCAAGAATGCTTCTTAAATGAATAAAAGAGGTGTGTGTGTGTGTGTGTGTGTGTGTGTGTGTGTATACACACATTTTCCATTTTAAAAGTCTAATACTTTCTCAGCTAAGAAAACACTCCTAAAATCAATATGGGTTGATGGTGTCAAAACATAACATCTTCTAATCCAGTGCTCGATGTAATGACCCACGCGAAAGGAAGCCGAGTAAATGAGGACGACATTGGGTGGCCGTGCTGCAGCAGAACGTTGCCAGATTTTCTTAGATTTGTCTGCAGGGCCCAGTGAACCCAGACCCAAAGGAATTCTTGTGACAGCTCTCTCAACTCTGCTTTGTGAGCTGCCGTTGCCAAAAACTACAGAAAGTCAAGCAACAGCCTAAGCGGGGTGGCAAGATTTAAATATACAACCGTCTTGTAGCCCTTATGTAGCTATCAGATTTCTGAGGTTCTGGATTTTTCTCCGAAGCATTTCATAGCCAAATCAAGCTTGTGAGAATGTTGATTATTCCTGCCGTTGCCTTTTTCCTGAAGGAAGCTCCTGATTTGGTGTCAGTCTGGTACTTCTGTATGTCCGCCTCTTTCTCATATAGCCTTAAACCTGTAGCTATTTTGAGTTAACGGTGAGAAATCAGATGATGTTTGCTGTAAAGTATGTACTGAGCCCCGGCCCAGTCTTTTCTACATTCTCGCTTCAGTGTAGCCTATAATACGTGCATACCTTATGCAGTGTTTTTCTCTTATTAAATTCATCGTCTCATAAAATGCTCCTTGAGAGAAAATGTGGCTTTCACATCTCATTTCTGCATTCCGTAATATTCAGCAAACATTTGGACACCTGCTCCATGCCGAGCCATTGCTGGAGACGAAAGATGACTCCTGCCTTCAAGGAGCTTGAATTTGGTGAGAGAGGGAGATAGGAACTGCCCCCCCCCCTTCCCCACCCTTTGCACACACATTCTTCTTCCCATCAAAGAGTGTGATGCATGGGCTTTGGGAGCATTCAGGGATTTTTTGGTAGACCAATTAAAAGAAATCATTGGGGAGAATAATTAGGGTTCAAAGCCCGATACTTAATCTCACATTAACCTGGAAAAATAGAAGCAGTGATTGCCATCTGCTGACACACCACCGACTGACAAGGAGTGGATGTTCTAGGCTGGCCAGGCTTCCCTCGAACAGGGCCAGGGAAAGTACCCTGATTAGAGCAATTACAGTGACTCCCTGAGCCGGTTCTTAATTTGCTTAATCACACTCACTTCACCAGACTATGCTTTTGGTTTAGGGAGTTCTACGGGAAGAAAAAAAAAAATGCAAGGTTTGGGGAAAAGGAAAGGAAGCAATTAGGGAGAGACAATTCAAATTCTCCTCCCTCGTCAGTTTAGGATTGGCAGGAGAGGAGAATGACATCAATGACCAGGTGTCAATACGAGGAAGCTGATTTGGAAAATGGGTCCTTTGAGTCTTGTCTGGGCGGGAATCATTGAGATCACAAAAGGAAGCAGCTGGTAAGTTCTGGAAACCTTTTTGTGTAAGCCCAGAATCTGAATAATGCACTAAGTGGAGTGGAGTGCATATATTTAAATATTTATGTACAACTGGCTGTTATTTCTTAGCCTCCTCTGCCATGGTCCTATGACTTGATACAGTTGCTTTTAAATGATCATTTTCTAGATGTTAGAAAGGCATTGTACAGAAGAAGCAAAAAAAGAAAAAAAAAAAGAAAACTTAGCAAACCAAACAAGGAAAACGCAGAAGAGACCATTTTATTTTTATTTTTATTTTTTTTTGAAAAGAGACCATTTTAGAAATCCATCATAGCAAGCTTTGTTTAAGAAGTTTTGAAGGCACCATCGTGTAGGGATTAAAATGGAGAAGTTTGAAATTGGAACCTAATTTATATTCTATCCATGATTTGCTAACTTTGTAGTCTTGGGCAAGTTACTTATCCTCTTATTAAACTTCACATTCCTTGTCTGTAAAGTGGGGCTGATAACAGTACCCACCTCATAGGGCTGTTGTAAGAATTACATGAGCTAATGATGTTAGGTACCTGACACCCATAAGCGTCCAGTAAATGTTAGCTTAGGAAAGGAAGTTATCCTGCATCAGGACACATGGAGAAAAGCATCAGCAAGTCACTGGAAAGTCCTACAACTGAGAGCAGGAGCTTTGTTTTAGGGACCGAAGCTATGGCTGTGAACCAAGTGGTGCCTGGCACATGGTAGGTGTTCCATAAATATTGATTGAATAACTGAATAAAAGTAGTTAGCTCATTTAGAGTCTATAAATTGGATTATTTTATTAAATTGCTGTGCATTTTAAATGAATAAAGTATAAGGAAAGAAATCATGTGTGAAAATTTCAAGTGTGGCAGAGGCATGTTTTTGAAACTTTTAACCAGGAAAACGTCCGTCCTCTCTTTGCCCATCAGGGACACAGAGTTTGATTCCATTTTCTTTCCTAAGACCAGATGATTTGGGGACCATTTTTGTAATGTTCTAGATGGTCTGCATGGTTTTAGGCCCTTGCACAGAGGGTGGGGAAAGCGTTGGCCTTCTCCACCTAACCCTAGCCTGGAGTCATTTCTCAGACAAGACGTGAGCAAATACCGCCTTAGGAGGAAAGTGTACACATTTGCCAAAGAAAGGAATGCAGTTGTGGGACCTCCTAGCTACAGGATTATGTAAATCATTCAACACTGGTGAAGTTGAAGTTATGAGAGTAATTTCCATTTGTACCATAGCTAATTAGTCTAAGGAAAACGGTGACAGAGGATGTGTTCTGGAACTTCTCAGGAGGTAGCCCTGGAAGCCTGGCTTGGAAGAGCGAGTTTTAAAGATATCTCTAAGATGCCACATGTGAGTAGCTAATATTTACTGAGTTCAGACTATTTTCCAGAATTCTTCTACATTCTTGAGATGTATTAATTACTCGCTTGAGGTCATTATTGTTCTCTCCTTTTTACAAGGAGGAAACTGAGGCACCGGGATGTGAAGTGCCTTGCCCAATGTTGGCACTAACTTTTGACGCTTGATTACATGTAAAGAAACCGAAATCCTGAGAAATAGCCCAGGGATGGCAAATAGATAGCTGGTCACTCAGCCAAATAGCAGGAAATTCCCCCTCGCTAGAAGGGCACAAGGAGCCATCACTTCCTTTCCTACAGGAGTGAGTCCTAGGCCCCTCTTACCATGAAGCCTTGATGCGAGGGCTTCCCAGGTCGTTGCCTCTTTTCAACTTGAAAGCCTAAAATCTAGAATCGTAGAATCTCTAATGGAGTCACAGGAGATGAGCTCCTTCTAATGATTCAGAGAGCCTAACAGAAATTGTTCATTTAGGGCCAGCAAAACAACATGGGCTAATGAGTGTATAAAAACTCTTTTTGACATTTGTCAAAATTGTATAGCATGTTAATGTAATTTATCTTGTGTGGGGCAGACACTTTTCATGGCAATTGTACTTTTTTAATCTTAAAAATGGATAACTATCTTCTGCATACAGTTTAGATAACTCCTTCTAAATGTGGAATCGGGGTCTAGGGTCGAGGCAAAATAGAAATGGACTTTGGAGATGAAAACATTAGCCGCTATTGGCCTGTAGTGCAAAAGATATCTTGCTTATAGTCAACAATCACAAGATACTCAAATGGATAGAATGCTTCTCTTCGGCTTCTCTTCCTTATCTATGTTCTCTGCTCGTCTTGCAGACCACTATGACTGTGTTGCCTACCACCACACGATTCACTTCAAAGCCAAATAAAAAATGCTATTTTGTAATTATCTACTATTTGGTCCTGATCTCAGGGTTGTGACATAGAGCCCTGAGTTCGCCTTTGTGTTGGGCGTGGAGGCTGCTTAAGATTCTCTCTCTCTTGCACTCCCTCTGCCCCTCCCCCACCTCCCTCTCTAAAAATATGTTTTAATAAATTTTTATTTATGTGGGTCAAAAACCAATAAATCAGTAAAATGAGATACATTCTGAGAAATCTTCCTCCTTCTTCTGTCCTTTTATGTGATTTTTTTTACCCTGTTCCTTCACCCATAGGTCATCACTTCTGTTCATTTCCTGTGTATTGTTGCTGAGTGTATTTATGCATATATAAGTAAATATATAGAGTAATTTTTATTTTATTTTCTCTTCACAAAAAATTAAATGATATCCATAGCTCTGTATCTTTCTCCATTCATATATGTATCTGTACCCGAGAGCTTTTTTTCATGGTGGCTATATATAGGAACATCCTCATTTTTTTAATGACTGTGTTATATTTCATTGTGTATGCATATTCTATTTGTTTGTGTGCATATATACACACAGCTTCCGATGGACATGGGTTGTTTCCAATCATTTGCTATTATAATGCTGCAATGACCATCACGCAGTGTGCCATTGTTCATGTGTACAGGCTGTATATTGAAAAAATTCCAAGGAGTGAGATTTTGGGTTAAGGGTAAATGCACTTGATATTTTAATAGCTACCAAGTTGCTCCTAAGCAGTCACCTTTCTCCCAGCAGTATATGAAAACAACTGATTTCCCATGGTCTCCTTAAAAAGCAGCATTAGAAAACATTTTTACCTATCAGACTAGTCAAAATCTGAAGTTATAAAGTATAGTTTTAGTTTGCATTGCTTGTATTTGAAAAGATGCTTATTTTTTTTCCCTGGTGTTTCAAGACTATTTTGTTTGTTTTTCTATGAAATATCTACTAGTTTTCTTAGCTTATTTTTATGTTAGGTTACTTTTCTTATTGATTTCTAGTAGCTCTTTCCATATTAGTGAGATTTCCATTATTTTGTCTGTGACATAAGTTGAAGATATTTTTTCCAGGTTTTCTGTTTCTTAGGGTATTTTTTGGTCATGTAGAACTTATTGCTTAATGTAATTGAATTTATCATTTTAATTATATGCCTTCTGGGTTTTGAATCATAATTGGAAAGGCCTTCCCCTGATCCAAGGAAGTCACTCATATTTTCTTCTGGTATTAAAAAAAAAAAATTTATTATGGGAAATTTTAAGCATACACAAATTAGAGAAAATAGTATAATGAGCCCCAACTGCCCATCCTCCAGCTTCATCAACTAGGAATATTCTTTTAAGTATGTCAGTATGTATCAATAACACATAAGGACTCTTTAGAATGTAACCTCTAAATACTATGACCCCGGTAATTCCTTATGATTATCTAATGCTGTTCTGTGTTCAGAATTTTCTCTTGTGGAACTTTTATGGCTTTGTTTTATGTGTGTGGCATAAGCTATGTATCCAGTCTTTTTTTTTTCCCCTGGTTATCCAGTTGTCCCAATTCAACTTCTTAGAGTAAAATCTTATCTTACTGGTTTGAGGAGCCACCTTTACCATATAACAAATTCCCATGTGTATTTGAGTCTATTTCTGGACTTTCTGTTCTGTTCCATTTGTCTACTCATGTGCCACTATGTTTTGTTTTTTGTTTTTTTTTTAAGATTTTATTTACTAATTCATAAGAGACAGAGAGAGAGAGAAAGAGAGAGAGAGAAAGAGGCAGGCAGAGACACAGACACAGGAGAAGCAGGCTCCATCCAGGAAGCCCGACATGGGACTCGAACCCAGGACTCCAGGATCACACCCTGGGCCAAAGGCAGGTGCCAAACCGCTGAGCCACCCAGGGATCCCCACAACTATGTTTTAATTATTGCAGCAATCTTTTAATGTCTGTCGGGAGGAGTCATTCTCTAAGAGAAATAGTCATCTACTCCAACTCATGCTATATAAAAATGGCAGAAAATTATAGTTGGTAGTCCAGCCTCCTCAGGTCAGGGATGGGCCTGATTTAGGAATTGACAAGGCATGGGAGTTGAATGTGTGAGAGTGAATGTAGTCCCTAAGAAGAGTAATGGTAATTACATACTATAGCAAGGTAAATAGTAATTACGTAAGGGCATGAAACTCAGGGCAGGTCCTCATCTAGAAGGTGGGAGGAGGAAGAGGAACCCAGAAGGGAAAAAGGACATGGTTTTGATGGTTGAAGCTTTGCCCTGGTAACTAGCCAATCCTGGTTTTCTTTGGCAAAGTCAGGAAGGCTAGTAATAGAGAAGGTTGAAATACTGCTGTATGCGCGCTCCAGGGAGCTGATCAGAGACCAGAAATGTGTTGCGAAGCGTCAACAGCCTTGGTGAAGTGTGTAAAGGAGACCGTGCCATGATGTAATTCTGCTATGGACACTTCACAGGCCTGGACTGGCAGTGACCTGAAGTGGCCTGTGTGCTGATTTGTGTCCCTGAGGGTCCAAGGATGAACCTCTTCATGCATTTCCCAGGAAGAGCAGTGAAGATGTATCTTCTAAGCTTTCTTTCTAGGAGACAGTACTGAATCTATCTAATAAGATATCTTTGCTGGAAAAGATATGAGTGAGATAACTTCTAATATGAGTTCTCCTCAGAAAGATATCCAAAGTATTTATTTAGCAGGACCAAATCATAATAATTCCCCCCCCCCTTTGAAATGCACATATCTACTAGACTCTGTCTACACCTTCATAGAAGCGCAGAGAATGATAAGGTGGTCAAAGCACATATCTACTAGACTCTGTTTATACCTTCATAGAAGCCCAGAGAATAAGGTGGTCAAAGCATGGGGGAAAGGCCTGGATCACTGCGTTATGACTTCATTCCCCAGCAGACACCCTTAATAACCTTTGGCACAGCCCGTAACCTTCTCATCTCCGATTTCCTCATTTATAACCTGCAGATGAGCACAGGGCACTTACCTCACAAGGACATGTGGGGAAGATGAACTAGTTTCAGACAGGAAAGTTCTTTGAAGATGAGTCATAGGGTATAGTTGCTAATTTGAGGCTACACAGCCATGAGCTAGGGTAACCACCTGCTGCCCAAACCCTGACAGCAGAGGGTAAGTACAAATCACTCTGCCTCAGAGTTAAGGAAGTGGACCTTGCAAACTGAATGAATGGGTAAAGTCAACCTGATTCAAGCATTTATTCAAGCAGTTTATTAACTTGAATACTGGGCAGTCATGGTGGGGGCTGGGAGGGGGTGGGGATTGGGCTACCCAGGAGTGATAAGTCTGAAGGGCAGGCACTGTACTTGCTGCGAGTGGTTATTACCTACGGTGGATACGACAGCCCAGAACCGCAACTCTGGGCTAGAAGTCTGTCATCTTTGCCATCAGTAGTGTGACTGGGCGTCAGTTCCAGGGGGCTGCACCTTCTGGCATACTGGAAGGGATGAAATAGGGTCATCAGTGCTTCCTTACTCCCTCATCTTACAGATGCCACACTTACCACATCCTTAAGCAAGCCTTCTCACTTAGGTGCTTTCAGTGAAGGGGGCCTTTGGGTCCACTAACAAGACGGAACTGCTAAAGGGAAGACTCCCTTTTTTGGCCTCTTTTGACTTCTGTCATTGTATGCCACTGTTCTAAAACCTGCACTCAAGGTGTGCTTTATTTTAAGTACAAGGTAAAAGGGACTATTTAGGCATTATCACAGAACACTTTCTCTGCCAGTAAGGAGTTTTATGGTCTGGAAATTGGTACAGAATATGGATGAGATCTCAATGTACATTTTGAGCTGAACTTTTTTTTCCACCCTCTTTCAGTTGTCCTTGAGTGAGGGTAGCAGGGAATGGAAGAGGAGGAAGAAAGAAAATTAAGAAAGGTGGGTATGAGTAATCTTGCAATGTGAAGTACGGGGCATTTTGGGCAAATGAGGCTACCAAAAACATTATCCCAGTAGGAAGGTTTGGGATTGCAGGTGAGTAACCAGAAACCTAACCAAAGGGGGCAGGTCAAGAACATTTCTTCAGTGAGAAGCCTACTTGCCCATACAAACTAGTGTTGGTTCTAAAAATATAAGATCTTAGGAAGAGCAGACTACAGGGCAAAGCACCATTGCATTAATATGGGATTCCAGTTTACAGTGGATTTATTATATTTAAAAAAACTTACATCCCTGTGCAGATATTTATATTTATAGGTACTCTATTGCAGTAAGAGGGTGCAACCCGAATATATGAAAGCTTCAGTGGGCTTTAGTACTATGTCCATAACAGTATGTGTTCTGTTTTCTCGGCTCTTTTATTGAAGTTCAAGAATTTGTCCATCTCTCTACTTACTTAATGATATTCTTCAATGACAGTGGGAACAGATAAAGCTGGGTTTTGGTGGGCTTGTGATATTTGTACGAGATTATAACCTTCTAGATTTAGCTTCTGTGTAATCTCATTTTGTTTCTATAGTCTTCATTCTCACCTTGAGATGGTTTATAGCATAAATTCAACTGTTGCTTTACCATAAGGCAATAGTAATATTTGCTAGTAAAGGGGGACTGTTTATTCACTATAGCTGTTTCTATGATAAGTCTGCTGTAACAATAAGCCTTGATGCTTTGGTCCAAAGTGATTCCTGGTATTTTAAGACTAGATTCAAGGCTCAGTCAGGGTCCTGGCAGACACCTGGTAGGAAGATGGCATATTCAAGGGCATATTCAGACTGGTGTGATTTGAGAGAATTAATAGAGCACTGTTCATAATGGTATGGCTAGATTTAGGAAAACCAGCAAGAGATAGTACCAGACCCCAGAGGCAGTAACAGAGAAGAGTTAATTCTATTCTGCAGGCTGACAGGACAAGGGCAAGGAGAGAGAATGTCTATCAGAACCCAGGAGAAGGTAGCTGTGGAATCAGCTACTAGATAGGAGCTGAGAGGTGTGATAACAGCCAGGCAGGGAGTGAATCAAGGGAATAGGTATCCTAGTCTCAATTTCTTCCCATCTTCTAACCTGCCAGTTTCTGCTATTAGCCAAACCCAATTGGATGCCTGCAGAAAAAAAGAACTGTGAGAGTTGTCTTTGTAGCTTGGCTTTGCAGGACATAGAACAGGGTGGAGGGGGATGGCGGGTGGGTCTGGAGGGGCAAAAGATGAAAGCCTGGCAGGGTTCATTTCCCTTCTGTCCAGCGAGGATAGCTCGGGAAGATGTGATCGTAGCCTTTTTTTAAGCTTGACATCGTATGTGTCAAACAACACGTGAATACACTAGTTCTAGTTGGGTAGACCTTCAGTTGCTGAAAAGAGAGTTCTCATGATTTCCACAGGGTTTACCTAAAATCTATACAAACAATTGAAATGGGAATTCTACTGGTAGAGAAGATGAAAAAGTTGTGTTTTTTTTTTTTCCAATTTATTTTTACTGATAATGCCTGCAATTGTGTGAGACCTTCAGAAACTTTCAGCTCTTCTACAAGCAAGGACGAGAACTTGCTGTGCCCAACTCAGTGCTAAGCAAAGAAGGATAGAGTCTTATGTCCCCAAAAGAACCCCAAGCTTTTTTCAGAGTAGAACTAACCCATGGGCTGGAGCAGACACAGTAAGGTTGAAAGATGAGAAATACTGGAAGTAGGCCTTTAAAGAGGAGTGGCAAGTACAGGTAAGGACACATGAGAGCACAGAGCTTCATGCTTTTGACAGCAAACGTGGTAGGAACAACTGCCTACTATGTAAGTACAGGCAAAGAATATAGATTTATCAGAAAACAGATTAATGAAAATGCTAAGCTTAGGCTAATTGTTCCCACATATATTCTAGAATAGTTTTCCTAAAATTGGTCTTCAGAGGAATTTCACATCCTTCTCTCATATATACTCAGACAATCACGGAATTTGAGAGCTGAAAAAATGTTTATTGGATTTCAGTCTTAAATCGAATAAGTGTTACATACTCTTAATGATATTTGCCAGCAGGTAATCCATAGAGGAACCAACCCTAGATCTCTACATTTAGCTTCCTAATTGATTTAATAATTTGACAACAATAGCAATGGGTAAGGGACTTATTTATTCTCTAGTTTTCTGTAAAACAGATATTTAATATCTCTGTTTTACTGATAGGGAAACTGAGTCTCAGACGATTAGAGGGATTGGCTTCGAGATAGTAGATCCAGCCAGTGATGGGGTCAGAATTTGCACCCAGGCCGGAGTGTCCACAAAGGCCATTCTTTCCCCATTATACTAGACAGCATTTACATGTGACTTTACCCTTGTGGGATCATGAACTATTGCTTAAATGCAGTTTTTCATATTGCAATTAAAACACTATTTAATGCACATAATTTTTCAGTTTCCTCTGGGAATATGAAATCATGCACATATATATCTTTATATATGTACATTTCCTTCTGCTCCAAGCGGTAATAGTGACAATTTATAGAGCAAGTGACATGCTATAACTTTGTTATATATGCAGAATGCAGAAATATTTTATTAGGATTGCTTTTATAAGCTTGTCAGCTTCCAGAGAGTTCGTTGAATAATCTGTCCCAGATTTTGTGACTATGCAAAAGTCAGCACCATATTCTTTTGCCATAGCATGCAGTTTATTGTTGTTTTTTAAAATCTCTTCCTGTTTTCAGAATGATATCAACGAACATGTTATTTACTTGTGCGATATGTTTTTAGCGGTAGAATCAAGAACGAAATTGAGCTAGTGGGGGCCCTATAAACAGTGGTCAGTGTCATAAGACCTTAGCACAGAAGAAAGATGATGGGCCAAATACATAGCAACAGTTCTGCATCCTAAAGCTCTCTCAATTGAAAGATCACCCAGTGGGTGCTGAAAACAGCTGACATGATTGGGTAATACAGTCTCTCATATAGAGTTCTAAGGACACTTTTACAACCTGGCATGTAGTTAGCACTTAAAGAAGTCATTCAATTAAATATATCCACGTATGTGTATATGCGCCTATGTACATGTATGTGGGTGTGCATATATTCATGCACGGATATCCAAATTTATTGCCTGAGATTTCTGCTTTGGTGTAGACACTCTCTCACGTTAGAATACATACAGAGAGATTCAAACGAGAAAACACATCTCTGTGAACACTTTATTTTTATGGTCCTTTTCCTATGTCACTTGAGACCAAATGAAGTCAGAAGTCCTGGCCATCATCTATACACTGACCCTGAAAGCTAAGTTTTCTCGGTTGAATTGTGTATGCCATTTGAGAATGCATGCTTGGCATGAAACATTCCTCCAAATGTAGAATAATGGATTCTTAGCCAGCTGTTGGACATTTCAGCCTAGATTTCTATTATGAGAGCTTTGATTGGTTATTAAAAGAAATGGGTTCACTAAAGCAAGCAGGACTATGGAACATAAAAACAAAGCCTTCCGCGCCCAGCCTATGTGGCTGCTTGGTTTATGTCTCTGTAGTTCTGCCAACGGAATTGCTCGTTAGCAGTACCAAACACCTGTGTGCCTGCAGCTCTCTTTGCAGAACTTCCGTCCACTTGTATCTTTCTCTCAAATTTAAAGACTCCCTTCGCCCATGGAGAAGAAAATAATCTCTCTTATTTGCCTCCCCGACAGCAGAAATATCTCTATAGAATTACCTTTTAATATTATGCCCTTTGCTTTTTTTTTTTTTTTTTTTTTTTTTTTTTTTAAGAAATGGCCAATTGAAGGACGCATCTGGAGCTCTTTGAAACAAATTTCAGGCATTATCCATAAGTTGTTTGGTGCTCTCTGTATGACAAGACATAGGGCCCATTAATTTGAGAATTAAGTATCAGAAAGAGTTTCCTTTTATCATGTAATGAGAATATGTGTCCCATGCGTGTCCCTTCGCTCCTAAGAAGTACAAAGTGAAAGGTGACACGCAGTAGAGGAGCACCATGCATGAAAGTGTAGTGGTTAAGATCTTTCCTCTCATCTAATAAGGTTCTTACTCTATTTTGAGAGCCTTAATGCATAAGTAACTTGGCATAAGCCTCCTAAAAATCATTTAGGATACAAACTGGGCAAAAATTACTTCACTTATGTGAAGGACACTCTCAAATTTAATCAGTCGACATATATTTATTTATTAGGTTCCCACCATTTGTCCAAATAGTTCAATAACACATGGCAAACCAATCTTGATTCTTTTTAGAAGGAGCACAGTTTCCAATTTCTAATCATCTAAGCTTTTTAATCTTGTTCATGTGGAGTTCTTAACCATCTCCTCCAGTATCATCAAAGCCTTTTCAAAAAAGATGTTAACTCATGTTTTTGACAAAGATGAAGTAGAAAAGCTATTACTTGGAAAGAGTTGTTAATTTTTTTTTTCATAAAATTTGAATCACATTTGGAAAGTTGTCTTTAAAATTGATTAGAGGGCAGCCCCCATGGCCCAGCGGTTTGGCGCCGCCTTTGGCCCAGTGTGTGATCCTGGAGACTGGGGATGGAGTCCCACGTCAGGCTCCCTGCATGGAGCCTGCTTCTCTCTCTCTGTCTCTCTGTCTCTCTCTCTGTCATGAATAAATAAATAAAATCTTAAAAAATAAAATCTTAAAAAATACAATACAATACAATACAATACAATACAATAAATTAGAGTGGGGATCTCTGGGTGGCTCAGTGGCTTAGCACCGCCTTCAGGCCAGGGCATGATCCTCGAGACCCAGGATCCAGTCCCACCTCAGGCTCCCTGCATGGAACCTACTTCTCCCTCTGCCTGTGTCTCTGCCTTTCTCTCTCTCTGTGTCTCTTATGAATAAATAAATAAAATCTTAAAAAAAATAAAATTGATTAGAGTAGTTTTCCACCCAAATTGCACACTTATTGCCCTGTATTAACTAATGATTAGATTTAGATTTGCCATTTGCATAATAACATTACTTTAATATTAGCACTGTTTTAGAATTATTTTTATCAGTTGGCACATAGTAGAAAAAACTGTCTTAGCCCTGCAAAATGTGCAGCCTTCTGCTTAGAAATGAGATACTCATTTCTGTGAATTTTTGATCCCATGTTGAGGAAATTTTTGAAAAGTTCTTACCTTTTTAAACATTATAGCAGGAATCTGAAATATGGGAATACTGCGTTACATTTATAGCTTTTTATGGCATAACTGGAATTCTTCATTAATACCCTTCCATAAAAATCGTAAAATATTAGAAGTGGAAGGAACCTTGGCAGTCATGCATTCCAACTTTTCATTTGGTTGCAAGAAAGATAATTCCTGAATACCCTTTAGAAATTAGTGCATAGAACTCAGTACTGTTTACCAGATTTGGTCCAGCTAGTACGGCATGGAGTTGGACAGTTATATCCCTTGATCTGATTTCTGTTCTCCTGCTAATGATATCTGAAGAAATAAGGAGGGAAGGTAGGGATCTAACATTTCTTCAACACCATCTAAGTAAAAGGTGATTTACCTATGTAATTATACCCAATTCACACAGCAGCTTAAGAAATTTACCTAATGGCTCTGAGCCTCACTTATCTTATTGACAAATAGGACACTATTTCTTAACTTTGTGATTACCTGGTTAGTAAATGTAGAACCAGAATTTATAGTTTTCATAAGAAATTGAACATGACACAAAGAAATGAAAACATTCCGTGCTCAAGGATTGGAAGAGCAAATATTGTTAAATTGTCTACACTACCTAACACACTTAGTGCAATCCCTATCAGAATACTAGTCCATTTCTCAGAAACAGAAGAAACAATCTTAAAGTTTCTGTGGAACCACAAAAGACCTCAAACAGCCAAAGCAACCTTGAAAAAGAAAAGCAAAACTGTGGAGGCATCATAATTCTGGATGTTAAGTTTTATTACAAAACTGTAGTAATCAAAACAGTATGGTATTGGTGCAAAAACAGACACCTAGATCAATGGAACAGAATAGAAAACACAGAAATTGAACCCTCAACTATATGGCCAATTACTCAACAAAGCAGGAAAGAACATCCAATGGGAAAAAGTCTCTTCAACAAATGGTGTTGGGGAAACTGGACAGCTACATGCAGAAGAATGAAACTGGACCACTTTCTTACACCATACACAAAAATAAATTCAAACTGGATGCAAAATCTAAATGTGAGACCTGAAACCATAAAAGTCCTAGAAGAGAGTAGAGGCAGTAACTTCTTTCTAGATGTTTCTGGAGGCAAGGAAACAAAAGCAAAAATGAACCACTGGGACTTCATCAAGATAGAAAGCTTCTGCACAGCAAAGGAGACAATCAATAAAATTAGAATGCAACCTACAGAATCGGAGAAGATATTTGCAAATGACATGTCAGATATCTGACATGTCTATCCAAAAATATACTATATTTATTTTGGATACTAAATAAATATACCAAATATAGTATATGCAGTATCCAAAATATAAGAAACTTAAAAGACTCAACACCCACAAAAAGAATACTCCAGTTAAAAAATGGTCCAAAGACATGAATAGACCTTTCTCCAAAGAAGACATAGAGATGCCCAACAGACACGTGAAGAGATGCTCAACATCACTCATCAGGGAAATACAAATCCAAACTATAATGAGATAGCACCTCACACCTGTCAGTATGGGTAAAATCCATTAACCCAAGACACAAGTGTTGGCCAGGATGTGGAGAAAGGGGAGCCCTCTTGTACTCTTGGTGGGAATGCAAACTAGTGCAGCCACTCTGGAAAACAGTATGAAGGTCCTCAAAAAGTTAAAAATAGCACTACTGTGTGATCTAGCAATCCTAGTACTAGGCATTAGCCCAAAGGATACAAAAATACTCATTTGAAGGGATACATGCACGTTGATGTTTATAACATCATTATCTGCGATAGCAAAATTATGAAAACAACTCCAGTATCCAGCTGATGAACCGATAAAGATAAACACTGGAAAAAAAAATACAATGGAATGTTACTCAGCCATAAAGAACCGAATCTTGCCCTTTGCAACGATATGGATGGATCTAGAGAGTATAGTGCTAAGTGAAATAAGTCAGAGAAAGACAAATACCACATGATTTCACTCCTATGTGGCATTTAAGAGACAAATGAACAAAGGAGGGAAAACGATGCAAACAAAGAAAGAGACTCTTAACTATAGAGAACATATACTGATGGTGGCAAGAAGGGAGATGGTTGGGCGGATGGATTGAATTGGTGATGGGGATTAAGACGTACACTTGGTGTGAAGAGCGCTGGGTGTGGTATGGAAGTGTTGATTCACTGTACACCTGAAACTAATATTGTACTGTAGGTTAACTAACTGGAATTTATTTATTTATTTATTTATTTATTTTAAAAGATTATTTATTTATTTATTCATGATAGTCACACAGAGAGAGAGAGAGAGAGAGAGAGAGGCAGAGACACAGGCAGAGGGAGAAGCAGGCTCCATGCACCGGGAGCCCGATGTGGGATTCGATCCCGGGTCTCCAGGATCGCGCCCTGGGCCAAAGGCAGGCGCCAAACCGCTGTGCCACCCAGGGATCCCCTAACTGGAATTTAAATTTAAAAAAATGCTGACCCAGAAAAAAACATAGAACCAAAATTATATTCTGGGTGCCCTTTTGAATCTCAAGTCTGTTGTTGTTCCTCCTAAGATGATTGTATTAACCCTTGTCAGACGCTTCTCACGTTGAGTTTTTGGCCCCAAAAATATATGTGCGTATAGGGATTGTGTCTCTTATGTATTGTTTTCTAAGTGCTTAGCAGAGTACCTGGTGTACAAGCTTGACTTATAGTCCTACTACTTTCAAGATTTGGACAAGCTGGTACTGAGAGATTGAATAATGACCCAATTTTTCCCCTGGTGAATGTTGTTATTCAAGAATAAAGTCCATGGAGATTTTGTATTTTCAGATGAAGATAATAGATGGGGAATAAGGTAAAATTCCCTCTTGTGATTTGCTCCAGGCACATAGAGAAGGTAGATTAGATATCTTTTTTTTAATTTAATTTATTTTTTTTAAGATTTATTTTTTTATTTTTTTATTTAGTCATGAGAAACAGAGAGGAGAGAGAGACAGACACAGGCAGAGGGAGAAGCAGGCTCCATGCAGGGAGATTGACGTGGGACTCGATCCCGGATCTCCAGGATCACGCTCTGAGCTGATGGCGGCGCTAAACTGCTGAGCTGCCCCTAGATATATTTAAAGAAATTCATATTTTTAAAAAGATTTTGAGCCAGCAAGCACGAGCAGGGGGCCGAGGGAGAAGCAGGGTGCCCGATGCACGGCTCGAACCCGGGACCCTGAGATCATGATCTGAGCTGAAGGTAGACACTAAATCAACTGAGCCACCCAGAGGCCCCAAGAAATTCATAGTTGAACTTAGGAGGAAAATACTTTTCATGTACCAGAAATGGAATACCTGTTAGAGAAGGGAGGAGCTGTAGTCTGGGGAGCAGGCTCTCGATGGCCAGGCAAGGTTAGCAGTTGAGTCTTCGGTCCCCCTGCAAGGAAGGGAGCTGGCACAGTGTCTGGGCCTAAGTCCCACGGACACTGTTCTTGAATGTAATGGGATCCAGAGTATCTCCATTGGTCATCGTGGCCAAAAGGAGGTAACGTAAGCCTTGTTGCAGGTGGTAAGGTTTTCTGGCAAATTTCTCCTTTTGAGAGGAACATTTTCACCGAGTCTGTTCCTCCTGAGTAAAATCTCAGCACTCATTTTGAATTTCCACTTTGCCTTCTACTCTTTTTACAAGGGAAGCCAGGCCTATTAAAGTTTGTCATTAAAATGTCTTACGGTGGGATAAGTGATGCTTTCAGGAAGGTGTGAATGTGAGTGTTGATGGGCGTGCTGGACTCAGCCGAGCTGCCTCCTTTAAATTATCCTTTTCATTTGTTTTATTGGCAGTCAGAGTTAGCCTTGGCTTGCTCACTCCTTGCTGTCAACCGCGCAGGAAGTACCAGCATGTGCCACATCTGTTTGGTCTCTTCTTTTTCAAATCTCCTTGTGAGTCCCTTTCTGTATCTTTGGACACGCGGCCAACTCCTGACCGCCCACAGTCTCCGTCTTGCTTGCTAAGCGAGGTGTTCCTTATAGATCAGAGTTAAGATGTCGGTTCTATTCCAAAAGGTATTTATTGGGCATTTACCATGCACTGAACCCAGACCTAAGGAATTTAAAAATAGAGTAGGTTGTTTTCCTATCCCCAACACGTTCATGACGTCAAGGATGTGCTGTGGCTTGAAGCCCCCGTCAGCTTTGCATGTTTTCTGTGGAAGCATGAAATGCCACATGGGCCAGGGTGATGGTTCTTACTCAGACCTGCTCATGGTCAGGCTTCTGGACCTAGTGCCCTGTCGGTCCTTTATTCTGGGCAGTAGTAGGCCGAAGTCTGTAAAACAAGAGACGTCACCTCGTTTCATTTCAGTAAACACAACTTTTTTTGAGTTGATAGTGGTTCCTCTTTCCAGAGCCCTTCCCTGGTACGTTTAACATGTCAAGTGCTGAGCCTCTGCATGCAAAGATGAAGGCATATGAATCAAGAAGATTGTGCCTCTGTGGCAGATGTGATTTTCAGAAATTATGACTATTTTATATGTCTTGAGGGCTGGTATATTTGCATCTAAAAAATAAATGCACCTACTCTGGAAAAAAAAAACTGGTAAGCCTGGCGGCCTGCCGTTCCCTGGAAGGCCTGAGAGTTGCCCATCCCTGTGGGATCCCTGCAGGTGTGCCCCGTAGAAAGTGCCGATATCTTTTGGCAAAGAAGCATGCTGCCTTCTGCAGCAAGAGTTATCATACTTTCCAAAGAGATCATAAAACAAGTGGAAGGCCAGCACCACAGGTGAGGGATTTCTGACCAGGCCTACTATCTGGGGGAAAAAAAAAAAAAAAAAGGATAAAGATAATGTGCTCTGTCTGGGGAGGAATGTTTTTGAACTACCCTTGAATTTGAGGAGTGTGTACCAGATACCTAATGTATGTATGGAATTTTCTTAGTGTCAAGTATAAAAACATCCAAGTCGAAGGAAAGCAAATCCTAACAGCTGTATCCTGAATGCAGCAGGCACGCGGGTCTCAGATTCCTTTGAGATCCTCAGCAAAGGGGGAAAATACATACAGACACAAAATTTTGCAAATAACCCGAAGAAGCTTACGGGTCACCCCTCCCCCCACGAAGAGCTCTGCTCTATGCGATGGTGCTGGAGAAGGTACCAGAATGGGGGAGTGTGACTCATCCTATTTTCCCCTTCTAGAGCAAAATACAGGCTCTGCGGTAACCTTGTTCTGCAACCAAGACGGCAGCGAAAGCCTACTCAGCAGAGTCTCAGCCGATGATTTTCAGTTCAGAGTCTCCGCGAAATGATTCTGAATGTAAAACAACTTTCAGATACCGTAGTTAGTCATTTGCTTTCTCATTATCCTAATGTCTTTTGGTTGCGAAAGATAAAACAGTCGTGTTAACACAAACCTGTCCGCTGCAGGATAGATAGAGACCGATCTGGGTACTTAGGGCAAAACAGGATAGGCGAATAGATTATAAAGCGAGCTCTGGGACATAGGAGGCATTTTTATTTAGTGTTTTCCTCATTCGACGGGTAAGACCCCAGCAGCCCTGGCGAATTTTGATGGAATCAGGCTGTGCTGTTTTAGTTAAAAGTGGAAATGAAAAGTCACAAATCCATATGGAAACAATATTCTTACGGCTTCTTTCCCACTACTGTTCAGGTGTTAGCAGGCTAGGATAAGCCATGTGGGAACGTCCTAGGGACGCTGTGAGCCAGGCAGTGTGCGAGGAGGATCCTTACACATGGTCTCTGAGCCTCATTCGTACGATGGCAACGAGGTCCCATTCCCTACGGTGCTGTTTTGAAGAATGGGGAAACCAAAAATACAAACCTCATCCTTGGGTTTGCTATTCATTCAGTTGTTTTTAAGTTGTCTGTCGTCCGCTTGCTCTTTTACTCAGAGAAACCTTTGTGATTCACAGATAAGGGAATTCTCAATTCCTCTGTAGTCTCTATTATCGGCATCCCTTTATTCTGGGAGTTAGAAATCAGGCTAGGGATTTGCGACCCTCTGCAGAGACGAAGCATTTCTTTCAAAATTAGATCATCTGAAACCAAACAGTTCCCTGATTTTGTCAGATCCAAAATCAAAAGGCCTAAGCGCCTTTATGACCTGGGCCTACCACCTCTGACTGTCTACCCGCCTCCCTCCCCTGCCCCCAGAACACGCCAGTCATGCTGGCCACCTTCTGAGCTCCCCAGCAAGGCACACTTCTTCCCATCTTGGGCCTGAGGTGTCTTTTCCCTCGATTCTTTGCTTAGATGCTTGCTTCTCATCCTGGGTCCACCACGTACGTGAAGTAGCTCCTCCGATTCAAGCACATCTCTTACATGTCCTTACCTGAGGATCAGGACTATCTGAAATTACATTTTTCCCATACTGCCTATCTTCTTCCAAAATTCACACTTCATGAGAGCAAAGACCTTGTCGGAGATCCAGTAATAACGTCTTTCTACGCGTTGCACGTCAATAACGACATACTGAAGGGATGGGCTTGTGTCTCATAGAGATTACGTGAGGACAACCAGGGGTTCTGGCTTGTGATCCCTGTTGGGAAATTTGTTCATCACAGTGAATACTTACCTAGTGAGGAGCAGAAAAAGGCAAACATAGCTAATTAGATAGTGCTTCACATGTATTAACTAATTTAATCCACTAATGAGGTAAGTGTAATTATTATTACTTCCGTTTCATCGATGTTGTGGTATTGGGAGGTTAAGGACCTTGCAGCAGGTATTCCAGGTATACGCTCAAATACTGAGCCAGTGCTCTTTACTACCAGACAGAAAGTGCCCATGTGCCCAGCATTCGGTTGAGTGCGTCATACACATGACGTCATTTAGTCCATGTTTCTGCACCCTGAGGTAGGGACTGTTATGCCTCTTCTACAGATGGGCAAGCTGAGGCTTAGAAGGCTTAAGCAACTTGCCTGAGGTCCCATATTTGCTTAGTGATAGAAAAGGGACTCCATGTAGACAATGTGATTCTGAGGCCTATAATCCTTGGCATCATCTCCGTTATACTGGAATGTGGATTGCTATTGAAACACAGTGAATCTGAGGTTCTTGAAAGAGGAATTAGTCTCCCCTGCTCAAAGATTCTCCCCTGGTGTAGTCGGGGGGTCTTCATTCCTTGGCTCCAGATTCACCGTGAACATGGAACAGTACGATTCAGAGAAATGACTGGGAGAAGCAGAATCTGCACCAGTGTAATGACTTGTCTGGAAGGAATAACACAGCCGTAAGAAATGTCCGTTTCTTCAGAAAGAGCATAAGAATAGGATTTAGAAATCTGATAACTCTGAAAGGTCAATTTTGGTCTCTAAAATGAACCAGGGCAAAATTTTATATATATACATGTGTGTGTATGTGTGTGTGTATAAAGTCTCATATAAAATATATGCAAACAATAGGTCTCGTTCTGTCCTGAGCTGAAATGCGGTGTATAAAGCTTAGCACTATTGATTTTTGAAACTTATTGGGTTTCCCTTTATACCAAGAACCTCCTTAGAGACTCAGTTCTGTCAGTGGCAGGAGCCACCTGTAGGGATGGGGGTGCCGTGGCCGTACTTCGCCTGGCGTCCCGTTCCTTCTCCGTAGGTTGGTTTTGCGTGTCTGGCTAATAATGCCCATCTACGCACAACACAAGAGGGGGAGGAGGTAAAATCCCTAGATTCCACGCATTATTACCCTGGCTTCAAACAAAATATCCATGTGAAGGATTATGCTCATATGTGCAGAGATCAAACTTTTCTTCTCTGAAAAATTCTCTAAACCTCCTGAGAACAGCTGATTCAGCAGGAAGAAAATGAGTTCAGGCAGTATTATTGAACTCTGAGATTCTAGCATTTTCACAGACTTGTACTACAAGTGCTGTTACCTGCACAGTCCTCGGAGTCTAGCTGAGCCTGTATTTGATGCTCACAATGACCCAAACGTGTGGGCGGAACGGGTGTTATTAAGCCACTTTACAGATGAGGAAATTGAGGTTAATAGAGCTTAAAGAGCTTGCCCAAGGTCAGGAAGCTAATAAACAGCAGAGCCAACATCTGAACCAAAGTCTCTGGACTCCAAGTTACATCCTTTGCTGCTGCCTACACCTCTCCCTCGCCCGAGAGAGCCTGTTTGTGCTGACACTGTAGGTTCTTAGCATCTCCGATTTTCTTACCACCGAGTAGCTTCTAGAGGGTAGGGCCCCTGGGACTTGGGATGCGCCGTCTTACTCTGGGCTCTGTGGACGGCTGTTGTTTCGTTGGGCATCAGACCGTCCGCTTTGTCTTTGAAAGCAGCGAGTAGTGTCCGTGGGCCGGGACTGACATTGGCTTTGAGCTTTTCAGGCAACTTTTATTCTGTTTCCTCGAGACCCTCCTGGTAGCTTCTTACACCGCATGTGACAGACACAGGTGGGCCTGGCATGCGGCCCATGACTCAGTTCTCTTCTCCAGGTCTCTGGAGCTCTGGGATCCAGCAGAGACTCGATTTCCCACGTTCATTGATCTTCCACACACCGTCCTTCCCACCGCTCCGCCTCTTGAGGTTGCTTCCAGGTGTTGAAAACGTTGCGAACGTTGAGTTTCTCAAAAGCAAGTGTTTACTCAGGGAGTGGAATGACAAAGAGGTGGACATGCCCGTGAAGCCTGGTGGTTTAGAGAGTGGGTGACTCAGCACCGATTCCCCGGCCGGCCTCTGGCAGTGGGGGGATGGGGCGCAGCGCTGCCCATGCTGCCGCTTGTCCCCCCGGGCCTGCAAGGCCTCCGGGTGCCGGCTCCGCGCTGCGGGAGCTGCAGGGGCCTGCACAGTAGAGGGCAGCCATGGCTCGACTCTCACCTGCGGGGGAAGAAGGCAACTCGCTCTTGCTCGCTCGCAGGTGCAGGTGCGTCCGGAACAAGTAGCTGGGGGAATGTATTTGAATAATCGGGCTTTCCACAGGGAAGCAAAACCTACTTCTCCTGATGTGCAAAATGCAAATAAATGCGACCCGTCTCTCTGTCCATTGTAGAGATGTGAATCTCGGGCTGTCCGGCAGCCAAGGTCACAATGCTGCCCCTCCGTCACGCTCTGGCCGTAGCTGTCGTCCACATCTTTATCTTATCAGAAAGCTGGGCTTTGGCCAAGAACATCAACTTCTACAACGTGAGGCCGCCTCTTGACCGTAAGTACTGTTTGCATCATAGCTTATGACTGTGGGGTCAGGGTGACCATGCAGAGTCCCTCTTAACACCTATGGTGGTAACTTGGCGTGTTCTGGAACCTTCGGTTTATACCTAGAATAAACCAGAAAGTCTTCACTGCTTCCATGAGGGGGGAGGGGTAATTCGTGGTGACAGAAGTTTTCTCCATTTCTTTAAAATGGTTTGGCTTTCTGCCGAAGTCTCAAAGGGGTTCTTATTTAAAATAATCTCTTGAACGCTGTTCCTATGAATGGCGTAGCAGAGAAAATTCAGTGTTCTTTGTTGATCTCTTTGTTGGAGAGGATATTAGCTGTAGGAAGTTTCTCCATAGATGATAAATTCTTTCAAATAGTCCTTAACAACTTAGGAACAGATTAGTTTGTTTGAAATTTGGAAGGAAATACTACTTGTATTTTCACTAATATTACGCACAGTCACAATTAGAACACTAAACTTTCCTACTAATTATTTAAAAATAAGCAAAACACCTGGGGGGCTCAGTGGTTGAGCATCTGTCCTCGGCTGAGGGCGTGATCCCGGGGTCCTAGGATCGAGTCCCGTATCAGGCTCCCCCTCAGGGAGACTGCTTCTCCCTCTGCCTATGTCTCTGCCTCTCTCATGAATAGAAAATAAAAAATAGAATAAAAATAAGCAAATAAAAAAATAAGCAAATATCAGTTAATATTATTTATAGGATAACATAAATGTATTTAAAAAAAAGATTTAAGAGAGAGCAAGAGCACACGAGCAGGAATAGGGGCAGAGGGAGAAGAGGATCTCAAGTAGGCTCTGTGCTTATAAACATACATGTGTAAATATGAGCTTGTATACATACACCATCTCTCCTTTCTCTTCGGACAAGTACAACTTCTCTGACGTACTTTATTAGAGAAAGGTTGTTATAGCTAGCAATTGTTAGAAATAGGAATGCCTGTGGTTCCCACACCTGGAAGAGTATCAGAATCATGATAAAAGCCTTTAAAACTACATATTCCTCAGTCCCTTCTGCAGAGATTCAGTAGTCAGAAGTGTAGGATGCAGATGAGTTTTTTTTTCTTTCTCTCCCCAACCCCCTCTTCTCTAAAAAAAAAAAAAAGAAAAAAGAAAAAAAGCTTTCCTGATACTATTGATGCATAGCTGGGTTTAGGAACCACTATATTTATGTTTATACTACTTTTTTTTTTAAACATTTATTTATTTATTTTAGAGAGAGACCTTGTGCGGGCAGGGGGAGGGGCAGAGAGAGAGAGGGAGAAGGAGAGAATCTCAAGCTGACTCCCCACTCAGTGTGGAGCCCAAAGCAGGACTTGATCCCATGACCCTGAGATCAGGACCTGAGTTGAAAACAAGAGTCGGATGCTTAACCGACTGACCCACTCAGGTGCCCCTACACTACTTCTAAATGAAGCGTGTATTATTACTGTTCTTCACATTGTGCTTTTTTTTTTTTAGTATTATTTAGGACATTGTGTGTGCGTGTCAATACACATGTATATCACACATACACATATACACAGGTGTACCACACACACCTTGAACTATCATTTATTGTACATTTCTAAATCGGTGATGATTATATAATAATAGCCCAATGACACGGCACAGTTTTCATAAAGTGTAAATTATAGATTTTCTACTTTTTAAGCCTAATACAATTTTATGATGAGAAAAATACATCATTTTAACCAATGGAAAAAAAAAAAAAGAATATATGACCACTGTGTGGTCAGGTTACTAGGATGGTTTGGTCTTTATCCATTTTATCCTCCAAAATGGAAGAATTAAAAGTTTTACACAAGGCTTTATATCATGGCTTATGAAGAAATGTCACATTTATTATACTTTTGACTTCTTGCCCATTAAAATAACAAGATACAAGGTAGGGGGAAAAAAAGCATAAAGTCAAAAAGGCCGTTCTAGTTGCTTTCAATCCAGATTGCCAGCAGTCATAATTCCTACTTTTTGTAACACTCTAGCTGAGGCATAAGAGCCTGAGAATTACTATCATCCTTATATTAAACGTTACATTCCTGATTGAGGTCTAACTGACATATACCAAGTGAGGCTGCTTGATTGAGGTTGGATGTTGCTGTAATGGAAGTGCATGTGGATGGGAATTAGCATGATTTAATGGGCCAAGGACTCTACAAGATATTTTTATTGTAATCTCCTTTTTATTTGTTTTTAATTTTTAAAAATACTTTATTTATGAGAGAGAGAGAGAAAACATGAGCAGCGGGAGGGGTGGAGGGAGAAATAGGCTCCCTGCTGATCAGGGAGCTCGACATGGGCTCTATCCCAGGACCCTGGGATCACAACCTGAGTCAAAGGCAGATCCTAAACCAACTGAGCCACCCAGGCACCCCAACAACCTCGTCTAACCTTCACGGTTCTTCTGCACATCATGGGGATCTTCATTGTTTTAAATATTGTTATTTCTCAGAAGTGAAAAATCCCACAACTACTTAGCAGGGAGAGCAGAATCCAAGCTCACATTAATCTGACTCTAGTTCTTCTCAGGGGCCTCGCTATACCAAGTTATTGGTTCCGATACTGCCACCACCCTTGCCTGTTCTCGCAATTCCCACTTATTCCCAAGTTATTAATTATAAGGGAACAGTATTTCAAAGTGGCTCGTGGAATCATTTTCATTACTCTACGGTACGTAAGCCTAGACAAAGTATTTAAAGAAAGGGGAATAAAGAATACACCCTGAAGTCGGGCAGTTCAGTTCAGCTCCCTAGCACTGAAATTCTAAGGAGCGTGGCTTGTAAATTTTGTTTGATCTAACACAAGTTGCTAATTTTGTGCCATCTTTGATGTTTGAAATTTCTGTCCTTTTTCACCTTTCTGTTTCCCTGTGCATTTTTCTTTAAAGCTACACCATTTCCAAACAGCTTCAAGTGTTTTACCTGTGAAAATGCGGGAGATAATTATAACTGCAATCGATGGGCAGAAGACAAATGGTGTCCACAAAGTAAGTGTGCTGAGTTTGGAAGAGGCTCTTGTGATCATACCTCATTAACTGGCCCTGAGCAGACCTGTCTTCTATAATGGGATTAGCATATCCACAGGCTGATGAGGGTCTGCATAAATCAGAGATTTCTTTTAGGAGACTGTGCAGATATTAGACTATTCTGAGTGTTTGGAAACTGATGGCATAGCCCCAGTTTGTCGATATGTGTGCCTTCAGGGAAGATGCCTTAAATAGTACTTATCTATGAATACAGAACAAATAGGCCACAGTATTGTCTGAGGTATTCTAAGAATTTCAGAAATGCTTGATGATACCTCTAGAAAAGTCATACCAGCTAAAGCGAAGAAAGGCTTTTATATCTTTGAGATACATTGATGCTTTGGTAACTCATTCATTCTTCTGGCAAACATTTGAGTGTCTTTTTAGTTTGCTTAGTTCGCGGACACATTCCTAGTGCCTAATCCAGTGCCTGACCCATACTAAGCACCCAGTAAATATTTACTGATGGAATGAATGTATCCCTTTGATTAGGTAGCCAGGGAAATCTCTGAGGAACTAAGATTGACTGACCAAGACAAGCCAGCCACGTGGAAATCTGTAGAAAGAACATACCAGGAAGAGGGAAGCGTGACTACAAAGTGTAAGAGGCAAGATTTGGCCTCTCACTCAATAGGAAGAGGACTGGCCAGTGAGGCTTAGTGGAAGATAGAGAAAGGATCACATGGAACTAAGGACCAGGGCACACAGGATCTTCTTTCTCTGTTAGAATTTAAATTTCATTATAAATGTGATGGGAAGGCAGTAGAGGGTTGGGCACTAGGGGAGTAGAGGATGCTCGCTGTGTTCTGAAATACTGCTCTGCTGCTACGTGGAGAGTGGGTGGTTGGGGACAGGAGTAGAAGGGGGCACCAGGTGGGGTCTTTCATTGTCTTCAGGCAGAAGATGGCAACTGGGACTAGGATGTTGGGAATAGAGGGACAAGAAGTTGAATGATTTAATATATACAAACTTGATGGTAAAGCAGACAGGAGGTGCTGATGGGGGATTTGGAATTGGAGAAAACTACTTAAGACTTAAAACTGCTTTAAGAATATTGGGCTGTTTCAGATTGTTAGGAAGTACTCTTCTTTTTGTTTTTGTTTTGTTTTGTTTTTAAGGTTTTTCAGACCTAAAAGGCCAATTAAAAGTAAACCAACCATCTCTTCCTGAGTTCAGGATTACGAGCTTTGGTCTACTATTACCTTTTGACTCTTTGGGAAATTTCTGCATCCTATTATACAAAGCGATGAGATAGCCTTACCTTCCAGATAAAACCAGTATGTGGCACCAATAAATAGGAATAGGACACACTGCAGACCTCTGTGGGGCCTGAGGGTCTTAGGCTGTAAATGAGCACAAATGGTTGTGACATCTACTTGAACGGTATTTGTCATGGTTTCTTTTAAAACATTAATTATCATAATCTTTTCCTGCCGTTCCTCTACATTTCTGTAGAGTGACCTCAAGTCGTGTCCGTGCTTGTGAGTACACGTGTGTGTGTTATGCCTTTGGAGATTGGTTTCTACATTCTGCACAGAAGCGTATCTTAGTTATTTCAGAGTTGTCAAGGTTGACCAGCGCTTTCTACCACTTCAGAGGGTGGGTATCACTCTTCAGCTATTTGCTTTAAACCCCTGAAGAACTGGGTGGTAAGGGTTCAAACAGTAGTTAACTGGGGGCGCTCATGTCCAACTTCCGGTGCTTCATCTCCGCGGACTCTATTATTTTGAATCGAACCAAAGCACTGTTGCTGCTGGGTCTGTGCATAACGCTCCAAACTGTCATTTATTATTAATCAAAGGCGTTTTTAATGGGAACACATCTGGATATTTCTGGGCTTTAGGGTTTCACCTCTGCCGAAACATGTGAACAAAAGAGGAAGGCTGCAGCTTTCTACCACCGAGGAAGTGTCAGAGATGGGAAGGGCGAGGCAGGTGGGTCCTTCCAATCCACCCTGGAAACCTGGCTCTTAAAAAGATTGCTGTGGGATAACCCACATTCCAGGGTGCATGGTGGCACATTCTGGACTGCTCCAGTCGAGCCCCAAAGATCCTAACCATCTGGACTTCTGACTGAGGGTGTAATTTCGAACCGTTGGCCATTATTTAGGGGAGGCAGAGCCAACCATCTCTTGGAGCGAACAGGCCCACCGCTATTGCTCCTTGTCACCGCAGGTTTCGTTGACACCTTCGGGCTTCCCCTCCGTGGTCTGTCAGAGTTGTTGAGAGCAGTTCCCTGTGTAACAGGATATGACAAGAGTGACATTTCCTGTTTTATTCGCCCCGGCTTCTGTTCTGACTTTCTAGGGCTGCTTTAGCACCGGTGACGTTTTCTATGGACACACCCGGCTACCATTTTTCGGCTCTTCTTTGTTTGAGGTGGAAGGTGAAGAGCTTCCCCCAAAACATTGTTGTGGTTCCCTTTCCTTCCGAAGGCAGAAGTCAGCTACCCCTGCGGGGTGTGCTACGGCGTCGCGGGGTTCGATGCTCAGCCCTGAGCGGCAGGGGAGTGCTCCGGGGAAGAGCACAAGCCCCAGAAAACTGCCCAGGTTAGAACCCGGCCTTCCACCACCTTCTACCCCACGTAGCCGTGGCCAAGAAACCGTGCTTGGCCTTTCTCTCTGTGAAATGGGACTGATAGGCCTTGTCTTAAGGCTTCCTGGGAGGACCGGGGAGCGAAGAGAGGCTGGAGGGCCCGGCTGGTGGCGGCCGCTCCGTGGGACGTGTGCTTCCCACGATCCTATCAAAGTGTCGAGACACCTGTTCACATCATTTTAGTCAAAAGGAAGTGAGCTTGAAGGCTCTGATGGGCTCACTGGGGACGAGGCAGTTCTGTGGAGCCAAGCGTCTCCGTATTAGTCAACCCCCCCCCCCCCCCCATTTTATGACCCTGCGGCTATAGCCCGTCCCCGTGAACTGAGGAGCTTGCGCTGCCGAGACAGCGGAGAGATGCAAAACTGAAGCAGAAGGGCCTTGGATGGTGAGAAAAGTCGTTCTTTAAAAGTGGTGAACCATGAGTGTCACAGCCCTCAGGAGAACAGGAGAAATGGGCTCGCCGCGTGGCAGGGAGGGGTCGGAGAGGGGAAGAGTCGAGAAAGAGGAGGAAAACGGGAATCCTCAGGAGAAGCCCCACAGGCCGGGAGGATAGAGCGTGGGTCAGAACCGGGCGAGTCGGGAAAGTGGCGCTAGACGTCGCAGCAGCTCCTTGCGCTCCATTCCGCCACCTGCCTCCGCTCCATACGAGCCAGATGCCAAATAACACACCATGAGGTGTTCAACCCACCGCACTTCACGTTTACACCTCTCATTTCACGGACTCATAGACCCTGTGCCTCGTAGGGAGAGAGACAGAGATACGGGTACTTTCATGTGACCTAAGGTCAGCTTTAGAGGGCCCCGAGGGCGGCATCCACGCCCGCCACCAGACCCCGTGCCCAGGAGCCCAAGGATGGTCCCGAGGCTGAGTCCCCTCTGGAGTGATTGCTGGTGTCTCTCTTGCGATGTGAAATGTGAAGCTGCCTTTCTCCCCTGCCTAGATACGCGGTACTGCCTGACAGTTCACCACTTTACCAGTCACGGAAGAAGTACATCTATCACCAAAAAATGTGCCTCCAGAAGTGAATGTCATTCTGTTGGCTGCCACCACAGCAGAGACTCTGAACACACAGTAAGGAGTGTGTGTGTGTGTGTGTGTGTGTGTGTAAAGTTACTGTCCTAAGGTTAGTTACACACTATGGAAAGGCAGGAAGGATGAGCGGGGTCGTGTACATGTTTATTTGCCCTTTGGGGAAAGACTGTGCCAGTGATGCGATGGAGACCACAGAGAAGTTGAAGACTTTCTGTCCTTCAACAGAAAATAATACTACTAAGGACGAATGGTATCCCCCAGACCACACAGCTCCACCCTAGACCTCGGGCTTGGGATCACGTGGAGCCCGGTCTGGAAGCCCAAGAGCAAACGATCCCTACGACAATGACAAGCACTACAAAGCCGGGCTCAGGATTTCGGTTAAGGCCAGGCATCAGCGGGCACACAGCCCAGGGAAGCCGGGAGGTGGGAAGAGGGCACCGGGGACCCCTTTTACTGAGGAGTCCTGGTCTTGCCCCCCACTGCTGCTTCCACGAGGAAGTGAGAATCTGAAAGAATTAATCTGTTTAGTCTGATGAGCTGTAGACAGATTCTTAGGTCAACTGATCTTAATTTTCTCATTCTAAATGAGCAATTTTCCTCTTTCATATGCCTGGAATTCTGAAATGTTTGCAAAAAGCTTGAGGAGTGTGTTGCTTTCATGAGGTTTTTAGGGGTTGATTTCGTTTATTTGCACGAAAACATGGTTGTGACAGCAGTGGTCTTCAGCGGGGCCTGCGGGAGGGTGGCTGGGAGCTCCTGGCCTGGGGGTGGGGCCCCATCAGCGGGAGCGGGGCTGCAGGGTGGGGTCCTGCCCATCGTCTTTCCCTCTTCGAGACCCCGAGCAGCCAGGGGGAGAGCCACCCGGGAGGCCCCGGGGGTGGCCAGCGAGGTCACCGGGTCGCCGCCTTCCGGGGATGCGGATGGAGGCTGCAGCCCGGAGCAAGGCCCTGCAGGCTGGCACTGACCCGGCAGTGGCCCGGGAGCCAGCGGGGCATCCCCAGGCTTCCCAGACCCACGGCTCCATGTGTGTCCTTACGGCCCGGGGGTCCTTGGCTGCATCCCGCGGCCTTCCTCTGCCCCTTGGCCCCTGCTCACGCATGTTGCCAAGTTGCCCCTGCCCGCGGGGCCAGGGGTCGGGGGATCGGGGGGTTGGGCTGGGGGGTCAGGGGGCTCGGGGGGCTGGAGGGGGCTGGGGTCCGGGGGGTTGCGGGGGCAGTGGCTTGGGGGGTGGGGGGTCGGGAGGTCGGGGGTCAGGGGGCTCGGAGAGTGGGGGGTTGGGTTGGGCTGAGGGGTCAGGGGTCAGGGGGCTTGGGGAGTCGGGGGTCTGGTGGTTGGGGGGTTGGGCTGGGGGGTCAGGGGGTTCGGGGAGTGGGGGGTTGGGGGGCTGGGCTGAGGGGTCAGGGGGCTTGGGGAGTCGGGGGTCTGCGGGTCGGGGGGTTGGGCTGGGGGGTCAGGGGGCTCGGGGAGTCGGGGGGTTGGGGGGCTGGAGGGAGGTTTGGGTGATGGGGGGTCGGGAGGCCTGGAGGCTTGGGGGGTTGGAAGGTCGGGGGGCGGGGGGGACGCGGGGTTGGGGGTCCGGGGTCCAGGGTACCGGGAGGCCAGGGGCTTGGGGGGTCGGGGGGCCGGAGGGGGCCGGAGGGGGCCAGAGGGGGCCGGGGACCGGGGGGTCGGGAGGGGGGCAGGCCGGTCTGCAGTCCCGCGGAGCAGCGGGGTCGGGGGACCCGGCCCCATCACTCACCCCGTCCCGCCCTCTGTGTCAGGAGTGCAGGTCTTGCTGCGAAGGGATGATCTGTAACGTGGAGCTGCCCACCAACCACTCCAACGCCGTCCTGGCCGTGACGCGCGCCCCGGGGACGTCGGGGGGCCCCGCGCCCCGCCTGCAGCTGCCCGGCCTGCCCGCGCTCGCCTGGGCCTCGGTGCTGCTGCTCCTGTGAGCCCCCCGGAGCCGCCTGGAGCCGCCCGGAACCCCCCGGAGCTGCCTGGAGCCCCCCGGAGCATCCCAGAGCCCTCTTGGAGCACCCCGGAACCCCCCGGAGCCCCCGGAGCTGCCTGGAGCACCCCAGAGACCCCCCGGAGCATCCCGGAGCCCCCCGGAGTCCCCCGGAGCCGCCCGGAGCACCCCAGAACCCCCCCCGGAGCTGCCCGGAGCCCCCCGGAGCCCCCAGAGACCCCCTGGAGCATCTCGGAGCTGCCCGGAGCCCCTTGGAGCACCCCGGAACCCCCCGCAGCTGCCCGGAGCCCCCCCGGAGCCCCCCGGAGCATCCCAGAGCCCCTTGGGGCACCCCGGAACCCCCTGGAGCCGCCTGGAACCCCCTGGAGCCGCCCGGAGCCACCCGGAGCCACCCGGAGCCGCCCGGAGCCGCCCGGAGTCCCCCAGAGCCCCTCCGCAGACCGCGTGGACGGCGCCCCTGGGCGCGGAGACCCACCTGGCGCTCGGCGGAGGAGCGGAGCCCGGAGCCTGGAGTTCGGAACCCGGGGCAGGAGCAGCCGTTCGCTGGGCCGAGACGCTCCTGCTCCAGCCACAGGGTTGAGGACGGGACGTGGGAAGGAAGGAACGCGTGGGGCTCGTGTGGCTTCCGGGCCCGAGGGCCTGCGTGGTGTCGCCTCTGCGAGGAGGAACCTGGTGGCACCTGCAGCAGGTGGGGGGGTAAGGGGGGGGCCTGCGCCCCGGCCTGTCCAGGCCCCTAACTGAACGCACACCTTGACCTCGGGACTCTTTCAGCAGCTGCGGGGTCAGACCTTCAACTGTCTGCAAGGAGGGGCCTGGTGGCACCTGCAGCAGGTGAAGGGGGGCCTGCGCCCCGGCCTGCTCAGGCCCCTAGCTGAAGGCACACCTTGACCTGGGGACTCTTTCAGCAGCTGCGGGGTCAGACCCTCACCTCTCCTGTGATCAGCTCAGTGTGTGTCTCTGAAATCTCCCCCTTCCCCTGGGACAGAGCAAGCGCCCCACCAACGACCTAGTCCGAGTTAAAGGGAACTAACTATGGGAAGGAAACTTCCAGCTGAATGAATAGGAAACTTACCTGCTCATGTGGGGGGAAATAAAGCTTTTAAATTATACAACGTAGAAGGCAATGCTTGTGTGTTTCTTGACTGACCTAGCGACCTTGAATAAAACATTTATTCATAAAAGTGTCATAAAGGAGGTCACTGAAGTTATGTTTCCACGCACCGTGGGTGATATGGGTGATACATTCTGGCTGAAATGATAAAATCCCATGCTAGAGTGACCTTGCTTTTTTCTTTTTGGGGAAGGAGGCGTCTGAGGACGCTCAATGTCAATCAGCGAACTGAGCAGGTGAGGAAGCCTTCCTGATGCAGGAGGAGGACACCTCATCGTATGATGCACCCTCCTCAGTAGCAGCTTAACTTCAAAGAAACTGGCAACAGGGCCTCTTCCCTCTGGGGTCAACCTTTCTCTAGATGTCAGGGCACCAAGAGAACTTCTCTAAAAATGTGCTAAAGTGTTTGGTCCCTTTGTCTTTCCCTTTTGTAACAGTCTCAGCAATTTCTTTCTGTTTCTAGAATCCTGATTTCCTGCCTTTATAGTTGCAGTGACCTTAAACACTCTGCCCTTGTATATATGGTGATGAGCTAATGGATTTTTTGTTTTTTGTTTTTGTTTTTGTTTTTGTTTTGAGCTGAGCATCCACCATCAGAACACTGAGTGCTCTGTAGAATCTGTTAATGATGCTGTCCTTGCCACATGGCCTTGTCTCTGGTCAGCAAACTATGGTCCATGAACCAAACATATCCTACCACTTTTAGTCTGCTGGTTTTCTATAACAAATACTCTATTGATTGTGTGGCTTAAAAACATTTAATCCTTACAGTTCTGGGGGCTGAGATCGGTGAGGGCCCTTTTCCTGGTTTGCAGACCACCACCTACTTGTATTCACATAGGGCAGAGAGACACTGGTCTCTTAGCCCCTTATCAGGCTCTAACCCCATTCATGAGGACTCCACGTTCATGACCTAATGAACCACCAAAGACCTCACATCCAAATGCCATCACATTGGGAATTGAAGCTCCAACATATGAATTTTGAAGGGACACAAGCATTCAAACCACCTATTTTTGTGAATAAAGTTTTATTGGAACACAGTCATGTCTTCATTTACAAAGTGTCTATAGCCGCTTTCATGCCATAACAGCCAAGATGAGTAAATGCTAGAGAGTGTATGACCTACAAAGTTTAAAACATTCCATTTGCTTGTTCTTTACGGTAAGAGTTTGCTGATGCCTAACCTATGAAATGATAAAACAGCATCAAGAGAAACCTTGTTTTGGAGGGACCATGGTACTTATGGCGGTTACGCAGGCCGTGCGGTAGTTTGCCAGATAACTTCACTTATATTCTTTGTCTTCTGCATCAGTGAATTTTTCCTCTCTGTTTTGATTTTGTTTCACTCTTTCGATTCAGTTTCTTAGTTATGTGCTGATGTCAGGTGCTGGGCTGTCTGTTTCTTCTCATCCTTGATGCACTGGGAGCATCTCTTCTTAAGGTTCTTTAGCTTCCAATAAAACAGGGAGGGAGCAGACATCATTATCTCCCTGTCTCTGGCTTAATCTTAGACTCACCTGGAAGCAACAGTTTTGAAGCTTGATGTAGATTTATCCCTCCTTTCACTCAGCACCTTGAAGTATTTGAGTTTTCATAGCTTATGCTTGTTTGAAATTAATTATATATGGCTTCACTTGGAACATTTTAATAGCATCTTTGGTGTCTTTTTATTCCCCAGGGTTTCTTTTGACTGTTTAATTGACGAATCGTCTGGTAAAAAACCATTAGCAGACAGTAGTTTTTTTCCTTTCTGATTTTGTTTCTGCTATCTAGATGAATGAAGTTGTGTGTGTGTGTGTGTGTGTGTGTGTCTTTCCTGAGGTAACATCTTAATTTTCTCTTCACCCTGCACATGGTGTTTGCATAGATTTCACTCCTCACCACCACCCCCTTGAGCATTTGAAATAGGGCTGTGTTGAGCAAAAGAGAGAGCACACAGAGGAAATAAACTACTCACAAATACAGCTGAGTGAGTAGGGGTGCCAGATGTACAGCTGAAAATGTGGGATGCCCCATTAAAATTGAATTTCAGATAATTTTTAGTATAAGTTATTCATAACTCAGAAGTCTGGCTTATCTAAGGCAATGTCTTCAAATTCTTATATTCAGAACCTTCTGGGTAACTTCAAAACAGTACAAATGACCAGGGCATCCTAGAGATGTGGATTCAGTAGATCTGGGGTAAAGCATAAGCCTAATGCCAACAATTGAAGTTAAATTAAAGAAAATAAAAGCTCCTGGGTGATTATGATGTTCAGTCGGGTGTGTTACCCTTGATCTGCAAGGATAATTCCTTCCTCTGAAGCCTGGTCTTTGGCTACATAATAAAAAAGCTAATGAATAATAAATATATGCACAAGTAACCTGGATTTGAACCGCGCTTCTTAAAGTGTGGTCCCAGATCCTGCATCAGCATCACCTGGCAACTTGTTAGAAATGCACATTCTCAGACTCCATCCCAGACCCACTGAATCAGAAACTCTGAGAGTTCAGTCTGTAGTTTATTTTTTTCCGTCTTCCTACCTTGATAGAAGCGCGAACTCTTCTCACTGTAGCATTCCAGCTGTTCTCTTTTTAAATCTCAGGCCGAATTCGTAGGTTTTCAGGATAATTTGAAAATTATCTAGGTAATTTGGTGGGGACAGGTGACTTGGGGACCCTACTCTTCTGCCATCTTGCCCCCTCCTTCTCAGTCTGTAGTTTAATAAGACCTCCAGGTGTTTCTGATGCACATACAGGTTCAAGAACCAATGGGGCCATAGAAGTGCTTCCCAAATGTCTTCAGTAAATGGGTCCTTGGTCGCTGCATGAGATTCACTCAGGGAGCCTGCAAAGAAAGAAAGAAAGGAAGGAAGGAAGGAAGGAAGGAAGGAAGGAAGGAAGGAAGGAAGGAAGAAAAGAAAGAAGAAAGAAAGAAAGAAAGAAAGAAAGAAGAAGAAAGAAAGAAAGAAAGAAAGAAAGAGAAAGAAAGAAAGAAAGAGAAAGAAAGAAAGAAAGAAAGAAGAAAGAGAAAGAAAAGAAAGAAAAGAAAGAAAGAAAGAAAGAAAGAAAGAAAGAAAGAAGAAAGAAAGAAAGAAAGTCACATTCTTTATGTTAGAGTTGAGTGAGAAAATCTTTTTTTTTCTTTTTTTTTTTATTCATGATAGACATAGAGAGAGAGAGGCAGAGACACAGGCAGAGGGAGAAGCAGGCTCCATGCAGGGAGCCCGACATGGGACTCGGTCCCGGGACTCCAGGATGGCTCCCTGGGCCAAAGGCAGGCGCCAACCCGCTGAGCCACCCAGGGATCCCCGAGAAAATCTATTTTTTTAAACAAACTCTGGGGTGATTCTGATACACAGCCACTTTGGGAATTACTAGAGAACAGAGATGGGAGTGACACTGGTGATCAGAAAGCCCAGATGCTAACACCTCACTTTTGAGTTCTAACATGAAAGCCCTATGCATTTAAATTGACTCTGGTGTCTCCAATGTAATTTAAAAACTAGAATCCAAGAAATCAGTCCCAGCATTAGTCCATTACACGAATTTTTTAGTCCGTTGCAGGGTTCTGGAATGGTGGCCAAGTGTCCCAGACCTCAGACTGATTTGCCACTAGTGAGCAAGAAGATGAAAAATACTTTGGTATCAAAATATCCAATGAGGGGGCACCTGGGTGGCTCAGTTGGTTAAGCACCAACTCTTGATTTCAGCTCAGGTCCTGTTGTCAGGGTCATGAGATCAAGCCCCTGAGTAGGGCTCCCTGCTCAGTGGGGAGTTTGCTTGAGATCTTTGCCTCTGCCCCTCCTGCTGTTCATTCCTCTCTCTCTCTCTCTCAAAAAAAAAAAAAAAAAATTCTTTAAAACAAAAAATATCCAGTGAGAGGGGCATCTTGGTGGCTTAGTGGTTGAGCGTCTGCCTTTAGCTCAGGGCGTGACCCCGGGGTCCTGGGATCCAGTCCCATGTCGGGCTCCCTGCGTGGAGCCTGCTTCTCCCTCTGCCTCTGCCTCTCTCTGTGTGTCTCATGAATAAATAAAATCTAAGATATCTATGTGTCTCCAATGGGAGCTGGAGTAGCAGGGGCAGGAAAGAGGATGTAGGTTTGTCATAAAAAAGAAAGGGGGATTAATCCACCCAGAGGGACAGCGGCTTCCGACGGAGGGCCGGGGGCCGAGAGGGCCGGGGGGCGGGCCAAGGGGGCCAAAGGGGCCGGGGGAGCCGAGGGGGCAAAGGGGGCCGGGGGCTGGGGTGGGCCGGGGGCGGGGGTCCCAGGGCGCAAGGGGGTACTGGGGGGCCGAGGAGCCGGGGGGGCCGAGGGGCTGGCTGGGCCGCGGCTGCCCCATTTACCATCACCTCGAGGACCCCCCACAGCTGTGGGCGCAGGCGCGGCCCCCACTAGCCCCCCCCACTAGGCCCCCCCGCTAACCCCCCTCCTCCCCAGCAAAGAAGGCAGCCCCCCCAATAGCCTCCCCCGCAGAGAGGGCGGCCCCCCACTAGCCCCCCCCCCCCGCTAGTCCCCCCCGCAGAGAGGGCGGCCCCCCACTAGGCCCCCCCGCTAGCCCCCCCCGCAGAGAGGGCGGCCCCCCACTAGGCCCCCCCGCTAGCCCCCCCCGCAGAGAGGGCGGCCCCCCACTAGGCCCCCCCGCTAGCCCCCCACAGAGAGGGCGGCCCCCCCATAGGCCCCCCCCCCCGCTAGTCCCCCCCGCAGAGAGGGCGGCCCCCCACTAGCCCCCCCCCGCTAGCCCCCCCGCAGAGAGGGCGGCCCCCCACTAGCCCCCCCCGCTAGTCACCCCCGCAGAGAGGGCGGCCCCCCACTAGCCCCCCCCCGCTAGCCCCCCCCCGCAGAGAGGGCGGCCCCCCACTAGCCCCCCCCGCTAGTCACCCCCGCAGAGAGGGCGGCCCCCCACTAGCCCCCCCCCGCTAGCCCCCCCGCAGAGAGGGCGGCCCCCCACTAGCCCCCCCCGCTAGTCCCCCCCGCAGAGAGGGCGGCCCCCCACTAGCCCCCCCCGCTAGTCCCCCCCGCAGAGAGGGCGGCCCCCCACTAGCCCCCCCCCGCTAGCCCCCCCCGCAGAGAGGGCGGCCCCCCACTAGCCCCCCCCGCTAGTCCCCCCCGCAGAGAGGGCGGCCCCCACTAGCCCCCCCCCCGCTAGTCCCCCCCGCAGAGAGGGCGGCCCCCCACTAGCCCCCCCCGCTAGTCCCCCCCGCAGAGAGGGCGGCCCCCCACTAGCCCCCCCCGCTAGTCCCCCCCGCAGAGGGCGGCCCCCCACTAGCCCCCCCCCGCTAGCCCCCCCGCAGAGAGGGCGGCCCCCCACTAGCCCCCCCCGCTAGCCCCCCCCGCAGAGAGGGCGGCCCCCCCACTAGGCCCCCCCCGCTAGTCCCCCCCGCAGAGAGGGCGGCCCCCCACTAGCCCCCCCCCGCTAGTCCCCCCCGCAGAGAGGGCGGCCCCCCACTAGCCCCCCCCGCTAGCCCCCCCCGCAGAGAGGGCGGCCCCCCACTAGCCCCCCCCCCGCTAGCCCCCCCCGCAGAGAGGGCGGCCCCCCACTAGCCCCCCCCCGCTAGCCCCCCCCGCAGAGAGGGCGGCCCCCCACTAGCCCCCCCCCCGCTAGTCCCCCCCGCAGAGAGGGCGGCCCCCCACTAGCCCCCCCCCGCTAGCCCCCCCGCAGAGAGGGCGGCCCCCCACTAGCCCCCCCCCCGCTAGCCCCCCCCGCAGAGAGGGCGGCCCCCACTAGCCCCCCCCCCGCTAGCCCCCCCCGCAGAGAGGGCGGCCCCCCACTAGCCCCCCCCCGCTAGCCCCCCCCGCAGAGAGGGCGGCCCCCCACTAGCCCCCCCCCGCTAGCCCCCCCCGCAGAGAGGGCGGCCCCCCACTAGCCCCCCCCCCGCTAGCCCCCCCCGCAGAGAGGGCGGCCCCCCACTAGCCCCCCCCCGCTAGCCCCCCCCGCAGAGAGGGCGGCCCCCCACTAGCCCCCCCCGCTAGCCCCCCCCGCAGAGAGGGCGGCCCCCCACTAGCCCCCCCCCGCTAGCCCCCCCCGCAGAGAGGGCGGCCCCCCACTAGCCCCCCCCGCTAGTCCCCCCCGCAGAGGGCGGCCCCCCACTAGCCCCCCCCCGCTAGCCCCCCCCGCAGAGAGGGCGGCCCCCCACTAGCCCCCCCCGCTAGCCCCCCCCGCAGAGAGGGCGGCCCCCCCACTAGGCCCCCCCCGCTAGTCCCCCCCGCAGAGAGGGCGGCCCCCCACTAGCCCCCCCCCGCTAGTCCCCCCCGCAGAGAGGGCGGCCCCCCACTAGCCCCCCCCCGCTAGCCCCCCCCGCAGAGAGGGCGGCCCCCCACTAGCCCCCCCCCCGCTAGCCCCCCCCGCAGAGAGGGCGGCCCCCCACTAGCCCCCCCCCGCTAGCCCCCCCGCAGAGAGGGCGGCCCCCCACTAGCCCCCCCCCGCTAGTCCCCCCCGCAGAGAGGGCGGCCCCCCACTAGCCCCCCCCCGCTAGCCCCCCCCGCAGAGAGGGCGGCCCCCCACTAGCCCCCCCCCGCTAGCCCCCCCCGCAGAGAGGGCGGCCCCCCACTAGCCCCCCCCCCGCTAGCCCCCCCCGCAGAGAGGGCGGCCCCCACTAGCCCCCCCCCGCTAGCCCCCCCCGCAGAGAGGGCGGCCCCCCACTAGCCCCCCCCCGCTAGCCCCCCCCGCAGAGAGGGCGGCCCCCCACTAGCCCCCCCCCCCGCTAGCCCCCCCCGCAGAGAGGGCGGCCCCCCACTAGCCCCCCCCCGCTAGCCCCCCCCGCAGAGAGGGCGGCCCCCCACTAGCCCCCCCCCGCTAGCCCCCCCCGCAGAGAGGGCGGCCCCCCACTAGCCCCCCCCCCCCGCTAGTCCCCCCGCAGAGAGGGCGGCCCCCACTAGCCCCCCCCCCGCTAGCCCCCCCCGCAGAGAGGGCGGCCCCCCACTAGCCCCCCCCGCTAGCCCCCCCCGCAGAGAGGGCGGCCCCCCCACTAGCCCCCCCCCGCTAGCCCCCCCGCAGAGAGGGCGGCCCCCCACTAGCCCCCCCCCCGCTAGCCCCCCCCGCAGAGAGGGCGGCCCCCCACTAGCCCCCCCCCCGCTAGCCCCCCCCGCAGAGAGGGCGGCCCCCCACTAGCCCCCCCCCGCTAGTCCCCCCCGCAGAGAGGGCGGCCCCCCACTAGCCCCCCCCCCCCCGCTAGTCCCCCCCGCAGAGAGGGCGGCCCCCCACTAGCCCCCCCCCCGCTAGCCCCCCCCGCAGAGAGGGCGGCCCCCCACTAGCCCCCCCCGCTAGCCCCCCCGCAGAGAGGGCGGCCCCCCCACTAGCCCCCCCCCGCTAGCCCCCCCCGCAGAGAGGGCGGCCCCCCACAAGGCCCCCCCAGCTAGCCCCCCCACAGAGAGGGCGGCCCCCCCATAGGCCCCCCCCGCTAGTCCCCCCCGTAGAGAGGGCGGCCCCCCACTAGCCCCCCCCGCCTAGCCCCCCCACAGAGAGGGCGGCCCCCCACAAGGCCCCCCCAGCTAGCCCCCCCCCGCTAGTCCCCCCCGTAGAGAGGGCGGCCCCCCACTAGCCCCCCCCGCTAGCCCCCCCACAGAGAGGGCGGCCCCCCACTAGCCCCCCCAGCTAGCCCCCCCACAGAGAGGGCGGCCCCCCCATAGGCCCCCCCCGCTAGTCCCCCCCGTAGAGAGGGCGGCCCCCCACAAGGCCCCCCCAGCTAGCCCCCCCACAGAGAGGGCGGCCCCCCACTAGCCCCCCCCCGCTAGTCCCCCCCGTAGAGAGGGCGGCCCCCCACTAGCCCTCCCCGCTAGCCCCCCCACAGAGAGGGCGGCCCCCCACTAGCCCCCCCAGCTAGCCCCCCGCAGAGAGGGCAGCTCCCCCACTAGGCCCCCCCAGCTAGCCCCCCGCAGAGAAGGCGCCCCCCCCCCCGCTGTCCCCCTTCCCCCCGCCCCCCCCGTTGGGCCGTGGGGGGGCCGCCCACAGGCTGGGGGAGGCCTCGGGGCGCCTGTGCCTGGAGCCGCCGGGGGCTCAGGACATGCCCCCCCCGCAGGGCTTGCAGGACCGCGACCCGGGCAGGCGCGCGGGGACCTAGCCGGGCGCCCCCCTCCCCCTGCCCCCCTGCGCCCCCAGGCCGCTTGCTGGGCGCTGCGCATCCGCGGGGGGGGGGGGCTTGCACACCTGCGGAGCTTTCCAGGAGACCCGCTTCCCTCCCCCGCGTCGGGCCAGGGAACAGGCTCTGCCCACCGGGGGGAGGCAGGGACCCGGCACCGGGGATGGGGTGGGGGGCCCGCCCCGCCCGACTCCTGAGGTGCGTGGACCACCCGGGACCTGAGGACTGTGCTCCCAGCACCGGAGCCCCGAACCCTCCGGAAACACGCGGTTCTCCAAGCCTGGGGCTCGGTCCTGAGCGGATGGACTCCCGGCTCCTGGGGTGCCCGAGGCCCGAGGTGAGAACCCCTCCAGCGGGGGAAGCTTCCAGTGTGTTTTCCTTTGATGCTGCTCTTAGGTTGCTTGAGGCAGTCGGTGCCCGGCGGACTCAGTCAGTCCCACTCCCACTGGGGCACCCTCCCCAGGTCTGGGGCCCCCACCCCTCGGGACCCAACTGGAAATCAATCACCGAGACGGTGTCTCCTGGGAGTCACGCACCCTCTGAAGAATGATCTGCAGTCGTTTGTCATTTCTAAATATTTTAAGAGTCAAAATAAATAAATAAATATTTTAAGAGCCATGATGACATCAATCTTGAGTTAGAGATGGTCTTGAATATTAATTATCTCCATTTTAACTAATTAAACTAGAACCAGTGGACCAAAGAGGCCTCTTTGTCAGGGGTGTGATGGGACCTCAAGGAAAGCCTTTCCACGCGGGACCCAAGCAGGGCCGGGAAGCTCCACCTGAGTGGAAAGGTGAAGGGAGAGCACAGCATCCCACCTCCCTTACGTAAGCCCCCATTTCTTTTGCTGGGTCTTCTCATATTTAATCAAAAATCCGAATGCCTGACACTGATTTTGGAAAGGGATTTTTCAGCAGCGTTCACAATCTGGGTCTTTTGTACTTACTCGGCTCTCAAAATCCTGGAATTTGGAGGAAGACATGAGAAATTTTGATCAACAAAGTCTCCTCTTTACCTGGGGGCAGGGAGCAATTATTTGATTGATATAATAGATTAGTAAAATAATTCTACATGACATCTGTATTTTTCTTTTTAATACAAAGTTTCAAAGTGAAAAGTGGGTTTAATTAAGTGGAAAGATAATCCGTGATTAAATAAGATAATGAAGCACGTATTGCAAACAAAGGAACCTGGGAAAAACCTAAGAGTTCATGGTTAGGGAGAAAACAGTCAAATAGTTTGAGGCAGATCTTTCTTGACTGATTTTTTTTTTTTTTAAAGCAAGAATGCTAGATTTTATCTACTTTTGGAGCAGGCAAGGGGCAAGGCCACGCCTTCTCCATTTCAGCATCAATTGGTCCAGAACCGCAATTACCTGAAGTGGTTTAGGGTCCCTTGTCAGGCGTGGAGGCCCGCGTATGCTAATGATGCAAGGACAGCACTGAGGAATGTGGGGTGCAGCTCTCGGGGCGCACGTGCAGAATCCCGATAAGCATCTACCTCTTTCACTGAGAGCAGCCTGCGGCGCCCTAAGGGAAACGCAACCTGAGTCTTGCACAGAAAACCCCACGTGCTGAGGAGCTTCTCCGTACTTGCTCTGGGAATGTGTGCTGGGCTTCGGGGGGACCTTGCGTGCGGCGGTCATGGCCCACCTGACGGGTGACGTACACCTGGGGAGCTGTGGCCGTTGCAGCTGTCTGCAGAGTCTAGCTCGAGGAGCGGTCAGGGCCTGGATCCCTGGGGCCCTAACATCCTGGGGACCAGGTGGTCGAATGAGTCCCCTGTGCTTCCCTGTGACTGAGGACGAGCGGATGATGCTGGGTGGTCGGTCAACAGGCGCGAAGGTGAACTCTTTAGGAGGCAGGAATAGGTAGTGGCCCTGCTGTTGCGGCCCCCGCTGGAGAATCCGCTTCTTCTCACCCCGGTATTGCTCCAGGAGACTGAAGTCCTGCTCGATTTTTATGATAAATTTCTAAGACTCTGATATCGTATCCAGCTTGCGATATATTTGTCCTCTGTTGGAAGCAGGTAGAAACCAACCTCTCGTAGAATCCTTAATAAAAATGAACAGGCAAGAAGGGAGGAGGAATAGGGAAAGGAGCCCAGAGCCCAACCGTCCTCAGGGCTTTAACTTAGCCCTTCAGGAACAGAGTGGCCTGGCATGTGGCAAGAGATAGGACCCAAAAAATGAGCAGAGAAGGTCCTCAACTCCCTGCCCCTCCCACCACACCCAGCGCTGACTCCTGTAATAGGGCCAGTGGCAGGCAAACCATGGCTTGGCCCAACAATAAATACCTATTGAAATGAATCCATGAGATAATTTTCACAAAGTACTCCAAGTTACCAGCATTTGCTGTCCCATTTGCGCTTCTTACTTCCTCCTCCTCGTCCTCCTCCTCCTCGTCGGCATTGCAGAGGGACCGAGTTACGGCTCTTAAGTGTTGGCAGTCAGCAGGGGCTGCAAACAAATATGGACTGAGTTATCTCCATTGTATTTTAAGCCATTCAATTATATTCTATATAAATATAATTATATATTCTCTTTATATCCTCTGTGGTTGTGAAGTCTCTAAGATGTGCTTTCTGTGCCCCCATCAAACTGGTTCCATTTTATTGACAAAGAGATTCTCAGTTTTCCTTGACTGGTTGGATTTCCTCAAACCTCAAGTGCTTGTTTTCATTTTCGAAAACGATAGGAAGTGTATGCTGTATAGTATGCAATGTGTGGGGCTTCCATATAATTAATTAATTGTTTGGCTAATTTTCTTTTGGGCAAATAAGCAAATTAATTTATACTATTAATACCAATTATTAATGCTCCTCATTTTGCTGGTTTCAGCAATCTCTGCGTGACACAGGCTGCAACAAAATGGAAATTGATTTCACCACGTTTGGCAGTACTGCAGTGTTTTGTAACCTTTGCAATGATGCTTACTTGAAAGGCTGGTTTTAATTACCCCCCCCCCCATCTCACGATGCTGATGGGTAACAGCTCTATTGCACTTGACAGTTAAAAGTAAATTCATCTCAAGGGTTCCTATGCTGCCCTTGCTGCCTGTCACATAAGGAGACTTTAATATGCCCACCAGAAGGGCATTAGCCTAACTTACCTGCATCTTAGCTTTTATTTGTGGGGAAAGGGCTCACATGAAAGCTCTAAGGTGTAGGGAACAATCCTCCCGGCGTAACAGACCTGATTGAACCAGGTCTCTTTGAGGAACTAGAGGCCCACTAGGATTCAAGACCCTTGGAAAGCAGGAGACTGTGGATCCTCTGCGCTGCCTTCAGTGTGACTTTGCAATCATGCCACTTTCTCGTGTCTTCTCATTCTGTCCCTCCTCCTAAGGACTGGCTCTCTGACCCTGTCTGTTGTGTAGCTTCTGCTTACGCAGACATTTGAATCCTTCATGACTCTGGCTCTCTGGAGTTAAAGACCTTTCCGCGTTTACGCCTGCTGCACAATCTGAGTTGCTTAGCGCTTCTGTGCTTTGGAAGTCATTTCTACACCAGGCTCCCACATAGGCCCTCGGCCCTTGGAGGTTTGCTACCCCAGTCCAGGGAACTGCGGCCCAAGGGTAGGCCAGGGGAGTGTAGCTCACAGGGGCGAGAGCCGGCTGGCTCCCTGGTGCTCTCTCTCTCTGTGAGGCAGCGAGGCAGGGCAGTTGCCCTTGTACGTGGTGATGGGTAGGCCAGGTACTCTGATTGGTCAGGACCCTCAATAACATGCCAGGACACACCTTGGAGGCTCTTTTTAAAGCTAAACATGACAATACAGAGACCTCTTTCTCTCTTGGTCTCTCTTCTTACCTCCCAACATTTCCCACCATCCAATTTATTCCACCAATAATTGAATTTCAATGAAGACCAGGACGTGCCAGCTATCAAATTTTCAGTGGCTTAAAATTTTTGAAGTGGTGTGGGAAACGTTCTGTGTCCTGAAGTTCTGCACCGTAGGGGCTGTGTTTATAAGAGGATAAAATCCACAGAGACAAAAGGAGACGATGGAGGGGACAGCCCAGAATGCTTGCTTTTCCTTTGGGCCTTTTTAAAAGATGCTTCTATTAGTTGCTCTCAGTTTTCAAATCAACACCTAGTCACGCAGCAGAGCAGGAGGCTGCAAGCCCAGGGTTACTCTGACTGCAATAGGGAATTAGAACGTGTGAGTTTGTTTATACGTAAAGCATTTAATTAAATCTCATGGAGGTAAAGTCCACCTTGAGTGTATTCAAGCTGTAACTCACTGCCTGTTTGCTGGTGTTGCTATTGTGATAATTGATTATAACATCCATTGGTCTCCCCAAGTATCCATGCTAAATTGGGAGAGAGATGTGGTTCCACTTTTGGAGACTTATGACCCAAATATCGTAATGCAGCATTTCCAATCTCCTGTTGAGCTTGCTGGTGCGTCTTACTAACGGAGAACAAAAGCGAAACTGATAAGGTTTGCTTTAAGAAAGAATATTAAAGCAAGGAATACACAAGATAGCTTTGTCTGGTCAATATTCAGCTAGGCCTTTTTGTCTGTATCCTGAATTTTTAGATGGTGGGGTTGCATTTCTTTATTATACTCAAGTAGGATTTAGTTCTCCTAGGAGAAAATTTCTGAGAAATATCTGGCTGCAAGATAACCAGATTTTTGAAAACCAAACCACAGGGGATAAGGGTGTTTAGGAAAATGATAGAACTCATGAAAACCAAAACCTGATTAGAAACGTAAGTTCTTGCCTCGGCCTGACCCTGTGGTGTGTGCTTCGGTAAAGCTTCAGGGCAAGGTGCTGAGGAGCAGCCTGCATTCTAGAAGTTCGGTTTGCACAGAAATAACCTATGAATGAGCATTTCTCATTTCAGTGGGAGGGCCTCCTTCTCCTCCTACCATGATGTTATTACAAGGTCTCCATGTCACTTACCACTGGACATGCCTGGCTGGCCCTCTCCCCTCATTCTGCTTGGCCTTGCTGTCCCTTATAATGGATGAGGGTCCTCCCTGTCTTTTGGATTTACCAGTGGGTATGGGGGGAGTGGCAGTTCAAGTGGAGGTCTCATATAATACCAGTTTTCTGGATCATTTGATTTATTTAAGTACCTACACGCCAAGGCCCCTGGGCATTCATCCAACCAACTGCTTATGTTTCAATAAATAATGTCAGCCCTGGGACTCAACTGAATTAGGCCAAGGGCTGGCTAAGGGGTTGTCTCTCTTGCTCTCTGAAGGTTAAGAGATTTGGACTATCAGTGTGTAAGAGCTTTCTCAGAAAAGCATTCCAAGATCAAAATTTCAGAAATGCTGTCTCATTCAGTATTCAAATTTCAATGCATTTCAAAAATCTATGTGTAGGTTTTGTTTTGGTTGGGCTAGAGAAAAGAGGCTCTAGAGATTGATCAAGAAAATTAGGATTTAGCACCCACTGATTAACCCTAACAGATTTAAATAAAAGGCAAAAGTCCCATTAGTTGAGGTCCAAATGGCAATAAAGAATTTATAGATTGATGAATTACATTTTCAAATGCCAAGGTCAAGGAGAAATTCAAGTAGATGTTTGAAAGTTCAAATTCCTTAATATTTGCTCCTAGACCATAATGATTAATACAAACACATCATACTAGTTTAAATCAACAAATCATTAACCTTGGTGATTGTAATGAACCAGCACCATAATCAAGAAATGATATTTGTTCTTTCCCACCAAATAAGAGAGGAGAAGTGTCTAGACAACATTTGCGATGGACACTCAAGAGAGGGAGCAGTCACCTCTAGCTGGCCTGCTACTGGAGGTTTCTCTTGAGGAGTATCGTGTGCACATCACCAATCAAAGCAAATAGCTGCGACTGCATATAACCAAAGACCCCCGTGAAAGGCCCAGCACACCCCCTTGGAGGGACTTGGGGACCAACAATGAAAGTGATTTTAGCTATTTCCAAAAACTCTCCCAAAGTGCTTTTCTGTAGGAACTGGTTCCCTAAGTTCTTCTCTAACTCCCCTTTGTCCCTCACCCCCCCCCCCCCAAGGCAGCCTGCTCTACTGACCAATCCCCTTAATACCCCTCAGGACTTGGAGAGCAGGGCGTGGCCCCCCTATATGGGTCCTCTCCTTTCATTCTCCAGAGTGACGACCATACTGGCAGGTTTGAGCAAAACTTCATTGAAAGATGATTTCGGGGAAGAGGTACAACACAGGATGACTGACCACTGATACTCAAAGTGGCTGCACAGGGTCACACCACGGGGGCCCGACACGCGCCTGGCTTGCTTCACCGTGCCAGCAGCCAGCTCATGGTGGCTCACCTGCCCATTCTCTACCTGGCCCACAACATCTCAACCTCCAGAACTCCCCTGGGCGTATTCATGCTTTAATTATTTGAGGACCCCTTTGAACCTGGCACAGAGAAGAGAAGGAGTCTTCCTTTTCTTCTTTTTGGTTTATAGTCTGTTTCCCAGGCCTCCATGCCTACTGCATTTAAGAGACTCCCCACCTCCTATGGCAGATTATGGTCCATTGACCTCAAAAATAATTTAAAAATAATTATATAAGACATAGTAAAGACTGAAAAACCAAGAGTGTACTGGTGTCAGACCATTCTTTGACCTATTACAAATGCTCATGGCGGGGGGGCGGGTGGTACAAAGAGAAAGATGCAAATATTATGCGAGCAGGAAGCAATAGAAATTATCTTCGGAGCTATTTATTGTCTTTCAGCATGGGGTCTGAGACATGTCTCTGCTCTGACGGCTGCCAGGTATTACCAGCTAGTGTGTGCTCTCTGAGTGTCTTCCACCAGCCAGCATGGGCTTTGCTGAATGCTTTTGTCTGAAATGAAAAGGCGCTTTGCCTAAGCCGTGGTGTATGCCTTCACTGCATGCCTGGTTTTGGTGTTGCCTTGTATGACACCGGGAGGTCGTGTGTGTGTTGAACAACCCCTCGGTGAACCCCAGTAGGCTTAGGCTCGGAGGTCATCTTTGCTTCTCAAAAAACTAAGTGGATGTCTTTTTGTCAAAGTAGCTACTACTTTTCATTGGCTACAATAATTATCACCAGTTTGCTTTTTTTTTAATTATTTTTTTTTAAATTTGTGATAGTCAAACAGAGAGAGAGAGAGAGAGAGAGAGAGAGGCAGAGACACAGGCAGAGGGAGAAGCAGGCTCCATGCACCGGGAGCCCGACGTGGGATTCGATCCCGGGTCTCCAGGATTGCTCCCTGGGCCAAAGGCAGGCGCCAAACCACTGCGCCACCCAGGGATCCCACCAGTTTGCTTTTTTACCCAATAAACTGAGCATTGGGCGTATCAGAAGGAAAGCATGATAGGTTACCTTTTCTTCTCCCAAGTTCCGAATCTTTAGGACCGTTACTTTGAACTCTTTATCGGGTAAACTACTTATCTTTGTTTCACTGAGTTTTCTTCCTGAGGTTTTATCTTGTTTTTTCATTTGGAACTTTTTTTTTTTTTTTTCCATTTTGCTTGGCTCTTCGTTGGTTTCCACACAGTAGATGAACACAACCACGTCTCCCAGTCTTGAAGTCTTGAAGGGATGGTCTCCTGTTGTACCTGTCTCAGCTCTCGGTTGTCTCTTGAATTTTTGTGATTGTCCAGGCAGACCACTTTGTTTTTAATAGCACATTCCCAGTCGTTGAAGACCTGCCGAGACCCGTCAGTGTCCCCGAGGGGAGGATCTCAACATCTAGACTCAGGCTAGTTAGAAGCCGGATCCTCAGGAAGCAGCTTTTAAAGTAGGCAAACGTATACAATCCTGTGGGCCTGCAGGCGTCCGTCCCTTTGGCTGGCAGAGCCAGGTGATCTGGAGGTGTCCCCTTGGGTGGCGGTCACAGAAATCGGGGCCGTGGAGGAGAGCGTAAACTTCTCTTTCGGAGATAGCGGTGAGCTGCAGCAAGGCAGAGGATCGTGCAAAGGTGACGTCCACCGGCCTCAGTTCCCAAAGAGCAGCGAATTAGGCCCCTAGATGTGAGCCACGCTCGAGGCCCAAGGCACCTGGACAGGCAGGTGAGCCTTCGCAGAGAGTCAGGAGGCGCGTTTCACTCTCCTGTCTTGGCCCAGGGCCCTGGGGGTGATAGGCTGCCAGGAACAGGCGGTGACTGGTGCAGCCTCTCGGGACCCAGAAGGCAAGTCACCTGCTGGCCCCCGGAGAGTGGCCGGAAAGGGGTGTCCCCTGGTGGCTGCCGCAGAAAACAGGGCACCAGGCGCGTATAAGAGCTCCGCTCCATGAGACCCGGGCACTCTGGAGGGCAACGAGGGGGCCGTGCCCGAGGGCCTGCAGCTACCCCCCCCCCAGATCTCCGGGAAGGACGGCCCACGGGTGCAGGCCGAGCCCTGAGCACCAGCTCCCGGGAAGGCCGCGGCCCAGGAGCTGTGAGGAGCCGCCCCCGCCGCTGAGAGTCCCGCGGGAGCCGGGAGGGAGCCCCGGGCCTCGGGGGTGGGTGATGCCAGTCGGTACCGTCCCACAGGACCCGGGAAGGCCCCCTCCACGGCCTCCCGGCCGGCGACCCAGGGCTGCACGCGTGGGGCGCGGGTGTGCAAGCTCCTCCCTGGGAGATACTGCTGCCCGGAGCTTGGCAGAGGGACGAGGTGAAGGTGGCACCTACTCAAAGGAGAGGAAAGAAAAGGAGAGAAACAAAAAAGGAAAAAGAAGAATAAAGAGAGAAAGATGGTGCCGGCCCGTGTCTGATTCCAGAGGGTTCGGGCAGCTGCCGTAAATGAGAGTGAGGGTAGCTGTCTGCCTTTCGGGCCGCGCCAGGCTAAGCCGGGGAGCCTCTGTCGGCCCCAGGCAGGCCGCCTGCCCGGTCGGAGCCGGGCCGGGGCCGCCGCGTCCCGCACAGGCCCTGTAGGAGCTGCTGCCCGGATGGCCGCGGCCTCCTGGGCCTTGCGGGTGGGTGGATTTTGCGGATGAGAGCCCTGCTGGTCCGCAGAGCTGCAAGTCTTAAAGGCCGGGGTGCCCCAAACGGGGCTGCAACCCTTGGCTCCTCAAAGACAACCTCTCGGTTTTGGGTTCCCTTCCAACTGCAAGGTGCTGGGCCAGGAGCGGGGTTCATACCAGGATTGCGTCCCAGCCTCTTCTCCCTTCTCAGTGGTTGGTTGTTTTTTGTTTTTTGTTTTTTGTTTTCCCGGAGGAAACTTCCATCTGTAGGTATCGACTCACTGTGTGTGTGTGGGAGGAATGGAGGCAGGCTTCCAACATCACCTTCTTGTTTTTTTTTTTTTTTTTTTAAGATTTTTTATTCATTTATTCATGAGACAGAGAGAGAGAGAGAGAGAGAGAGAGAGAGTCAGAGACCAGGCAGAGGGAGAAGCAGGCTCCATGCAGGGAGCCCCATGTGGGACTTGATCCCGGGACTCCAGAATCAGGCCCCGGGCTGAAGGCGGCGCTAAACCGCTGAGCCACCCAGGGATCCCCCAACATCACCTTCTTGAATCAGAACCTGAATTTGTGCGAGTTTAAATGGGTATTTTCCAGTACCTCGTTCATTTATTCAACAAATGTTTAAGATCCTGACAAGTATGAGGATGTGGAAGGTGCCAGAAATACACAGTTCCTTTCCCCAAAGAGCGGAGTCTAGTGGAGAGCCAGGTCTACACAGAGATTAAACAGATAGATCCCTCTTCACAGTTTACGCTGTTTTAAATTTTGTTTCCCCAAGTTTTAATTGTTTTCCCAAAAAGCAAACCCTGAAAAAGGAACTTGCGTGGGTGCCCTTCCCTTGCCAGAGAAGAACTAGTCTCAGGAAGCACTGAAAGGAGTGGGGAAGCAGGACAGGGAAGAGGGCAGATCTATCCAGGAGAACATGAATTAGCAGGTGACCTCTTGGGCAATTGGGAGGCAATGTCCCTGGGACTTAGGACAAGCGGTGTGGGTCACACCTCGGGATGGTCTCCTTGAGGAGTGAGGAACTGGAGGCATTTTTCCAGCAATTCTCACACTCTGTTGGCTGAGGTCACTCGTGGGTGTGAACTCCAGGCCTTCTGGGCTGCCCTGCGCGCCGACTGAACACGCTCCTTCTCCTTCCAGAGAGAGCTGCCCGGAGCTCTGCTGGGTGCAGGAACTGTCTGCAGGTGACGTCTGGGTCCGGCCGGCGGCTACCGGCGGGGCAGCCACAGCTTCGGCTCAGGGCATGGAATGGCAGCTCATCACTTTCAATGTCCATACGAAATGCCGTGGAGTCTCTTTCCGTCTATCACAAATACCATCATTCTTCTCTCTCACGGGTTCTCCTTCCCGGGATCTCTCCGAGAACGCCAGCAGTATTCACTCTGCCCCAGGTTGAGGCCTGATTTGATCATCTTACATATATAATCTTCTCTTTGACAGACGTCCAGGAAGGCCGCTCAGTACGCTAAGAGCCCTTTCTGTCTGGGGGCAGTTGTTGCTGCCTTTACCCTGTTGGCCACGGATGATCAGGCCTCCTGGGGCCATGCCAGCCATTGCTCGAAACTGCAGTGACGTGGAGACATGCACAGCACCTGGCAGCCTGGGGTGATAATTGTCCGCTAAAGAAGAGAGTTTTGGTGATCCGGGGCCACCGATCATCTATTCATCTTCATCTTCTATTGCGTCTCTATCTGAAGTCTTTACTTTCAATTGTTTTGCTCATTTAAAGTCATTCCAAGCCTCCCCAGAACGGGGCTCCAAAAGTTGCCAGTCCTTTGGGGTTCTAAGGACATTGCTACGGTGCCATGGCAGGTAGATGGGTTCAAGGGATTTCTAGTCTTGGCTTCATGTAACGTCTAGAATGAGCCCTTCTTTTCCCACCTCCTTGAGATCAGGTGTGATCCTTTGCTTTTCAGTCCAAGGCCTGACACTTTTTCTGCCCCAGGGTGAAGAGCATTTTAAAACAAAACCACCATTTTCTCACAGGGAGACACTGAAGAAGAGCTAGGGTTAAGTAAACTCGTACCCTCCTCCAAGATCATTCTTGCTGTTGCTTCTGTGCGGAATGCTTTTCCCTTTACCCAATAAAGTCTTCTGATTCTGAGAGGACCAGGAAGTTCAGGGTGAGGAGGAGGATATGGTAGTAAATAGAGACTGAGGAATTAAGACCAGCCCTTTGGAAACTACATAGAAAGTTGGAAAGAAGCCTGGAAAGTCAAAGGAAAGGCAGAGGCACAGAGGAAAGAGAAGAAAAGGAGGAAGCACATCTCCTCCTTTTGTAAATCTTTATGATAATGAGAAAAACAGGACTCCTGTGTATGAAAACACTGTTATGGCCACAAAGGGAATAGACAAATCGGTGCAAAGTGCTGGGGCTGCAGAGGCCCGTGCAGGGAAGAACTTGGTGATCGCAGACGTGTGTGTGTGGGGTGAGGGGGGAGCACAAGGGTTATGTTGCCACTGCTACCGTTTGGGCAGCCTAGCTGGATCGCTCGTGGAGGCAAAATCTGGATTTTGTCCTTTACTGTCTCTGATACAATGATTCCTGTATGTTGAATATATTGCCAACTCACAACATTTTTTTCCTTTAACAGTGAATGTTCATATACCTCCTTCCTCCTTCCCCTTGAACTGAAATACAATTTGTCCCTTTCTGATTTCCATCAAAGTAACTGAAAAAGCCGTTTGTACACACAGACGTATGAATTAGCAGCCCTGAGGAGAGGACGGGACCAGAAACTCCCAATCGTGCAGCTAGTGTCAACTGCGACACTCTGTTTTGTCACCCTAGAGTGAATCTCTGATACGCCAAGACATGCTATGCTCCATGTAATGTCACTAGAGACAGTTATGGACTGAACATGTCCCCACCCCCACCCCCAGATTCATATGTTGAAATCGTAATGGACGATGTGATGGTATTTGGAGGTGGGGCCTTTGGGAGGTGATTGGTCATGAGGGTGGAATCTTCATGAATGGGATTAGTTATAATTAACTAGTTATAATTAGTTATAAACTAAGAGGATTAGTGATATGTTAGTTATTAGTTATAAAGGGGCCCCAGAAAACTCTCTCACACTCTTTCTGCCATGTGAGGGTACAATGAAGATACAATGGTAGGCTTCAGTCTGGAGGGCCATTACCAGAATGTGCCCTCCAGAACTGTGAGAAATAAATGTCTGTGGTTTATAAGCCACCTAGTCTGTGGCATTTTGTTCCAGCAGCCCAAGCCAAGACAGAGACCAACTATCAAATGCCTCCATATTTCTACAAGTCTTGGAAACACTCTTTTTTTTTTTTTTTTTTTTTTTATGATAGTCACAGAGAGAGAGAGAGAGAGAGGCAGAGACATAGGCAGAGGGAGAAGCAGGCTCCATGCACTGGGAGCCCGACGTGGGACTCGATCCCGGGTCTCCAGGATCACGCCCTGGGCCAAAGGCAGGCGCTAAACCGCTGCGCCACCCAGGGATCCCCCCCCCTTTTTTTATTTGGAAAAACTCTTATAACATTTGTATCTAGTCAACTCCTTGGCACATTTTTAGGAGTCAGTAAATTCTCTTTACTTTCTTTGTCCTGGAAGCATTAAGACTCTCTTTTTCAGGGCAGTGCTCTTCAAAACTTAGTGTTAAGAGTGGATCTGACCATTTTTCTTACTCATGGCATTATTTTAACTCTTTTTGTGAGAAACAGATGGAGGAGACGAGCTATTATTCTATCAGAGATCTTGGATTTAAGAGGTTACAGCTTTAATTTCCTTACCAGATATATTAGTTGTCTTCTTTGCTTGCCTACATCCATTCACTCAACAAATCCTTTTTTAAATACATGCTGTATGTCAGGCACTGAAGACATAAACAAGGTTTTATTGGTCTTTATAACAACAGATTCTGCTCAAAGAGTGGCAGGGGAGACCAAAAAAATAAATAGGTAAATAAAGATATCAAAATACAAATTGTCAAAAACTTGGAGTACATGGAATGAGTAACTGTTTTATCATAAATGTGACTGGCTTCACTTTTAAAGCATCCTTCTGGGTAGAGGTATATGAGATGATCAGTTTATTGCTCTTCCTTTGTATCATAAAGAGATTTTTAAAAATCCATATTGTAGTTTGCTTGTTTAGCATGCAAGTGTGAAGGAGGCTGGGCTGCTTTCTTAAGCAGCTGCGTAGTACATATGAGTTCAAGTTCTAACATATATGTTCCTCTTCAATATCACTTCACTGATCTAAAATATGAAGAGTACAGTAAGTTTCTCCAGACTATACTTGAGTGATAGGCTTCTGTGTCCATGCTGCTGCTTCGTTCCTGAACAAACCCAGATGCATGTTGACTGATAAAAATAGTTCTAAGACTAAGTTCTCCTTTAAATTGAAAAACAAATCTCCATCTATACATTTTTAAATTTATTATGTTGACCTGGTTTAGGGATAGTTGGGGAACCTCAAAGTTAGATAGGTGATGTGAATTTAAAAAGTAGATTGGTAGATTAGATGTCACTATTGAAGTAGAGTTTATCATCAGCTTACCCAAGTCTGTGTCAGAGACCTTAGGAAGAATTGCTCATAGTTTTCACAGATCATTTTGCTGCCAGAATGCTTTCTATCTAAAAGGAACTAAATATTTAGGTCCATAATTCTAGAAGTGGGTTCTCAGCTTCTCAGGGACCTTCAAAACCTGTCCCATCATGTTTTGTCTCTATTTATATTAGATTTTTCCAGAAGTCCCATTTTTCTTTTCCAAGTATCCATCATCACCTGGACTCTTCTACATACTGCTTGGTATATCCAGTTTCTCTCCTCCCTCTAACATCCTTTCCATATACCTGATTTACCTTTTGCCTCATGGAATTTCTCACCTCCCCGAGCCCTGTTATTCACTTGACACCCTAACATCTCAGTTCCTCGACTTATTCCATCACAAACTCCTCTCATGTTCATAGCGTAAATGTCTATTCACTTAGAAACTACCAAATTAAAATTCTCAGTTTTAAACACCCCATCCTTTGACGGCTCCCATGCCTTCCTGGCACCTCTACCCTCACTGCCACTGGTTTTTAAACCCATCATGATTTTCACTTCAGTGATCCTAACACTTTCTCACAAGCAATCAGTTCCTTTGTGTCTTCGCTTTGTTTTCTATCCATTTATTAATTTATCCCTATTGTGGGTATCCAGTGCACTTAAGCCTGTTGCCACACTCTAGCTCCATCACACTTCACTGCAAAACTTTCAATTCTCTCCATTTATGTAGCTCAATATTGTGAAAAAATCATGAAAATGATCTTCATATAGCAAGCTGTGCTCATGTGCCTAATAAAGAAAACTTTTTACTTTTGAAGATAGGAATTCATTACTATCTTCTATCTCAAGCTTCTGCTTTCCTTTCCAGTTGACAACATGCTTCGTATTTCACTGAGAAATCAGAAGCTATTGAACGGAGTTCTGAATCTAAGTCAATCTTCATCTGCACCTGTCTTGTCTTCTTACTCTATTTCATTATGGAAATACTAAAGTAAATCTTACCTCTTTTTTACTAGATCCCATTTCCCTTCTCTTCTGCACCTTCCATCTCTCCTTCTATATCATATAATTTCTGAAAATCTAGAACTAAAGAATTACAATAACTTAAATAAAAATCATTGGGTAGAATTAATATCAGATTGAAGATAGCAGAATAGAGAGTGAGATTAAAGACAAGTAATCTGGAGAACACAGAAAAAAGATGGAAGCAAATGAACACAGCCTTGGGGCTCCATAGAGCACAGCAAATGGTCTAATATATGTGTAATTGGAGTCCAAAAATGAGAAGAGTATGTGGTAGGAAAGAATTTTTTTAAAATTTTTTTAAAGATTTATTTATTTATTTATTTATTTACGATAGACATAGAGAGAGAGAGAGAGGCAGAGACACAGGAGGAGGGAGAAGCAGGCTCCATGCTGGGAGCCCAACGTGGGACTCGATCCCGGGACTCCAGGATCACGCCCTGGGCCAAAGGCAGGTGCTAAACTGCTGAGCCACCCAGGGATCCCCAGAAAGAATTTTTTAAATGATGGTCTAAATCTCTCAAATTTGATGAAAAACGTCAACTTAGATATTCAAGAAACTCCATGATCTCTAAGCAGATAAATACAAAGAAAACCACACTTAAGCATATCATGGTCAAACTGCTGAAACCCAAAGATTAAGAGATAATCTTGAAAGCAGCCAATGAGAACTGTCACATTCCAGAGGAAAATGAGATAAATGACAGTTGGTCTCTATCAAAAACAATGCAGACCAACACACTATGAAATGCCATCTTGAAAGTTCTGAAGGTGAGGGGAAAGGAAGAACTCAAAATTTTCTCTCTTTTTTTTTAGGGATTTGTTTATATATTTTAGATACAGAGAGAGAGAGAGAGAGAGCAGGGGGAGAGGCAGAAGAAGAGGGAGCAAGAAGCAGACTCCCCACTGAGTGTGGAGCCTGACATGGGACTCAATCCCAGAACTCTGAGATTCTGACTTGAACTGAAACCAAGAGTTGGATGCTCAACTGACTGAGCCACCCAAGCATCCCACAACCCAAACTTTTTTATCCCGTATCTTATATCTAGTGAATATATTTCTTTAAAAAAAAAGTGACTGGAATGAAGACATTCTCAGGTAAATGAAAGCTGAGAGAATATGTAGCCAGTAAATTGTACAATTGTACAACTAAATGCTTCTGGTTGAAGAGAAATGGAACCATTTGGAAACAGGTGTATGGAAAGAAATGAGAAGCATGCAAAATGATAAATGTGTACATATAAAAGAATACGATTTTCTCCTCTAATTTTCTTAAAAGCTCTCAAAGCAAAGATAATAGCATTTTAAGAGAGCAAAGCTCTCTGACTCTTCAAAGCAAAGATAATAGCATTTTAAGGTAGAGTTTATGAAGAATGAAGAAGTGAAAGATGGATGCACGATGACTAGATGTGGGGCCAGGCAAGCAGGATCGTACTGATAGAAAGTTCTACACACATGAGAGGGAGATGGGAAGTGTCAGGCGGGAAGTATCACAGCTGAGACGTGGAATGGTACGATATTAACTCCAATGGGCGGTTGAGGCTGAAAGTGCTGTTCTACACGCTCTCCGCCATGGTTTGGTCTGTTTCCAAAGCCCTAACAGTCATTGTCATGTTGTGTAAGCCTCAGACTTCTAACTCTGCGTGGCTCTGTCCTCTGAAATCTAAACTTGCACTTCCAGTTGTGTACCTGACAAGGTATTTGGCTCAGTGGCACCTCAAATGTGAACAAACCCAATTGGAATTCTTGATTCACTTCCTTTTGCTCTTTCCTCAGTCTTATCTACCTCAGTACATGGTGCCGCCACCATCTCTGCAGCTTGAGCCAGAGAGAGGGAGTTATTATGGGCTCTGTCTTGTTCCCTGTTCTCCCCAATCTACTCTGCCAAGAAGCCTTGTTTCTGTCTCTAAATATATACTCCCACCACACCTAGCTCGAAGCCCCTCCTGAGTCACTCCACTGCTGCGCTTATACCCACAGCGCAGCTGATCTTTTAAAATGCCAACAGAAGCTCGACGTGCCTTTGCTTCAACCACTTCATTGACTTCCCCTGCCTCCAAGAGTAAAGTCCATACATCTGCAAGGACCTGGAGCTTGTGGCCCCTGCTTCCCTGCCTTCTCACTCACTACACTCTAGCCACACTGCCTTGCTTTCATTTCTCACTCTCAGGCCTCGGACTAGTGTGAGGTGAATGACTCTTCAGAATGTCAAAAATTTAAAGATAGGGTAAGTACCAGTGTTATGCCAAGCTCTATTGGAGCTTGAGGCAAAGGGAGAAGTCAGTAATACTGAACCTGTCTTTATTTCACATACTGATATTTTGTTCATCATGGGTTTTTTTTTTTTTTTTGCATTAATTTTGATTTTGAAAATACTGCATTAAAATATTATTTATTTTGATTACTGAGGTTTTTGGTATCCCCCTTTAATTTTGTAACCTAAGTGAATGTCTCACAATGGTCCCTGCTCTGCTCAAACCACCAGGTTCGTGCCAGCTTCATGATCTTTGCTTATTCTTTCCCTTCTGGATGGAATCTGCTCTACCAACCCATTGCATGTACGGTTCCTTTCTCTTCTCTGGGTCTTGGTCTAAAATGACACTTCCTTAGGGAAAGTGGTCATCCTGTTTTAACACTAGTCCCAACTTGCCCCCATTTATTCTTTATCAAAGGTAGCACCCTAATTCTTTTCTTCAAAGGGTTTTTCACAATCGCTAACAATTTGCCTTGCTGGCCTGTTAGCCAGTCTGTTATCTGTCTCCCTGACTAGCATATACTCCATATGAGGTAAGGAGTCCAGCATTATGCTCAGATCATAGGAACCCCCCCCCCAACACATTCTTTTAAATACATACTTTTTAAGTGAATTAATGAAGATGCCGAGTCTACACTGAATAATGTTCGACCCTTCTCTTCTTGGCCATTGCTTTGCTTCTTTATCGTGATCTCTCTTTCCAGCCTATAAGAGAATGAGACCTTCCTGAAACAAAAACTCTTGGAGTTTTCTCTAAAAACAAAACAAAGCACAATAGGGTTTACATAGAAACTAAACCAAAATACAGAAGGGAAGGTGGATGATGATCCTCTCAGGTCTGCCTCAGATTTTTATTTGTTCAGGATTTATGAATTAGTAATTATTTCCATGATTGCACAAAAGCTTATAGTCATAACTGTTGAATCCAATTAACTGCTGAGACTATTTGGAACATTCAATGATTTTTTTTTAATTTAACCATAGAAAGAAATTCTTATTAAAATTTCAATATATGGAAACTGGCTTTTAAGTTTTCCCTTTATGTTTCTAAGATAATAAATCTAGCAATGGTTTATTCATTCAATAAATATTTATTGAATGCCTACTATATTCCAGGCATGTTCTCAGGTGCTGGGCGTACTGCAATGAACAAGTCATAGTCTTTGCTTTATGGAATTTGTCTTCTAGTGTGGAGAGACAATAAGCAAGTGAACAATCCAGGAAGAGAAATCGTGAGGAAGAAAACTAAAGCCACCTAAGGGGAAGGAAGAGGGGTGGAGTAGGTGTGAGTGATTGAGGGAACCTACTTTAGGGAGGAGGCTGACAACAAAAGGCCTTTTGGAGATGTGACATGTCTGCAGAAACCATTAAAGTGTTTGGCCTTGAAGTCTGCTTTGTCTTATATTTTAGTTCCAGGCAGTCATGCGTTGAATTCTCTAGGAGCAGATGTTGAAACAGGCTTTGGGGTACATGACATTAATTTGGGTTCAACACCTGTGAAAAGAAGGCTGGGGAGCAGGACTGGGGCAGAGGGAGATATTGAAGTGTCATGCCATAGCTAACCTGTATCTATCAAACAGTTCTTTTTATTTATTTATTTATTTATTTTTATTATTATTTTTAGATTTTTAAAATTTATTTATGCATGAGAGAGAGAGAGAGAGAGAGAGAGGCAGAGACACAGGCAGAGGGAGAAGCAGGCTCTATGCAGGGAGACTGACGTGGGACTCGATCCCAGGATCCTGGGGTCATGCCCTGGGCCAAAGGCAGGCGCTAAACCGCTGAGCCAAACAGTTCTTTTTAAAAAAGGCTTTTCTTGTTATAGCTTTGTTCATCTCGAAATTCAAATAATCAATACACTGTGAAGTGACTCACTGAGCAAATATTTAAGAAATATCAACTGTGTGCTAAGCACTCTGATAAGGACTGGATGGGAAGGAGAAGCAAGTGCTCTGCCCTCATGGAGCCCTCATGTCCCAAGGGATGGACATATGTAAATAATCTCAATTCAGTGTGGAAATTGTATTTAAAGGAGGCTCTTGGAATGCACTGAGAGGCATGGTTAAATGATTTACCTGGAAGTACATTTTGTAGCTAACTGACCTGGCAGGCTCATTGGTATGCAGCCTTCCTCAGAAATCAAGAATTCTATGGGAACACTATTAAAGTTATATTTTGGAAGAGGCGGAATGTTGATAAACTCTGCCCTCAGAATCTCGCGGATCTAGAACATCTCTTCCATGCTGTATCATTCCGGACTGTGGGGCTTTAGATGATTAGTTTTTGGAACATTTGAACAGATAATGAATAAATAAAACTTTCAGGTAAGAGAAAAGGTCCTGTATTATTTTTCCACCTAAATCCTCATGGTTATAGCTGCACACAATGCGTAGACAAATAATTCTCTTACTCTCAAGACATTTCTCTGTAAAGGAGTAATACACAGATACTTGGAAGATGTCTATATGTCACAACACTGTATATATAATTGATCTGTATTCAACTAATGTCTAAGAGTTCTGTTAAAGAGGTCCAAGGAGATGACTCTTCCCAACTTAAAATAAAATTAATTTGGAAAATCTAAAGAAATAAAATGAAGTAAGAAGTTGAGTAGAAAATTAACCTCCTGAAGGGAACTACATAAAATTTGCATTAAGAATACTCTAGAAGCTTTATTTTAGGCAATATATCAACAATATAATTATTGTGACTATTAGTTTTCTGTGTATTTTTTTTAAAAAAGGATTTATTTATATATTTGAAAGAGAGGGAGAGAATCCCAAACAGACTCCCCACTGAGCACAGAGCCCATGGTGGGACTCAATCTCATGACCCTGAGATCATGACCTCAGCCAAAATCAAGAGTTGGACACTCAACCGATGAGCTATCCAGGTGTCCTAGTTTTCTGTGCATTTTAATGCAAGTAATATGCTTATTGAAGAACTCTAAGAATATTTGAAAAATAAGAGAAAGTGTAAATACTACCTAGAGTTCTACAGCCAAGAATAGCTATTCTTGTCTTATGATGTTATTTGTATGTATCATATTTTTCATTTAATTTTTAAAAACCCTATTTTTTTTAATGTCACTATGTAATGGACAGGCAAAATAGGAACTCAAGTTCTAGAATAGAAGAGTCACACAGCAGCAGAGGAACTCTGCGTTTGAAGGGAACCTCAGCTATGAAGCTCTTAAATTGTGGCATTGTTCCCTCAAGACACCCCAAACTATGTCTGGTCTTTAATCTTGTAGGAGAGACTTGATTAAGGAGAGGGCAGAGTGAACCAGAGGACTGAGAACAACTTATTTAGGGATTTTAGTTTTTGATATGAGGGTGTGGAGGCAGCTTGGGAACAAAAAGCTCTTTCTTGGAATTGCTTTGTCTTCTAATCCTTTCCTCCTCCTTTGCCTTCCTGAGTCAGGCATGCCTTTACCGAGAACCCCGTAGAGCTAACTGCAGCCTGGGAAGCTTGAGCAAATCATCCATCGTCTGATGAAATTTGTCCTCGGGCTAAAGTAATGTGCCTGTTTGCCAAGCAATGCAGAATTTTAGGCTGGATAAACAGGGCATGTTCCTGTGGCTTTTTGAGACCTTTCATTGAAGAAGAGGAAAGATTTCACCTGCAAATCTGTTTGACTGTCAACCCCTTAGTAAGTTTGGACAGGATCCTGAGATGGCTTTTTACTTCTGTGCCTTTCCGGCAATGACACATTTGATGTGCAATCTTAGCATGAGGAACTGCAAAGAGCAGAAATTGGTGAGGGTTTCCCAGGTGAAGGTGATAACAGGGTTCTCTCTGAGGCCTTAGCAAGAGACTGTAAGGAGTTTACTCAGTAATGTACAGAATGAAGCTCCCTTTGTCTGGCAGGTACACAGTTGTTGTTTTTTTTCCCCTTGTCGGCCATGATTTAAGTCCAGAAATCACTTTTCCTGGAAAGCACTTTCCAAATTACTATCTTTTCCTATGATAATTTTTTTTTTTTTTTTTTGTCTCATGGAAAACAATCAGCCATGAAGAGGATCACTATAAAGGTACAGCTGCCTTTTTCTTCATTTCATGAGGAATAGGATGGCTTTTAACAGTTGAGTTGATTTTTTGTTGTTTCTGAGCTTATTATGGACCAAAATAATAATGAAATAGTAAAGCTTTGGTTAAAAATAGACTAGATTAATTAGAGTATATACACTATCATTTGGGAAGCAGATTTATGAGAGGACTAATCCCCCTGGATAAATGGTCACAGGAGTCAAAGTCTAAACCAGTTAGGTCTCTCTTTTCCTGGGCATGTTATACACCCATGGAAAGGGAGTTACCTCTCTAACCCATCACTTTAGAATAATGGGATAATGCCAAAACCCAAGACTCTTGTCTCATTTCCATTGCCTCCTACTTAATTAGAGGTTTTCAATATTTCACAAGGAGAGGGGCTCAGCAGTTGACATACAGATTAATTTCCTGTCCTGGGGGATTTGGGAAAGGATGCTCCCAGAGGTGTGGAGATTGGGTCTAATTCTCCCTGAGTGACCACCATCCTCCCCCCACCGACACATGCATGTGCAGGCCACACATCCTACACTGTTCTCCACCAGACCATTCGCCCCAGCAACTGGTCTTTGCGGGCTCAACTTCCTGACTTCAGCCAGCCATCAGACTTAGGCAACTCTAAAATATATCTCTTCATCCATACTTCTCATTGTCAATTATTTCAGATAGAAATGAAGATTTAATAAAGGAAATATAATAAGAGTTTAAAGAATTTTTTCATTCTGAATGTCAAAGCTTTGGTTTTTGGACCTTAGCCATCATTGTCAAAATCTGACAGTGAGTATTTCTCTTTCAGTTGTGAACATATTGAACTTGAACTAGATCAGTGCCCCTAGCATTTAGAATTTTTAGGGCAGGTTTCATATGTGTTCCCACCATGAAAAACAAAAGTCTTGGAACAGAATGTTGACTTTGTTTTTAGATGTTTCAGGTGCCGTCAAAAAAGATGACAATGATTTTAATTGCGCATCTATTTGACTGCTTGCCAAACTTCTGAATAACCTTTCAGGACTTTGAGGCATTTTGGTAAAAGGCACATCAACTGATTTTTTAAAAATGGAATGGTTAGAGATTATATAAGAGGCAATACTTCATTGTTATGACTTGGAGGATGAAACTGGAATAAAGTCTCAAGGTATTTATTCTGGAATTCTCAACATTTAGAATATAAATGCCATTCAACCCGACACTAGGCTGAAATATGTGTCTTGGCGTGAGGATCCTCACCTGCATGTGGGTCCCTATGCTTTGGACTAGGAAATGCCCACTCACTGAAAACTAATTCAATCCTTGTGCCAAGTATGGGTCACTGCTCCGTGCCAGTTGGGAATACTAACTCTAGTGGGACAGCAGAGAGTTTTGTGTCTCGTAATGGGATTTGTGAAGATGTGAGTCTGGAGGATGAATGGTAACCACCAACACAGCTCTGCCTTCTACTGTAGCTGTGTTCTCAGAAAAGCAGCCGCCGTCTTCATTTCTAAGACCCGAAGAAGAAATTCAGTTTTATTGACGTATACCCGCATTGATGGCAGGTATACTTTGTTGCCTACTCAACAGCTAACCCACCTTCTTCCTTGCTCACACAATGAAAATCTATGTGGTGGCAATGTGCTCAGGAAAGGGGAGCCCCTTCCAAACTGCTGGGACTTCTAGGAAATGCTTTGGTTTCTAACTAAGTAGGACCAGCATACATCTCGGTTTTTCTGGAGTGTGTATATGGTCCTAGTAGAATTGTTAATAGGTCCTTTTTCACTTAAAAAATTCTAATTCAAGTGATAAATTACATGGCCTACCTTTGAATCTGAGAGAAATCACTGCTGTACTTTCCTCTTGCCTCCAGCGATGCAGAGTGAGGATGTGAAGCTTGGAGGTGAGGCAGGCATTTTATGACTGTGAGGATGAGAGTCAGGACAGATTCAGAGGATCAGATCCAGAACCACAGCTTGTGCCGGAACTCCAGTGCCTCTGGATTTGACAGTAGAAGTGAAGGCTTGTTTTTCTCACTCAAGACAATTAGAAAAGCATTCTGTTACTTGCAGAGGAGAATATGGAGGAGAGGAGGATCAGGATGAAGCCTTTCCACGAAAAAGATTTTAAATCATTTTGAACAAGATTTCTGAGTTACATATAGTATTATTTTCTCCATTCTCACTCAGAAATTTTGGAAATTATGTTGGATTGAACAGAATGGTAGAGAACAGTCCCATGGAAATTGAAAAGGAGGAACTGTTTCTCTTGCCCTCCTTTGGTGGGCCCCTCTTGGGACCACTGGAGATTAGTAGCAGTATGTCTAGGACAAAGGTTCTCACATGACTGAGCCACCATCACCCCTGCCCCAAATGCCACCAACTGGATCTGGGGACTCAATAATTTGACTTTGGCATTACCAAAACGGCTATATGCAGAATTTATCATTTGCTTTACTGACATGACATTCCTTGTGCACTATTTCAGAGGAAGATATTTGTTGAGAAACTCTGAAAACTACTCTTGATTCATGGTAAACCGTAAGAAAAGAGAATAGATCTCCATTCACTTACTTAAAATCACTTTAGGAAAACAACGACTGAGTCACAATTCCATACGGCTTGGGTTGAAAACTGACTCATTGTCTAACTAACCTGTGCCCACACAGCCAATTTAAAAATGTAAGAAAAGCCTGTATAAAAATTGTGTTAGTGTTGATACCAAACACCAAGCTGTTCAGCTCTTCTCCAATATATGTGTAGGTAAACATCTATTATAACCTTTAAAGCAAAGCTACTGATTTCCAGGGAGAAACGTGGGGAGGAGGCCCTCGGAGGAGTGTCTCTGGCGCTGTGGCCGGCTGTAGTTGTGCAGGCCATGCCCATCTACCTCTCTCCCTTCCGCTGCATTGGATGGTGGTGCGATTCCGTGGAGTTTTGGCTGGTGAGCCTGGGTTCCTTGCAGGCCACTCTATTTTGCGTCCTTCTTAGATTGCTTCTTAAGGAGGACCCTGTTCTCCTTGTTTTTCCTTCTCCAGAAGTCCACAGAGGATGCTGCACTCGCAGTCGGCCGGAGAGTGCTGTGATGGGTCGCTCCTAGGGTTCTGATTGCTCAGAATGAGTTCAGCGTCTTAAATATCTGTAGTGATGGGCAGCAGGTAACAAATCCATCTCCGACCTTTTGCTGGGGGCTGTGGTCACTTGGCTCTGCCTCTGTGGCAGAGGGGCGGTCCGCTCCCAACAGGAGACGGAGTGAAGGGAACGGGGAGCACTTGAGACTTGCACTAGCAGCAAGTAAGCGTGCTCACTTCACCGCGTGCTCCCCAAGATGGGGATCGCCTCTTCACATCCAAGTGGCAAAGATTTAAAAAAACTGCTATCCCAGAACTATTTTAGGTTTATCTCTTTAATCACCAGAGAGGGTATATGTTTGCTATTTGTTATCTTTCCTTCTGATTGCCTGTTCCGATCTTCTCACTTGCTATCAGAATATATTTTCCCTTTTTAGCTTGAATTTCTTTGCATAAGCAAAACTGTGTGTGTGTGTGTGTGTGTGTGTGTAAGACAGTGGTCCTAAATTGGGCGTAGGCACGGGGAAGTAATGTCAGCATCACCCCACCTCCACGGCGGTATGTCTGATAGGGAAAGAAAACCCAGATATAAGCATTTTGAAAAAGCAAGATATCTCGATACCCCAGCTAGCTAATTAATTATTGAACCAACCAATTTACCCATTTGTCATTCCACAAATGTACACTGAGTGCCTAGTGTTCTAGGCACCATTTTAGGAGCTGGAGGTATAGCTGCAGTGAGACGACAGCCCTGCCTGCGTGGAGCTTACGTCACAGTGGAGAAGATACATGACAACCAGCAAATAGATATGATATATGCCAGTTTCTACTAGTGATGGCACTGTGAAGAACAATATAGCGGGGTAAAAGGACAAATTGTGACGGTGGTGGGCGTATGTTAGACGCCACACTCTTGGCCTCATCCTAGACATCACAATGTCTTATGGGCAAAGAGGGAAGAGCTGTCACTCCCTCCCTCTCTCCCCACCTTCCCTCTTCCTTTGCAGTTAGGACAAACAAGGCAGACTGAGTAAGGAGATCTAGGATTATTTTTTCTTTTCTTCCATGGAAAAGCTCATTTCTACTGAATATTTTATTATCACTTCCAATGGGATAGTTCATCCTTGGTGGAAATTGGCCAAATGAATGAATGTCTTTCAGGTCCCTTCAGCCCTCTTTCTTCATTGCCCAATTCCCAAAGGTGAGTGAAGTTTTCAGAGTATTGCATGACCTCAGTGCTTTTGCATTAACACACTCCGCTAACAAGCCTTTTCCTGGCCTGTGTGTATTGGCTCATCTCCATTTTTGAATATATGTGTAATTAATTTTCAAGTGTTCTCCTCGATTCAGTCACAGAGCTAATATGTTGAGGATCAAAATATTTCTTCTAAGATGAAATTCGTGCCAGTTCACTTCTGTACAGCAGTTCTTCACTCTCAGACTTCTTGCAGCTCGTTTCAAATGAAGCCCTTTAGAATCTCCTTGTCCTCATTTGAGCCAGTTTCAAAGGAGCAATCATAGCCACTTTCGTCGTGACCCGGACTTACCCTACCTGTTAAGTTCAAAGTTTCCCATTCAGAAGACTCTGTTTATATGTACTCATATACATTAGAATGATGTTCTCAGTGACTCCTTGGCCCTTAACTTTTTCTAAGTACTGCTTCCTTGAGATTGCTGCAGAGTCCTATCTATCTGGGTATTTATCATAGTCCTTTAAAATTAAAGCATAGTTGATACTATTAACATTAAAAAAATGTGGCTGGCACACTAACCCTGTTATCCTCTTACTTGAGAATAGAGGATAATAGGAAAAAATAAAAACATAATTGATGATACCTAATATATCTGCCTGCATACTTGTTTACAAGCAGTAACATCGGAGCAACAGGATCATGCTACCTTGCAACAGTGAAGTCAAACAAAAGGGAATTCTTTTCTGTTCTTTTCTTTGCACCAAAACTTTGAACCAAGTGTATTTTCCAACTTCTCTTTAAATCGCTACTGTTTACATTCAGACCTTGATTACCAATAATAATGGTGGAAGATTAATGTAGAGGTGGTCCCCAATTGAAAAATAAGTTAAATTTAGCTTTGACGTGCACTTTGGCGCTTTAATTTTAATTTAAGATAATTAAGATACATATTACACACAACATGGTGAATCTAGATTAATTATTTAAGGAAATTAAATAAGCTAATGTTGGGTAGTAATATGTTCAGAGTGTGGACAGTCTCAAGCACACCTGAATGGAATGCATATCGAATTCCTGCCATGGGAGAGGTAGGTGACCTCAGCCAAGTTGTGTAACTTGGAATGGTGTTAGTACCTCTGGGATATTTCAAAGGATTGAATGAAACCTAAGCATGTGATCACCTAACAGGGTCCTCAGTATGTAGTAAGCTCCCAATGTTGGTTATCATTATTGTCATTTGGATAAATGTCAACTATTGGATATGTGTATTGAATTTTCAAAGGTCGTAGACTAAGTTTCACGTCAAAATCTTTAAGAAATACATTATTATGGTCTTTGGAAATTATGTTATCAAGGAGAAGAAACCAGACAAATGCCAGGAAATGTAAACTAAGAATTATAGAAGTACATCGCCGGATCAGCAGGGCTAAATGTGGGGTCATGTAGAAGTCAATGCCAGGCCTGAGCATTTTAAAGAATTTTGTAATGATTTGGAAGGCAGGGATACACACTGATGTTGTCAACTTTGCAAGGAAAGTCAAGAAACTCCAAGAATCACTAGTCATATTTATTTTAGAAAGCTAATGGAAGGCTCTGTAAGTGTTCCAAAATGAGGTAGACGAGCTTCAATGTGGCAAACACAAATAATACATTTCTCAACAACACCTATGGAAGGTGAGCTAACAGGCCGGTCAGGTTGGCAGTTGTTTTATTCCTTAAAGCTGCTAAAAAAGGCCCAGGAATCTGGGCATAATGGAGCAGAGGATGCTCACGCACCCACCTCCTGTTGAACCACTATGCCCTGAAAGCTTAGGGAAGACATGATAAATGTGGAACGGGGCCAAAGAGTGCAACTAAAATGCTCAGGAAGCCAGAATGACACGTGTAAAAAGCCACTCCAGATACGAGGTTCTACCAACAGAGACGAAAACCTTAGAACTGTTGACTCTGAAAATATGAATGTGGAGAGACTATACCAAACACACTGATGGAGCTATGAAATATGAAAATGAACGTAATTGACCAAATTTTAGTTTACAGGGATATATGGGATACCATTTGAAGCTTAAAAGACATCATTTAATACATAGAAGGAAATGTCGTCCATAGTAATAATGAAGCTTGTTAAATCAGACATACAAAAATAATGTAACTTTAAGACGTAATACAAGGTCATTATATTAGAGCTTCAGAACAGGTTATTGGGACAATAGGAGGAAGTTTAAAACTTACTGATGACACCATAGTTAGTGAGTCAGACCCTTATCTCCTAACTTTGTTATAAGAAATATAGGTTGAATTGTCCATTAACCTGATCCAGTCTTTCTCCATTTTTCATATTCGTCAATTTGGTAAAAATCTACTTTTAATACATCTTTTAATTGAAGTACAATATGCACGTAGAAAAAAATGCACACATCAAAGTGACAGTTTGATGTATTCGCACAAAGTTAACCCATTCATATAACTACCTCCCAGGTCAAGAAACAGAACCTTCCCAACTGGGCACTTTTCCAATTACTGTCCCCTCTGTCCCCTACCAAGGTGATCACTCTCATAATATCCAATATCATCACGGATTAGGCTTGTCAGTTTTTGAGCTTGTGATGAGAGCAATCATAGTGTATATATTCCTTGGTATCTGGCTTCTTGACTTACTCTGTTGGTGAGAGTCATTCATATCGTGTGCAGAGGTAGTTCAATCATTTTCATTGCTGATGATTATTCTTTTATATGAATATACCACAAATTACTTTTCCATTTCAATTATGGACTTTTAGGTTTCCATAAAGGCTCTTACAAATGAAACTACTCTTACTATCTTGTACGTGCTTTGGGTGCACACCTGGATAACTGCATTGAGTATACGCCTAGGGTTTAAATTGCTGGGGCACAAATTATGCCTGTAAAATTCAAATTTTGGAGAAACAGAAAAATTGCATAAGCGTCCTTCCTGCCATTGACTCCTCGATGTTTCTCTATCTGTTGGAAAGTAAGTTTTCTGCCCAATGAAACAAGGAGCCACCTGTGGCTCCTGGGTCAACGCCAAGAAGAGGAACCCGTAGTTTGAAGCTGTCGGGTGTGAGGCCCGTTGAGGAGTTTCAGACTCTTAGAATTTAGCAACAGTGGGGCTCCTGCTGTTTTCATGCCACTGGCCTTCCTCAGACCACAAGATTTGCTTTCACACTTGAATAAACCTACGGCTCATTAGCAGCTTCAGAAATATTTTCCATTTGTCTAGAATTTGTAATGTCTGGAAGTCGACTTCAGTATTTTCCACCGCTAACAGATCCTGCTATTTAATTAGAGATGAATTTCAAGCACCTGAGACTTGAAATAGGGACGGCCGCTCTACTGATTTCCTAATGCTAGAAGGTGGGCTTTTGGATGGAGTACTGACTTTCCCTTGCACCCAGGAGTCAGTCAGGGTTTGGAGTACGAGGTGCGGGTGCCGTCTTGCTACTGACTGAAGGCCACCGACGTGCGACTCCTTAGAAACAGTCAATGTCCTTCAAAAAAATTGACGTGCCCACTCCCCAGTCGCCGATGCCCTCCTCTCACACGGCTGCTGTGCCTTGAGCCCCCCACCGAGACGTCATTTAGCTTTACCATGGTGTGTGTTTAAGGTACAGAAGCATACTCTCGAATTTAACGCTGGAGGTGTGATTTTCGAGCACTTGCTTGGTGCCCTATGTGTATTATCTCATTTGATTTCTCAAGCAACGTTATGAGTTAGACCCTACTGTCATCTCCTCTTATGGATGGGACAAGGGAGGCCTATGGCGGCTAAGCATCCTTCCCAAGGATAAGTGAGTGGCGCTAGCTGGTGGCAGGATCAGAACTCGGATCCACGTTTCAGAGACTGCTGCTGAGATTGTGAGCCACTCTGTGTGCGGTCTCCTACTCGGAGTTCCCTACTCGACTCTTTCAGCTTTTCACTTGTGATAAATTAAGCCTTGCTCCTCTGTTAGTAACTGGGCACCATTTAGGTCTCTCTCTGTGGAGCTGCCATTGCCCACAGTCAGCATTCCTGTCTTCCTCGGGGTCTGGCCTCACAATTCTCTCCCCCGAGTGCGTCCACACGGCCTCTGTTCCCAGATCCGTCGGAGTCCACTGCCCCTCCTGTACAAGGCCCCATCCGGCACATCCGTTCATCTAGAGGCTTCTGTTTCTCGGTCAGTATCGTGAGGCTAGGGCCTGTTTAGGAATGATGCTGCAAACGACAGCGTGTTGGTGGTTTGCAGTCGCCGAGCTATTTTACGTGGCATGTCAGTGCCTGAGAATGGGGTCTGATGTTACGGGGAAAAAAAGCAGAACATAAGGTGGTACGCAAGAGCCGATTCCAGGACAGGGTTGTGCGCACATGAATAAAGGCTGGGAGATGACTCGCATGAGATCGGTGTTTATTATATTCTTTGCTGTGTGCTAAGCCGCTTAAGTTAATAGAACTACTAAACAACAGGTTGACTTGGAGAAGTGATGTAAAAACAATGGAGGGCAACACAAACTGAAGAACGTAAGTGGGAATTACACTAAATACCTTTTTTTTTTTTTTACCACATCTTACAGCTTATGACATGTATTTGCCTATATATTTTTTAATATTAATTTTTAATTTTTTTTTTTTGAGCTTCACAGCAACACTAGGAAACAGAGAAGAGGTATCATCTTCCCCAGATAGACCTTGCCCTCCTGGGTCTGCTTGGCTCTGATTCCCCCTCCCTTCCCTCTGCGCCTTTCCAGGTTCCCAAATCAGTTGGCTTCTGTCTAGGTTTCGCTCATAGGAGACACTGGCTGGGGAAGAGGAAAGCCAATGGGTTTCTTCTCGTTTTCTTCTGCTTTGGACTATTTCTCCTCTACTTGTCTGCTTCAGACAGGGCTCTGGATGCACAGCCTTCCCTTAAAGAATGCTCTGTGTGAGCACCCGCCTTGTTCTGTTCTCCTGCAAGGAGGTTTTTGAAGAGTCAAACTTAATTGAGGGAAAGTCATCTGCAAACTTAACCTCTTTACAACGTAAGCCTGACTCCTGCCTCTCACACTGTTTTCCGTGGGGGGAGGAGAGGGAGTAGGATGGCTCTGGCAGCCTGCAGATGACAGCACGGAGAGCCCCCCCGGAGCTCCCCACTGGGGAATGGCTCTGGCTGTGTGTTTAGCTATGCATGTTTCACATTAGCAGGTTCCCGGGGTTTCTATGAGGCCGGGGCTCTTGGCAGAGGGGGCCCTGCTGGGAGAACAGCTGAAGTCTGCCCCGGAGATCAGAGAGCAGGCTTGTTTAGGTTAAGGTTTCAAAGTACTAGCATTTATTACATTTTAATGATCAGAGTCATAATTTATTCATAGAGCTCAAGCTGAGCACCCGCGAGTTAGTCAAACACATGTTACTCTCAGGCCAGCCTGTGAAAAAGCTTGAAATAGGAGGGACATTTGGGGTGGGGCATCCTCAGTAAAAATGAACATAAAAGATTGCATGAACATTGATAATGACATAGGGAGGGTAACATCAGTTACTATGAAGGCCTCGACGGCTCGTGTGGGATATGGCAGTAAGTTACATCTTATTTGCTAGAGACCCGATCTCTTAGGAACTTGAATTTCCAGACCTTCACAATATACCTGTGGCAGGATGTAGCTGTCTCTGAATTGCTCTCCAGCTTTTGAGTTTTAGACCAGTTCGTGTTTTACCTTTTCCTTTTTGAGAGAGGCAGAGAAGCAGTGGGTTGTGCTCTATTTCTACATAAAACAAGGAGAAGATTGAGTGAGGTCCTAATTCATTTCGTAAGAAAGAATGAAGAAGAATTTCATTTCCTCTTCGCCCTGCCGCTAGATGCAAGCCATGATAGGGGGTGATTCACTTTTATGTTTCTGAAGCATTTTCACTTGAAAGTCATTTTCATAGAAACAGCAAGTAATTCGGGCAATTTGGAGTTTGTCTGAGGTACTTTCAAAGTGACCCCTGTGTTTGGGGGGAGATTAGTAGGACAACACCCATGGAGGTGAGACTCTGATGGACAACTGGCATCTGGTTGTGAAATCCACCTTGGGCTCTCTGACCAGAGGACAAAGCCCTAAGTGTGGCCAATGTTAACTTTTGTCCTTTTTTTTCACTTTCTGCAGCTGTACATGAGGATCAAAGGACGGCTCTGGAAGGAGACCCTGAAGTCAATGATGAAAATAATTGCTCAACATCAATTCAGCCTCACAGTTTTCCATGCTCTGCCTCAGCTGAGGGTCCAATTCCCAGGTGTTTAGCAGTTCGCATATAATTACAGAGTGAATAAATGAATGAGCAGAGGAAAAGAGAATATGAAATACTTTCTAATAGCAGATAATCTAAAAGCCATTTTCTTGGACATTGCAAAGCATTATATGATTTTTTTTCTGTTGTAGATTTACTTCCATAATTACCTTTTGCTTGAGTTAATACTAAAATTCATGGTTTTGTGTGTGTGTGTGTGTGTGTGCTTTCACACTAATTATGTGAATTTACAAGCCTAGAGGGTGCTAAATAGCAAGAGGCATCAAGTGTAAACTAAAAATGTTCCAGTGGTAATTCTTAAGTGGGTAATCCAGTGAATTTTTCTAAATGCCAGTTTATGTGTTTTACTATGTGTTTTACCAAGTGCTGCCCCTCCAAAATGGTGAAACTTCAGTGGAAGGAAATGCTTCATACGTACGGCTTGCACATTGTCAGTGCTTTGCCTGAAAAAAGGAGAAGCTTAATTTCAAACGTTCTCAAACTAATCTCTGTAGACTCCTTTGTTCTTGGAATGCCACAGTTCTGCAGATTGATCCTTCCAGATGACAATAGGTCTCATTCTTAAGCTTCAGTTCTCTTACTTGTAAAATCGAAGTAAATGGATCGTTGGGAGGACTAAAGGAGATAATCCACATAAGAAGATTTGGACAGTTCGTGGCTCACTACCAATGCCCAACACTATTGGATATCTTGGTTATTATTACCACTGTCTGCTCTGGAGAGTAAATTAGCATCGACTTTGGCTTTCCTAGGAAACCGTAAATGGTTGGGATATCTTCATTGATAGTAAGCACCCAGGCTAGTGGTTCGCAGACTCTTCATCATTAAGGAGCTCTCCATGCTTTGTCGTACACTAAATGAACTCCTTTTACTCAGTAGTTTCAAAAAAATTAAACATGCTTAACTGCCAATTGGGGCTTCTGATTAATGTTGACATAATCAGTGCTATAGTAGACTGTTGTAAGTCCAGCTGCTTAGCAGATTAATCTATACTTTCTTTGGGGCTTTATAAACTAAGACTTACTAGCTCAAAGACCTTCATGTTTACCTACTGTAGATTATAGCTATATCTAAAGACCTTGATTATCTGTTGTTTTGCATTTCTCTAGGGCAGAGTGTTGGACAGAAGGGGCTATAGCAATAAGTAGTTCACCTACTTTATTTAACAGATGGACAAATAGGCCCAGAGGGTGCACGTGGTTTCTAATGTTAGTTAGGGGTGGAGTTGGGACTCAGACCAGATCCTCTAGTGCCAAGCGCTATGCTTTTCCCAATGTACCACACGGATGTCCACATAAAGGAAACCTAAATCATCCTTCAATGCCGTTGCACATTTTTATCTACAGGGAAGGGAGTTAGGGTCTTTTGCCCATAATGGAGATAATAGCCAACAATTACTGAGCGCTTCCTAAGTATCAGTCGCATACTAAGTGCTCTTATGGGTATACTCTCATTAAATATTCACAGCAGCTTTATAAGACAGGTACTATTGTTATCCCTGCCTTACAGTTGGGAGGGTAAGGCTCAGAGAAATTAAGAACTCAGATTGTAAATTGGGAGCCAGGATTTCCAATGAGGTAGCCGTAACTCCAGAATAGGCTAGGTCCTCCTCGTTGACCACTTCACTGAACCGCCTCTGCACCCACACGTGATCCCTGTACCAGAGAGATGGGAGCCAGTGCCTGATATCTGAGGCTGCTTACCTCAGGAACTTAGAACATTTATGTAAACGAAGACCAAACCGTGGTTTCCAGGTGGGCAAAGCCAAGAAGCTTTCATCCATCCTACGTGCCTAAGTCTGCATTCTTAGCCCAAGCTATTTGTTTTCTAAATGTAGTCTTGGCTTAATGGAAGCCCACTGAAAATGTGGCTCCATCAGTGAAAATCCTTCTATATTCATGAGCATATAGCTGGCAAAGTCAGCCATTCAAGAAGCAAGAAGGGAAGCTGGGAAGACCATAAAATGACTCAAGTAGCAGCCAGAAAGTCTATGTCCAGGATGCCTCCTTTAGGAGAGTCCCTCTAATGCTTTACTCTTGGCAGACACATTCCCTTTATGAATTTTTTTGCAGGTTCTTTGTCCATTTTTCATTTTTGTGATTTTTAAATTGCCTTGCAGGATCTCTTTACATACTAAGCCTATCAATCCTTTGGCTGTCATAAATATAGAGCTATTTTTCTGTTGATTGCTTTATAATTTTATTTGTTCTTTACATATAAAATTGTCATCATTTTATGTAGTAAAATCAATCTTTTTCCTTATGATTTCTGCCTTGAGTATGAGGCAAGTACCCCCCCCATTCCAAGAATGTATTGATACCTACATCTATTTCTTCTCTTATTTTTATAGTGTCTTTTTTATACTTTTAAAACTTTAATTGAATGGAATTACTTTTGGTGTTTGGTGTGGAATAGGGAGACTTCCTCATTTTCTCCAAATTTTTAGTCTTCTAACCTACCCATCTGGTGAAAATTCACCCCTTTTCTTTTACTTGAAATAGCCTAATTTCTGATTTCTGATTTACACATTTCTTCAGTGATTTCTGTGATGTTTCCTTGCTACATTTTTGTATCAGTATTCTATTAGTTTTGATTATTATTGGGTATGAACTTTAATTAATCATGCAATACTGGACTCGGTTTCTAGTTTCCTGGCCCTTAGCAAATTATAAGGCGCAACCTCAAAGCTCTCAAAGGGAGCACAGGCACAGTAAGAAATGACTGTGATCAGCCTGACCAGAGGTGGGAGGTAGAAAACACTGCAAAGTTGGCTTGAAAACCTACTCAAAGTTATTTGACTTAAGTCAAAATTCTTTCAAGATCTCATTAACCTCTGAGACTTTCACTAAATGATTGATAATCATAAAGAACTCAAGTTATAAGAAATAAATATTCACATATTCATAGACTCAGAGCCAGGCTCTTGGACTGAACTGGGTCGTGGTGAAGTATGGAGAAAACTCAGATCCTGCTCTGCTAGCTGCATGTTATGTAATGGATTTCAGTCCCTACTTACGATCTGTGCAAAATATAAAGAAATAAACTGGAATTGATATTTAAATCAGTTCACAAATTGCTTGAATCAATGATTTGGCAAGTCTGTGTTTTTCCCTTTGGAAACTATTTGTGTGAACATTCAAATTTTGTACAGATTATACGATGCATAACTACCTAAACCAGGTGATTTTAACCTTGGGTACAATCGGTACAGCTGGAGTCCTAGAAGAAATAACTCAGCCATGCCGTGTCCATAACAACTCATTCTACTGTTTCTAAAAATTCTTCCCTCCTCTCCCCCGACTGGTGCAAAGTCTAAGAACAAGTAGCAGCACCCAATTAAGGGCTTGGGGAGTTCACACTCAGCTTGCGTACTTTTTGATTGCTCTGAGGATAATCTTGTGACAGTGCTGAGAGAATAGGGAACTTTCTGCTCCTGTGGAAGAGGAAGAGGCTCACCCTGGCTAATTTTATAGTTCTATTTTAAAATAAAAACGTATTTTTCTTTCCGGGAAACATACAGATCTTAAGCGAAGAATTTGATGGGTTTTGACAAATAGGTGTAGCCACGTACCAATCCCCAAAGGATATAGAACATTTCTGTCACCTCAGAGAATTTCCTCATCATACGCAGTGAACTCCACCTCACTAGAGAGGCAACTATTCTTTTGATTCTCTAACATCATAGAGTAATTTTGGCAATTTTTATAATTCATTTAAGGGGAGTCATAGTAGGTACTTTTTGGGAGGACAGTCTAGCTTCTCTCAGTTCACAAAATGTTTCTGATATGCATCTGGGTGGTTGTAGGTTCAACTTGCCCCTCTATATCACTGAGTAGTATTTTGGTGTATGGATATATCACCATTATTTTAGCCATTCACACATTAGTGCAATTTTGAGTTGCTCCTAAATTTTGGCTATTGTTAATCAGGTTGCTATGGGTATCTTTACACGTGTCTTTTTGTGGACATAGATTTTTAATTTCTTTTGAGCAAATATCTGAGAATGGAATTTCTAGGTCAGAAGGAAGATGTATTATTAATAAACTGCCATCATGATTTCTCATAGTGGTTGAACCATCTTCATTTCTCGGTGGGAATGTGTGCGAGTTCATGTTATTGCACATCCTCCCCAGTATTTGGTATCATCAAATTTAATTTAATTTTAACCATTCCAATGGATTCTACGTAGTGTGTCATGGGTCTTATTGCACTTTCCTGATGATTAATAATGTTAACCACATTTTCAGGAGCTTACTGGTTATTTCCATGTCTTTAATGAAGTGATCATTCAAGACTTTGGTCTATTTTAAAAATTGGCAGTGGGGGGTAGGAGGCAGTGCCTGGCTGGCTCAGTCAGTTAAGCACCTGCCTTTGGCTCAGGTCATGATCTGGGGGTCCTGGGATCAAACCCTGCATCAGGCTCGCCCTGTGTCAATTACAAGTATTTCCTTCCATTCTGAGACTTGTTTTAAATTTTCTTAATGGTTATTTTAGGAGCAGAACTTTAAAACTTTGATGAAGATTAAATGATCAGTCTCTTTTCACCGCCATAGGTGTTTTGTTTGTAAAAACAAACTTTTTTGTTTTGTTTTGTATGTGTGTCTAGTCTAAACAATCTTTACCTACTTCAAGGTGGTGTAGATATTCTGCTGTGTTTCTTCTGAAAGGTTTTAGTTTTAATTTTTACAATTATTTGTGTGATGCATCTCAGATTAATGTATAGGAATGGTAATAGGGATTACAGGTTTACTTTTTTCCACATGGAGAGCTACTTCCAGGAGCATTTATTGAAAAGATTTTAATTTCTCTATTGAGTTATCTTGGTGCCTTTGTAAGAATTGACTGTTAATGTGAGGAACTATTTCTGAGATCTTTCTCCAGAACTCCAGACTCAGATATTCAAATGCCTTACTTGACGCTGCCATCGGGATGTCTAATAGACATGTAAAGCTCAACATATCCCCAGATTGAATTCCCTTCAAACCTGTTCTACATAAGCTTTCCCCATTTCAGTTTATTATAACTTCATTCTTTTAATCGTGTAGGCCAAAAACCTTGGAGTCATTATGGATACTCTCTCTCACAACTTAACACTTCAAAAGTGTGCAAGTCTACTTCCAAAATACATCCAGAATCTGACCACTTCTCTGTCTACCATCATGACAATACTGATCTCTGCTTCTACCTTTGGCCCCTAGAGTCTACGTTCAAAGAGTTGGAGTTTCAAGACATTTTGAAGACTTAGGTCAAATCACTCATCTGCTCAAAACACCCTAAGGGCCTTCCCTTTGTGCAGAAGATAAGGTATCTTCCTAAAAATAACCTTCCTGTCCTCCAAACCCTTTGTGGTCTCATTTCCTACCACTCCCTTCTGCTCTTACTCATCAACAGCCTCCCGGTCCTACTGCTTTTCCTTGTTGGCAGGTGAGGCACCAACGCCCTACCTCACAGCCTAGCTGCTATTCCATCTGCCCCAAATGCTCTTTCCCAATAATTCTACATGGTTTCTACCAGTGCCTTCATGTCTTTGATCCAAAGGCACCCTACCAGTGAGAGCTCACCTGACTATATACTTGAAAGTATAATCCCCCTGAGCACTTATCACCTTTTAATATCTTATGTACAGGTTATTTTGTTGGTTTATTGCCTGAATTTAGCTCAAACCAGAATGTGAACTTTATAAGAACAGGAATTTTGTCTGTTTTGTGTCCTGCTATTTATTCAGCATCTAAAGAAATTATGGACCATAGTAGACACCCAGTAGATATTTGTTAAATGGACAAATTAATTCCTTCCCTCCAGGGCTTGCAAGGTATTTTAGGACTATGAAAACAAAGACTCAGACTGAAACAAACATCATATTAATTTTTAGATGCTTAGTTCTTATCAGAGTCCTTTTGGGATCTAATTTCTAAAACATACAGCAACTGAAATTCCAGAGCTTCAAGTGCAAGTACAACGTCCATCCCTTCTATCCTAGATCAAAACTTAACTCACTTTAGGGAATTAAGAAGACAGACATGTATGGAGTACATTTTAAAAATATTTACAATAAAAACAATAAAAAATTTAAAGTTTTAATACAGAATTAAGCTTCAGTTACTTGCAAAATACACTGTCATTTCCAAACAATGCTGCCCAAAAGGGAGTTATTATATATGTTAACCATATATAGCTGCTAATATTAAAGCAGTCACTGGATGCCAAGCAATATGCTTAGGGCTTTGCATGAATTATCTTATTTAATCCTCACAAGAATATTATAAGGCAGACCGTGACTGTAAGTACATGCATTTTAGAATTGAGCAATTTAAAGCTTAAATAATTTGGCTATGTCCATATGTCTCCTCAGGAGCATCACATTGAAAATAAACTTGTGCTGAATTCCCAATGCTGATCACAAAGTCAAGAGGCTCTTCAAACCTCCTGCTGTTCCCAATTATAATTTGGCCAGACGGGGAGGGGGGGCGGCGGTGACTGGGTGACGGGCACTGAGGTGGGCACTTGATGGGATGAGCACTGGGTGTTACTCTGTATGTTGGCAAACTGAACACCAGTAAAAAAATAGATTTATTAAAAAAAAAGAAAAGAATGTGGCCAGACCTAGAGGGGTTAAAGTTATTGCTTGAGATTTAGCATTTGCTGACAAACTTCTGACCCCCAACTTCCCCTACCATAGAATATGTTGTATAACCACATGAATAGCAACTTTAGGATTGCCTTGCTACCGTCCAACTACTCCTAAAGGAAAATCCTCTTGGCACTTTGCAGCCCATAGGAAGATTAATCTCCACCCATAGATCTCTAGACTCACATCAAGTTGAATGAAAAGATGCATGAGTTTCAAGAAAAAAGGAGGAAAAAATTCCCAACACATGGTTCCAGCCTGGCTGTGCTACGTGTAGGTAAGATCCTACCATTACCACCCCCGGCACACATACACATAAGTAGAGGTGAGTTGCGTGTAAGCCTAGAAACAGTTCCTGAAGTTATAAAAAGATGCTGGGCATGGTGAGATTGAGCAGATGTGCCCACTGTACAAGAGGAGCTAGTTTCATGGTCTGGTCTTGAAAGCTGCCGAACCACCCTGGGAGCTTCGGTGCTGTGATGCTCTATTTAGTGTCGTGATGGTATCATTTTCTGAACTTTGCAGCCTGAGTTACTTCACCCACAGGTACCGGTAGGCCACTCTTCAGCAACTGGAAGTCTACTTTCACGTGAGGAGAACAGAAATCTCTCTAGTTGGTTCAGTGACTTCTGATGACCTCCAGTTACTTCTCAAAGTCCCAGTAATAGGCTTATGCTTTATTTCCCCAGACCCTAGTCTCTCTCTCTCTCACCCTTGTCCCAACAATTCTAATATTGGTTTACCTCTTTTGCATCAGTTCCTTCTCTTCCTCCCCCCACCCTTTCCACTCCTCATCCCTCCTGCGCTTGTCCGTTCCTATGGCATCACCTATCCCGTGGTTTTTCTTGGGCCTTCTTCAGGTCACTGGGTATCTGGCCCTGAGGTTCAGGGTGTCCATCAACAGGCTATCCCATCACCCACACATTCAGTTATGAAAAGTGAGTGGGACAGAAGAAGGCTCCAGGCCCCAGCAGCCCCATAACCATAGCATGGAGGTGGGACCCAGAGGTGGGCACAGCTCGGCAGCACAGGCTCCAGCAGAGACCAAAGAAAGAAGTGACCTTCTCTGGTGGTTTTTGCTGGAGAATAGTGAGAAAGGTCTTTGATGGAAGCCGGGCTCAATTTCAGAACAACTGGCAGTTAGACTGAGGAATTTTACATCTGATGGAATAGAACTATCAGCAATGCTTGTGCAAGGGGGTTAAAGGATGAAAGCAAAGCTTTAAAAAAGATTAGTCTGGCTATTAGGGTGTGGCGGATGAATTGGAGACAGAGAAAGTGCATTTAGAAAGGTTTTAGAGCAACAAAAAAATGAAAAGCCGTGGACTAGGTTTATGAGAATAGACAGAGGCAAAACCAAGGAACTCTTTGAAGGAAGAACAAATGAGAGACGATGACAGACAGCATTCATGGTCACAATGTTAAACAGCTGGGAGAAAAATGGAGACATGGATTTGAAAATCCAGATGTTCTCAAATACATGTTCAATTATTTAATGTTAGAAGAGCCATACATCTAAGTTGTAAAAAGTTGTTTTTTTGTATTCTTATGGTTACTATTTTGTAGACAGAAACATGCAATGTACGCTCAAAGTCAACAGCGGTCAAGAAGTGGTCAAATCTGTTTTGACTAGATTTGGGAGCTAGTTAGGAGTGATACTAGATTATAAGGGGGTGGTTTGGATAGAGGCATAAATAAACTTCAGGAATTAAAGATAGAAAATGATTTTATGAAGAAAATGATTTTATGAAGTCTATCACGAACCCTCATGGATTGATTCGCTTGCCCCCACTCGCCTGGGAATAAAATATGGTAGGACATTAACAAAGAATGTGAATTTTATTTTATTATTCTGACTGGCAGAGAAAGTGAGTTGGTAGGTCATGTTCTCTTTCTTGAATAGGTAGAATTTGTTCAGAGACAGAATGAGATGGTGTGTTGTAGACAAAAGAGCTATTTTGAAGTCAGGCTGGCTTGGGCATTAGTTTCACCTCTGCTGTTTAGCAGCTATGTAGTTTGGGCAAAGTCACTTCACCTGTGAGATGATTGATTTCTTAATTGCAAAATAGGGATAATAGTACATAATTCATGAGACTGTTTGCAACACTCAAATGAGTTAATGTGGTAATAACGACAGCTGCATGAAAGGCACTCAGGAAATGTTAGTTTCCTTCCTTGAAAAACTTCAGGGTAGGCCCATTTGCTTAGCCAAGGACTAGACTGATTCAACCTTAGAGAAGTGGTGCAGAATTTATTGGGAGTTGGAAAAATATGTAACCAGTGCTTCTTGACCCTTACCCAATTGCCCTAGGGTGTTGACTCTAGCAGACAAGCAAGGACAAAGCGATAGTGTGTAAAGTCATCCTCTACTCTTAAAGAAGAGTGAGAAACTAATCAAGGAAGTCAGCCAAAGGAATAAATTATAATTCCATCCCAAGTTTGAGCAGATTTATTTCCATTTCTGAAGGAAAGTAATTGTATCCCGGAGTCCATGGAAGGGTCAACAACACAAAGATGAGGAAGGAACCAAATCACAGTAATGGAGCAATAAATCCAGAGCCTCTGAGGAAGCCAAAAGCTAAAATATCAAAATCAACCAAAGTAATATGTCCGCCTTTGTTTTTGGAGACAGATGTTATTGTGGATAGATGGCAAGTCCTCAGCACAATGTGAATAATTGTGTCTTTTGCAGCAGAGGAAATGCTGATTTAGTATTTGGGAGATTTTTATTAAGAAATTTAATCTAAGTTTGGTAGAAAACAAGGACAAGTGATTAATAATCAAACTGAAGGATGAAAAGGGACAAAGCAAGTTTGAATAAAGGAAGAAAAATGAGGCAGAAACGTATTTAAGGAAGCTAGACTAAATTATGTCCTTCAAGCCTGCATAAGTAGCTCCAAACAAGAATAGCAATTAGTGAGGTAATGGCCTAGTATTTAGAAATCCAATAACTTTTTTTCCTGGGTGTTTTCTGGGTGTAGACATACCAGCTCTAAGATACAAAATAGTTAGCTGTTAAAACTGAATGAATTTTACCTTGAAGTGAGGACAAGGGCCAAATAGCTTATGAATATATATATATAGCTTATATATATATATATATATAGTTTGTTATATATATATATGGTTTGTATCATTTAATTTGCTCATGAATCCAGTTTGAGAGAAAAGAAGAAAGGAACAATATTAAATTACTATGGAAGTTTGTGGAAAACTAAAGAACAAACCCATAAAAGGGAACACTGCAGACTGTAGAGATTTAAGAGGGAGCAATTCTTTGAAGACATTTTAAGACTGAGATGAGAATCTCTGACTTCATACAGATCGAGGGAGGAAGCCAAGATCACCCTTTGAGAATGGCAAATGAGGGCTGAGGAATGGAGGAGAATGATTTCTGAAGACTGCTTTATAGAAAATTGGCCAATTACGTGTTCCTTGAGAGTAGAAACCATGTCTCTTTAATATGCATCAGTGCTGCGTTTGGGGTACTCATTTGGTGCTTTTTGAAAGATCCTAATTACAGAAATTGAAACCTGAAAGGAGATGGTATGGATTTGAAGCAGTTCCAGTTCTCTGTTTAAAATAATGCTTTTTATGATGCCGGCTGCAAAGATCGAGCCAAGTCTGAGGAACCCAACTCTCATATTCCAGAACCTTGCCCCATGCTATTGATTTGTTTTTGCTTTCTACTTTTTGTCCACTTGAGACTGAAAATTGATTAAGAGGAGCGCTGTGCAGTGAAATGCCTGCGGATTTGTCCACAGGTACACTGTCCTATCTGCGGCAGGTTTTATTTTGAGAATTTAAACGTGTGCTCAGTAGGGGAAGAGATCTGGAAAATACTAAGGAGTTCATCGTAAATGGACCTAGTGACTATTGACTGAATGGCTGTCAGTGGCTGCCTTGGCCCAGGCACACGCACCGACTGCTCTGGTCTCCTGGCCTTTGCCCAGCTGACCCACAGGCAGGTGGGAAGTAGGGGGGCAGGCCCAGGGAAGCCCCTCTCCGCCAACGGAGGATCGACTTTCACAATCAGAGGCAATTTCGGTTCACAAAGTTTATGGATATTAACTTAGCTTGAGCCCAAAGCTCCAAAGAACTTAGCTGAAATCATCTCATAAATCTTTTAAGCTACGTTAGGAAGCCAGGTCTGAAGAGGTTTCATGAGCGATAAAACACAGGTGCCTGCACTGCTGCCCCTGAGAAAAGCCCCCGAAAGATGGGGAGTGAGAATCGAACGCTGTGCCCCCCGCAGGGGTCCCAATGACAGCCGCCCCCCCAAACCCCACAGTTGTCACTGCTCCTAATGGCTGGTTTATGCCCTTACACAGCCGTGTCTACACCGCCCCCGGTTCCTTATCATGATGGACAGGAACCCCGCAGACGCCTTCTTCTCATTGAAGAAACAAACTTCCCTGCTACCATGCGGTGGTAGTTTCGCCTGTCATCAGGTTCCCGAAACCAGTCATTATTTTCGGGGATGGCTGAAATTATTGAGGAATCCCCTGTCCCCCGGGCAGATAGACCCGAAGTTTTCAGCTGACCTTCACTGCTTCTGCCATTGGAGCAGTAAATCTCCCTTGAAGGCAGACAGCACTTGGGTAATTGTAGAGAGGGCAAAGGAGCAGAATTATAGGTTGTCTGGGAAGGGTTGAAAGATTAGACCTCTAGAGGGAAAAAATAAAATGAATCATCTTGAAGGGCAACCACTACTTAGGGTCAGAGTTTAAATGTCTGTAACCAGTGTTTTAGTTTGACTTGCTGCTGGGATAATTAATGCTCTTGGGTCTTGGAATAATTGAAAATAAAGCATTGCATTTCGAACAGATGAATTGATTTCAAAAAACAAAAGGGGGGATTCAGGAGGACAAACCAACCAACCTGCCGATCAGTCATTGAGAACACGAAGACAAATACAAACCATCTACGTTTACTTTTCTGAAATTAGTAATTTCTTTCTTTTTCTTTTTTTTTTAACTACAAAAGGAAACGATGGATTTCTTTAGAACGGGAAAGGTGAACTAATATTAGGGTAGATCTTCAACTTCTTTAAATGCCTCTCTCTGCATGTAGCTTAATTCGTATAGTCTTTAAAGCTTTGATTTAAAGAGCCTCAGATTTTGAAAGGAATTAGAGGCATCTGATCCTATTGTCTAGGGAGGTGGTCACAGACACCAAGCTTGAGGCAACTTACCGTGAACGGATGTCATGCACGGTCTCGAGTACACATGGCTTAACCGACCGAGGTGGTGCCGTAAGAGCGTGTTCCTCCTACAGCAAGCAGGCAAGCGTTGCATAGTTAACAGTTTACTTGAACAGACTTCAAATATTTCTTAAATTAAAAAAAAAACTAATATGATGCCTGATAACTGGAGAGCAAGAATGTAAAATATTTTGTTCTATCGGAAAAAACAAACGTTTCTGTTGTCTGCCAACAATATGGGTATTTGGCTCCTAGTGTTATCTGTTAGTCTGACTGAGTTGTACTGGGAAGATAGATTTAACATTCGTGCTTGAGAATGATAAACTTTAAAAATGCAAATCTTCCCGGTATCCTATCCAGAATTCTCTAAGCATTTTAAATCAGTGTGATAATGTATTCATACAAAGTCTGAAATAGAAATCCATGACAAAGGAAGGCGCTGGTAAGTCGTAGAGAGACTCGCACACATCGGTTGCCCTTTTCAGGTGTTTGGTGAGAATCCCTTTGCTTACACAGTGAGCATCTTTGTGAGTAGCTGATCCCAACGCTTCTGCTGACAAAGATGTGCCATCCAGTTCTCTGATTTGGGGCAAGTAATTCTTCAGCTCTGCCTCAGTTTCCACATCGTCCAACTTCTCAGAGCAGTTACACTTTTCAAATGTCATGTGGGAGATGTCCTGTTAGTATGGCTTTCTAAGGTGCTGTCCCTCCCTGTAAGCCAGAGTAGCTGAGGGACGCGTGGCTGTGGTCATGGTCAAGCTAACTGCTGCTATGTCAGCCTTGGGTTCTAATGAGATCCCTCTGGACCCTGAGAAGGGACCCAGATGTCTGGTCTGTCACCACCAAGACCTGGCAGATGGAATCAGAAGCAATTATGCAGATAAGCTAAAAAAAAAAAAAAAAAAAAAAAAAAAAACAAGTAAAACAAGCAAAAAATCCCACTCCTCATTTTGGCCAGTTAATTTCATCAGATATCGTGAAAGGAAATATCAAAAAGGTTTTGTTGTTTTCTTTCACTTTCCTCCACTATTTCTCCACTATTGCTATATTGAGTCCGTTCTCTTCTTTATTTACTTTTGTACGATTTTCACAAAAACCAGCTCCACAGAGTGTCTATCTTGCAAGGGTCAGTAGCTAGAGTAGTTTTATGGAGGCTGCCGAGCAGAGCTGTTTCCTGTGTTGAAGACCCATCTCTGGGGAGAGACGTGGCCAACGCAGTGACCCAAACCCAGCCATCATGAAATGCCTGCACAATGACTCTGGTCTCCGTCCATCCACAGGCTAAGTCATTGCTTGGCTGCCTGTGTCCAATTGGCAGTAGTAAAGCTTCATCGTCTGGGGCTCCATGTGTGTTTCTTGTTCTGTTCCAAATCTTTCTTCATCTTGTTATTGTAATAACCTTCCAAAGAGATTGTACCTTTCAACAATCTAACAGTTAGATCTTCAACTCTGAGTGACTTTTGATTGACTTGCAAATTATGTTTGTTTGAAGCTTGCAGAGTTAAGCTCTCTATGCTCATTAGAGCTAATTGTGCATCGATACCTCGTGTGTGTGGTGCCTGCAGCCCCATGCCAGACATGGGATATTATTTAAATCCTTTGATAACATGATTATTGAGGATTAAAAAGTAATTAGAACGACAGCCCGTGACAACCGGTTCATTGACAACACTGAAGGAACCCTGCCTTCTTATAGGCGTGGATCTGTGTGGGGAGAACATGCAATCCCCTGATGTTTAGAGTTTTGCTGGAATGGCTGACCCGTCTCCCTTCCCAGAGCAGGGGGTAATGTCATTTGGCTGCAAGTGGACCTTTAATTATGGGGAGACTGCTCAGTGCACCCTGATGGTCTTACTGCTCGCTCTTTCCCATTAATTTAGAAGTTGTAACCCAAGTCTGGAGCTGCTTCATTGTGACCCTTAGATTGCTTGAGTTTCCTATTTGTGTTTAAGTAAATAATCGGGACCAGTAATTTCCCCCCGGAACCCTTAGAGTATGGCAATTACATGAAATTTGCTTGACTCTTTCATGCATGACAAGAGTTAGAAATAAATGCATAAGGCATTTGGAATGATAATTTCCAAGATATGCCTGAGCCCGTCAATAGCTCTGTGTTCCCTCTCTGGCTCATCAATATTCCCATTGTCACTTCTAACTGCACAAACTCAAGGAGATAAGGCAAATGAAAGGTATATTCTTTTAAGCCACAGAGAAGAGATGCTTTCTATTCCCTCCCACTAAGCTGAAACCATATATTTGCTCCAAGTAGAAAAGCTAAGCCTCAGGGCAATGTTTTCTTGTTTGACATTTTTTTTTTTTTTTGGCTGAGAAAAACATATTGATATTTCTAAAGTAAACTATGCTGTAGTTGGCTGGGAGACAGGCTAGGTTTGGGAAATGAGTTAAATAAAGTGTTATGTCTGAGTACCCATTTAGAAGAGTATTCACATTCCCAACAGCTCTTAAGGAAAGACAATACATAATCAATAATGATGTACTGTTGGGTTTTTCCAAAAACCAAACCCTTTGTGTAGCAAATACACAGTTTTCTGAGAAATCAATGGACATTAATTTTGCAGAACCACAAGTCAAATTTAGAACAAGTGGAGAGACATAAAAATCTTGTATCAACTTCGTAGAAATTGGGTAATGTTTAATTATGCAGCCTGTTTTGTTTGGTACCTTGTAGAGATCCTAGAAGGTCCTGTGTTCTAAAACACAAATTGTATCACAGAATTTTATAATGACTAAACCATAAACTCATGGTATTAACTCTAATAATTCAGGAAATGACAAAACATGATAAAGTGGGTAAAACAGGCAATAAACTAGAAGAGCTCCAAATGTGCTAATAATAATAATAATAATAAAACCCAACTCTGTCAAATCTTCACCATGCAACTTAATAACTATTAGACATTGAGCAAGTCCCTAAATATCCCCGAACTTCAGTATCTTCATTTATAAAACAGGGATCCCAATATTTTCCTCAGGTCACAGGGTTACTGTGAAGATGAGTACAATATTTTATGATAGCGTACTATAAACCATTCTGTGCAACGCAAATGTTCAATAGTTAATATCACGTGGCTGCGTTTCGTTCAGATTGTGACTTGAGAGTGGGAGAGAGGCTACTGATGTCTTTCTTGCTGTGTGATTTCTTCTAAATTCCTTCTGATTCTCAGTCGCCTTTGAAGCTTGATGAAGACAGGGGGTCACAGCGAGGCCGGGGGTCAGAGCTAGGGAGGTACTCTTCAAATAAATTTACTGGGAAGAAAGTGAAGAGAGGAAAGTCAGCCAGGATATGGTCTCTGGTAGAGTTGAGCCTTGGCCTCATGTCTCTGGTGTAAACCATTACCCCGTGGTGGAGGGGCTTGCGAAGTTGTGAAAAGGGACACCCAGAAGCCCTTAGTAGGCAACAAACACATAAGGCAGCTGTGGTGGCATGTACCAGCCCAGTGAAGCCTTCGAGGGGGGGCATCAAACTGTCTATGACAATGGGCCACACATTTTCTTAATGAAAAGCTTCTTTTCTCTAACAGAAAGTCAAGTAAATGTCTCTTGAATAAATTCTTCCTGAAAGTGACTTTCTGTTTTTTGTCTCATGTTTGTCAAACCACTATAGACTTCGCCTCAAAACCTGGTGAGTATGTTTTTTTTTTCTCTCTCTCAAAAACATCTACCCATGGCCATTTTAGTCCCATCTCACCTTATAGGGGAGATTCCAAGAAAAGTCCACCCTGCAAGAAAAATACTAGGTTGAGTTCAATGGTTTTGACAACTAAAATATTGCTTCTCCTTTTTCATGTTATCTTCCCATTACCCATTTTCCATAAATATCAGATTTATTCTCTGATTGACTGTCCAGGGCCAGCAGGGTGAAAGCTGTCATCAAAAACTAGGTATTAGGCATTTAATTATGTAAATTTCAGATAAAAATACGTAAGTGATAGTCAAGAAGAATTTAGAGTGGACTCTAAGAAAGAGAGCCTTTTCACTTCCTAAAAAATTTCTAGAAACAAAGATTCCTGAAGCTAAATACTTTTGTTTGTGACATGTAGCACATTTTATCCTCATTTGGGAACTTCATTATAAACACTTTGTACTTAGCTTTTCATTTATTGTTTATTGTCTGCTCTCCACTTGATTGTAGGTAACCCAAGGGTAGATGTCTGTCCTGTTCATCACTGTATCCCCAAACCCAGCCTGGTACATGGCCCATCATAGCTCTCAATAATTATTTATTGAAAAACATGATGGACCTTAGTATATTGCAGCTCTGAAAGTTCCTGGAGTAGTGAAGCCTCTTTAAATGTGTTAATTCAGTGTTTCCCAAATGAATTTATGCACAGACTACCCCTCCCCCCACATATGGCCCCCATCTGGACTACATTTGGGGACATACTGTCTTAGACCAGGAAGAGTTTTTGGTCTGGAGCTAGATGGTGACTGTGCTGATCATTCACTTTTTGTCCTTCCCTAAATCCATTTCCCATCCTCCTCTATCCTAACCCCCTATAGGTGACACCATCTGGGCTCCATTGACCTCTGGTTTCTGATTGGATTTGGCCAACGTGAAGCAATGCAAGAGATCAAAAGGCAGGAGGAGGGGGAAGTTAGAGTGTTTCTTCCTCAGTCCCTGTACTTTGCACTGCGGTTCTGTTGGGGCTACATCCCTCCCTGATGATTGCTCCTCCCCCGTGGACCCCCTTCCATTCTTTCAGCTCACCCAGGCTCCAATACCATGTTCCCTCCCTCCTCCTATCAGGTCTCAGGATGGTAGCGACCTCCCCTGGTGCTGTCCTTGGATCCGCAACTTTGCCTGTAGGTTTCCTTAATCACACCCAAGCATCTGTAAAGAGTCCTTTCACTATAGACTCTCCAGGATCTGCCCAGAGCGTGCCTTCTCTTTTCCATGAGCCCCCGACTGCTACAGTGGTCTCGAGTCTCGAATGGACTGCCAAGAGGAAATTGAACACCTTCTTGGCAGAGTCAGAGCTTCCCCCCTGGTTTTGTGGTTTTGTTATTTTGATTGAAGTTTTACAAATTCTCAGAATTTCATACACACCTGTGCAGGTTAGTACAGAAATAAATCCCAGAACCAAAGTAAAGTACCCTTATGAGTTATCCATCTTTCTAGTTCACAGTTGATATGTGAACTATGTACTTGGTGGTTTTAATCTATTCCTTACACAGATTCTGAGCTTCAAAGAAAATAGGACCTTATTCCTTGGGGCCATCACTCCTCATTTTTAATATAGTTTGGGACACCATAGGCACTCATTGCACATTAATTTAATTCATATATTCATTTAGATGATGGCCACAGCTGCTGAGAGCAGATGAAGTAGAGGCTTTATCCATTAGCTTCAGACTAAAGGATAACATTTAGCAGCATTGTGAGCAAAGGGAAAAAGAGACACATTTGCAAAAAGAAGGTACCAAATTCTCAAGTGTGATGTTTAGTATCTTTTTATGTGGTACGAGGATTAGACCAATATACATACTTTTTTTTTATAATAACAGATTTGACAATAGTTAGGATCTGTCTAGTGGGAGTAGAATAATAAGAGTGTCTTTTGGGCCTAAGAGCATATGCTCTGTAGGTTAGGGGTGAAGTGTTGGGTTTTCTAACTAGCTTTCATAGATGTATTTGCCTTGGAAACCAATGGGTCTGGGATACAGCAAATCAAAATATGTTGCAAAATAAAGTCCCTCAAGAGGTATGGAGAGAAAACTTACCATTCTGGGGATGGGACTATAGAGGTCCCCACTGGATCTCATAAGCAGAAGAAGGTTATGACTGAGGGGACACCAGTCATAGACTCCCTCCAAAGTGCCCAGGCTGGCCAGGTAGTAACTTACTGTTTAGTACTTTAGGAAGCCTCCAGCAGCATCAGTATAAATATGTGACAGATTAGAGTTGATCTTATCAAAGATTTTGAGAAGAATAAACCCAATACAACCACTGCTTCTGTTTTGAGTTCTTTTACTCATTCTTGTTTCCTAGGCCTTAGCCCATTTCTTCCTGGCATGGTTTCCATCACTTTGGAAATTATTTTGCAGGACAAAGTGGTTGCTTCCTTGTTGTGTGGATCCTTGATATGGGTTGCGTGTTTCCCGTTTGTGAAACTGATTCATAGGATTTCAGGCTAAACCTGCTTGGGCAACTAAACTTGTAATGAAAATAACGATAACCCAGTTCTCTTGTTCTTACTTATAATTGTTTATTTTAATAATTGTTTATTTATATTCTTATCTCCTTTTCAAAGTTTTAGCTCCTTGAAAACCTGTCTCTTTAGTCTTTATCTTGTCCTAAAGCTGACTCTTCCCAGAACCACTGAGAGTAGATATGGCCCATTCTTCCCAAGGGAAAACCCTGATCCTGGCTTTTTATCTTCACCCAAAAAAATATCAGAACCCATAGTATTTTCTCCAGAGTCTGAGGTATTCACTCTTAACCATGTACAGGACATCCACAGTCAAAAGTAAGCTTTATCCATCCTGGTCAAGAGGTGACCACCATTACTCCTGCCAAGTGAGATTAGGATCAAGCTTGCACCATCCTCGTTTCACATTTTGAGCTCTCAGCCCCATATCTCTTCAGCGTTCTCTGGTTCCAACATAGGTAACTCTTCCATCGTTTAGCAACATATAGTCAGAGACTCTCAAAACCCTTATTTCTAGTAATGGTATCTATCATTTGCATGAATTAATGGTCAATTCTGGTATGATACCAGTCACGCCAATAGTCCAACCTTAGAGAAAGGAGTTAGTAGAGTTATTGATGCTCACATCTTGAGAGGATAGGCTTACTACTATAACAAGAAGGCAGGGAGAAGTGTATCTGAAATACAAGAGATTCACTGGGGAAGCCCTTAATTGCTGTCCTGCACTGTGACTCAATGAAAGGACGTTCCTTGTCATAACCCCAGGCATTCAACATTCCCTTACAATCCTCCAGCTTTCTACTGCAAGAGCTGCTGGTTTTTACTGAGAGTTTTCCTTGGTGAAAACATTCTTGGGCCATGCATGGGGCAAGCCAAAATGCTAGAGTCAATGCTCCTAGAGACAGATCTTAAGCCATGATGGATGGGGGTTGATGGATAAATACTCGGGCTTTCTCTCCCACAGAAGACAAGTATTACTTCCGACAGGCAACTACTGTAGAAGTTTAGGGAGGGAATGACCAAAGTGGGATGGACAGAAAAGGCTTCAAGGAAGAGATTGGAACTTGACCTCTTAAAGGAAAGATCAGATTTTGATAAGTGGCAAAGAAAAGGGAAATCATTAAATAGGGGAATGGCATGGGCAAAAGTCAAAAGGAATAGAGTAGCTTTATTTTTTTCCAAATAGGTTAAACTAATATTTCCTATCCTCCCTCATATGTGCCAAGTTCTGTGCTAGGTTCTTTATCTACTCTATTAAGGGAGAAGTAGATTGGTTTAATTGAAATAGAGTATTTGATTCAAGAAGCATTCAAGACATAGTAGGAACATGGCCTGGAAATGTGAATTCGTGTAACAAGAGCGTGAGGTATATTGGTGGGATTTGAGTAGTGGGAATACAGCACACATCATTTTAGGAGCCATTTAGGTAGCAATGAGTAGCAAAGACTGGAGTAAAATTATACTGGAGGGAGGAAGGCCAATCAAAGGATCCTTGTAATATGCCAGAAAAGGTATGACAGGACATGGAATCTCACTAGGGCAAACGCTGCGTGGAATGGATACGAGTGGTCGGACATGAGCCTGTCAAGTCTGTGCACTAGGTGAGAGGGAGAAATCAAATGTGACCTCAAGATTTCTTACCTGGGGTTAGGAGGAGTGGGAGACAACGAATGATGGAGAAGGAGTAGACTGGAAAGTGGATAAGTAATTAACTTGCTTTCCCATGCAAGCTTTTTCTGCAAACCCCTGTAGCTAGGAGCTTCCAAAACCTAATACTAAATTCAGTCTCTGTGGGCTGGATTCACCAAGAGAGGAAATGTGGAACCAGATTCTAAGCCTTCCTGAGCATCTGCCTTTTGTGTTCTTCATGTATCATAGTATTTACTAGAAGGGGGGCTGTGTTATCTAATTCCCAGTCCAATTTGCTGTCCTCATGGAGAATCTTATTTTCACAACACTAGGGGTTGTAGACCTTCTAAATTTGGAATTTCCCAACTCCCATCAAGATAAGTAATACCTTTAATGTTTCTTAAATATAGTGCTTGGGCATATAATTATATTATGCAAAATTAGTAAACAGCTATTTTAAGACAGGGCTGATTAAAATGAATCTACAAGGTGTGGTATTTATTAGTATTTTATTTTCAGAACCAAGGGATATAGCATCCTAGCTCTGGAAGTTGAAAGATGAGTGGCACCTAGAAAAGGATGTAAGAGGGATGATGGCTGGTGTTTAAGTTTCAGTGAAATAATTGTTTTGCTGATTTGTAATAGAACTGATCAGTTCCTTGAGAGGCCGATTGACAGGAAGGCACCTGTCCCTCAGGAGAACAACTGATGTTCTCCGTTCCATCACCCACATAGCTCCATGGATGCTCCTCACCTGTTCTAGACTTTTGCTCTTTTTCACATGGCTAGATGTCACGTCAGCTGAAAGACCTGCCAGCCGGGGAAACATCCCAGCGCTGTGGATGGTGTAGATGAAGATGGCTGTAGACGAGGTACTGGGGATTGTGGGGGAAAAGAGGCGAGTGGAAATTTTGAAAATAAGATACATCTTTCTGTTGGTCCTTCAGCTAAAGGCATAGTGATCCGCCTTTTGTCATGTGATCATGTGCAACACAATCTCATGGCTACCACGTGCCTTAGGGAATTCAGCACATGTTGCTATGTGACGTTGTGCAGGTTTCTTTGTGAAAATAAGATGTCCGTTGTACCATATTCTTCTTTTTGAAGGTTTTAATTTATTAGAGAGAGAGAGAGAGAGAGAGAGCAGGGACAGGGGGAGGGGCAAAGAGAGGGGGAGAAGCAGACTCTCCGCTGAACAGGGAGCCCCACTTGGGGCTGGACCCCAGAATCCTGAGATCATGACCCGAGCTGAAGGCAGACACTTAACCGACTGAGCCACCCCAGTGCCCCCAGTTGTAATATATTCTAAAACCTTTCTCTTGTTCTCTGTATGGCCCCTGACTATCTGTATTGTGTGCCTGTTCCTATTTTAAAGGGATTCAGAAGTAAAGACACTTATATACTTGCCACTAGATGGTTTACGGTTTATGAAATCCGCCTTGATTCCAGATATTTTTCTGTGTAACAGGATTTCATAGCCAGGCTGTCATTCCAGAGACTGGCAGAGGGAGCAGTTGGACCTGATCAAAAACTTTTGGTAAGCTTTCTCCAGACTGTTTCAAGATCATGTCCGACGTACAGATTGACTTGTCCTGTCCTTAGCCATGCTGGGTATTGCATGCAAAACACCGTATCAGTTTGATCCTATATGGATCCCATTGTTGGCCTACTTCAAAGAAAGGGGCCACTGTTGGCCTATTTCCCTTTGCCAGAACTCTGTGATTATTTTAAAATATGGGTCCCCTGCAGAGAAATTTAATTTACAGGAAATAACAGAGGACAAATCTAAAACCTGTGAATTTCTTAGGGCCACCTTCCCTCTTGTATCTCAGATTCCAGTCTGTGAATGGCCTTCATTTCTCCCTTAGGACTGAAGGGGATGAGATTGTCTTGGTTTGTATATTCCGGGGCCTCACCTCTGGGAATCATTTCTGTACCTTCAGGAAACCACGGGTACCTATATTGTTTATGGTGTATTTTCAACTGCATGCTTGGCTCCTTGAAATCAATACATTTTCACCCTTTTTTTTTTTTTTTTTGTCATCCTTTTCCTTCTTTTTAACCCTAGGATTTTTCCTTTGTTCCTGGTCATTCGGTTATATTCCCTGTGCCTGCCCATCTATGTATCATCTCCATTTCCCACTGGTGAAGGCCTTTGGTTACATTATTAGGTGATTGTGTATTTTTCACTGAAAGGGACACAAGTTACTTTTTTCAGTTTAGCATCTTTTCCTCTTAGGAGCTAGCTGCCCCCCCCTTACGTGGTGGGGCTGTTCAACCCCAAGGCCTCGTCTCCTCTGGTACCCAGCTCTAGCTGCCCCAAATATCCCAGCCCTTTAGCCTGAATCCTGACTGATTCGGGTGCAGGCATGTGACCCAAGCCAAGCCAATATTAGTCCTCTCTAGGATTTTTGTGAGAACTTTTGGAAAAGCAGCCCTTTCTTATACTCCCTTTGGGATTGCTAGCTGTAAGGAGAGTAAAACGTAGGACTGGCAAGGACTGTCTTTGCTACAACCTGGAGCGGGGGCGGGGGGGGGGGGTACCTAAGAATGAAGCCAGCAGAGAGGAAAGCAAAGCCAGGAGAGGATTGTATGGAGTCCTTAAGACATGTCTGAGCTCCAGGCTCCTAGGGACCTCTTTGCAGATACAGGGGCCAGTAAGTTCCCTTTCTGCTTAAGGTAGTTGGAGTGCAGCTCCTGTCACAACACCTGAATGATTTCTGGCTGAAATATAAACACAAAATGCCAGTCATAAGTCAAGGAATGCCACCTTAAACAAGAAAAGGTCTGACCAGCCTATGACTAGAAATATAATTTCACATATATTAAATAATAAATTATGGATGAGAGGGGCTGGCTTCTTGTCGTCCAGGAGGTGAAGACGCAATGTGCTGTTATATTGGGTCCTGCGGTGCTCTCTCACCAGTGCTCAGAAATGGGTCCCTCAAAGAGGCCCCTAGCATTCTCTGTTCTTTCTCCTGCTGCCACACCACTGCTTCGGACACTTTTTTTCTTAAAGCACCAGGACTCTGTCACTCTCGGGTCACTGAATGAAACATCCATCTGGCCTTATGAGGTGAGGCAGGTAGCTGCTCTTCTCTTTATCATGTGTTAAAAAAAAATTTTCAACTGAACACATTTGAAGATCTAATTACTTTATTTAACCATTCACGAATTTGGCAGCATCTAGCAGATAGAGAGGAGCCTCGAGGAGCTGGGCCATGGAAAGCTTTCATAGGTAGAAACGGAGGAGGGGCAAGGAAAGAGCAGACCGTTTCAGGGCAAGTCTCCTTCCTCTGGGGGACACAAGGCGTCTCTTGGGCGGGTCTCCTCATTGGTGCTGACCAGGCGATTCGAGATGGACTGGTTGAAGGCTACGTTTCTGGGAGAGGCTGAAACTGCAGCTAGGTTGGATAGTAAGTCTTGCTTTATTGATGTATGGCTTAGCGCTTCACTTGGGGCCTGTTGACTCTTTTTTTTTTTTTTTTTAACAAATTTCTTCTCAAATCTTAGAGAAATTTCTTCTCATGATTTGGACACCACAACCGTGAGCAGAGCATAACTCAACAGCTGTATTTAGAGTGGCTGTCCCTACAGCCCACCGGCCCCGATGTGGAGAGGCCAGGCCACTTCAAGTTCTCCATGCATCTCCAGCCCACAGAGCCAAGGCCCAGGGGAGTGTTGCACTTTCTAGTTTCTTTAGTCTAAGAAACCTCTCCAAATCTTGGTTCCTGTTCCAGAAGCAACCTATTTTCTAGATAGTTGACAGTGAAAATGCCCTCTCCATGTAGGGAAAGCCTGCCTTACCCACAAGAGTGTGGCGTTACCCACTGGCTCCAGCAGGCTAACGACTCAGCACATTAACCAACCCCAGTGCTTTCAGCCTACGGTGACCCCTTACGTGGGAGGGCACCAGTCCAGTCCTGGGAATTGCTTCCCCTAGTACTTTCCTCCCAGCAAGAGGTGAAGATCACTGCTTCGCATGTGCCATAGCCTTAATGCAGCCTAGTTAAGACCCATCCCCTTAACCCTGCCTAGAATTAAGTTCAAATTCTAACCCTGCTGCTTAGTAGCTGTATCGCATTTCAAAAATGACTTAATCACTCTGAGCCTCATTTTCTTCAAATGTAAAATGGAGACAAAGAAAGATAGACCGTATACATCAGGCTCTTAGCCCAGTGCCTGACTCACTTGTAGTAAGTTCTTGATAATAGCAGCTGCTGCTGTTTTAACTCCTACAGTCTTCACGTCCCAGTGAGCTTTTACACGCAAAAATATACCATGCCTTCCAAAGAACAAGAGGTAATGTAAGGGAAAGTGCAAAATAGGGTCTACATGGTAACACAGGTTCCGACCCCTTCCCAAGAAGGGGGAGCAAAATATAAATACACGTTCTCCTGTGATTATAGTCAATTGTTCAGATCACATGGAGTGCTTGGTATGCAGACTAAACCATCTGCCTTTAGCTAAATGATCACTTCAAAGTTTACTCAGAGAAAACTTGGTTGGCACTTGTTTTGTTTTGTTTTGTTTTTTTAAAACAAAGGGCTCATTTCTAACAGTTCTCTCAAATCAAGGAAACTGCTTTCCCTAAAGATTAAAACACTCTCCTACCCCTTGAGAAACAGCACATTTCTTGCAACTTTTAAAACTTCTGTCTATTCCAATTTCAGAAGTCTTTGCTAGGTCACTGTGTTTTGTTATGCTTAAATTGTTAGTGGTGGGAAAACACATGTTAAGAAGTCCCTTTTTTTGGAAGGATAGAGAGAGTTTGATAGGTGAGCTTGTTTATTATGCGCCTGCTCTGTACCTGGCACCGTGTGAGGTATCAGATTCATGTTGGGAAATAAAGCTAGTACCATCTCTGTGCTCGTAGTCGAGCTTATAGTCGGTAGGCAGGTAAGTCAACATGCACACATGGGTGCTATGAAATAAACAGGGTGCAATGAAGAGACAGTAAAGGGCCTGTGTGCAGGGGAGTATTTAAATATGATGGTCAAAAAAATAAATAAATAAATAAATAAATAAATATGATGGTCAAGGAAGGGCTTCTAAAGAAGAGCCATCGGAGCTGGTCGTTGAAGGATGAGAAGCAGCCAGGAAGAGAAAACAGTATGTTCCCTGATGTGCAAAAGACAACATTTTCAAGGAAGTGAAGGGAAGCTTTGAGTGTAGAGGGAGAAAGGAAGAACGGCAGGGAGGTAGGCAGGAATCACATCATGTGGACATTTTATAGATACTTGAGTTTTATCCTAAATGCTATGAGAAGCCAGCTGAGAGTTCTACACAGGTCAGGTACTTCATCAGATGCATACTTTTAGAAGACGAGCATGGTTTCTGCCAAATGGAAATTAGTTGAGAGGATTTTGTGGTGGTTCAAGTGGACGACAATGGTGGCTTGGGCTAAGACAGTTAGGCAGAGATGGAGACTGATTTGAGATATATTTTGGAGGCAAAGGAGTAAGTTTTATTGATTATAGGGAATGAGGGAAAGAGGCATCGAGAATGACTCCTAAGACTCTGACTTACACCACTGGATGGAGAAGAAGGAGGTGGAGAAGATGAGAGGAGGGGGTCAGTTTTAAATGTGACAGCTCTGAGATACTCATAAGATAGCCCCACATAAATATCACATAAGCAGGTGAACGAGCCGCACGGCAATCCAGGTATACAGATATACACTTGGGAAACGTCAGCATTTTGGTGACATTCAAAGCCATGCAATGGGATGAGATCAGCAGAGGACATGGCCAAGAAGAGGCCCAGGATGAAGCCTTAGGAATCCCAATATTTAGTGGTGAGGTGAAGGAAGAGGAGTTGGCCAAAACACAACTATGGAAGAGCCACTGAGGAGGAAAGGGGGAAAAGCTGAAGAATGCAGGATGGAAAAGGCCAGTGTGAGAATCCCTGCAGGAGTGCTCAGCTGTGGGAGATCTGGGAAAAGCAGTCAGAAAAGTGGGCACTGGGTTTTGCCTCATGGAGGTGATGGATGACCTCAGCCACAGCCATTTCGCTGGAATAGAGGAGACAGATCAGAGTGGATCAGTGAGTGAATAGGAGTGGAGACAGCACTGGGGGGGGGGGGGGTGGGTACTAGCCCGGGAACATGGTAAAGGGGGCAGGGAAAGGGAGCCGTCATCGCCAAGGAATGTGGGCCGTAGAGTGTTTTGGTTTTCTCAGATAGGAAGTCCTAGGCCGTGTTTGTTCTGATAGGCCGTCGTCCTTATTCCCGGACAGTAGGAAAAACACATGCAGACCCGGGAGAATGAGAATGACAAAGGGAACAGAGTTCTTAAGAAGTCATGGAAAGAACCACCCACTTCGTTTTTTAATCACATGTATGTTATTTACACTTCTTGCTTGCTGTTTGGGGGGAAAGAAGTGAAAACCAGTTTAAACTGAGGCAGCTTCATTATTCTTGCCCAGTTTCAAAACCGGCTCGGCCCTTCTGGTGTGACCTGGCTTTGTCATTTCCTGTTGGCTTCAGTCAAGTCCCCAAAGCTCTGTGGTGCATTTTGCGGAGTGAAGGAGATCATAAATATTCAGATGTTCGGATGCTTCCATGCAGGCCAGGCCTCAGGGGTTAGGACCAAGCAGCGGGACTTGGAGTGCGCAGTCTCCAACCTTGCACGTACCTTTCTCATGACGTGTGATGCAGGGAGAGAAGCATCTGCCCTTCTTTCACATTTCAGGCTTTCGATGACCGGTGGTCCCTAAGTGAAAGGCCATAGACGTGCTTTGCAAAATACATACACGGGTGTAAAAGGATTACCTGGGGACATAAACAGTACAAGACAAGGAAGTTGGATAAAAGGATTCATGGCATTAATAACGCTAATCAGAGGTATTAATGAGCTGCTTTGCCCACCCCCCAAGCAAGACTGGCGGCACAGGGGAAGTGTTAGAACATGGTCTTGGTAGTGAGATGGGTGTGAGTCACAACTGATCCTACTAGTTATAGAGCAGTGAGCAACTAATTAATTACTCTAACCCTCTGTTCTTTCATTGAATTGAAAAGGCGTACGCCAGAGGCTTTGCTTGTGTGAGGTAGGGGGTATATGGGAAATGTCTGTGCTTTCCCCTCAGGTTTCCTGTGAACCTGAAACTGATCTAAAGGAATTGTCTTCAAGAAAAGAAAATCTACTCAGAAAGTTGTATTAATGACATGGATGATGTAAAATACCTAACAAAGAAGAGGTACGCAGTGAGTGATTTGGGAGGGAAAGATACAGTCTTCTCACACCGTCCACACTCCTTTATCAAGTCCCAAAAAGGAGGAGACCTTTGAAGCTCTGGGAGCAGAAACATCTCTTTCTCAACATAGATATTAAGACGAATGTGTTTACTTCCGTTCACCTAATTAACTATAGAGACACTGCACATAAAGCAAACGTGCCCAAAGCACAAATGCAGGAGCCTGACTGCCTGGGTTCAAGTCCCAGCTCTTCCATTTGCTGGATAATGTGACTTTGGGAGAATCACTCAACCTCTATGTGCCTCAGTTTCTTTATGTATAATGAAAATAATGATCATATCTTTCCTAGAATGTTGTGTAGATGAATGAATGACTTATTAGTACATATAAAGAGCTTAGGGCAGTGCCTGGCACTTAGTAAACCAGGTATAAGTGTTTGCTATTACTGCTACTACTACATCCTTATTTCTTATTTATATCTGTATATATATATATATATTTAAGATTTTATTTGTTTATTCATGAGAAACACACACACACAGAGAAAGAGGCAGAAACATAGGCAGAGGGAGAAGCAGACTCCATACAGGGAGGTTGATGCGGGACTCGATTCCAGGACTCCAGGATCACACCCTTGGCTGAAGGCAGACACTCAACCGCTGAGCCACCCAGGTGTCCCTTATTTATATATTTTTAATGACCGGACTGTGTCTTGGACGTGAGGGGCATGCAATACACATCGGTTGATGTGTTTTCTGAAGGAAGGATGATGAAGGCAGTGAGATGGTAGGTGACTCATGGTATCTATTAAAAATGACACTAATTTTTAGCTCAAGAAACCAGAATGAGTAAGAAGCCACACATAAATACATTAGAGAGAGTGTCTTCCTGGCCTCTGACTCAGATGCTAGCCATCTGTATCCAGAGAAATTAAATCCCGTGTTGCCACTTGTCAGATCACTAAGACCCTTTAGCGTGGTGACTTCTGTGTGTCCAGCCCTGTACTTGCTTGGACATTTACTTGTCCGGGCTGCTACTGGTGGAGAGAGGAAGCCCTACGGACGAGACCCCTACCTCAGCCAGTGCAACTTCACTGTCAGCTGCTTTACGTATTGTGGTTTCACTACCTTAAAAAGGTTTTGTTTATTTGTCTGTTTATGTTTTAAATCACCACATTAGATGAATCGAGAAAAGAGAATATGCAGCTACCATTTAGGATTTCTAGTTCTACCGGCTGAGACCTAGCACGCGATGCCATTTGTGGTAGGTGTGAGCGGAGTGACGCGTGAATTGCCCCCTGAATTGGAAACCAAGCAAATGACAGGCTTCTCTAAAGATCTTTCTTAGCTCCCTCTCCTCACTTTTTCTTTCTTACAGTCCTTTTGTCTACCAGTTATGCTATGCATTTTCTTTTTATGCTTTTATGGCTGCTGGGTTGCTTTCTGAGGGATACTGTAAGACAGCAGAGAAATTAATGCATCAAGGGACCTCAAGCGGAAAAATCCATCTGACCTGGTGACAGTTGGTAAGCATTAGAGAAAATCTCATTTACTTGAGAACCATAAGTTTGGCAATTTCATTTTGGCTTACTTCACTGCCCTTCCCAAAGCTCAGGTTCAATCAAAGAGAAGAGGAAAAAGCAACCTCACTGAATTTGGTCAGAGAGAGAACTTTGAAGCCCACAGGAAGGCTGTTCAGAGGAAAGGAACTGTAAGAAAAATATCTCATTGTTGTTGGTCCAAATCCGACTTCCTGACGCCCTACTGCATTTTAATGAAAACTTTAAGCCATGTCCCAGATTTTCCTTTTCAGCTGATGGATGGGGAGTATTGCTCCGTAAGAAGGCACACATTCTTTCTGCCTTTTTCTACTTCCAGCTGCTTTATTGGGTGCTTTATCTCAACCACTTACAATTGTTTTATGATGAAGGCTGCATTCCAGCTCATCTTGAAGTGGAATGTGCTCTTGCACATGGGTAGGGCTGAGGAAGAATGTCTTTCTCAAAAGAGGAAAAGTGGAATTTGTCAGTGATGCAAGCCAGACAGGAAGGGAAGGGAAGGAAACAGGTTGTTCACAAAAGGACACTAAGACAAAGAGAAGCAAGCCCGACAGACTCACTCAGCGACTGGGGTCATCTGCAATTCAGCGATCTTGTCTCTGAAACAGAGCAGATAGCACCAGGGACTTTGAAGGTAGTGACAGACACGAAGGGTTCCATCAGGCTGAGTGATGAAGCTTCTGTGTTAGGAGGACCTGTGACCAGGGTCATGTCATTTGTATCTGTAGTCTCCCATCTGCCCCAAATTTAACTCTCCCAAACAGGCCTGAGAAATGGTTCTGTTCTTCTGAACCTCATCAGTCCAACTGAAGAACTCAGATTAGCATGAAGACAATTTCATTCCTGTGAGAAAGTCCATCTTAGCTTCAGTCTCCTATGAAGTCACCATCTCTCTGGGTTATTGTACTTCCTGAGCAGTGTTTTCCAAAAGGAACTTTTAAAAGAAAAAAGAAAAAGATTTTATAAGAAATAATCTGTTATCTTGCAGTACCTGTGAGGCTATATCTAGTTTGGGGTTGGGGTGGGAAATAAGCCAGTTCTGGTTCTGTCGTTTGATTTTTTTTTTTTTTAATGCGTGCTTTAAAACTAAGAGTCAACTAATGATTGATTGTGTAATTGTGTAACTGTTAGGTAGTTCGGTTTATTTTACTTATGATGGGATGCCAAAAAGTTTCAATAGTTTTTGTTTGCAAGAAGTTTAACATTTAGTTGTGGAAGCAAAATAATCTCAAATAGTAATTAGTGAGAAGACAGTGTGATAATTAACTGTATTTTATGCTGACAAAATAAAGTGTAAAAGAATCAAGTCTAGAGAACAGAGTTGGGTAGAATGAGGTGTTAATTGCATAGTATAGAATAAAAGGGCAAAACACAGAGAGACAACCATGCACCCACTTTGTTAAGAGCTACTGAGGACGCAGCTCTTTGGCAGCAGCTAAACAATCCTGTTCTTGGTTGTACTGCTTTGCTCGGAGAGAGTTCATGATTCTTGATATCATATCCTATTAGTTACTCTAAAATCTGGACGATAAAGAATGTACCGATGTATCTGTAATGAGTTAGGCTGAGTTTGAGTGTTCCTGGGAAGGTTTACTGTGGGAAAAGAGGTGCTAATTTTTTTTTAAATAAGTTTTTATTTATTTATGATAGTCACACAGAGAGAGAAAGAGAGAGAGAGGCAGAGACACAGGCAGGGGGAGAAGCAGGCTCCATGCACCGGGAGCCCGACGTAGGATTTGATCCCGGGTCTCCAGGATCGCGCCCTGGGCCAAAGGCAGGCTCCAAACCGCTGCGCCACCCAGGGATCCCAAGAGGTGCTAATTTAAGCATCTACCAGATTTTAAACTTTTGTCCCGCTTAGTAAACTCATTTCTTTCTCTTAGAAGTTTTCCTAGCTTTTCCCAAGATGTCTAACTATATTCACGATGACTCGTGACAGGGGGCTTTTTTAAAGAGTAGACTCCATTACTTGATGTTATTTACCATCAACGGTGTGACTATGTTAAGTTGCATAAAGCTGGGCTCTTTATCTCACAGGCTCAAAGCCCTGAGGTGTGTTAACATTTCCACGTGAGTAACAAGGAGTCACCTTCAGCTGTTTTTCACTCTAGTTAGTGGGGAAACCGAAGAAAACAAAGATGGCATTCTGAGTGACATGACTTTAGGAGGCCGTTCCAGCTTTTTGGAAGAGTGCTCATTAGTTAATGTTCAACGCTACCAACCAGACCACCAAGGACTTACTTCTTATACTAGTCTTTTCTTAGTTTATGTCCCTTTGTATCCTCTTTGGTACTAGTGCTATTGGGAGCTTCTTGGTAGACTTGGGTTTATTATAAAAGGCCTAATGGTATTTCTGGAGAAATCATAATTGATCTCACATTTCCAATTTGTGAACTGGAAGGGAACAGAGCTGATCACACGCTTTTTTCGTCTGAAACTATTAAAGCACATGCAGATTATTTGATGGGCTATCTGGCACGACCAGTGTTCTTTGGATCCCATTACAAGAAACTGCTCTGCGTCCATTGATAGAATGGGCAGTACTGTATAAAAGAGAACAAGATGGGGACTTGGTGCTCTGTCTGTAGAAGAAGAAAGAAGCCTGACCCTGGGTGTGGTTGGCTTCCCTGAAACTGGGTGAAGGGATGAGGTGGCTGCAATGCAATGTTCTGGAAATGGCAGAGACTCAGAGGGGAAAGGCTCAGTACCTATGGAACTAGGAGGCAAGCAGGATAGATGTGGGGCGGCGGGGAGCCCGACATAGGTTCCCTTAGCTGAGCTTGGTGAAGGCGTGAAGGCTTGTGTGAGAGACCATAAGCAGTACTAGTTTTTGTTTGTTTGTTTGTGTATCTGTAAAGGCCTGTGAAATAAGGGAATGCCTTCATCCCAACTGGGTTGTCTTCCATATTTGTGCATGACTTAAGCCCAGAATATTTCTCAGATCTAAGAGTGGTGCTGAAGCCTTGGTGACCAAACTTCTCATTAACTGTAGTGAAGGAAAATTTAATTTTATCTAGAAAAATCAGGAAATATAAATGCTATTGCATTTCAGAAGCTATGGGGGCAATTCAGATCTGTTACAAGTCTTCAACAGCAAATCATGTTAAAAAGACCTACTTCTGCTGGGAAGTGGATTTCTCTGATCCTGTTTGAGAACTGGCTTAACAGACAACGTTAACGGAAATGCAAACCAATTAGGAGTTAACTAAGCCACATTCCCATTTGGTGAAATGAAAAATGAAAACCCCCAACTAAACTTGTAGTAGTGGAATTTATCACTATGTCTAAGCACAGGTAACTAGCAACACTGAATACTTCTCTGGAATTTCAGTAGCTGAATTTGGGGCATTTTAAAGACTTTTAGCCCTTTTGGCCAGCCCTTTTGGCCCCAAGCACTCTTGTGGATTTCCCACTCACCTCGTATCAGACATATTAAAATGAACTGACCACCCACATTTAATTAAATGCAGACAGAAATACAGAGTTGAGCTGTAGTCACAGGTTCCGATGTTACATTTTTAGAAATAAAAGCATTAGTTTTAATTTTGTGATTTTTTTTTATATTTGAAAGCAATCAATTTCTTTTTCCACATCTCAAATATTTCCACAAGCCCTTGGAAATCTTGAAGGTTTCAAGAGATAGTGCCTATGATGCCTATGGATTAAAGGACCTGCCCAGATGGCCAGCTGGTGGTCAGATGTATGCTTTCTGCGGCAACCGACTTGTCCTCCTGCTCCTCACAGAGACAGTTTACAATAGGAGATGACCTAGGCCAGTGTTAGAGTTGATCACTTAACATGATACAGTCCTTTGCCTTTCCAGATGGACTGCGAAAGTATTTTTATCTCAGTGGAAAGAATGTGAACAATTTTGTCCCTGAAGGGTCTATAAGGAGGTTAAAAAAAATTATGGTACAAATACATTGAACCAGTGGTTGTTTTCTATGGCTTCTGAATTCAAAGGCATTATGAATTGATCAGGTGTATCTTATAAGAATATGGTATTTCTCCTTTTTAATAGACAGTTTGGAGCAGTTTGAAATAGCAAAATATAGAAGCACCTGGATGCATCAGTCAGTTTAGCATCTGACTTCAACTTAGGTCATGATCTCTGGGCCCCAGGATCGAGTCCCATGAGTGGCTGCATGCTCAGCAGGGAGTTTGCTTGTCCCTCTGCCCCTTCCCCTGCTTGTGCACACACATGCTCTCTCTCTCTCTCTTGCTCAGATAAATCAAATCCTTAAAAAAACAAACCAACCAACCAACCAACCAACAAACAAACAAAAAAAAAAAACAGCAGAATATTGCAAGAACACTGCACATACTTGAGGAAAAGTGAATTTGGTTTTACTTCTCACACTAAGGAAGTATATGGCCTTCACTACACTTCTTGCCTCAATTATTTCCCTTGTGTAGTAAATGGTTTGGTATACACAAGTATTTTGTAAACTTCAGTTACTTAGAAAGCACTTTAATGGTTAATAATTTTGTAATATTTTGATTTATATAAATTCCATTCTTTATTTTTAAAATTTTAAAAAGATTTAAAAAATGTATGTGTGTGACAGAGACAGACAGACAGACAGAGATATATAGAGAGAGTGTGGGGAGGAGCAGAGGGAGAGGAGGGACAAGCATATTACATGCTGAGTGTAGAGCCCAATTCAGGGCTCCATCTCACAACCCTGAGATCATGATCTGAGCCAAAGCCAAGAGTCAGATGCTTAACGGACTAAGCCACCCAGGCACCCCATAAATTCCATTCTTTATATTAGAAATGTCTTTGAGGAGACTTCTGCTTCTGGTCAAAATGGGATAAAAGGGGGCACTTATTCCATCTGAAACAACAAAATACATGAACAAAATATACGAGGCAAGCTGTTTCAAGACGTTGGACATCAGGCAACAAAAACCAGTGATATCTGAGAAAGAGGAACAAAATGAAGAGAATCCTACAGTTTCCCCAAATTCTTTCTTCAAAAGATCTGGAAACTCTTTCTAGGCAATAAGCTAGGGAAATTGTAGGGTTTGCTTTCTTTGTTTTCAGATGTGGTACAGAGAGGGGGAGCCCCAACAGAACCTGGAAATCTCCTTAAGTTGAGAAAATAGAGCTGGGAGTCAGGGAAGCCAGGAAATAGCTATAGAAAGAAAATTTTAAGAGATTTGAAGATTTGCTTCCAATATTCAACTGAATACTGATCAGTGCATACATGTGAGGCTTGGGAAAAAGCCATCTGAAAGTGTCAGAGGCAACATAAAGGGCAGGGAATAGTGCTTCTCACCGCTATGACCTCATGATTCACTGAACATCAGGTAGTCAAGTAGGTATTGCTTAAGTAGTGGGAAAAGTTAGCCCTAGACTAGTAAAGCTAACTTCTCTGGTCTTACTTCACAAAGCTTAAAAGCAATACCTTATAGGATTAGACTGTTTCTAAAATCCCAGAACAAAATCCAAGAATATTTATTTTAAATATATATATTCTCATATATATATGTATGTGTGTGTGTGTACACACATGTGTATGTATATCAAGCACCAGGCAAAGTAAAATTGTAACTTCTGGTACTCAATCAAAAATTACCAGGCATGCAAAGAAGAATAATGAGAAAAAAAAATAATGAAAACCAATCCAGAACTCACACGTTATAGAATTTGCAGACAAGAACATTATTATAAGTATATTCCATATGTTCCAAGTGCCAGAGAAAAGACTGAAGATTGTTGGTAGAGAAGTGAAAGATATGAAAATGATGCAATTTGAACTCTTAGAGATAAGAACTACAATATTCAAGGTAAAAAAATACATGGGGGTAGGATTAATGGCACATTAATCATTACAGAAAAAAGGACAATGAAGCCTGAAGACAGAAGTAGAATCAATCCTAAATAAAACATGGGGGGTGGGGAGGGAGAAAAGAAATTAAACTAATCAACAGAACTTCGGTAATTAATGAAGAGTGTTATCAGAAAACTTTAAGTAGTCTAATGTGTGTGGAATTACAGTTCCTGAAGGGACAGAGGAGACAGAAAAAATATTTGAAGGAATAATAGCTGAAAATTTTACAAATTTCACAAAAACTTATAAAGCCACAGATGCAAGGAGCTCAAAGAATCAAAATCACAAGAAACGAATAGAACTAAAGCATATAATAGTCAAGATGCTTAAAATCAGTGGTAAAAATATTAGAATAGTCAGGAATAAAGACACATTACAGAGGAAGAAGGATAAGGATGACTACAGATTTCTCAAAGGAAACAATGCAAGTGAGAAGACAGTGGAGAAATATCCTTAAAGTACTAACAGAAAATACTGTCCACCTAGAATTCTGCACACAACAAAAATGTCTTCCAAAAATAAAGGCAGATATATGCAGGTATAAAGAATTCAACAGCAGACCAGCAGTAGTTGCGTACTACAGAAAATATTATAGGAAGTCTTTTTGATAGAAGGAAAAGGATGGGCAGAAATATGGATCTACACAAAGAAATGATGAGCACCAGAAATGAGTACTACATAAGAATATAACATTTAAAAAATTATTTGCATACCTTTATTAAATAATTGATTATTTAAACAGAGTATTAATAATATAATGTGGGGGTTTAAAGGCATACAGAAGCACAATGTGCAACTGCAAGAGCACAGAACCTGGAAGGGGAAGATTTGAAACTATGCTGTTTTTAAGCTTCTCATATGTGAAATGGTAATCTAGCAATTCAAGGTAGATTTTGAAAGTTAAAGACATATACTGCAAACCCTAAAAAAACTTCCTAAAAAATGTAACATATATATAAATAAATGAACATGGGAAATAAAGTGGGATCATAAAGAGTAATCCAAAAGAAGGCAGAAAAAGAGGAAAAAAGGACAATAAAAAACAAACAATAAGATTTTAAACGTAAGCATTATCAATCATCACCTTGAATAAAAATAAGCTAAACATTTTATTTTAAATGCAGAAATGGTCACTGGATAAAACAAGCAAGGCCCAACTATATGCTATTTGTAAGAAAATGATTTTAAGTATAAAGACAATAGGTTAAAAGTAAAAGGTTGAAAAAAGATACGGCATGTTAATATGAAGTAAAAGAAAGTTGGATTGGCTGTGTTAATATTAGACAAAGTTGATATCACAATACAGAATATTACCAAGGATTAAAAAAAAGTCCATTTCAAAATGATAAAAGGGTTAATTCAACAAGAGAATATATCAATCGTAGACATTTATACATCTAATAACAGAGCTGCAAAATGCAGGAAGCCAAAGCTGACAGATCTGCAAGATGAAATAAACAAAACCCACAATTATGGTTGCAGATTTCACCACCGTTTTCTCAATAATTGATAGATCAAGTGCGCAGAAAATCAGCAAGCACACTTGAACACCACTCCCAATCCACTTGACTTGACTGGCATTTATTAGAACATTCCATTCATCTACAACAGAATACACAGTCTTCTCAAGGGCGCAGAGACCATATTCTGGGCTATAAAACAAGTCTCAATAAATTAAAAAGGATTCAAGTCATATACAGTGTGTTCTCTGACCACAAAGGAATTAAAGTAGAAATCAATAACAGGATGATAGCTGGACAATTTCCAAATATTTGGAAAATAATAACACATTTCTACATTACCCATAGGTCAAAGAAGAATTCCAAAGGGAAATTAGAAAGTATTTTATCCTGAATGAAAATGAAAACAAAACATATTCAAATTTGTGAGATTATTACCAAAGTAGGACTTGAGAAGAAATGTGTAGCAGTAACCCCCCTACAGTAGAAAAGAAGAAAGATCTCAAATCCATGACTGTAATTTCTAAGAAACTAGAAAAGGAGGAGGGCACTAAACCCAAATTAAGCAGAAGAAAGAGCTGGGTTTTTTTTCTGTTAACAAAACAGCCCTGTATGACCAGGGCAAGCATCCTTCCCCATGGTCCTGCCTGGTTTTGTCTCTTGAAAAAATGGGGAACTCTCGGGGCCTGGACAGTGAGGGTATTAGCAACGACCAGGACGACTAATGATGATGGAGATCTTCCATCTGTCTTGTAATGTTGTGGAAGCCTTAAAGATGTATCGCCGCGTCATAGGTTGGTGATGAAGTCTAATTATGACAGAGGTTGGATTTCCAGCCCTTCTACCAATGTAGGAACTCAGGACGTGATTTGTTTCATTTTCGTTTCGTTTCTGCCTATTTCTGTTCCATATGTATTTCTTTGATCATAAATGCCTCTTTGAACAACCTCAACAAATTGATGTTGGCGTCCTTTCAGACTGTTCTCTGAAATGAATTTCAGTTGGAGTGAATCGTTCCTTCCATGTCTTTTGTTTATCGGCTGTCCTTTGAGCAATTAGTGCTTTTTCCTGTGTTTTGGAATTTTGGTTTGAAAGCTCATTTCAAGTATCCCCTCCGAACTTTTCCCTCCTTGAGAGTTTGGTGGCTGTTTCTACCCAGCCCAGCTCTCCTGCTCCTAAACCAGAGGCAGCCTTTACCATTGAGCTTGGGACGTACTGCCCCTCGGGACAGATCTGTTTACAGAGGGTGACAGGCGGTCGGCTGGGTCCCTGGCTTCAACGCTTAGCCTCGCCCTTTGTCTCCCCGCTGCACGGCTTCATCTGAAGCCACAGGCCCGTCGAGCAGGAGCCCGTCTGCCTCTGGCATCAAACAGGAAGCCTGGCTCTGCTCCAAGTCTCATTCACGTTTAGGACTCCTTGTCCCACAGGAACCAAGTTCCCAGTCACCCGGGCCTACTTCCAGAGCCCGGATAACACACAGCTTATATTTTCCTTTTGCGTCTGGTGCCCGGAGAGTCTGTCTCGTACCAAAGCTTGATTGGGTCTTCCTGGTTTCATTCCCTCCTTTCTCTTTGTCTGGGTCTCTTTCTTCCTGTCTTTTAAATATTTCATCTGTCAATGCCGTGTGTTCAGAGCAGAAAGGTGAACTCCCTGCCTTTTGATCCTTATAGAAGTCTGAATTAATTCATTTCAAAATGGCAAATAAATGACATTTCTTTCAACCCCAAGTCTTCGGAGTAAGATCCACATCCTCTACCATGATTGACTCTTATTTATTTCTCCCCTTGACAGAGCCTGAGGATTTGCATCTTCTATTAATGCTTGTGGTACGTTATGTAAGTCGGTACTTACTAATTTATTAGGAATGTTTTGTGTGTGCATGTCCTGTTTTCCAAGATAATAGGCTAATTGCTTAAAGACGAGGACAATGACTTACCATTAAAGTATCCCCCAAATGATACATTCTCTGGTAGCCACACACACAGAGCCTCAGTATCAGATTGATTTATTCCACCCATCTCAAATTTCCTTAATTACTCCATCAAGTACACTATGATGCTTAATAAAAATATTTAGATACTCACACGTAGTGTTGAAATACAAAAATGAATAGCTATATTCCATATACAAATACATATATATTTGACATTTTTAGGATTTGTTTTTTTTTTGCTACCCACTTTGAGGTTTAGTGCCTCTGACCTTTCAACGTGGAAAACATTGTACAGTTGTCTACTATCCACTTTCCAGTGATATGTGAAGAGAAGAACTCCCCTTGAGGAGGGCCCCCGGCCCTGCCCATCAGGAAGTCAGCTACCTGTGACCAGAGAGAGGGTACATTCTTTCTTAGAGCAGGTGTTAACCCACCCCAGCTAGTTAAGAGCCTGCAAGGCCTCTCCCTTTGGGGAGTGAAGGGGCAGCCTGTGTGGGGTCCCTTTTCCTCCCCCACAGAACCATTTGTTAGTGGGGATACACCCCCTCCAGGAATCTTTCAATGCTTTTCAAACCCTGGGCATGCACAATGCACCTGACCTTGTTCAAAGACAGGGGCTGTGTTGCCCCAGGCAAAGCACGAAGAAATACAGAAAATTACACGTCTTTCTAGGCTTTATTTATTATTATTATTTTTTTTTACTACATTCACTGCATGGAAAGACTCCTGTCTCTTTCGACCAAAACACTTATTAGTTCTTCCTTTTTTTTTTTTTTTTCTTTTCACTCCAGTAAATTAACTAATGCACGATCAGTTCCTAATGATTTGGCAATAAGAATCTTCACTTTGATAAGATGCAGCCAGTGGGGAAAAATGCAGAACTTTGTATCCTCTACACTTTAGATCATCTATTTACCTCTGAGAAGAATGCTTTTTATGCTCCCCTCATTGATTCAGGAATGGACTGTGAGAAGCATGTTTTATCCTGTAGAAGGGCTCTGTGGAGAGTGGCATTTACTCAAGGGGAACAAATGCCTGCAGGGTGTTCTTACTGAGGTGGGGGTGGCTGGTGACAAGGTGTGACATCTGTAGAAGAAATATAATCAAGCAGCTTAGCCACTGGGTACTTACCAATAGACACAGGACTGCTCACAATATAGTTGTAGAAATTTGGCTCGTGTTCAAAGGCTATTTGCTCAGGATCCTGCCCACCCAGTGGTTCTGCATTTAATTATAAAATGGGAACAGGGATGTGGGATCTGTGTAAGGCCACTACGCGCTCAGGCACACATGTGCGATTCCCGGCTTAGAGCACAAAGGGCTACAATTAAAGAGATCCACAAGAAGACGTGTGCCCATAGGCCTGTGTGAGAAAATGAGGAATAATACTTAACAAAAAACATAATTTGCTAAGTAACTGAAAGGTTACCCTATACCCTAGGTTTCCCTTCAGGTTTCAGCTTTGATTTATAAAGACAAAGCAGAAGGTCACTACCTTCCTAAATCGCTGTAAGACAGACTTAAACCTGATTGGCAGATTTTAAAGACATGTGTGCATTAGGAACACTGGGAAATGCTTAAAGGTTTGTGTTTTTTGTTACGTGAGTACTCACAGGTGAAATGTATTGACATGTGTGCCTGTAGTCATAGAGTACTGCTGAACATGTTTGCCAGAAGACTTAGATTTTAAGGGGAGAGGTGCTGAAAAGAATGGGGCCAGTGCTGCTTGACTTGGGAAAAACACGGGGTCTGGAAGAGTTCATTGAAGCCCATTAGCTGATCTCCCGCAACAAGGAATGTTATGGGTTGGATTTTGTCTGGAAAAAAAAAAAAAAAAAAGATGTGTCGAAGTCCTGACCCCTAGAGCCCCAGAATATGACCTTATTTGGAAATAGGTTTTTGCAATTAGTTATAAATCCAGTCATAGTGGATTAGGGTGGGCTTTAATCCAATGACTGGTGTCCTGTCCTTCTATGGAAGACAGAGGAGATGGAAGGCATATGGCGGGGGGGGGGGGGGGGGGTTGCCAGGTGGAGGCAGAGATTAGAGGGACACAACAAGCCAAGGAGTGGAAAATATTGCGGGCAGGCGACCAGAAGCCAGGAGAGAGGCACAGAGCAGATTCTCCTTCGGGACCCTCTAGAAAGCCACCTTGACTTTGGACTTGTACCATGTAGCGCTGTGAGAAGAAATGTTTCTGTTGTTTGAAGCCACCCAATTTGTGCTACTCTGCTCTGGAAACCCGAGGAAGCCAATAGGGGGGTAGCCTGTCTACCAGGCTTCTGATAACTGAGCCGGGAGAAAGGTGAGCTCCAGCGTCAGGGTGTAGACGTCCATGTCCTTGTCTTCAGCACGACAGCCGTTGCTTCTGCTTACCTTTCAGCTCTTCAGAGAAGTGAGGTGATGAGTACATGGGGGGGGGGGGGGCGCATTCATCATAGTCTTCTAAGTTCGTGTATACATGAATTTTTTATAATCAGAAGCTAAATTCATAAATATCCTTAGAGAGATCTTTTGTCTGGGTAACAAAAACAGGCTACCATAAAATCAGTAAAGAGTTTTAGAAATGAAAACTAGGTTAGCAGAAGTTTTAAAATATGCAAAAAGGATTGGAAGATGCGTTGAAGGGATTTCCTTGAAACTGGAACAAAGAGAGACATAGAAGATGGAGAATTGGATAGAGGAGATATGAAAATTAGGGGATAGATTTAGGAGGTCCCAAATCTAATAGGCATACCAGAAAGAAAGAACATACAAGAGAGAGGGTAGGAAAATTTCTTTTTTTTTTTTTTTAAAGATTTTATTTATTTATTCATGAGAGATGCAGAGAGAGAAGCAGAGACATAGGCAGAGGGAGAAGCAGGCTCCATGCAGGGAGCCTGACGTGGGACTCGATCCTAGGACTCCGGGACCACACTGTGGGCCGAAGGCAGGCACTAAACTGCTGAGCCATCCAGGGATTCCCAGAAAATTTCAAATCAATAAAATTTCCCCAAACTGGAAAACGTGGGTTTCCAGATTAAGCCCTCACCGTCCCACCATTGTTGCACACCATAGTATACTAAATGGAAAAAGGGTCATAACAAGGCATCGTTGCTGTGGTGGCTTTAAAACATATTCCCAAATTCTTTGACATACTTCCCATCAAATAGTGGAATCCAGTGGTTTGCATTGAGCCGGGCGGTGTCGGCTGAAGGGATGTCATACGACTCCTGAAGCTGAGTTACCAAAAGGAAGGTGTCGCCAAGGGCGTCCATCTGGCTCTGCCTTGGGACGGCCCCCTTGGTAGCCAGCCACCAGGCTGTGAGGAAGCCAGCAGCCGCTCAGTGGACGTGTGAGCGAGCAGATGTTTCCAGCTGCCAGCCCTCCTTCCAGCTGCCCCCGATGATGCCAAGAGGACCAGGGACAAGCTGTCACTGCTTTGCCCTGCTCTATTTTCAATTTGTTTTTGCATAATTTGCAAGGAAAAGAGTGAGAGGAACAGGAGGCCCTGTAGAAAGGGATTTCATCTATTCAGAAAAATAGAATGGATGATCTTGTAGAAAGACCTGGAATAGCTGATACGTGAATCCATTGGCATCTTGAGCTAGTCTTGGGTCCCTGTACAATGACCTATTTGAAGAGCTTTTTAGATCGTTTAGTCAACTTGCCATTTTTTCCAGGAATTGCTGTTTTAATTTCTGGGTTTATCTAGGTCTCATTATGTTTTTTGCACCCATCTGGCACTTTAATATTTTTCAGTATCTCCTTAGAATGTGAATTATTTTTTTTTTTCTCCTTTACGTTGCTTCGTTTTAAGATCATTAGGGTTTTCATTTGGGTTTATAAAAATAAGCCTTTGCTTATTTGCTTAATCCTTTGGATGACCTAGGTAAATTGATGAAGTAACCAGTTTTCCCCTATGTCCCTCCCGAATCACAATTTTTAAAACATGTTCAACCATAAGTTTCTTGAGGCCTATCTCCCCTGATTTATGCAAATGGAATGTAATCCTAGTTCTAAAAATGTACTATTTCTGAGAAAAGGTAGCCTCATCGTGGTGAGTTGTAATAACTTCTTGGGTAGAAGCTGAGGATGCCAGCTGCGACTCTCTCTGGTGAAAGGACTAGAATGCGTGCAAACACCCATATTGCCATGGCTCACAGGACTGCTGCACATCTTGCCCTAAGAAATAGTGCAAAAATTAGCTGAAACTTAGGAGTAAGAGGAAAGTGTGACAAGCATATCCTTTCAGTGCCACACAAGGGCAAAGCCACCCAAAGATTACCTTGGGAAATATACTTACTTACACTCAGTATTTATTACTGGTTAAGGTCCCATGTTACCTTGTAGATTTTTGTCTGGTAGAAATAGGAATGATTTTCTGTCCAGTGGAAAAAAATAACCCTTGAGTTTTTGTTTTATGAGCTCAGCCATCTTATCCTAATATTTCTTTTTTTCTAAAAGATTTTATTTATTTATTTATTTATTTGAGAGACAGAGATCGTGCCTGACATAGCACAAGTGGGAGGAAAGAGAGATGCAGGCTCCCCGCTGAGCAGGGAGCCCGGAGCAGGGCTGCATCCTAGGACCCTGGGATCATGACCTGAGTGAAAGGCAGACATTTAACTGGCTGAGCCACCCAGGCGCCCCTTATCCTAATATTTCTATATTTAAATTGTGCATGTACACACATGCACACACACACACATTCCCACTTCTCAAGTGCTCTTTTGGTTACTTGCATTACTAATGAGTTGAAGAAGGTCTTTGACACATACTTATTTTATGTTTGCATCAGAGTTCATGTTTTTTTTTTTTTTTTTAACCATTTGACAGTTATGCTTTAGCAGAACCTGCAATGGCTGAACCAAAGAGAGACTTAATAAACTGCCCTCAGAAAGCCAAGGCCTCCGTGTTTGCTGGGTACAACAAAGATTTTATGAACTGAACCTCTGCCTCCTCAGGAGTTTCAGGGAAAGAGTTGTATTAAAGAGGGAGATAAAGAAGAGATTCACAGAGGTCACTGTTATTTAAAAGGCTAAATCCTGGGACACCTGGGTGGCTCAGGGGTTGAGCGCCTGCCTTTGGCCCAGGGTGTGATCCTGGGATCCAGGTTGAGTCCTGCGTCGGGCTCCCTGCATGGAGCCTACTTCTCCCTCTGCCTGTGTCTCTGCCTCTCTCTGCGTCCCTCATGAATAAATAAATAAAATCTTTAAAAATAAAAGGCTAAGTCTTAAAATACTTCCATATGGTAGGATCAGGAGTTGATTATGTGAAATTTCAACTTCCCATTTTCCCAGCTTACTTGAGAATTACCTGATCCTTTAATAGGGAATTTCATATACAACCATCTAAACCCTAGGATTTTTTTCTGGGAGTTACTAATTATGCGGTGGTCCTCTTCATTCTCCACACCCCGTCCCCATCACACATTGTGGGGGCTCTAGGTGAGACAAGGCCAGAGGGACAGCCACACATTCACCCCATGTTTATAGCTGTAGTTATGTCTGCCTATCATTAAGCAGTGTAGGAACCCAGGAACTGGCGGTAGCAGAGAAGACCCACCCTGCCCCAAGTACCCAAGATCTTTAAAACAAGTGCCATCAAAGTTAGCAAGGCCAAGGTAGCCCGTCGCACCTGGATCCTTGGGGATTTGGAAGTGCATGGGGAGAGATGACATGATACATGGTCCAGTCTTTGATGGTCTCATAGGGCCTGACCGTCACTCTGTCCCACTTGCAAAAGCCCCACACATCTCCCGTCCTGGTGCCTACTTTCTGGAAACGGGGTATCGCCCTTCTCTTCCACAGACTCTTCCACAGAGCAGCAATAACCCTTGGCAGGTCCCTCTGGAAATCTGGCAAATCACTTTTTCTTCATCTCATCAAAACTTATGAAGCTCCATGAAATTGAGGTAGGGGTTTTATTGCAAAAGCAGTAAAAGGCCTTTGAGATGGAAGGGCAAGAACAAGGAGAGAAAGGAGTGAGCTCGGCCCGTGAGACAGCGAGGAGATTGTTGAGAAGAGTGAGAGGAGCTGGGGGAGAAGGCGCCTGCCCGCCACGGCGGAGCTTGGGGCACTCGATGAGGTTTCCCGGGCCTGCACCGGGCGCCCAGGCTGCGGCTCCAGCCCTCCCCGCGCGCCGGGGCCCTCACCGCCTCTTCCAGCGAAACACGGACACGGGGCTCCGGTAGGGAAGCTGCGTGGGGCGTTTACGGAGCTTCTCCTAGTCCAGTCTCTGCTTTCTGAAATTTTAAAATAAATGTCTGCATCCAGCAAGTAGTATAGTAAGTGAAAAGGCTCTCGCTTGTACAGACTCGTCCTGTGTCTTAGAGCGAAAGGAAGCGATGCCAGCTGCAGGACAGGAGCCGTCCTTCTGAACTGTCACAGAGGACGGTGACAGAAGTCGTTCGCTGGAGGGGCACACGCGTCACCTCCGCTCACCCCGTTGGCCTCGGCAGGAGAAGGCCTGAGGCCGCCTGTCTTGGCCAGGCTGGCCCCCTCGCCGGCCGGCCGCGGGCGTGCTCGTAGACTTGGCCACACTTCGCACCTCTTGCATGCTACGTACTGAATGAGTGTATTCTTATTTTTATTTTTATTATTTATTATTTATTTATTTATTCATTCATTTGTTGAATGAGCGTATTCTTAACCGACTCTTAACTCTTAGCTTTCAGGGCTCCTCATTATGATGGTTGCCCCTGGAGCACGGCAACCCCAATCCCACCATCCACACGTGCACACACGCGCACACGCGCTGGCTCTGGCCAGGTCCTCCAGCAGCGATGCACTCTCGGCTGGGTGCTCTCCGCACACTACTATGAACCCTTCTTGGACGGGAGTCCCGGGAAGAAGGGGTAAACACCTGCTTAGGTGCTTTGGGCCTTGAGCGCTTCTCGGATCTCTTACCTCATTTAATCCTTCCAGTGATCCTGCAGTGCACGCATTGCTATCAGCACCATTTTGTTAAGGAAGGAATTAAAACTCAGAGGAGTTAAACTGCTGGCTGAAGTTCAAGGTGGGGAAGTTGGGGCTTGAACTGAGACTGTCGTATTTTTATTTATCATTATATTATTTATATACAATATTATAAATTATATATTATTACTTATTTTGATTTTATGGTTATAATGTTTTACTGTAATTATTTATTTGAAGGTTCAGATTGTCCCAGATTAGGCCAGGGGCAGCCCCTTTAATCTGGCTCCTGTGTCCTTTTGACATGTCCCTCTTATTCTTGGAGCCTCTGTGTACTTTCTGTCACAGCAGGATGTTCCAGGTTCATCATGTACTTTCTGTGCCGTAGCCTGAGAACCAGTCATTTTACTAAGGAGCCGCAGGTGCTTTGGTGCAGAATGGAATTTAGAAATCAACCTCTGATGCTAAGTGTTCTCACCCTACACGTGTGCTGCGTGTGATCCAAGTGATTGCTTCTAGGCCCTCAAATAGAAGGAGGGGGCAAGGTCTACATCTCTATTGATATGTTTATCTGGATCTATGTCTGTATATAAAAACAAACATACAACCATATGCATGTGTACCTTCTCTATATCTATCTGAATTATAAAATGAGTTTATATAGTAAAAAAAATAAAATGGGTTTCTACCAACACCTCAAAATCTAATCAGTTGCCTCGGAGTCCATTCTGTTCTCCCTTCTTTCCACGTGTATAACCCCCATCCCCAATAGAGAGAAATCTTGCAAATAAGTAAATATGTTGTGGTTAATGTTTCCTGTCCCTCAGGGGTTGCTGTGCTTTGTTGTTAGGTGTTCAGTATCTTGCAAATCATTGTTTCATATAGATATTGTCAATTTGTGGGTTGTTTCCAGTGGGACGGAAAATTCAATCCCCGTGGTTCCATCTTAGCTAGAAGCAGAGATCCACGAAGGCTTTTTTGATGAGTTTTTAAATGTCTACTTATGAATACCTTCTGCTCGGGCGCATTATATGACCAACTCATTTTGATATTTAATCCCTTGAGATTCCTGAGACCTCAGGATTTAAGACCTCCTCGATTCTCCTGTTAACACGCTCATATTGCATATTTATGTGCTAGATTATTTGATCAAGACTTTGTCTCTCACTAGACTGAAAGCTCAATGAAACATGGCATCAGCTATGTTTTGTTTTGCTCATCATTGTCTTTCCATCTTCTAGGATGCACTTTTTGTTCAATATTTAGTAAAATGAATGAATTTGCTCTGTCAGCAAAACCCACTGCTATTCTTTTAACAAAGAATTCCAGGGAATTTTAACATTTACAGATTTGATTATTCTAAGTACTTTCACAGGGTCACCCCTATGACACCTCTCCCTTAGCCCAATCTACCTGTCATGGAGACTGCTAGCAAAGGATCACTTTTGTGTTAGACGTGCAAGACTGTGCCTTATGCCTTTCCACCAAAAAGAAAGGACTAACTGCTGGGATCCTGGAAGTTAGGCCTTAGGAGCCTGTGGTATTCGAGAATCTCCCAATGTGGGACAGTCAGATCCTGCCCAGAGGACACTGGACATAGATGTGTTGCTACAATCTTATTGGAAAATCCCGCTTCCTTGTTGGAAGGAATCTCAGATTGGGAAAAAAGCAGGAGATAGATATGACAACATCCAACATACAGTATTTCGTATATGAACTGTTCCTGTTGACTCTTTAGAAGACTGCCAGGAAAACCTGTAGATCAAGAAAAGCTAAATTTATTAGCTCTACTGCAATATGGACACTTCCTGGGCAGTTCAATAGAGACTCAAATTTGGAAAATCAGGGTCTGGTAGGAGAGACTGAACACACAAATGCCCAATGGCTAGATCATATATACCCATAGAACTCTGACTCACAACTTCTGCAGCAGCTAGTCCAGGAAGCCAAACCATAACCTCTGCAGCAATCAGCCCCAAATGATCAGGACTGGTCAATGACTGACAGCTCCCCTAACTCTTCCCCCACCTCCCCGGCTCAGGACCAAGCACGGAAAGCTACATGTGCTCTTCAAACTAGTCACATAGGATGCCCTGCTTCTTTTTGGCCCACCCCCAGCTTCTCCATGACAACAGCTTCCCATCAGAGCATACCCAAAGCCTCCCCTGCACCCCGACCATTTTTTTAAACTATAAAGCTTTACCGCCCTTCTATCAGTGCTTAGCTATCTTGCTATAGCAAGCTGTGAATAAACAGCCACGGTTCTCATCTGGGTAACCTTCAATTACTTCCACAGGTATTTATGAAGTTTTTAGAATCTTGGCTGGGATTTCAAGGCAAGTCTTGAAAAGCAGGGACTGGCTGGAATGGGCAGAGGGAATGACATACTACATTTGGAAGGCACAGTGAGGCGAGAGTCTTGAAGTACTCACCTGATGAGAAGCTAGCCTTGAAATGCAAGCAGTTTAATAGGCTCACCGTCTTATTTTCCAGGAGCAGGCGGTCCCTAGAGCAAAAAGTTAGGCTACTTTTGTTTGGTCTCAGCAGTGTTTAACCTAGGGGTAGAAAAGTATGCCTGATGTAAGAATTGGTTAACACAGGACATTGTGTTGGCCTCAATTCTTGGGATTGACAAGGGAAAAAAAGAAATCATTTTTAAGTCCATCCATGACTTTTTCTTTCTTTATCCAACGTAGACAGCATGGCCAGTCACTTGAATAATGCCCTTGTGAGCATAAACAGCTTCCTGAGCTATTGTCCTGTCGTACTAGCCCACTGAATGCTGACCTTAGATTAATCCTATACTTTTTCATATCTTGTTCCAACAGCTATCTATTGGTGGTAGCTACGAGGAGTGGTGAACTCAGAAGGGTGCCGAGGCCATGTGTGGGCTCGGAAGGAACAAGCATATGACTGGTTCACAATGTCTGCTATGGACACAAGTAGACAGAGGTGAGAGTTTAAGTTTTATACACAAATCTTAAAAATGAGTTTGGGGCCTGCATATCCAACTACCTTCCGGGTAACCTTATCTGGATGTTTGCAGCCCCTCAATCTGCGCATGGCTAAACCTGAAATGATAATTGCTCTCCTTCACCAAAGGTTTGCTAATGGACCCATCAGATTGCCCTCATGATCCTTGTCAAGAGTGTTTCCTGTAGCCATTACCAGAGTTCAAGATTAGCACTCAATTCAGGATAAACCCTCTTTGCCATCTGGCTAAGGAAATTTGCTCTGATCGTGGAATTATAGGCATCAGCAATGGGGATGAGCGAAGAAGCTCTCATTTTTTCTTGGCCCCGAATACAGAATTAAGATCAGAGGCAAAAATTAAGCCAATACTTGATTATCTCAGATAGAAACTGGGAAGGAAGGTAATGAAACTTTTAGACCTCTCTGGATTCATTTTTTACAATATCTTGTTTAGTTTACGTATATCTGTCCATCTCCCTCAACTTCCTCTCCTTAACCTATAGTATTTTCATTGTCAGATGGTCATTAGGAGACAACTTTATTTATGTGAAAAATTACAGCATCAATTCCTCGTAGGATCTTTTCGTGTTTATGCAAAAAGTGTTCCCTGATAGAAACAAGGTATAAAACTGATTGATGTCTTAAAGCAACTGAGGGGTCTCTGCTAGCAGCCAGGATTACTGTTTCCTAGTAGAAAAACTGCTAGAGAAAACTGAGTTCTTTATAATCAATTCCATAACAGCAGTTTAGCTGTGAATGATTTTTTAAAAGTCACTTGACTGTGCAAACTGGTTAGAGCAGAAATATTTTAATGATATTTCAAGAGCTTAATGTCAACCATCAGTGTCCAATAAATGAAAATTACTTTTAGTGATACATCTGGAAATATGATGGTTTTTTGAGCCCAAATCTCTCAAGCTTTGCATAAAATCTGGGTTTTTATTTTTACTGTGTGCCTGTTCTATAAATTTCTGATATTTGTGATATAGGAAAAGAAGATAAATTAGACACTGGGATGTTGAAAAATGAGTAAAATGTTAAAACATGTTAAATTTATTGTTTGCTCATTGAGAGAAAGAAAAAGAGTGAATAATTTATTTAAGGAAAACAATTTTACTTAAAGAAAGGGCAATATTTTAATAAGCAGAAAAGAGAAAAGGAATACATTTGAAATAGGAGCAGTGTCACTGGAGTGAAAAATGTAATGCACCAAAGTAGCTACTTTGAATGTGGAAAACACTCATCTGAATGGAAAATTTTGTTATACTCCTTTTTTTGGGTTATATTCCTATAAAATTGCAACTTTATCTTTATTCTTATCTGTTTGTTTATTTAACTAATATTTATCGAGTCTGCACTCTGTGCGCTGGCGTTGTGTGAGGCACCGGCGATATTTCAGTGAATGAGGAAGTCACAGCTTCTTCTTGTTTGAAGACTACATTTAGTGAAATCTTCATTAATTGATTACCTTCTGCACTCATTATTTTAGGGAAAATGAGGCTTAGCTCTGTGTGACAAGCAATATGAAATAACGATGGCGTAAATGACTGCCTCATACAAAAGTAGATCATCTAGACCTTAAACTGTGTGTCTCAGTCATCATGAAAAGTGCTTTTATTTCACTGCTGTGCCATCCCCACCCAGTGTGCTTTTTGAGCCTGTTTTCCTTCACTTAACATGATGTGTTGAGTTAGATGATGTTTGTACCCAGAGTCTGTGCCTTTTATTACTGAGTCATATCCTATTCTCACGATGTACTACAGTTTTATTTATTCTCCAGTTGAGGGACTTTGGGGCTGTTAAAGATTTTAATCATAAAATTACTATAAAAATTTGGTAACAGGTTTTTGTATGAACGTAGGCCTTTCATTTCACTTGGGTAAATATCTAGGAGCGGGAATATTGGCCATATGGCTAAGGATATATTGAATTACAAAAACTTTGAAACTGTGTTTAGAGTGGCATTCGCACCAGCAGTGTGCAGGACGTTCTCGTTGCTCTGCGTCCCTCATCAGCATTTGGCATTATCGGTTGCATGTGTATGTGTTTTCAGCCACTCTATGGAGTGTATGGCAGTAGGTCATTGAGGTTTAATTAGCATTTTACTAATGACGGAGGATATTGAACATCTTTTTGGTTGCTACTTGTCATCTGTAAGTCTTCTTTAGTAAAATGTCTGTTTAAATCCTTTGGCAGTTTAGAAAATTTGGTTGGTTGCTTTTGTTGTTGTTGAATTTTGAGAATCCTTCATATACATTGGCTATAAGTCCCGTGTCAGCTATATGATTTGTGAATATTTTCTCCCAGTCTTTCTTTTCATTCCCTCATTTTAATTTTGACAAAGTCCAATTTATTTATTCTTTTATGGACTGTGCTTTGTCTTTTAGCTTTGTATCTTGAAACTGGATTTTTATATGTTAAAAGCCAAGTTTATAACAAATAAATTCTTTCTTTATAACAAAAGAATAAATTTCTTCTGGCAAGAATAGCTAATCTATAAATAGTACATTAGCTATAGCTTCTAAATGTGACATCAAATGAGAAGAAATTAGGTAATTTATTTTGGGAGAACCAAATTATAAAGATGAGACAAGGACCTAATGATATGAATTTTAAAAACTCAGAACTAAAGTCTTTTAGATCTTATACAATAATACCATATAAATACATTATATAGGATGTTCCATGAGGATTTAAATACCCACTTACTTATTCATCCATTTATTTAAAAAGTTTTACTAAGCATGTACTACGGGCCAGGCACTGTGTTCTAGATGGGGTTACACAGATGAATATACACAGATAGAACTTTGGACAATCAACAGATTATAACACAATGTGGTAAGAATTATGGTTGGCGAATGTTCAAAGTAAACCATGCATTTTTTTTTTTTTTTGCACACGAAGTGGTTTCATCACACTTATCTCAGTTTGCAATCATTTATTTGTGTGACTTGTCTCTCTCATGGTGTGTTTCAGCAGGGTAAATACGATGCACGTTTGCTTCGTTGTGGCTGGCACATAATAGGAGTTGCATAAATAGTTGTTGGATAAAGAAAGTACTTGCTATTGAAGTACAGAGAGGAGGAGCTGCTAACTCTGCCTCTGTCAGTTTTGAAGACTTCTTTAAAAAGGTGATATTTGAAATGGGTCTTGAAGCAGAGGTAAGACCTGCTTGGGGGCTGGGGAAGGGGTACGGGAGGAAGAGAGGAGCAGCATTCCAACGCTGTACAGCCTTGGCTGCAGACATGTGAAGTCACAGAACACACGTGCGAAGGGCAGAAGGTTGCAGGGAGGCAGGACCATCCCGCGTGGAGAAGTGGGGTGGGCGGCAGGAGATGAGGCCAGCAGGGAAGGCTGGGTCAGGCTGCGAAGGAAGGGCCTTGCCAACGAGGCTGGGTGTGAACTTCATAGCAATGGAGTTGGGGGACTCATGGATTTTAAACTTAAAAAAACAAACAAACCATATATTTGAGAGAGCGAGAGCGAGAAAGTGAGAGAGCAAGAGAGAGAGAGAGAGCAGGGGGAGGGGCAGAGGGAGAGGGAGAGAAGCAGACTCCCCACTGAGCAGGGAGCCTGATATGGGACTTGATCCCAGGATGCTGAGATCATGATGTGAGCAGAAGGCAGATGCTTAACTGACTGAGCCATCCAGGTGCCCATTAGCTTCTTTTTTTTTCTTTTGACATTCATTCATTCATGAGGGGGAAGAGGGGCCGAGGGAGAGGGTGAGGGAGAGGCAGAGGCAGAGAATCCCAAGCAGACTCCACGCTGAGCACGCAGCTCAATGCGGGGCTTGACCCCACGACCTGAGATCATCACCGGAGCTGAAACCAGGAGTCCAACCTACTGAGCCACCCAGGCTTCCCAGATTTTAAGGTTTTCAGTGGCATGATTACCTTAAAGAGAGGAGGCAGTATGGGGACTGCCTGGGGGGCAGAGGAATTAGGGCTGAAGCCGGTAAGAAATGACAGGGGTGTTGCAGTGGCATTTGAGTCACAGAGGAGGACAGTTCTGAAAACTATTCCAGGAGACAGAAGTTATGGATTTAGCGATTGATAAAATGCGAAGGGTAAAGTAGAAGAAAGACTGAATATATTAGCTTTTATGATGCCTGAGGAATACTGTGCATTGGGAATTAACATATTTAAATTTTTTCCTGATTAGTAAGTATCACATGTTCTTTGGAAAATAAAGTATAAGGAAGAAGACCAAAAAAAAAAAAAAAAAGAATTATCTATTTTCCTAGCACACGGAGATAACCACTGCTGACATTTCAAGGACATATCTATCATTCTTTAAAAACACAAATTTGAAAAGAGAGCCTAAGGATTGTATCTCTGCTGGGGACTCAACTCAGAGTCTCATGAAGTGCATGGAATATGCTGAACTTCATTTTGAACTCAAATATTAAGTTTTGACTAAAGTATGAGCTGAGCCAGTTTTGTAAAAAAATCAAGTGAACTGGGTGCACGGACGGGAACTCTGCAAAAGGAATTCCCTGGAAACTCAGAGTGACAGCGATGACACGCAGCACATGCTGTCAGAAGTGCCCGACTGTAAGTTGCCAGGTCCTCTCCCAGGCTTCCCGGACTCATTCCGGTCCAGCTCACTCCCGGGGCTGAGCCCTGCAGGGAGGCACCTCGGGCGTGTGCAGCGTCTACAGGAGAGCTGAGTACTTCTGCCTGGGAACCGGGTCTGCGCACACCGCTGCACAGGAACTAAAGAAGAGAGAATTGTTCTTAAGTCCAGGAGCTGTTAATCAAAACTATCTCATCCAAGTCCCTTCCAAACAGAGGGAATGGGAGGGGAGTTTAAAAAAAAAAAGGTATTTGAGAAGCAAACCAGATGACCATAGGGGAAGGGAAAGAAAATAAGCCGGAAAGAGAGAGATAAAGAGACAAGTCTTAAGTATGGGGAACAAATTGAGGGTTGCTTGGAGGAGAGGTGGGGGGTCATTGTGTGATGGGCATTAAGGAGGGCAGTTGTGGGGGGTCATTGTGTGATGGGCATTAAGGAGGGCAGTTGTGGGGGGTCATTGTGTGATGGGCATTAAGGAAGGCACTTGTGGGGGGTCATTGTGTGATGGGCATTAAGGAGGGCAGTTGTGGGGGGTCACTGTGTGATGGGCATTAAGGAGGGCAGTTGTATTGAGCACTGGGTGTGGTCTGCAACTGAGGAATCACTATATTCTTCTGAAACTAATAATACGCCATATGCTGATTAGATTGAATTTAAATAAAAAATTTAAGAAAGATCTTTCTCCGTTGAGAGGGAGTAGATTCCGGGCGCAGGAGGGGTCGGAGCGGGCCTACCTGGGAAGACGCTTGAAAAACAAAGTCCCAGGAGGAGGGGGGCTCCCGGTCCGCGCCGCGCCCTGCGCCCCACCCGCGGCCCCGCAGGGGCCCCGCGCCCTTCCCCCTCCGAGGCTTTAGGTCCAATCGTCTAGTCCGGGGGACCCGGGCTCACATGGGGGGGGGAACTCCGAGCCTCCCGGGAGCCTGGGGGCGGGGGCGGGGGCGGGGGCGCCACGTGGGTGCGCGGCCCGCAGCGGCCCGAGGTCCCGCCTGCCCGGAGCCCCGGTGCCCGCCGCCTCCCCGCTTCCTCCCGCCGCGGGGCGCCCGCTCTCCTGTCGGGGTCGGCCCGGCTCGCAGGTGCTGCGGCTTCTGCGCGGACCCGGGCGGGGGGAGCGGGACCGGGGGGGGGGTGACGGGGGACCCGGGGGGGGAGCGGGCGCCGGGGGGGTCTGCGGGACCCGGGGGGGCCTGGGGGACCGGGGGGGGCTGCGGGGTCCGGGGGGGAGCGGGAGCCGGGGGGGTCTGTGGGACCCGGGAGGGGGGGGTCTGCGGGGACCCGGGGGGAGCCTGGGGTACCGGGGGGGGGAGTCTGCGGGAGCCGGGGGGGCTGCGGGAGCGGGAGCGGGAGCGGGGGTGGGCTGCGGGGACCCGGGGCACCCCGGAGGGCGCGGTGCCACGTGAGCAAACACCGCTCCCGGGGCGGGCCTCGAGGCAGGTGTGCGAGTCCAGGTCGGCGCGCCCAGCCCAGCCGGCAGGAGTTCGCGGGCTGGGGCCGGGCCGGGGCCGGGGCCGGGGCCGGGCTGGGGCCGGGCTCCCCCACCTGGGGCGAGCGCCGCCCGCCGAGGGCTCGGCCCCCCCGCGCTGATTGGAGCGCGGCCCGCGGGGAGGGGGCGCGGCGGGGACCCGGCGGGGGGAGCGGCGCGCGCCCCCCGGCCCTCCCCCGCGGCCCCTCCGGCTCCTCCTCCCCGCAGCGCCCCCCGCTCCTGCCCTGCCCCTCCGTCGCGGTCCCCTCCCCCGCCCCGGCCCCGCCCCCGGCCCCGGCCCCGCCCCCCGGCTCCCTCCCCGCGCTCCCGGGCCGGGGCTGCGCGCTGGCGGGGCTCCGCATTGCACACTCTGGGGGCGCCGCAGTGCTCGTGGGATGGGGCGGCGGGTCGGCGCCGGCGGCCGGACTCCGCGCGCAGCCCGGGTGAGTAGAGGCGGGCTCGGGGCCGGCGGCGCCCGGCGGTGCGCGTCGTGGGCCGGCGGGGGGCGCCCGCCGCGGAGCCGCCCGCTGCCCCGAGCCCGCGCCGCCCTCCGGGGCCGGCATCCCGCCCGCGGCTCGGGTCCCGCGCGGCCGGGGCGGGTCTGGGGGGCGTGTGCGCGGGCGCGGCGCGGGGCGGGGCGGGGGCGCGGGGCTGCCCAGCCCGGGGCTGCAGGAGGCGCCCCCGGAGTCGCCCGCCGCTCCCCGGGCCGAGCGGACGCCGCGCAGGAACTCCGGGCGGAGGGCGGAGGGCGGGGGGCGGGGGCGGGGGCGGGGGCGGCGCCCCACGTGTTGCTGCGGGGCCGGGGCCGTGGGGCGCTCAGGCCGGGCCGCCCGGACCTCCGACCCCTCCGACCCCTCGGACCCCGCCGCCCCCGCCCGCAGCCCGCTCCGCACCGGGCCGCGCACAACTCGCTGTGTCTGGGGCCGGCCCGGGGCCCCCGCCCTGCTGTCCCGCTCCCTGGCCCGTCCCGGGAGCCCTGCGAGGACCCCGCCACCCTCCTGTCCCGGTCCCTGAATCCTCCCCGGGGTCCCTGAGCCCTCCCCCGGGGACCTGTCCCTGAACCCTCCCGGGGGGCCCTGAGCCCTCCCTGCGGGGCGCCGCCGCCCTCCTGTCCCGGTCCCTGAGCCCTCCCCGGGGGACCTGCGAGGACCCCACCACCCTTCGTGGCCCTGGCCCTGGCCCTTCCCCGGGGGACCTGTCCCTGGCCCTTCCCCGGGGGACCTGTCCCTGAGCCCTTCCCCGGGGGACCTGTCCCTGAGCCCTTCCCCGGGGGACCTGTCCCTGAGCCCTTCCCCGGGGGACCTGTCCCTGGCCCTTCCCCGGGGGACCTGTCCCTGAGCCCTTCCCCGGGGGACCTGTCCCTGGCCCTTCCCCGGGGGACCTGTCCCTGAGCCCTTCCCCAGGGGACCTGTCCCTGGCCCTTCCCCAGGGGTCCTGTCCCTGGCCCTTCCCCAGGGGACCTGTCCCTGGCCCTTCCCCGGGGGACCTGTTCCTGAGCCCTTCCCCGGGGGACCTGTCCCTGGCCCTTCCCCGGGGGACCTGTTCCTGAGCCCTTCCCCGGGGGACCTGTCCCTGGCTCTTCCCCGGGTACCTGTCCCTGGCCCTTCCCCGGGGGACCTGTCCCTGGCCCTTCCCCCGGGGACCTGTTCCTGAGCCCTTCCCCAGGGGACCTGTCCCTGGCCCTTCCCCAGGGGTCCTGTCCCTGAGCCCTTCCCCAGGGGACCTGTCCCTGGCCCTTCCCCAGGGGTCCTGTCCCTGGCCCTTCCCCAGGGGACCTGTCCCTGGCCCTTCCCCAGGGGTCCTGTCCCTGAGCCCTTCCCCGGGGGACCTGTCCCTGAGCCCTTCCCCGGGGGACCTGTCCCTGAGCCCTTCCCCGGGGGACCTGTCCCTGGCCCTTCCCCGGGGGACCTGTCCCTGAGCCCTTCCCCGGGGGACCTGTCCCTGGCCCTTCCCCGGGGGACCTGTCCCTGAGCCCTTCCCCGGGGGACCTGTCCCTGGCCCTTCCCCGGGGGACCTGTCCCTGAGCCCTTCCCTGGGGGACCTGTCCCTGGCCCTTCCCCAGGGGACCTGTCCACCTGTCCCTGGCCCTTCCCCGGGGGGCCTGCGAGGGCTCCCTTCCGGGCCGAGGGCGTCGAGGCAGCCCAGACCTCGGGTGGCGATTTGCTGGGGGCAAGCACCGACCTCCTGGAGCATATGACAGCAGGAATGCTCTGCCTCTCCCTCTGGTAACCTACCCCAAAGAGTGACCTCCAAAATTCAATTTTCTTTGTGCGAGACCAGGGAGTTTCGATTCTCCAGGGAGCAGCTTATTTCTTGTTAAATTGAACTACGGTGACATACACTGCGCTCTGGCCAGCCGGTGCAGATGCCGTGATATCATTAGAGCAATTCCCTTAAAGCCATTATATTTTCTTTCGAGTGAGAGGACTCAGGATAGCTGCTTAAAATTTTGGGTCCGCACCTTATTTCTCTGGGAGACATGAACGGTTCCTGTATATGTGCTCACGTGTACCAAGTTTGCAAAAGATATTTGTGCGCCCGTCCATGAAATGGCTTAATGCACATTTACGTTAAACCCATTTAAATGTAAAACATCTATCCGTTTTCAATTTTAGTTTCCACCTTGACCAAAGGCACCGGACTGAAACAGGACTTAAAAGAGGCTTCCTTGTTTAAACAGAGGTTTTTACAGAACCCAGGTCCTCAGAGCGCACAGTAAGCTTTCTGAGCCTGTAGGTACACAAAGGTGGCTAAAAACTGCGAGTTGGTTCTTTGGGTTAAGAATATGGGAAATGCTTCCAGACCAAAAAAGGTAGATAGGATTTGTGGGTCCGTATTTTGAGGCTGTGGGCAGTCTTTTTAAGATGAATGTTTATATTATAGAATGCGTAATTGGGGCCGAACACAGGCAACTAATGCCAAGTAGAAAACCATGCCATGTGTTGTGTCATGCCGTACATGGCACATCAAGATCTGCCATTAAAGTGCCTGTGAGGAAGTCACATGTTTGTCACCCCATTTTACAGGTAGGATAGCCGAGGATCTTAGAGATTATGATTTTTCCAAGGTGAATAGTAGAGTTCAAGTCAAGTTTTTTTCTATTTTCTTACTTCCTTTGCTCCCTTCCTCCCTCCTGCCCTTCCTTCCTTCGTGTGGGCTACATTTTCAGTGTTTTCCTACTCCTAATTTCTGCACCTCTTTTTTACTATTCAGCCCGTGGCTTCAGGACCATTACGTACCATTCCCAAAAAGATTTGGTCTCTGCTAAGTATCATTTAACTCCCCCGAAGATGTAGGCTGATAAGGATTTAGGGAGAAAGCCCATAGTGTTTTTAAGGAACCAGTCTTTTCGAAAGGGGTATATTATTTTTATCAATGAGTTGTTAAATATACAAGTAATCAAAGCCCTGAAGAATGATGTCCCAGTGGTAGTGTTCCAGGAAAATCAAGGAGCCACTAGTGACAGAAATGTTTGTAACAGGAACAGAAATACATAAGTCTCTGGCTTTCTAAGCAGAAGCTCCTCATAACCTCTGTAGACAATTGCAAGGAAGACCTAATAAATGATTATTTCATTAGTGCCATTCTTATGTTAAAAAGAGTTGACAAAACAGATTACTTAAATAAACCCGGAAACCACTCAGGAAAAAAAAAAAAAACATCATTTATCAAAAAGTCCTGAAATCCTCATTAACTAGTGTGCAGATGCAACAGAAGATATTGATTAGGGAGGAATCTTGTTTTACTTGCATAGTTAGCAATAGGGAGCACACACATATCTATCCGCCTATCTGATTATTTATTAAAAGCCTGTCATTTACAAATCCTTTCTTGGAAAATTATTGCTCACAATATTTATCTGTGGCGTTGCATAGTATTTGTTAAGATGAATAGAATTGATTTTGTCTGAATGTAGGTAGGCAGTGAGTTTACGAGTAGTAAGTCCTAGTTAAGTACGTGGGCTTTGGAAGCAAGTCTTGGCTTCACATACAAACTGTGGGACCCCAGAAATAATTGAAATAATGTGCCTCTCTGTGCTTCAGAGAGGCACATGAGAAGATACATAGGTTTTCTTATGTGTAAAACATGAATAGTAATGACACCTACCTCATGCAGTTTTTCAGTTTCTCCGTGTGGCAGTACTCAGTGAGCACCTGCCGAGTGCCAGCACTGCTAGAGGTGCTAGGGATACGTGCGCAAACTCTTTGCCAGGGGTGTTTGCAGTCTAGTGCCTGAGAATTAATGACACGATGATGCATATCCAGTGCTTAGCGTGGAACGTGACACCCAGTAAATGCCCCATGCTAGTTAGCCCTTGGTATCATCTGTTCATTCTGGAAACGTTCACTGAGTGCCTCACAGATGCACTGCAGATTGGAGCACGTAATGATGAATATATATATTTCACTTCAATTCAATTTGATGTTATAATGGGAGAGAGGACTCCAAAGAAAGACATCAAGTACATAATCAGTTCTCTAAAAGACAATTCAGTGCAGACATGTAAGAGGAAAAGAATGGAAATAAATACTTAAAAATTAAATTATCCATAAGAAAGTGGGGAGTGTATGAATTTCTTTATAGGAACTTATGATAAAAAAAAAAGGTCTTGTATTCAAGCTATTTGAAACACCGATTACATAGGAAAAAATAATTCTTACTTAGATGTAATGCAAAAGAAATTTTTGATGGGTCAGATAACTGAATCGAGCTCTCAAAGGGTGACATCTCAGGACACAAAAATGAGAGAGCCAAAAATGAATTTGAAAAGATCCTTGCCGCGAATTCCTAAAACAATAGTGAAAGACTCCTAAATACTGTGAAATGAGAATTGTAGAAGCTCGTGGCTTACATTATACCAAGCATATACTCAGAGAAAAAAAAAAAAAAAAAAAGAATAGGGTGTAAATGAATTCTTGGCTCCACCTTTTGCTGAGTAATATTCTTACACCCAGGCTTTCTGGAGCAATAATCACATTGGAGGAAATAGAGCAAATGGTAAGTGCCCAGGATATTCCAGACCTAATCCACAGATTAGATGCAGATAAAGACCAGGTGCAGATGCCCTAAGTGCAGATGCACTATGACCAGGTGGCCATTGCCCAAGTGTGTTGAAGAAACTTAGTGTGTAAGTGACAGCTCTCTGGAGCATTGGTTGGTGTCCTTAGGGTTCCTCTCAGGAGGAGGGTTTAAGGGAGGACCCTGGAGCCATCAGACCAGATCCGTGTCTCCATGGACAAGTGGGAGATGGGTGTTCAAAGTCAACACAGATGACAGCAAGTGCAACATATTTTGTAGAATGAGGCAAGAATGGATTGGAGTTAAAGGAGGAAATATGTTTGTGGCTACGGCGTTGCAGAAAACGTGATATTTTTAAACTTTCAAAAAGCCTAGCCAGATTTCAAATCTCAGTTCCCTCCCTATTCATGACCTTTTGTTTGGCCAAGAAGCAAGAAACAAAGATTAAAAGTAAACAGACACTTCTCTGAGTGGACAAATAGGCTCTTCCAGGAAGTAGTTTGGGGATGATTTTATTTAAACTTTTATAAATGTTCACAGATGGCATGCAGTTCTTATGAGTAAGTAAAAATCAAGCTGATAAAGTTGAACCATAGGAATAACTTAAAAGACAACCTAAATGGGAAGAAAAATAATAGAAGATTAAAGGCAAAATGGAAGATTGAGGATAAGTGTACTTGGGAAAAGCAGTCCCAAGCACATTTCTAGGAGATGGTTTTAAATTCTATTCCCATCAGCAGTCAACAGAGCAGGATAACATGCTCTTAACCCTCTAAAGAAAAGTGTGTCCGCCAAGTTAAAGTCAATATTAAGAGGAGAGTAGGATATAAGACTGTGTAACTGTGATACCATGTTTTGAAAATGTGTTGTTGAGTAAGTTCATATAAATCCTCTCTACTTACCTGTTCATCCATCTCGGTAGAAAGCAATGCATCACCATGTTAACAGTGACTATCTCTGGGTGGTATGGGATTGCTAATTTTTTTTTTTTTAAAGATTTATTTATTTATTCCTGAGAGATAGGGGTAGAGACACAGGCAGAGGGAGAAGCAGGCCCCCCCAGGGAGCCCAATGAGTTACTAGATCTCAGATTCTGGGATCACACCCTGAGCCAAAGGCAGACGCTCAACCGCTGAGCCCCCCAGGTGTCCCAAGATTGCTAAAAAACTCTTCTTTTACTCTTTTACTTCATTGTTTTCTAAATTCCCTACAATGAACATGTATTGCTCTTATAAGAAAAAGTGTTATGAATATAGGATGTAGCGTTATAACCTCAGATTTCATGCTGTCGTACTAAGAAAGGGTGCTTTGATGATCGTATCTAGGTCTTCTAGAAATCTGTAGTTGCACATTTTGCCCTGCACTCTCTGTATATAAAAGGTTGCATGTGTAAATGCTCTCCTTAGATTTGCTTTCAGGAAAAAGTGTGGCTGAAGATGAACACTTGTGCTCTCCTTTATGTAGTAAGAACTGGGAACTTGAGATTCATTCCATTTTTACCATAGCTATCCGGATGGATATACAGGGCCAAGGGATTGGATGCATTGCTGGCTATTTTGTGGACTGTACACCCTCTGAGGGCAGAGACCAAGTCTGTTTCTTTCCCTTCAGGCTTCACAGTGCTTGCCTTGATGTCGGTTCATGGCAGTCTCCCAGTAAATACTGGTGAATGTTTTTAATTGAATAAAATAGATGAAAGCCCCAATAAACTTGCAGAAATTTTATTTATTATTTTTTAAAGATTTTATTTATTTATTCATGAGAGACCCCGGGGGGGGGGGAGAGAGAGAGAGAGAGAGAGAGGCAGAGGGAGAAGCACAGAAAATTTCCCCCACAGAAATTTTATTTTTTTATTTATTTATTTTTTTTCCCCACAGAAATTTTAAATGAGAGATCCCAAGGCCCATTTTATCCTTTGAGGTCATATGATTCATTCAAGCCTTAATTTAATTGTGATCGCTAAGGCATCCTGACATTCCTTGTACTATACAACTAATTCCTGGGCCACAAAAATGGCCTGAGTTGACTATCTAGGAGCCTTTGGCTTATTCTCAGCTTTTGATCTGGATCCTATCACTTGATTCCATCTCTTATTTCATTTTTTCCCTATGTTTTGGGGGTTTTGTTTCTTTCATTGGCTTGGATATTACCTTTCTCTGAGGCCTGAACTTGGGATCACCACCTTCCTTCCTGGATTTGGACGTCCCCCCGCCCCCACCATGGGTATGATCCCAGTGACCTCTGCCCCTTCCCGTTAAGCTAGAATCTTTGCAAGAGAGAAATGTATACCATGAACTATTAAATATTCACAATTGAGTACAACACTAGATCCCTAGAGGAAACCCGAGAATCAATGTATGTTCTTCACTAACATCTTTCACAGCAGTAAGTTACTGGGGTCAAAATAATAATATATCTGGTTTGTCAGAATCTTAGTGGAAGAACAAGGAAGTTTATCTTGTTATTATATATCAAATCTGATATATATGTTACTGCATGCAACCCTTTTTTAAAAAAATACTTTTAAAAATTGATTGATTGACAATGTTTCGGGGATGGGGATGGGGAGGGAGAGAAACTCAAACACAGTCTCCGTCTCAGGGCCCTGACCGTGACCTGAGCTGAAACCAAGTGTGGAACACTTACCCGACTGAGCCACCCAGGTGCCCCACTGCATGCAACTGCATGCAACTCTTACTGTCATTCCTCCAGAAGGATAGACATGAAGGGACAGGATAAGAACACTCAAATGATCAGGTCAGTGTGCAGGATGGTGAGTGAGCACTCGGGGAAGGTGGCTAGTATCTGATGACAGATAGAAAGAAAAGAACTCTGCCCAGAAGGATAAAAGGCTCAAGGGATGGGACCCTTGTCATACATAATAAAGATTCCTGTCATACCTACTAGAGCTCCTTCGGTTCCACTAATCTGACTGCAGGACTACTGCTGGTCACCCACGGCAGCATGTAACCAGAAGACCGTAGGACGGGAACCACAGCTTGCCATCAGGCATTCCTTTGTGGGAATCCTTGCATCTGTTCATGGAGCACAGCTCAGGTGTGAGGAGATGAGACCCCCCATTGGACGGATGTGGGAACCATCTTGGCCTAGAGGGCGGTGCTCCTGGGAGCCGATGTCTTATAACAGCTGCCTAGACAAAGCTTTTGGGATTCCAGATGGGATGTGCCCAGTTGCCAGAATCATGGCAGTGAGAGACACCCCAAGTATGATGTCCCTCTGATCAGGTGATTTCGCTCAGTCTACCAACCAGGGGTCATAGTTACCATAACTCGTAACCTTGTGAACTTTTCTACCCTTATCTTGTTGCTGCAAAAGAAGAGCTAGATGGACACTGCAAGTCAGATTCCCATGCACTGTTGAACACATAGAGTGAGTTTGCCAAGATTATTTTTCATGAAAGTGGAAAACTAGGACTAGAAAACATCTGTTGGCATTGGGCAGAAAGTAATAAGCCCAAAGGCTGTGTAATAACCTTGTCCACGCCCTGCCCTCCCACCTGGTCAGCCTCATTCTCCCTCTTGCCAAGATGGCATGCAGGCTAAAATTAAAAATAGGTCCAAGAAGCATGTAGGTGTGTCCGTGAGTTATTACCACATAATAGGCTCTTAGGGGAGAGAGAAGTACTAGGCGCAGAATCTTCATTTCTTTGGTAGACCTTTCAGAAGCCACAGGTGTAAGAGTTCTTAAACCTAGGATCGTCCTACAGTCTGTGCCATGGAAAAGAAAATCAAGATTGTTACCTGAGGGGCACCTGGGTGGCCCAGTGGTTGAGCATCTTGCTTTGGCTCAGGGCATGACCCCGGCTCCTGGATCGAGTCCCACATTGGGCTCCCCGCATGGAGCCTGCTTCTCCCTCTGCCTGGGTCTCTACCTCTCTCTCAGTGTCTCTCATGAATAAATAAATAAAGTCTTTAAAAAAAGAGAGAGATTGTTACATGAATTATCAAAAGAAGTATCTTTAAGCATTCTAAATGAGTAACAATTTAGGTATTGTGTTAGAGCAGCAGGATTTTGGGTGGCCATTTTCAAAAATATATTTCTTAATGTTTTATGCGTGGAAAGCAGGAGAAATGAAGTTTGCACTATGCTCGTGTCATTTTTCTCCTTTTCAGTACAGAATTGTGTCAGTTAGCCAATGTACACATTATTCAAATTTCCATCGAGACACCTAGAAATACTAGTTCCTGATGCCATTAAAGCAATTTAGATAATGTATACACTTCCTTGCACTTAGAATATTAGCATTTATTACCCTCTACTTTTTTGTTTGCGCGGCTTTTCATCGACAGCGCTCTGCGTCCTTGCGCAGGATGATGTTTATTTTCCATTGGCAGAGAAGTGGAGCCCAATAGAGGTTAGAGGCCTGGGCTCTCCTGGGTTGTAATTCTGTCCCACTAGTTGCATGACCTTGGGCAAGATGTTTAGTTTCCTCCAGTTCAACTGGTTGCCATTAACTAGCTGGGTGACCTTTAGCAAGTTAGTCACCCACTGTGTGGACTCCATTTGCTTCACCTATAAAATCAAGGGGCCGTGCCAGCTAGACTTTAGATTCCTAGATGAGTAGGAACCAATGTACTTTTTTTTTTTTTTTTTCTGCCACTAAAAACTGTCCATCAATGCTGACTTAATGAGGTAGTTTTTAGCAACTGAAAGTGTGGTATGATGGTGGTATTTAGACCAAGCTAAGTCAGACAGAGTTCTTGGCTTCGAAGAGCCTGAGATCTATAGTAAATAATGTAAAAGATCTAGCACATCTCCCTGGAATTTGTTCTTTCCTTGCTCTGTAGATCTTCACTGTTCTTTGACTTGATTATTCATGTGGAACACATTGAATTCCTTATCTGGAAGAGGAGAAAAGCCCACTTTCAAGTGTCCTAAAAATATTACCACTTAAAAATACTGACTTTAGTACAAGTAATATTCTGCACCTCTGTTGTATGTTTCCAGAGAAGATCAAAGGGCTGGTATTAGAAGTACATGGTTTTTCTTTTATGTCCATAACTTCATAGAAGAGTTTTCTTTTATGAAATTCTTTTAATTCATATTCCCAGTCACCCAGCTGAGTGAGTTTTGCAGCAGTTCCGACTCTTGGTCAGACATATCCTTGGTCAGGGATGTACTCACATCCATTATTTCCCAGTTGACAGTCCTTTTCATCCTTCAAGGCCTGGTTCAAGTGCAACCTCCCCAAGGAAGCCTTGTCCCCCGATTGTCCTCTCATCAGTAAAGATTATACTCTTCTACTTACGCTTGTATTTCATATTGACGTGTTTCTCACATTCAGCTTATTGTTTTCATAATGCCTTTCTCTTGGGTGCTAGCATGAGCATACTGTCTTACACAGAGTACTCCCTCAACAAATATGTTGACTAGAATTCGTACTTTCATCGAGAAAAAGCTGTGAAGGCCAGGCTGGGGGCATCGCAAGAGATTGGTTTAGATGGAAGGGGTGGGTTGGTTCGCTTACCTTTACTCGGCTCTGCTTCTCTGCCGATGCAAAGTGTAGTCTCTGGATGTCCATGAAGAACAGGTACCACAAGTCGTGACTGTTCTCTTCCAAGACACTTTCTCTGCTTTTGTTTCCTAGAAATACCTTCTAGGTATTGAGGTTTATGTAGAACAGACTCTAAGCCATTAGTCCCCATGACCTAGGACTTGGGAAAGATAAATATGCCATCTTCACAGGTGGAAATAAAACACCGTCTGCATCATACTTTCATACTAAGCTGTACTATGCTTTTTAAAGTACATAGAACATTTCTGTTAAACAAAAACAACAGAAATGTTGGAGAAGGAAAATAATCAGATTCCGTCCTATCACCCAGATTTATTATTCATATGTAATTTCTTACTACCTCAATAGTATTCTTTGTCTCTAGGTGACATGGTGGCTGCCTAACTATGTAGATAGCGTATGTTCAGCGTGTTTGGTCCTTATTCTAGTAGAATAAAATAGAGGACAGTATATCAAACTTGCTATTTATAGATAAAGATATATAAAATCTTTCTATGCTATTGAAAAACTCTTTCATGAATCATCTCCCGTATGACCCCCTTCTTATAGAAGAAAGTAACATGTATAGTTAGGGCTGGCGCTTCTTTATTTTTAGGATGTTTATTTATTTATTCATGAGAGACCTAGAGAGAGGCAGAGACACAGGCAGAGGGAGAAGCAGGCTCCCTGCAGGGAGCCCTATACAGGACCCGATCCCAAGACCCTGGGGTCACACCCTGGGCACAAGGCAGATGCTCAACCGCTGAGCCACCCAGCGTCCCAGGGCTGGCACTTTTAAAACAAACCTAGACGAGGCAAGATTTAATCTCTAATAGCCCATGCTCTTCTTCCTGTCCCATTGTCATAGACTGGAATCACAGCCAGCTGATTTAAAATGTTGTTTTGAGGAGCACCAGGTGAGATGTGGCAGGATCAACCTTTACTCCACCCAGTTCTGAGAAACAGTTCTGGGTTCATCTTCCACCGTTGCCAGCGTTGTACTTTGGTAGAGCCGAGCCAGGCAAGTGAAGATCAACAGGATGCCAAAGACATTTTTCCCACCAAGGCTATTTAGAGGCTCAGCTTCCTAAATGAAGGACAATGCATGGATAGCATGTCATGGGCTAACATTTTTTAAAAAGGCACGTTTTGTAACGGGACCTTCTTCTCAGCTTGGAGCTCTCTGGGCAAGACCTCTGCCGGAAGGGGTAATTGCCAGCCAGGCGGGGCAAATTCAGGAAGTGCAGAGTGCTCTAGAGCGCCCAGAGACGTCTAGCCTGGGGGTGGACTCCTCCCCTGCAGCCTCTGGGTGCTTCTGACACTGCATGAGGGTTTCTGATCTCTCCGGGGGGAGAAGCGTTGTGCTCAATAAGGTTGACCATGGAAGATGGAAAGGAAAAGAGTGAAGGAGAGAAAGCTAGAGGACCGGAATCACCTAGTTTATGATCAGTCTGAGGAAACATTCCATCTGCCTTTGGCTCAGGTCCCAATCCCAGGGTCCTGGGGTCGGGGCCCCACAAGTTGGGCTCCCTGTTCAGCGGGGAGCCTGCTTCTCCCTCTCCTCCCTGCTTGTGCTCCCCTCTCTCTCGCTATTTCTGTCTCTCAAATACATGAACAAAATCTTAAAAAAAAAAAAATTATCTGCCTGGTCCTGCCATAGCCTCCCTGAAAGCCACTCCCTGGTAAGTCATTGTTAAGAGGTTCCCTGGGGGTGAGGGGTGGGGGGTGGGGGTGGGAAGGACGCACTCACTAATGAATGCCTCTGAGCGCTGTCTGGTCAGGTAGGCAGGTAGAGCGGAGGGACTCCAGGAGTCTGAGGGGAGTGACACAGAGACCAGGAGAGGCAACCCTTTTGCAGCGAGGTGTGGGTGGAAAGGAAAGATGCTGGGCTTTCTGGTTCTTTCCTACCTTTATCTAAACTCTAGTCATGCTATTCTGAACTATCAACCACGAGTTAATTCCCGGATCTTGGCCAAACGAGTTAACTCTGAATGTCAGTTTCCTCATCTGTAAGATGATTATACAAGATCAGCACTTCTAGAACAGGATTGGCAAGAAGAGACACCAGTTCCGTGGAATGTTGAAGGCAGAAAGAAGTGTGTGATGGTCCAATATGTTTGGGAAACAATGGGTTGCATAATAATATCTATTTTTTTTTTAAGTTGCAAGGCTTCAGAACCTTTAGTAAGTGGATATCATCCCAAAGTCTGAAAGGAAGTAGAGTACTCAGTGAACCCCAAACCTGTTCAACAATAGCCCCCCTTTGGAAGGCGCATCTTAAGGACCAGTGTTTGGTACAACACAAAATATTGAGTTAGCTGGTGTCTTGAGTTTCTTCTGGGTTTTAAATTTTGTGAATTTACAGTTAGATAGTTTGTCTTTGTTTCTTTTCTTGCAAGCCCCTGGCCTCTTTATCTAGAAGAGTTTGTGTGTTGTGTATAAACCTTTTGATCAAAAATGTACTGTTAGAAAATCCCTGCATCTGCTTTAAGAGAAGAGGATGTTGAGATAGTACAGACCTGCAAGGTATGCATTTTTCCCCTTTAGTTTTATATTTTAGACTACAGAGAGTCACAGGCAGTCAAAACACAAATAATGACTTTCCCAAACACACCCATATCCACACCCACACACCCCTAACAAAAATATCGAAGCATTTATGCTAATAGCGGGAATAATATTTCAGAAAAGAAGAATTTGCAGAAGACTCAGATTTTATTCTGACAGAGGCATTTCTGAGCAAAGCAGTGCAATTAATCATAGAGCTGTAACATCAAGTTGAAAAGACAAAATCCTGAATATATACAAAATGTGCGTTGCTCTTCCCTTCATCTTCAGGATTACAGAAGATGTTTATCTCCCCTTGCCCCACCGATACCAGTCTTATATATATATAGACTTATATATATCTTATATATATATAAGACTTATATATATCTTATATATATATAAGATACCAGTCTTTTATATATATATATATATATATATATATATATATATATATTTTTTTTTTTTTTTTTTTAATTTGGCTCCTGTCAGATTCACCCTTTCCCTGGTGAGGACCTGGTAAAACCTGCAGTGCTCTAAAGTGGGGAGCGGAGGCCCTTACAGATGTCCAAGGGATAGCATAGGTAGGATTTCACCTTGCCGAGGTAGGGGGTAGAGGAATACGGGATAGCCATCTGTAATCTTTTGGGTTAGAAGGAAGGCTAAGGATTCACACTGGCTGTTTTTCATATTGTAATCATTGGACTTTGCGAATTCTCTAAAGGTAGACTAATCTGCATCTCTGTAGGTCAGCCTCCACATAATTTACAGCCGACAATTTATAGTGGCCTAGGAGTTAGGTTTTCTTCATAAGTTAAAAAAGAATAATTAGGCAATGTTAGGATAATAAAAGCCAAAATCTGATACCAATTTCACTTTACAATTAAATTAAATTTACATGTTCTGCTGTTAATAAGTTTTAGTTATCTGTTCTCCGCCATTCTAAATTTTTAAGACTCTTTGTCAAATGTTTTGTTATTTGAACTCAAGCTTATCTCTAATGAATCGTCAATATTCCCATTTAGTTATTCTTGTCTTATTAAAAAACCTGGCATTAGCTGTATACATTTAATTCCATTTTTAAACTCTGAATTGAATTTTGAAATTTCGTGGACAATTGATGCGTATTTCTTTTTCCAAGTGATAAAAGACATATTGTAATAATAATTTAATTCAGGGCCTCATGGTTCCTCACCTTGAGCTGTCTTGGCAAAGATTCCAAATCACGCTGTGCTCCTGGTTTTGAATTCGGCTCTCATTTTTTAGAGGCCACCTTTCTTGTTCCCCTTAAACATTATGCACGGTGCCTTAGTTCATCACTCATCGAAAGCCTTGGCACAATGTAGATAGATAGTCACTAGATATTTGATGAGCAGAGCCTCCCTACTCAGTGTTTGCCGTAAAAATGAACAGATGAGTTCACAAACAGTGCTCCCTGTTATTGTCTCCACTGTCATGCCAGTCTTGTCATCCTTACCTGACACACAACACTATTTTTCTTGACAATTAAAAATCAATTTTTGTAGCCCACAAATAGGATGCTGATTAGTGTTTGGTATTTTCTGTTTTTTTTTTTTTAATACACAAATAAAAGAATTCTACTTGAAGTTTTTGTACAAAGCAGAAGAGATGTATCCGTGCAGTTGGCTCTGTCCTGCACTAGCTCAGTGAACTTTGGGAGAGATGTGGGTCTTTTCTCTATGGGCCCGAACTAAGCGCAGTAAAAAAAAACTAGGTAGGGTTGGTTTGGGCCTGTTATGCATTCCCCTTTTGGGGCACTCAATCATTTTATAGATGGAGGATTTCCATAAAGCTTTCTGCAAAATATTCAGATTATCTTATGTGGAAAAAAAAAATGTAGTGTGTCGTTGGTCTGTAGTTGTTGATGTGTTATAGGCAACACTCTGGATGTGTAGAAAGATTGAACCATTTCTGAGACTTACTGACTAGTAAGTCTCCTTGTTAAATACTGGTTGTTTGGGAGATGACAGGGTGCACACCCTTTTCCTTGTAGACGGGAGGGGAAAAGCTCTTCCTTTCTCTGTTGCATTGACCCAGTTTTGTAATTCCCCTAACAGTTTGTCTAGGTCATCACCATTCTCATCGCTTGGCAAAGTGTTGTTGACTTGTTAAAAGCACCTGTCCATTTTAATAACCAATCTAATGGCAAAAAAAAAAAAAAAAAAAAAAAAAACCCAACCCAAATGACTTATTTTGGGTTTGGCAATGAAATTTTATTTGCTGTAATTTACCCAATAAATGACAGCATTGAGGTTTCCCTCTTACCATCTTTTTTGGACAGGTAGTTCTATTTTTTTTTTTTTTTTTGGCAGCATTTAAGAAGCTGTCTCCTATTGGTGATTTTGAGAATTGTTCATACTTGAATAGAGATTATGGGCTTAAGTTTAAATAGCTTTGAAATCTTTTAAAAATTGTTACGTCTTTTAATACCGCATCACCACTGTCTCCCTCGAGCACGTCCAACGATTTGAATGATCTAATATTTTCCATTTGCCAAGGTAAACATAGCAATAATCAGGCAACAAGTACTTTTTTTCTGGGCCTTATCCAGGGATGTAGAAAGAAATGGAGAGACATGGTAACTGTCCTTGTGGGACTTGTAGTTGGCTTCTCTCTGTCTTTCTCTTTAAATATTTGAGGATCAACTTGTGTCAGTCACAGTTCGAGGTGGAAACACAATGAAACAGGAAAAGATCTCTGGGGATGAAGCAGTGACTAAGGCTCGCATAAATCCCTGGCCCCTTGGAGCTTACATTCTACAAGGGCAAAGGCAGAAAATAAGGAAAGATATAAGAAAACATGCAGCATGTTACATGGTCCTAAGAGCTATGGTGGAACTAAAGTGGGGAAGAGGGAATGTCTGAGGTGGATGGAAAGCAGTTGGTAACTTTACGTATGGTGGTCCTAGGAAACCCCACGGTGAAGGTTTCCCTTGAGTACCTGGACCAGGTAAGGGAGGGAGCCTTGGGGACCTCTGCAGGAGGGGCCTTCCAGGCAGAAATGCAAAGGTGCTGCAGTAGCATCGTGCTTCACCCTCAAAACATCAAGAAGACCAGTGGTGAGAGTCAAGTAAGCCAGAGGGAGAGTAGGAAGAGGCCAGAAGCATAAGGGGGCGGGCCTTCCATAATGCAGGGCCTTAGAGGTTATTGCACAGATGTTCTCTCCCTTCCTCCCTCCCTCCCTCCCTCCCTCCCTCCCTTTCTTTCTTTCTTTCTTTCTTTCTTTCTTTCTTTCTTTCTTTCTTTCTTTCTCTTCTTCTTCTTCTTCTTCTTCTTCTTCTTCTTCTTCTTCTTCTCTTTCTTTTCTGAAGGACTGAGTGAGTTGAGCCATTGTAAGAATTTGCACCAAAAATGACTGATTAATTGTATGTTTTTAAAAAATCAATGGCTACTGTTGGAATACATAATAGAAGGGAGGGCAAGATTGGAAGGAGGCCGTCGGAATCCACAGGATGTTGGCTTAGATCCCCGTGGTTGCAGTGGATGTGGTGCAGGCGGTATTTGTGGTCAATTTGGAAAGAGTGCAGGAGGTAGGATTTACTGAGGGTAGGCAGCAGGGCATGAGTGAGAGAGCAGAGTCAGATGGCCGGTATCCTAGAAAGGTGGGGCTGTCACCTACTGAAATAGGAAGACTGAGGAGGAGCAGATGTGGAAAAGGATCGGTTCTGCTTTGGACCTCTTACATCTGAGATAACTGTTAGGCTTCCAAGGGGAGATATGGAATAGGTGTTGGGAATGTGGATGAGTTCTGGGGAGAGGTAGCTTTGGGGACTTCACTGTCTGTATGAAAGTCATGAAATGGGAGCAGATCCACAAACGTGAGGCGATTAGATCAGGCTGTCAGAGCAGAAGGAGGACAATTACGTTGCAGATGTATGATCCTTTGGATTTGCTGTAGGTACAGAGAGAAGTAGGAATTTGTGGGCTAGACGAAATGAAGCCGCTCTCGTGGAAAGTGTGAGAACTGGACTGGTCTGTGCAGATGGGTAATGTTTGGATGTAGAAAGAATGAGGGGAAGGCATTTTGGTTAAAAAGAAGTAGCAAATTGAAACCACAGTGAGGTACCACCTCACATCAGTCACGATGGCTCCTATCAAAAGGACAACAAGTGTCGGTGAGGATGTGGAGAAAAGGGAACCCTTTTGCACTGTTGGTGGGAATGGGACACCAGTTACCATATGTAAACGGGTACAACCACCATAGGAAACAGTGTGGAGGTTCCCCTGAAAATAAAAAATAGAAATACCATGTGACCCAGTAATTCCACAGCTGGGTATTTACCTAAAGAAAATGCAAAGGGTCACTTGAAAAGATATAGGTGGCCCTCTGTTTCCCGCAGCATTATTTACAGCAGCCAAGCTATGGCAGCAGCCCGAGTGCCCACCCGTGGATGAATGGGTAGAGAAGAAATCGCTATCGATAGACAGCCTTGCGTCAATCTCTTCTTTGCTGTCGATACTGAGCTATCTATCCGTGTCTGTCTGTGTCTATTTATCTAGGTATCTGTGTATGTGTCTGTATAATGGAATATTCCTCAGCCATAAAAAAAAAAAGAAAAAAGAAAAAAATGGACATAAAAAATGTTCTTGCCGTTTGCAAGGACATGGGTGGACCTAGAGGGTATTGTGCTAAGTAAGTCAGATGGAGAAAGACAAAAAAACGTGCCTTTCAGATAACCGTGGTTTCACTTATATGTGGAACCTAAAAAACAAAGCAGAAACAGAGCCATAAATACTGAGAACAAACTGGCGCTCGCCAAGGGGAACGGGCTGGGGGGCGGGGGGCGGCAAAACGGACGAAGGAGAGAGGAAGGGACGGACTTCAGGTGACGGACTGAAGAAGTTGCAGGGATGAAAGGTGCAGCGCCAGAAGTGTCATCAGTGGCTTTGTGTGGTGACAGATGGGAGCTGTGCTTGCGGTGAGCACAGCAGAACCTGCAAACTCGTCCAACCCGTATGCTGCACACCTGAGACTAAGGTAGCATCGTGTGTCAATTATGCTTCAATTAAAAAGGAATCAAACCTACCACAGCTCCTGGATAGGGAGGTCGGAAGGGGAAACGCATCGGGAGCACGGGAGAATTACCTTCCAGGGGGAAGGGGTAGGGTTTCTAGCCTCTGTTCGGTCTCTTTCCTAGGATCGTGATATGCAAATGGTAAAGAGACTTGGTCCCATTAAAATCTCGAACATTTCCTGCCACTTTGCTAACAGCTTTCCCTCCTTCTCCTTGCAGCTGGTGCCGCCTTATATTTTGTAGTAACTTGAAGCTGACATGTGGGGAATTTTAAGTACATATGTTCCCAAAACAGATGCTCCACAGACTTTATAGCCTATCAGGAGGTCATCTCATCTTTCAGAAAGCAGCGTGGAATTTGAATTCGGCTGTTCTCGTAATCTTACATTCTCCGAAGTAACTATGTGGGAAGTTTAAAATTTATTAGCAACTTTCTCTTGTTCTTAGATTTTAGAGACATGGCGGTTTCAGTAGACCTGGAAAAAAAAAAATCCTCTGCTGTGCTCTCCAGAGGCAGATCATGGAGCAACTGTGCTCACGCGTTGATCAATCTAAGGCGCGTAAGAATTTGAATGCTTTCTCTAGAACCTTGGAGTCCTGCTTTATAAAGGAAAAAAGTCCCATTCTTTTATTTTTTTTAATGCAAAGTGATAAAGCAAAGATGAACTTCGTGAAATAATGCAAAGGATGCGGCGTTCAGTTCAAATAGAGAAATTTTCCCTGCCCCCGCCAGTAGGCGCGGGGATCGTGCGGGTGGCTGCCACCCTGCTGGGGTGGGGGGGGGGGTGATGGGCTGCGACCACGTCCTGCGGCCCCCGAGGCCCAAGCTGTTCCTGCCCGAGCCTTTAGGGGAGAAGCTAGCCGGGCCCTGCAGGGACTGGATCCAGTGACACCCGACATCCTTTCCGCTGCTGTCGGAGTGGAGGACTGGGAAGGAGCAGGCCTTGCGGGAAGAAGGGGGGCACCTGCGGGAGCGGGGCGTCCGGGTGGGGCTCCAGGGAGGGCGGTGGGGTGTCGAGCCTGGGGGCACCGAGCCCGCGTCCCCTGGGGGCCCGGGGGCATCGAGTCCCCGTCCCCTGGGGGCGCGGCCTTGGGGCATCGAGTCCCTGTCCCCTGGGGTCCGGCCCGGCGGGCAGTCTGCCGACGACTTGGCTGGTTGGGAGCCGCCCTCGAAGCTCAGCCTCATAGTCCAGTTGGACGCATCCTCTTATCTTAAGCCTAAGGTCTCCCCTCGACGCCACTTCGAGCCTATTGGCAGCTTCGGCTCGACTGTGGGACCCGAGGCGGTGGGTCCAGGGTGACGGCCGTGCCTCGGGCTGGCGGCTGGGACTCTAACCGGCCCTAAAGGGTTAGCCTGGAAGGCGGCGAGAGCCCGTGGGAGCTGCCGTGGACCGCGCTCGGCCCCTTGCGCTGCCTCCTCTCCGGACGCACTCACTGCCCGGTGCCAGGGTGCCAGGGTGCCGGGGTGCCGGGGTGCTGGGGTGCCGGGGTGCCGGAACCTGTGACCGATGCAGTGAGCTTGGGTTCTTACTTACAGATGGGTGGGGCCGTTCTCCGGGCACCTCTGCAGAAGCGACACAGGAATTTTAAAGATGAACAACTTCAAAACGGGAGGCAGATGCATTTGAACATCAGGTTACGCCTCCTCCTATAAACATTGTTCATATGTGACTCGAATTTTGAACTTGACTCCTAACAACCTAAATACGCTCATTAAAAAAGAAATCTCCACCCTGAAACCATTTGAAGGCCCTTTCTCTCGCCCTGCAGCTTATAAATCAAGGCGCGCGGACACACGGCTTGGTGCGGCCCTTCCAGGGACAGGGCGCAGGTGCTTAAGGCCGCTAAGAGGGGGAGCGGCGGTGACGGTGGCCGCGGGTGGAGGTTGCTCTTGGTAGCTCAGCTGACTCAGCTCACTTCTTCCCTGTAGCATTTTAAGAGAGAAAGGCAAGGCCGTTCAGACCAGAGGCACAGAACGTCACTGGAGAAAAAGGGGACGAGATGGGGCTGCAGCTGGCGCTCTCTGCGGCCCTGTCCAGTTGGTAGTAGGAACTGCACCTGCGTTGCTGGGAAATCACCAAGCGATATCCTCAACCGCTTGTGCTCACCCCCTCTCTCCGTGTGTGGTGTATAGGAGGCTGGGAGAGAAATGCACTTTTCACTATATGAGGAGGCCAATCTGCTAGAAGTTCAGGAGTTAGTGATCTGCAAAATCCAGAGAAGGAGCTAACTTTGACAGCATCGGCTTATACGATGGCGGGGCCAGCTGGAAACTGTGCCTCTTGCCCTTGCTGACTCACAGTGAGCAGATCTGTGTGCCTTGGGAGCTCTTGAGCCCTAAGAATTGGGCATTTGGGAGGTTTGAGAAAACATGGACTTGTCTGCACCCACTTTTATTCTTATTATTTATTTAAAAAGATTTTATTTATTTATTCATGAGAGACACACAGAGAGAGGCAGAGACACAGGCAGAGGGAGAAGCAGGCTCCCCATGGAGAGCGTGATGTGGGACTTGATCCCAGGACCCGTGGATTCAGGCCCTGAGCTCGACCACTGAGCCACCCAGGTGTCCCTCAGCACCCACTTTTAAAGTGGCCTTTGAGATGTTGATACGAAGAGAACTGGAATTTATTTCAATAAAAGTTACCTGAATCAATTCATATGTTATTCTACGATCTTATATAAAGTTATATACTTTATCTTAAAATTTATATTAAGGTCTTTTATATAAAAATTAAAAATTTATGCAAAATTAATAATATATTTTTCCCCGTGGAACAAAGCTTGTTCCTGGTAAAGGGCTTAATCTTTCCAAGTGATATTGAATGTTAATTCGGATGTTTTTAATATTTAAGGCTGGTAAAATAGTCTACCTGGATATGGACAAGAAAACTAGCATGAGTCGCAGTGTTCAATCTAAATATCAAAAGTTATTAATACTATCATGAAGTTTTGGGGAACATCACCTTTTACTCAGGTGCATTGTGGACACTGACATGCTAGAAATGAAGTCTGCCTTCAGGTGTCAGCTATAATTGCTCGCATGAGACCTGGTCTTCTAATCAATCTTATCATATAAGCCTTTTATATGCTTTCACAGTTAATACGTATCATATTAGCATTTTATATGCTTTCTCAAAGTCTTGCGTATAGTGTTAGAAAATTGTAAACTGTCAGAACTTCTCTGAGGGCTGCAAAATTGTTTTTATTCCTCCCTCACAGTCATCTCACATTATCTTGGGACTGCATTGAATCAGGGAGAGGACATATTGATCTTAATCTCTGGTGATAAGAAGAGGCCCAATAGCCATAAGCCCATGTATATGTGTATAAATGTATATCCATATATATGAGGAATCAGCTTCCAAAGAGCTCCAGGATCAGCAAGGCAAGGGACGTGTGCAACTCAGATGGTCAAATGTCATGAAGGTCTTTGCTTCTCAAACAAATCATCGGCTGAGTCCCCTATTATATTCGTAGGGACTTAGGCATAACATCTTTGTTTTTTTCATTAGGTATTTAGATTTTCTTGTTCATAAGCAACAAAACCCCAACTCAAATTATCTCATGTGTGGAGCAGAATTGATCTTCTTCTTGCCCCTAATTTATTATTTTTTTGTATCCTGTAAGGATTGGCCGTTGCACTCTGGGTCTGTGTTCTTATGGTGCTGGACCATACCACCCCTCTCATACGTGGCTAACTGTAGAGTAATTGAAGGAAGAGTCAGACAGTGAAATTGCTAGAAGACCAGGGCCATAGGGTGGGCTTTACTAGCAGGGACTTGAATGCATCTGATACTGTCTCCCTCTCTCTTGGTTTCTCTCAGCTTGTCAGTTTTGGTGTTTCTTACTGCAGACCAGGTGCAGATAAAATGGGAAAGATGACTTCAGATCCTCCTGTGATGTATGCATTTTATAGTTTATGCCACTGCAAAGGACTGACTCATGCTCTCTGGTCCCAGACCAACAGTCCTGGGGAAGAGAGCTGACTGACTCAGTCTGGGATGGATATCAACTTGGACCAGTCAGCTGTGGCGAGGGTGGAACAACATGTACTTGTCATGGTGGCCCTTTTCCTGTGTATTAGCAAAAGGAGAATCAGTGTGGGCTGGAGAAGCTTGGTACCGGTGAAATGTTTTCCTTCCTCATAATGGACACATCATGTCTCTCTTCCCAACCATTATATCCTTGCCTCTGCTAGATACCGTCTTTCCCCCTCTCATTTCTACTTTGCATGCTATTGCTCTTGGTGGTTTGGTAAATAACTTGGCGCAAGACAGAGGGTTTTGCCCCTAGTTCCTGGATCAGTGATACAGAGTAGGTCTCTTCTGGTCTTTTTCCCTGATCCCCAGTGATACTCATTTTCCCTTTTATGATTGAGGGAGAAGTGGCGGCTCAAGAGAAGGCAAATGAAAAGGTCAAATAATGAAGCTCGCAATCTGCTTTTAGTCCGGGAGATAATGCCCTTTTCTAAAGGCTAAATGTTTTCTTGGGATGAATGGATTAGTCATGAGTCCAAAATTTCATGACTGCCTTAGGAGATATTTGATTCTTTATGTAGGTACAACATGTATAATAGTGGAGAAAAAGCACTTTTGATTTTTCTTATTTTCTAATTTGTTTTCATTATGCAAGCTCACTTGCACATGCTTTTTAGGCTAAGAAAGGTTCCCCAACTTGTTTAACATGTAACTCCTCAGAACTTAACTGGGATTCTGTAGGGGTTCAAGATGGCCATGTAGGAAGAGCCTAAACTCCCCTCCTCCTATGGACATAGTCGCTCTACAGCTACATATAGGAATACTTCCCCCCCGAAGTCCTAAAAACTAGATGACCGGTGCCTCCATGACAAAGGATGAAAGGGCCATATCAAGATGGGTAGAAGAGGTAATGTGCTCAATTGCCAATTCTGGCAATGTGCTCTTGCCAGAAATCCCTCCCCAGGTGCAGCAGCACACAACCACAACCAGGAGAATCTCAACAAGATGAAACTTTTCCTGAGGAGTGAGTGATTTGTGCCCCATATCAGGAACCGCAGCTCTTGGGTTCCTGCACTGGAGAGACCAGCCCCCCAAACATAAAACCAATGGGGATTGTACCCAGGAGAACTATAGAACTGTGGTAGTGGAGAACCTACCGCACGTGGGATGACACACAGAGTCACTCATGCTGGGACCCAGTACAAAAGCAGAAGTTTGAAAAGCACCTAGACTGTGAAAGAGACTCACTACTGCTGGAAACAGGAAACTGTTGAGACTCTCTCAGGGGATGGAAGTGCTGGCAGGTGCCCTTTTTGTGGTCTTACTCTGCTAATGCTGGCACTGGTGGGTGCCATTTTTACAGTCTCCCTTTAATTTGCTGGTACAGGTGGGCAATCCTCACTCTCCTGCACTGTAGCTGTGCCACAACAAGCCAGGTGGACATACTGCCCACTTTGCTCCTGTGTGCAACTGTGCCGTAGCTGTCTGGGAAAACGTACCATCTCCCCTGTGCTGTATCTTCAGCCCTGTCCCTGTTGTTGGGAAGCCACAACCCACAAAGGGGACACCCCTGGAGCACCTGGCCCTTGAGACCAAGGGGATTGCTTTCTGGAATCCACAGTTTATCTCCTATGCAAGGACACTCCTTCAAGTCTGGGAGAGGTAGCTATTTTATGTAATACATAGAAACAAACACAGAGAATCAGGCAAAATGAAGAGACAGAATATGTTTCAAACAAAACCACAGAAAAAGACCTTACTGAAACAAAGATAAGCAATCTACCTGATAAAGAGTTCAAAATAATAGTCATAAAGATGCTAAACTAGGGAGGAGAATGGATGAAAACAGTAAGAACTTCAACAAAGAGAGTTGAAGAATACAATAACTGAACTGAAAAATACACTAGAGGGGAACAGCAGTGGATGGGCTAAAACAGAAGAACAGATCAGTGAGCTGGGAGACAAAGCAATAGAACTCACCCAGAAAGAGCAGCAAAAAGAAAAATGAATTTTAAAAACTGAAGATACCTTAAGGGACCTATGGGAAAACATCAAACAGAATAATTTGCATTATTTGGATCCTAGAAGGAGAAGAGAGAGTAAAAGGGGCAAAAAAGTGATTTGAGGAAATAATGCCTGAGAAGTTCTCTAATCTAGGGAAGAAAATAGATATCCAGGTCCAGGAATCCTAGAGGGTTCCAAGTAAGATAAACACAAAGAGATACATACCAAAGGCACATTATAATTAAAATGTTAAAGTTAAAGATAAAGAGAGAATCATAGGGGCACCTGGGTGGCTCAGTCACTTAAGCATCTGACTCTTTATTTCAGCTCAGGTCATGATCTCAAGATCTTGAGATTGAGCTCTGCATCAGGCTCTGTGCTCAGTGCAGAGTCTGCTTGAGATTCTCTCTCTCCCTCTAACTCTACCCCTCCCCACCCCACCCCCGTACTCTAAATAAATAAATAAATAAATTCTTAAAAAAAGAGAAAAGGCTGAATCTTAAAAGCAACAAGAGGAAAACAAATTTACCTGCAAGAGAAAAACTCCTATAAGTCTATCAGCAGATATTTCAGCAGAAACCTTAGAGACCTGAAGGGAGTGGCATGACATTATTTAATACACTGAAAGGAAAAAGATTCCAGTCAAGACTGCTCTACTCGGCAAGATTATCATTCAGAATATGAGAGATAAAGACTTTTCCAGATAAGCAAAAGCTAAAGAAGTTAATTACAACTAAACTAGCCTTACAAGAAATGTTAAAGGGACTTCTTTAAGCTGAAAAGGAAAATGGCACTGATTAAAGACAAGAAAACATACACAAGTAAAAATCTCATTGGAAAAGGTAAATATTTAGTTATGGTAGTGAATTAATCCATATATCTATCTAGTGTGGATGTCAAGAAACAAAAGTACTAAAATAAACTAAAACTATAATTAGTTAAGGGTTCCATAAAATAAAAATATGTAAAATGTGACACCAAAAACAAAACATGGGGTGGATAGAGTTTTGTAATGTATTTAATTTTAAGTTGCTATCAATTTAAAATAGACTGTTATATGCAAAGGATATTATATGCAATTCCCATGGTAACCACAAAGCAAAAATACACAAAAGAAAATGATATTTATTTATTTAATAAATATTTATTAAATAAATACACAAAGAAAATGATAAAGAAACCTAAACATAACACTAAAGAGATTACCAATTCTAATGGTAGAAAGAGGAGAAAGGAACAGAGTGGAACTATAACAACCACCAGAAAACAGTAAAATGGCAAAAGTACATACCTATCAATATTACTTAAAACATAAATAGATTAAATCCTCCAGTCAAAAGACAGAGTGGCTGTCTTTTGGATAAAAAAACAAGAGTCATGTATATGTTGCCTAAAAGATACTTACTTCAGAAGGACACATACAGACTGAAAATGAAGGAATAGAGAAAGATTGCATGCAAATTGAAACAAAAAGAAAGGTGGTGTAGCTGTACTTGTATCAGGCAAAATAGACTTTAAAACAAAACTAATAAAAGACAAGGGCATTGCCTAATGATAAAGGGCTTAATCCAGCAGTATATGACATTTATAGATATCTGTGTACCTAACATACAAGCACCAAAATATATCAAGCAACTATTAACAGACCTAAAGGAAGAAATTGACAGCAATGCAAAAATAGTAGGGGACTTTTAACACCCTGTTTACATCAATGGATATATCCTGCAGACAGAAAATCAATAAGGAAACATTAGCCTAAATGCCACATTATACCAGATGGACTTGATATATACAAAACATTCCATCCCAAAGCGTGAAAATACATGTTTTTCTCAAGTGCACATAGAACATTGATAGATCATCACATGTTGGGCCACAAAAAAAATGTTTCACTAAGTTCAAGAAGACTGAAATCATATCAAGAATCTTTTCTAACCACAATGATATGAAACTAGACCTGAATTACAAGAAGAAAATGGGAAAAACTGCAAAATGTGGAGATTAAACAACATGCTACTGAGCAACCAGTGGGTCAAAGTAGTTAAAGAAGACATAAAAAATACCTTGAGACAAATAAAGATGGACATATACTAAAGTTTGTGGGGTGCAGCTAAAATAGTTCTAAGAAGGAAGTTCATAGAAATAAAAGCCTACATCAAGAAACAAGAAAAACTTAAACAGCCTAAATCTACACCTCAAGGAACTAGAAAAAAGAACAAAAAGCCCAAAGTTAGTAGAAAGAAGAGAATAACAAAGATCAGAGTGGAAAGAAATACAGACCAAAAAGACAATAGAATAGATCAATAAAAATGAAGAGCTGGTTCTTTGAAAAGATAAGCAAAATTGACAAAACTTTAGCTAGACTCACCAAGAAAAAGGACTCAACTAAATAAAATCAGAAATGAAGGGAAGTTACAGTTGATATAGAAATACAAAGGATCGTAAGAGATTACGATGAACAGTTACCTGCCAATAAATTTGACAACCTAGAGGAAATGGATAAATTGCTTGAAACATACAGCCTCCCAATATTGAATCAGGAAGAAAGAAAAAAACCTGAACAGACCCATCACTAGTAAAGAGATTGAATTAGTAATCAAAAAAGTCCGGGGCCAGATGATTTCGCTTGTAAATTCTACCAAACATTCAAAGAAGAATTGATACTAATCTTTTTCAAACTCTTTCCAAAAATAGAATCTGAGAGAATGCTTTCAAAATAGTCTTATGAAGCCAGTATTACTCTGATACCAAAAGCAGACAGGGAGACCACAAAAAAAGAAAATTATAGACCAATTCCTCTGATGAACATAGATGCAAAAATCCTAAAAAAAAAAAAAAATTAGCAAACTGAATTCATCAATAAATTAAAAAGATCACACACCCTTATTCTAGGTATGCGAAGATGGCTTGAGATCCACAAAATCAATTGATGTGATATATACTACATTAAGAAAATAAGCAATAGAAAGTATATGATCATCTCAGTAGATGCAGAAAAGGATTTTGACAAAATTTAATGTCCATTTATGATAAGATTCCAAATAAGTGTGTAGAGGGTATGTACCTTGACATAATAAAGGCCATAAATGGGAAGTCTATAGCTAACATCATACTCAGTGGTGAAAAGCTGAACATTTTTCCTCTAAGATCAGAAACAAAACAAAGATGTTTTGTTTTGATCTTACTTTCATTCAACTTAGTACTGGAAGTCATAGCCATAGCAATTAGGAAAAAAAATAATAAAAGAATCCACATTGGAAAAGTAAAACTAACAGTCTATGTAGATGACATGATATTATATATAGAAAATCTTAAAGACTCCATAAAAAAAGCCTGTTAGAAATAATAAAAATACAGTAGAATTGTAGGATACAGAATCAATATACAAAACTTGTTGTGTTTCTATATGCTAATAATGAACTTTCAGAAAGAGAAATTAAGAAAATCATCTCACAGTTGCATCAAAACCTACACATAAATTTAACCAAGGAGGTGAAAGACTCATTAAAGGAAACTAGAAGACATTAATGAAAGAAATTGAAGAAGACACCAATCAATGGAAAGATATTTCGTGCTCCTAGATTAAAAGAATCAATATTGTTAAAATGTCCATACTATGCAAAGGAATCTAGAGAGTCAGTGTAGTCCCTATCAAAATTCTAATGGCATGTTTCACAGAAATAGAACAAATAATCCTAAAAATTAAATGGAACCACGGAAATCCTGACTAGCAAAAGCAATCTTAAGAAAGAAGAACAAAGCTGGAGATCTCATGCTCCCTGATTTCAGACTATATTATAACAAAGCTATCATATTAAAAACATGATGGTTTTAACATAAAACGAAAAAACCCACATAGATCAAGGGAACAGAAAAGAGCCCAGTAATGAACCCACATAGGTATGGCCAATTAATTTACAACAAAGGAG